>NC_079290.1:108586038-109211038 GCF_023638135.1 Falco biarmicus | reverse complement strand
GTTGCCTATGGCACACATGCCTCCAGGCAGCGGTCCTCCCTCCTGGACAAATACCTCTGTGACACCTAACCCAGAAATTGTCCTTCTTCCTGGGATGGAGTGACCCTCTTGTCTCTATTCCTACCTGCCACCAACAGCTCCACCTGGTCCTGGCAGCCTGTTGTGTGGGTGGCTCTCCTGAGGCTGAATTACCTGGGGTTCAAGGTGATGCCCGACAGCTGGTGATGGGAATCCACCACGGTGACCTCTGTTAATGCCAGGATCTGCCTGAGCCTGCTGCCTCATTGTCACACCTAGTGGGAACAGGGAGGGAGGGGGTGCTCAGAGGCGGTTGCATGAGAGAGCTCCAGGGCAGAGGAGGAGTTTCAGACCATGGGTCAAAGACAAGTGCTCAGACCTCCTGATCCAGCATTTCTTTCCAAGAAGGAGAGGGACAGACAGAGGTGGAGCCGGGCAGGGGGATGCTGCAGAGGGATGGATGGAAAGAGATGCTTGGGGTGCACAGTCAGGGTAGAAGTGGCCCCAAAACCTGTGGCTGGGTCTGACTCCTGGGTCGATGAGGCTCAGGAGTAGGTCTCGCGTAGAGAGAAGGACACTTCTGTGCCATGCTTCACTGAAGCTGTTCTTCACAAGCATCTCCACTCCTGGCAGCTCTGCTGCTCCCACAGCAAGAAGCTCAAGAAGGGCTATCTGGGGGGGGGTACTTTGAGGAACCTGTGTGAAGAACAAACCATTTAGGAAGAGCAGAAACACTGGAGCTGGATTTCCTGGCTATTTGTGCCTGGACAAACAGCTTCTGTGGGAATCCTCTGCTGGTTATTAAGGTCTGAACTTCCCCATGCAGCCTACAGGCATCTGTGAAGCCTCAGATCCTCTGCCCTCCTCCCAGAAATCTCCCAGGAACATCATGTCGCTGAGAGCTGCGCTAGATATTTGGACATGAAGCTGGGCAAGCTTTCAGAGGGCTGAGGGAGATACACAGAGGCAGAGTGCTATCCCATGACCTCTGTTTCATTAGGAAACTTGGCTAAAATGGACGGATGCACTTGGAAACTGAAGCAGGAGCCCTTTCCAAAGGGGCTGGCCTGGCTGAGCGCAGTCTTCTTCAGAGCTAAGATAAAGGGCACTATAAAACCTGCAAAAGCCCCTGAACTGGCGTGCTGAGTCTCACCCTGGGCTCCAGGTTGGAGAATTGCACCGGTTCCGGCAGGGAAACGCAACTGCAGCTGGGAGCTCTGAGCAGCTGCAGCATGGGGCATCCTCACCTCCCAGCGGGCCAGCCTGGGAGCCCAATGTGCCTCCATGGACACGGTGCCACCAGGCTCAGCCACCTCTGCACAGCTCCTGCAGGACCCAGGGGTGGCACCAGAGGGATTCTGGCTCCTGCATGGCTCCAGGTATGAGGGTGGAGGGATGGGATGCTGTAGGACCGAGCACTGGCTCTGGCAAGGTCCTGCATGGGAGTGGGGCTGGGTTCCAACTTGGGGCATTGCACGGGTGATTTGGCCCTGTGTGGGAGGCATGGGGATGCAGAAAAACTGTCGTGGAGTCCTCCCTCTTCTTCAAGTCCTCATAACAGAGCTCAGCATGTCAGGCACAGTCCTGAAAACAGTGCCCATGTGCTTCTGCCCTTGCTCGCTATCCCAAAGGCACCGCAGCCTCAGCATCTTGGCTTGCCCAGCTTCAGGGATGCTAGAGGAAGATACTGGCTCCTCTGAGGAGCTAAAGGACCATCAGTGACCCCCAGATTGTGTCCTTTGGGAGGGAGGATTGGGCTGTGGCAAAAACCTGGCATCCCAAGACGATGAGCAAGGGAAAGTGAGTCCTTCCATGGCATGGCAACACTAAACAAAGGGGATGCTTCGCCTCCTGTGCCTGCTCCCTCTTCTGCATCCTTGCCCCAGTGCTGTGCTGCCCAGAATGCCAGGACACAGGGCTTGCTTCTCCCCATCGAGAACCCCCTATCATCAACCCCACGCTGGCTGACCCATGCCACCCTCCCTCCCACCTTGGCCCCCCTCCCGTTGAGCCCTGCTGCAACAGGTGGCTGCCCTGGGCTCCACCACCAGCTGATAAATCATCCTCACAATGGCAGGCACGGGCACAGGGGGGCTGATTTATCCGCCTTGTGCTTGGTATGCTGAGGGCTCCTTGCCACCACGTCGTGTCTCCTGACAGGTGCTCGGGTTTCTGCAGAGGTGGGGGAGGCAGCTGGACTGTTATTTGTCTCAGGCAGCAAAGATCCGGCAGGAGGGTCCTTGCTTATGCCCTTTTTGGAGATTGCTGAGGATCTGGGGGATTGTGGACACCTCCTCTGCAGCAGAATGGGTGGGAAGGGCACACAGCAGTTTTGCAGCTGCACAAGGCAGAGTCTTGTCTCCCATCGCTTCCCAGTCAGATGCTGGGGCAGAGATGTTATCTCAAGATCAGGGCTGGTTTTGTTGGGTAAAAAGCCCTGGAGATATTGGGGGCTGGGGGGCAGTTTCTCCAGGGATGCAGCCAGAGGAGGATGAATGGGGCTGGTGAAAGGATGGATGGGAAGTGGTGGCCCCTCCCAGCCACAGAAAGTTGATGTTTTTATTACCCTCAGCGTGGCAGCTGATTTCCAAACTCCAGGAGACCAGCCTTGTCCCAGAGAGCCTGCTGTCTGCAGGTGAGGACAAGAGGGATGGTGAGGGCCGAGACCTGGCACTAGGCAACATTAACGGAGATGTTAACGACTTGAAAGGAAATCTCCCCTGGTTTTTTCCACCTCTTGCTCATCCGTTCTAGGCTGGTGACCACATGCCCTTGTGAGCTCTTTGGAAGGGGCATCAATCTCCTGCCTGAAGGGGCAAGCTGTCTGCAGGAGCAGTGGCATTCAGGGCGATGGTCATTGTGGGCACTCTTGATGGGCATCAGGAAACAGCTGCAAACAGGGCATGACCCCTGGAAGACCCCACCAGAGAAGGGTCAACGCAGACCCATCTCCAACTTTTTCTGTAAATGAGACCCACGCTGCTCAAAGCTGGGGTCATGCATCCTTGAAAAAATGCCCCATCCCTTCAGTGGTGATGCTGGCCCCCCGTGCACCTCCAGGTGTTGGGGGCACCTCGCACCCCCCCAGCTGCTGCCTGTGCTTGTCCTGTTGCAGAAATGCAGCCGGAGCGGTAGCCGTGGTGCACCCAGCACCACCTGCACCGACCCCACCGCCATCCCCACAACCCGAGGTGCGAGGGTGACTTCACTGGCTGCCCAGGGCTGGCTCAGGAGGGGCAGCAGCTGTGGGTCTGGCGGGGACTTACACCTATCACTCTGTAACTTCTGACGGAGGCTGGATTTGCTGAAATGTTCACTGGATTTTTTCCAGCCTGCTGGGGCCCATAAATCTGGCTGTGCAGAGGCCGCTCCTGCTCCTTCCCCTCGGTGAGCGGGGCTGGTATTTTTCTTGGAGGGCCAGACTAGTTGCAACCCTCCTTCCAGCACCTGCCGCTCCACCTCGAGCCACATTCCTGAGCGGTGGCGGAGAAAGGGTCTGTCTCCGCCAACTGGGGATGCTGTGGCCTCCGAGCTGGCCCCGCTTCCCCCAGCTCCTCTACAGCAAGGCAGTGAGGAGGGGTCTTCTCCTTGCTCCCACAGAAGCCCCTCTCCTGCAGCCATCAACCTGCTCTGGAGCCAGAGAGTCGGGCTGAGCGCCTGTTAGGGGCAGCACTGAAGATCATCCCTGGTGGCTTCTTCTTAGATAGATGGACCAGAAATCAACCTGCAGATGCTGAAAGTCCTGGGGGACTGACCTGGCTTGGCGAGGGGGGTTGCTGGGATGGCTCCAGGGAATTTCATGGCACTCTCCTCCCTCTCTCCCACGGGTCTCTCCGTGCCTCTCATCTGGAGCTCAGGAGATCGCGTTGCTGGCATGGGGAGCTCCCAGCTCCCAAGAAACAATCTGGAATGCCCAGTAAAGAGGATCTCTGCCCCCTGTATGGGCCACCTTGATCTCTGGGTGGGCAGAGGGCCAGCTGCAGTCAAGGGATCAGTGGAACTGGCTGGGAGCCACAGCAGGAGAGGAGGGAGGTGGCTGGGCTGGGGCAGGTCTGGATGCCCATCCTTTATGGGCATGTCCATCATTTAACATTTCTCTCACAGAATGGGATCTGCAACACCCTGACTACCTTTCATCCATTGGTCCTTTACCAGTTCCTCATGCCCCACTCCACAGATCACCTTTGAGTGAGGAGCTCTGCTCTGACCCTCGATCTGACAAATCACAGAGCATCATGGTGCCACTGAGAGATGCTTAATACTGAGTGTCTGAGCAGCTCCTTCTCGCTCACCTCCCACCACATTCCTCTTGCCCCCACCACCTGGCCAGTTTTCTGTGTCTGTTGTCAGCCATCCAGATCCCCCATGGTCTCAGCATCAAGTACGTGCGAGTCCCAAGCGATGTGGGATGCAGTACAGTTGGCTGTGGGATGCTGGGCAAACCTCATGGCTCTTCCTGTTGAAAGCCACCTGGGATGTGCCCAGGGAAGCATGTGCATGTAAAAGAGGGCACTGAGATGTACCCCTGGGCAGTGCGTGGAAATCTAACACTGGAGAGCTCTTCCGTAGGCTGGAATCACGTTACATACCTCGCTGTAATTAGCCTCTGGCTTTCCTTGCAGAATGAGCAATTGTTTCAGTAATCTGCCAGAGCAGAGTTATGGGCATGTCAGGCTGGCACAGGGGGGCTGTAAAACCAGACCTGCCTGACCCACAGCCATCATTTGTCAAAAGGAAACCACCTGGCCAGAGAAAAAGGGATTTATTTGCTTCTTCCTTCATCCCATTCTCACAAGCAGAATGCTGGTTCCTTGGGGGGTCCCCAGCCCTGCTGCTGCAAAAAGCAGCCGTTTGTGCCTTGTTTGGCTCTGCTCCCCCACGCTGCTAACCCAGCATCATGCTCCACACAGGTATCGTAAAAACCTGCACTTCCAGATCCCAGAAGCATCCCACACTTGTCCCCAGAAGCACAGGGACAAGTTAGGATAGTCTTCTGTTGGCTTCCAAGGGCTCGGTTCTCCAGACCTGCTCTGCATGGGGATGGTGTGCCTCTGCGGTGGTTTGCCCAGAGGAACACCCCAGGATTTCCCCAAATCTTTTTTGTTCTGTTTGCTTCCAGGACTGTTTCATAGGAGGTGGCTGACACCCAGCTGCAGCCGAGGATCATCTCCAGCAGCCTGGCTTTTCTACTGACCATCACCTGCTGTAGGTCATGCACCAGGAAAAGGTCATATAGCCCCACAAGGAAATACCTTCTTCCCCAGCCCTCCCCTGGGAGATGTTGGGTGTCTGACAAGTAGAGCAAGGGCTTTTTGATGCAACTTCATTCAAATTTAAACACACATTCCCTTGAGCTGCCCAATTTGGCCTGAAAGATTCAGCCAAATTCCTGGTCCTCCTGGTGCACTCTGGAGACCTGCTGAGACCTTCCAGCTCCTGTCACTTTCTGCCCACATCTGTTCCCCCGTATCGACGCCAGCAGCACTGGGCCACCTTTGCTGTGTGCCGGTTTGGATCCCCAGCCCGTGACAGCATCTTGTCTCATGGTAGATGACTCATTTGGGACCTGCCCCAAGTCCTGCTCTGAGATTTCCACTCCAGCCACATTATTAGCTCCCAGCCTTGATGGATGGGCTCGTTAGCCTTAAGTTACTCATGAAGCATCTTCTGTAGTTTCTGATTAAAAACATCTCTCTGTTTCATCTTTATGGGAAGTACAGCACTTATTGCTGGGCTGCAGCTTCATTTAACCTCTTTGGGCTAGGGTAGCCAAAAATAACTAAACACGGCAGGTTTTCAGAAATACCTCCCAACCATCTTTTCTGGATGTGGAGCGACACTCTGCTCAAGTGTTGGTTGTTTGCCCCCTGAAAGACCCCACTTGTCTGGGCACTGCCAGCATACCGGGGTGCCTCCGGGAACCTTTTGTGATCTGGTGGCCATGAAGGTTGGATTCAACAAAAGGTTGGGGAGGTTGGATGTGCGTTTGGGGTGTCTCCATCTACTCTGCTTGACCTCAGCATCTGCAGTTGACTGTGTCTCACCTGAGGTCAGCTTGGCCAAAGGCCAACTCTATCTTGCCCCATCACTGAGTGGTGGCAACGCTGCTCGGTTTGTGCATGAGGGTCTACCAGTTAGAGCAGTTGGCTTGTAATCAAAAGACTGGTTTTCTAGGCTGCTGGCACCAGAGGTAACACTTAGGAAGGGCCTCACGTACAGGTTATGCAGCTCCCTGAGGAGCTTCCTTGTTGGAAAGAAGCAAAAATGAGGATGTCAGACCCTTGCCTGAGGAGGTCAAGCAAGTCTTCTGACCCCTAAGTGAGAACCTATGTGCTGGAGAGGAATGCAGCCCTTCCAGATGGAAAGAGAAAGCGTCGGTCCCCATGCCAGAAGTACAGAAGGCTGTCTCCAACTCCAGTCAAACTCCTCATGGTTTGCTGTGACCAGACGAGCAACAGCTCCAGCACTGTCCTGCCTCTGGTGTTTCCTACTGCATCGCAGCACAGCATGCTGCCCAACCTGAGCTGAGCTCTGCATGTACAGGACATGCAGGTGCCTGAATCTGCTCCTAGAGCTGAGACCTCCCATCGGGTTTTGCCTGGTGGATCAGTACAGGGTGTAAAGTTGGCAGGAGAATAGCTTCATCCCATGTTTTGCTCCAGTGGGATGGCCATCAGGCCAAGGCAAGGGAGCTGCAGGAGAGTGTGGGTGTGCAGGATGCAGGGCTGGAAGAGCAGGGTTTGCGGGGGCTGCATCGCAGTCTGCACCCAGAGCGGTGTTTCAGGGTAGCTGCAAGGGCTGCCTGATGTTTGCTTCCTTCCTCTCATTGCTTTTGGATCCAAAGAAACAGCTGAAACCTCTGAAAACAGCAAACTTAGAAGGAGGTGGGGTTGGGGTGGAGGTGGAAAAAAATAAACCCCCAAACCTAAAAAGATCAAGGGAGCTTGGAGGGCTTTGTCTTCCAAGAATCTGGGATTATTTTTGGGAAGACGAGTGGAGCAGAGCAGCAAAAGGCAGCTGACATCCCTTCCTCTGATCCCATCAGGCTGTGGGTACTGTAAGGCCAGCCTGTCTCTTGGATCCAGTTGGGCAGATCCCAGGCTGTGGAGAGCCAAGACATGGATTTATTTCGGCAGTTTCCCATTATCCGAATGTCCTGCTGGAACAGCACCAAAATGCAGTGCTGGGAGTTTTGTAACGCTGTTTTCTACTGCAGTGTGTGGAGCTTGTACATCCCGCACCCAGCCTCGACCTCCGGGTGCAGTCCAAGGGTCAGATGAGGCCACAGGGACATTGCCTCTCCCACAGCACCCCAGATATTCAGATCCAAGATAAACAGAAGCTCCCCACCCACCGTGTCACTGAGAGGTGAGAGAGGAGACGATGCAGTGGGATGCTGGCCCCAGAGGAGGGGACATGCCCCAGCTTCATTGCTTTTTCCTAGGGTGTGTGCTCGGGTTGTGCAGGGTGATTTCTATCTCTGCCCTGACCCTAGCTGCAACTTTGCCCTTCAGCTCTGACAGTTCTTCCTTCCCTCTCCAGAAATATTTCTCTAGCAGGGAGCCAGGATCTAGCCACAAACTATGAAATAAGACAAACTGCCACCCGTGGTGCCCACAGGTTAAAGACGCTGCAGGGAGAGAGACCAGAAAAATTACACTGTGGGGAAACCAAGTTGCAGTGGCCAGCAAAGGACTAGATCCCACCAGTATGTGAGCTAAAGGGAGAGACTGGATCTGTTCCCCTAATGCTGTTTGTTTTCCTGTAAAATTACAGCATCACTTAGTGCGGGGACCCCTTTCCACTAGGTGCACACGTGGCTACTCTGCAAAGCATCACTGGTCTGGCTGGGCAGGTTGGAAAAAAAAAAAAGTCACCTTTCTGGCCAGGAAAAGCCCACAGATGTTTTCCTGCAACATTTGCAGGTAAAGGAGCTGGGTAGTAGCTGCCCCCCCAAGGAGAAGATTTTGGCACATCTGCAAAACAACGCTGTCTGCAGCCAAGGGGTTTTTCTGTCAAGGGTTTCTGAGGTGGCAAAAAAAGGTGGGTTCTGCACGTAGCACCTTCCTCTGTAAGAGCATGGCATTGCTTTAGAGAAAGAACTCGTTAAAAGCTATCACCCCCTCACTCTGAACTTTAAAGCGCTTCAGCAAAGCATCCATAGGAGGTGAAGGCATCCCGAGCATGGCTGGTCCAAGCCAGGTGGGTGATTCACCCTTGCCCAGAAGGAGCATGTTGTCTGCTCCCCTTGCCAGGAGGCTGCTCCGACCCGACAGATGCCGTCTCAGCCACAGGTTGCACAATCCCGCTTGGCAGCTCAGGCTGCAGCGTTGCAAAACACCAAGCTGGCCGGGGCAGTCACGCTGCAGCGACTCATCTGAGAGCAAGTCATCGAGCTCATCTGCCAGGGGTGCCAGGCTTTCCAAAAGCACCCACAAAGATGCTGATAAACCAGGTTTTAACAAACAGCAAATAGGGAAAATCCCTATTTCCTACTGAAACTGGGCAAAACCAGCAGCTACTGTAATGCCCCCCATACTACGGATGGCAAGGCGTGTGCAAGGTGCTGGTTGCTGGCAGGGAGAGGGAGGAATGGGGAGGAAGAAGGGATAATTTTTCATTTTTCAATACATTTTTTATTAATAAAGCACCTGTGTGAGTGCACATCAGGTGGGGAGCAGGGGCAGCACTGCGCTGGGTGGTTGTGCCGGCTCCTATCACCAGGCAGGTCTGTCCTGATCTAATGTGGTCAGAAGTAATCCCACACAATTATTAAGAACAAGCACTGTTTTCCTTGGAAATAAAGGGCCTTCTTTCAAAATATCCCATTTTTATGAAATATTGGATTTCTGCTGCCAAGTTTGATTGGGATTTTTTCCAAAAATTATGATTTTGTAAAAAATTCTCTCTCTTTTTTTTTTTTTTTTTTTAATCTGAAACCCTCCCAAACTCTATCAGAGAAAATGGAAACAGCTTGGAGAGAATGTGCTTTCTATTGGCTCAACAGTGCACCCAGCCTCAGCATGATGAGTAACCTTGGTTAATTAACAAAGATGCTGTGCCACCGCAAAGTGATGTGCTTGCTATCACCCTGCACTGACAGCTTGCTGCAGACCACGACTGTAAACCCGATGCAAGCTGAAAAACCAGGAGACTCGAACTTGAAATTGTTGAAACCTCTTCTGAATTACTGTTAACGAGCTAAGTAGCTTGCCCTGAGAAATTAAAAGTATAACATTTAAGCTCTGTGTGGTGGGTCAGGGGGGCTGACAGTCTGTACACAGCATCCTTGTGCCTGCTGGGCTGGCAGACCTCAATTTTCTCATTCACACTGATTTTTGCAGCATCCCTGAGATCCCCAGGAAATGTTTCTTTTTGCCTTCATCCCTGAAGACCGGCTGTGGCTCTGCTCCCTGCTCTTCCCAGAATTCACACACACACCCCCCGCCCCAGCTTTTCCCAGATCACAGCCCCAGTCAGGGATTTGTCCTGCCTGCATCTCCCTCTGCTGTGCCACCGTCTCCTGCTCCTTAGGGCAGCACCAGGGAGGTGCCATCTGGCCCATCCTCTGGAGTGGTTTTCCTCCCTGGGAAGATCTGGAGGAAAGGTGGCAAAGAAGCAACTTGCAGCCATGCAGACACGGGGCAGGCGAAGGGTACACGCCCCTGAGTGTTTTCACCTCACCCACTAAAACCAAACCAGGACAGTCCTGCTAATCAACAGCACAGAGAAGAGGAGGAAGCCACCAAGTGCTGGTGCAGGGGAGGAGAGAGAATGCCCAAGAGTTGAAGAGTCCTTTTCTGGGTATTTCCTCATGGCGGGGAGATGGTGGAAGACCAGAAACTTCCCATGTATCTCCAGCTCCCAGCAGACCAGAGTGTGCAGCTTCGTGCTCAAGCATGCACTAAACAGCCAGGAATACTGTAACAGGGTGGTGGCAAAATACATGGAAAAAAGCAAAATCCAGCAGAGTCAAATCATCAGCACCTACTGTAGCACGTTCAGCACTCTTGCCTAATGTACAGCAATTGGATTAGGAATATGTCCCAGAGAAGGAAAATAAGAAGACCTCTTTCTCCTGGAGTAGCTTCTCCCACAGGGGGAGGGGGGATTATTACACTGCTGTGGGATAGCTTTTCTAACCACATGGCAGTGGCCAGGGTCTCTGTGTCATTAAAATTGCCAGTCTACGTTTTAAATGGCATAGATTGCAGGCTGAACTTTAAAGCTCCTGCCTGGTCATTACAAAGTTTCCTTGAAAATTTTAGAATGTGAGCTTGTTGCTGGCGTCAAATACCCATAAACAAGCCTCAGCGCTGGGGCTTTCCATCCCCAACACTGCAACTGCGAACATCAGAGGTTCCTCTTCCCTGTGAAAAGCCCATAAGCCAGCCAGGTAATTAATTTTCTGCTTTTGAGGAGAGCTTAATCTGGCAAGGAGTTCAAGGCAGGAGCACGAGCAGAACTCAGCTTCCGCTGAACCTCGGGAGAGATGGATGTGCCTTCTCCTAGGGGCTTGCTCAGCCAGGAGGCAGCTAGCAAAAGCAAAATAGGCTTCCTAACAGGAATCGTGTCCTGAGTCATTATTTTCAGATACTTGAGTGTCAGCCAAGGACATACAGTGAGTATGTCCCAGCATGAGCCCTGTCAATTTTACCATCCTGTTATTCCACTGTGCACGAGGTCGCTGCCTGCTCTGGGCTTGGTGTGGCTGACCCAGCTCTGCCTGACTCCCCACCAGCCCTTGGTGCCACCCGGCATCAAGCAGGGGCTGGTGCATGTCTCAGCAAACCGACATAACGAGGAGGTGTTGTTGCATCCCAGGGTACCAGCATTACATCATTTCCCCGCCCAGCACACAATGTGTTGGGGGTTTCACCATGAGCTGTGGTGTTTCCACATGGGACATCCTCCGGGCAAGGGCAGCTCTGGTTACTCAGGGACCTGGAGGCTTTTCCGAGTGCTCTTACAAACCAGACGGGTTATTGCACAAATTGCAGCAGACGTTTCCACCTTCCCCTGTCCACGGCTGCTTCAGGAGGTGCAGGGGGGAGGCTGGGCTGTTGTTTCTGCCCCCTCTCATGTTGCAGTAGTTGTCCCAAGGGAGCAGGGGAGCAGCTTTCTCCGTGGGCTGGGATCGGTGACCTGCCGCTCCGTGCGAGGTGATTTGATGAAAGGAGCCCACACCTTTTGCCAAGTCTTTTTGCACAATTTACTCTTCATTGACAGCTGCCAACTGTGCCCCCCTCCACCCCCACCCCAAGGTCCCCTGTGCAGGTGGGTTGGCTGGTGGGAGCCGGTCACTGTGGGGGTGCTCCTGTGTGCTGAGGGTAAGAGCTTGGAGTGCATGGAGCTGGTGGTGGCCTCTATGCACTCCAGATACCACTCCCAGGTCAACTGGGATAAATTGGCCAGTTGGGTCAACAGGCTGGGCTATGCCTGCCCAGCATGCTGTTCCGTTCATGCCTCCAGTCTCGGTGACGTGCCAGCTCTTGGCCCCGAGAGCTGTGAGCACCAGCCACCCTGCAGCCCCCATGTCCTGGCTTGGATGCCATTTGGGACGGGTCCCTCGTTCAGGCTTGGCCTTTCAATGCTGCTGCTGAAGTGGGGGCACACATCAGGGGTTTGTCATGCTCCAGTGGAACACGGCGTGTCCCTGCCACCTTGGGGACGTACGCCCATCTCCAAGGGGTGACACACCTTCCCTCCATGCTGCTTGTCCCCTCTGTCCCTTCCTTTGCCCTATCCTGCTGAGGTCAAAGAGCAGAAAAAGACTCCGCAACAGCTTGCTGTATTTTCGCAGGGGCTGGGGGATCCCCTCCCCCCCCCCAGCGGCCGCTGCTGTGTGTAAGTGTTTTATTGTTTGCCTGTTGAGGTGTGAATGAAGTAATGGGCTTTCTCCGTCACGTCATCCGTCTCCGGCTGACAGCTTTGCTTAGACACATTGTGCTGTTCTGTATAAACCCTGTCACCTTGCCATCTCCAAACAGACAGCTTCCTCTGGGAAACTGTAATCAAGCCCTCCTGAGCACTCAGCTAGCACTGTCCGCGGCTCGTAAATCACAGCAGCTTTCCTGGAAAATGGCGAGAGGAGACAGACAGACCGACACGCACGCACCCAGCCGTGGGGTCCCATGGCTCCCGGGCAGGCGCCGCGGGGCTGGCCACTGGCTTTCCGGGAAGGAGGGAGACTTTGGCTGCTGATGCGAGTACGCCTGGCTGGGGTGCGAGGACCTCAGCAAGGCGAGGCAATGTTTCTGCTGACCCCGTGCATTGGCTGGCACTGCCACAGCATCCCTGATGTGCTTGAGGTGTCTGTTTGGGGAGCTGGAGCTGAGCCACTGGCAGCGGGGATGCTCGCTGAGGGTCATTCATGGTCTCCATGCCCAGCCATTAGATGGGTGACACCTTTTCCTTGGTGGTGTTGAAGTCTGCTCCGCTACTGAGTCACCATCTCACATCACCCGAGAGGGATTGTGAACGTGGCTGGGTTGCTGCTGCTGAGCGCTCAGCTGTCGCTGTGCCCCCGAGTGCTGAGCATCTCCTGCGAGGTACAATGGGGGCCAGCACCCAGCCTGCAAGGACCAGCTGCCTTGGGGTCACGGCTCTGCTCCTCCATGCCACACTCTCCGCTCATCAAGTCCCAGCTTCAAACTGCTCAGCTCGTGCATCGCCCTGGGCTCCCTGGCAGGTTGCCTCTGCCCAGGACCCGTCAGTCCTCCCGGGAGCCCAGCCGGCAGTGCGTCAGCAGCAGAGCTGCTGCATAAACCTCTCAGCACCAGGAGAACAATGCGCCGGGTTTTTCCCCGTCCACCTGACCTGAAACGCTGTGCCAGGAAGCAAGACGGCTGCTCCCGTGAACAACCCCTGCCTCTCACTCAGTTATTTTGGGGATGACGCTCAGCTGGCTTCAGCTGAGAGCTGGCAGGAGGTGACCTGGCCACGGCCAGGAGCTGCCACCACCATCCCCGCAGCTGTGCAGGCACCCCTGCAAAACACCCACCCGTGCATGCTGCGGGACCAGCGTATCCTGATCGGCTGGGGAGAGCTGGCTGAGGGTTTTGCCTTCTCAAGTGCTCACTTCTCCAGGAACCCTCCAGCTGGAAAAAAGTCATGTGCTATTTTTTGCCATTTTTAGCCACCCGCTTGGGAATTTCATGCAGGGGGGAGCAGAAGCAGGGTGGGAACAATCGGTTCAGCACCAGCTGGAGAAAGTCTGTCCTCCTTCCGAAGGGACCAGCCTCCCCACTTCCTGACAGACCTCTGTTGCCATCAGAGATCAATTTCAGAGGACAAGACGGCTTTACGGACCAAAGTCCTCATTTCATCCCCCCTTCTCCCTGAAGCCCATCACCATGCTATCAAGCCTGCCCTTGCCTGAGCCCAGACCTGTGACCTAGGCATTGAGCTCCAGAGAACAGGCCAGGAGCTGCCTGTTTTGCAGCTCTGGCTGCAAAGGAGCTGCAGGCAAGCCACTGGTCCAGCACGGTTGGTGGGGAGGCATATATCTGGCCTTTGATGATGGCGCATTAAATACCACTGCAGCAGGAGAGGAGACAGGGGCCAAGCTGGAGTCGGGGCTTTCTGTGAAATATAAGAGGACTTTACGTCTCTTTTAGAAGTCTACAGCTGTGAGCTGATGTTGAGCTGGAGCACAGTGCATTAACCTGGGATTACGAGAAGACGAACGATCGCCCGCCCGGTGCTGTCATCCCTCAGCGTGACGGATGCTTAAAGACTTTGCCGGCATGGTCCTGGAGGATGGACCAGCGCAGCCGGTGTGTGTGCAGAGAAGCTGCCGGTGGGGAGAGGCAGCGAGCCCGGGCCCCGAATCCCCAGCCCAATTCAGGAAACCATCAGCATGATATGCAGCCCTAATTAGGGGAATAAACTTAGCAAAGAATTCAAACATAAATTTGCTCTTGCTGATTTCAGACTTCGCACACGTTCACTGAGCGGACGGGTTCCCCCAGGACCCTGTACTGAGCTCTGCACTGTCTCTGATTTATAAGGTCCTCTTGGACATGCTAAATATAGTATTAAGTGTAATAAATGTAGATCACTTTCCTAAATATTCTGTGATTTATGCCCAGGCTTCTTCCCCTGAGAGCTGGGCTCATAAATCCTCTGTGCAGAGCTGTCGCAGGGGGCACATTTCCTCGGGCGGGTTGGAGAGTTAATAAGCAGGAAGGGAGCACCAAGCGTGAAAGGGAACAGGAGAGAAAAGCCAGTATGGGGAGGGTCAGAGGGAAAGCGGAGGGAGCAGTGGGAAAGGAAGGAGGGTTCCCATCGCCCTGTTTTTTTGGTGCATGTGGCACCCCCGTGTTGTGCAGCAGGATGCTGTGATGCAGCAGGATGCTGTGATGCAGCAGGATGCTGTGATGCTCCTGCCAGGAAAGGGGCTGTGCATGTCTCCTTTGTGCCAGGCAATACAGCACCAAGGGAGCCTGCAGGCAGGGTCCTGAAGCTCTGGGCAAGAAGCCGCTGCTGTTGTTTGCAGGCTTGCTTGGCTGACCGTTCTCCTGTGCTGGCTTAGAATCAGTCACATCCTACCGGCACGGGATGCTCTTTGCTTCCCTTCTCCATGCAGCACCCGCTGCAAAGATTAAACAGGGAAAATGCTGACGCAAAGGCTGGAGGATGTGCTGGGAAATCCTGGAGCCCAGCTGGAGGGAATGGGAAGATTTTTCCTACATCCAGCAGAGCACAGCCTGGGGAACGGATGTCCCTTGGGATGCCCAGGGCAGCTCTCTCCCTCGGGGACCATGTTGAGACTTGTACACCATGATGCCCTCTGCAAGATGGGGCAGCTCCGAGAGCCTTGCAGTGGTGTTAACCCCACCACAGCATGGAGACAAGGACTGGCACAGAACGGCTGAGGGGTGTGAAACAAGGGAAGATGCTTTGCATGTTGCACCACAGGGCAGTGGCAGGGGCTTCTCTCAGCTGAGCTGCCACTTTCTTCAAACTCCCCTTGATACTTGATTTTGCTGATGCTGTCCTCCCTGCCTTCCCATTCCCACCCCTGGGCACCTCATTTTCCTCTCCTTGGGTGTGATTCCCTCCCTTTTATTCCTCTGAACTCCTCCAGCAAGGTCCAGACTCCTTTCAGCCACCAGCCCATCTTTCAGCCAAGCCCTCTCAGACCTTCACCCTCCTCCCCACTGAGCATCTCTTCCCACCACTTTCTCCAGTGCCCATTCTCCATCCCCATCATGGAGTGCATCAGCTCATCACCTTGGCCTCTCCCTCCCTAGGGACCATCCTCTCTGATGCTGTTGCTGCAGCTTAAGCACTGTTTGGGCAGCAGAGGGACCAGCAGCTAAAGTCATGTCTCCCTAGAAGAAGCCAGGCCACCCTCACAGCTATTTCCCACTCCACTTGACAAGAAAGCAGCCTTGGATGAGGTGTGCTATGTGATGGGAAAGCATCGCTGCAGGCTGGGAAGAGTTGCAAGCTCAGAGGAGGAACCTCTGGGCCAAATGGGAAGGGGACCTGTTCAAAAAGAGCCTCCCAAACAGAGGAGAAAGGGGGGAAAAATGGGAAAGTGAAAAAAAAAGAAGAAAAAAAAAAAGCTGCAGATTGACATCAGCATGCCCTGTGGAGAAAGGCTCGTTTGTGACTGCGGACCGTGCTTCCGAGGAGGACAAGAGGGTGATTTATCTGCAGGAACAAGAGATGGGTCAGGCAGGGAGAGATGTGAAACACGGATTTGGTCAGAGAAAACGGCCCCACCAGCCCTCGGCACAACAAGGGAGGCTGTTGTGGGAGAAGGGATTCAGCCGTCCCTTTTTTTTTTTTGGAGCTGATGGCACCCATTCGCCTCCTTGGTACATGCCAGGATAATCTCAGCGTGCAGCTTCGTTGCTCCTCCACCACAGCCCGAGCAGGAGGGCTGCAGCGGGGCACGAGGCCAGCTCTTTAATGACCCTACTCTGCATTACGGATTTCCAGTAAAAATCCATCATGATTAACGCGTTGAATTTGTCACAGCCTAGACTTTCATGACAAAAAACATGACTTTTTGGGTTTTCTCACAACAAGTCATGTTCTTTGTAATCTAATAAGCGCTGCTCCCCCACAGTCCTTTACAAACTCAGCTCTGTTTGGTTCCCGGGTCGCCACAGATGGGAAAATGACCAGAGCTGTGAAACACTTTCATGCCATTTGTCAAGTTTTATTAAAGGGCTTGGAATATTTTTATTACCAAACAAGGGTTTCTCAGTGGGGCTGGGGACCCTGCGTGGGCCCTCCTCCATCTCCAGGGCTTTCATGTGTTTTGTGTGACTCTTTTCCCCCATTTTGCCCCCACAAACAGGCAGCCTTAACGAGAATCTGAGATTTCTCAGCAGCCTTGTGTCAAGCTGGGGGAAGCCTGGAGGAGCATTTGTATTCAGTTGCTTGGGGTATTTCAGTGCAAAGATGTGGGCTGAAAACGACAGCAAACAGGCAGTGAGGTACAAACCCCCATCAAAGCATATTTCCTCTGTCGCGAGGAGAGCAAAACACCCGATGCAGATTTCTTCCCCTTGGTCTCAGCAGGGCTGTAAGCAGCTCCCATGGATGAGGCTGGGACACGCAGGTCACGTCACTCGCATGACACATCTCCTGCCGCCCGTCCCTGGCCATCTCTTCCCTGCGCCATGCCATTTCATGCCCTGCCATGCCACCCTGCCCTATTTTATCTCAGCCCATCTCGTTTTAATCAGTGCCAGCTGCTTCATTCCCTGATTGCAATTAGTTTGCAAGGTCAGCGCAAGGACTCTTGCAGGGGCAATGCATCCTGTCCAGTCAAAGAGCCTCTTGGTTTAATTTTTTACAATGAAAATTGAGGAAGAATACGAAACCCTGGCAGCTGATGTAAACTATAAAGTAACATGCTGGTCTCACAGCACAATATATACGGGACCCGAGGGGTTTTGTGATCCACACCACAGAAAGCTTGCATAAGTTTAGCTATTTATTGCAGAAATTTCAGGGATTTGGTAAGAATGATAAGAAGGATGCAGGCTCGGAAAGCCCTTCTGACCATGGGGCTTCGCAGTGAGGGGTGGGCAGTCCCCACCGTAGGAAGCCATCGCCACCGCTGAGGGGGGTTTGTCTGGAAGGCAAAAATATCTTGATTGTTTTGCCTAGACTTTAATTACCAGGCAGGTGGATGGGTCTTATCCTGGGGCTGACTGGGGCTCTGTCAGGTCAGACAAGGCGCAGCCAGGACCCCAGATGACCTGGATGTCTGAGGGGTCTGTGCAGAACCTCTGTGTTTCTGTGTCCTGAGCAGTGATGAGCTGGGCTGAATTTAGTGCTAAAAGTTCATTTTTCTGTCTCCAGGGAATTTTCTTCCTGTGATGCCTTGGTACCAGTTTGGGGGGATGACGGTGAAGCCCAAGCATGCTGCAGCGCAGGTGAGGGACCAAGCAGAGGTGCAGAGGATGTTTCCCAGCCTGAAAGGAGCCATAGGACAATCCTGAAGAGATCCTCCTGCACATGTGGTATCAAACACAGACCCCTGCTCAGTGCCTATGCCTTAGGGTGTCGAATGGCACAGATTTACCCCGTAAATTTTGCAACAGTAAGTTCTGCAGTACCTTGAAGGCTGGGGACTCTGTAAGATTAACTCTGAAATCAATAACCGGTAACCCTGGCCCAATAAACCAGGGTCTGTAACACGATGTCTCCGAAGTTTCAAGGGCCAGGAGCATGATTTGGATGAGACGTTACGTGCAGTGCCAATGGAAATGAGCAGGCTGCTGGGAAGTCCGCTCATAGGATGCTGCATCATGTGCTGTGTGAGCTACGTGATGGGATTATTTCTCCAGAAACAACATTTTCCTCTTTGTAAGCCTCAAAGCAATCATCACTGCTTAGTGTGCATTCCCCTGCTCGGGGACAACGCACCCTCCAGCCTAACCTGTGAATAAGTAAGAAATATATGAATTTTAGTAAAGTCTCTGTAGGCTGGAAGACAGTTTACGGGACCAGATCCAGTATATAATACTGGGGTCTGCAAACTGGTTTGGTCAGGAAGAGAAACCAGTAAGGAAAGTCAGGCTAATCCCTTAGCACAATGTATTTTATCGTATTACACGTGTCAGACTCCCATCACATATAGAAAGAGAATCCAGGCAAACCCAGGGAGTGGTCTTCTTCCAGGAATGGTTGCAGGTAGATGGATGGGGAAAGAAAGGAGCAAGTCCTTCGCTAGGGTTTTTGTCCAGAGTATTCGGTTGTTTCCTGGGTTGAGGCTGACGCTGGGAGCATGGCTCAGCTGGAGTTCACAGAGTCACAGACCTGGGACACCAAATCCTCCCAAAGCCACGTCCAGTCCCCCTTCCTGCTGCCTGCAGTAGTGATGGATCTCCGGAAGGTCACTGAATTGTACTGTATCCAAGCAGCTCCTATTTACGCCTCTACCTCAGACACTGTGTTTTCACTGAGCTGCAGATTACCTGGTTCTGCCCCTAAGAAACTTGCTTGTATTTCTGTAGAGGTTTGCTGTGTGTTTGCGCTTTGCAAATTAATATTATTTATTTCTGTCCTTAGTCCTAAGCACACCCAGCTCTTGGCAACCCTCCGTCTCCTATTTGGTGCTGGCAGTGTGTAAGGTTCTCTCCACATTATCTTATTAGGATAGTAACTTCTCTCTCCAGATATGAATGCGTCCAACCTGCCTGATTCCCTTCTCACCCATTTAATTTGCTTCTAATCTTAGGGGTAGCTGCAGGGCTGTTGCTCAAACCACTTGGGTCCTTCTGTTGTCTTTTATGGTAAGATAAAGTGATACATGCCCAAGCTTCCCTGACAGAAGCCTGGGGATATTTAACCTGCTAATTTGATGGCACAAGGAGAAAGGCGAGCCAAGCTAGCAAACGGGGTTGTTACAGATCTGGACTGATCACGTACTGATCATTTACTTCCCTCTGCCACCTTGCAAGCACCACTTTTGTGATCTGCCCCATTTGCCTTCGCTGGGGAGGTGACCCTGAGATGCACAGTTGCAGCAAAAGGTCTCCTGCCTCGTTCAGTGCTGCTCTGAACAGCCATTCTGTTTCTCCTGGGTTTGGCATCGTGTGTTTTTCCTCCCCTGCTGCCACAGGACACGCGGCAGCGTGCCCTGTTGCCGTGTAAGGGGTTTTTTTTGGGGGGTGGGGTGGGTGGGTGGGTGTAACTTTTTTCTTTTTTTAAACTCCTGTTTCATACTCAGTAAAGGCAGAGGAAAACAGGCATTTCTGAAGGATGTGAGCTCTGCCATCTGGTTTGGGAAGGCCGGGGGGTGGGGGGGTGGGGGGGGTGGGGGGGTGGTGTGTTTTCTTGAAAAGGATGCATCTGAAAGCTGTCCAAAGGGGCTGCGTGCAAGGGAAAGCAAAACCGTCCTGCACTGGGACAATGATGCCTGGGGGAAATGTAGGATCCCAGCAGGGCTGGTGGAAGGGGGTCTCCAGACCTACATCCCACTGGCAGCAGGACTAGACTGGCATGGCCCTGGCTTTGCCTAGCTAAGTCCTGGAAAACCACAACCTCTCTGGAGACCTGTCCCAAGGCATGGGGAAGAGGAGCTTCACAATGTCCTGCCTGTACCTAGCAATCCTCAATATGCAGCTATTGCCCCTGGAACCAACAGTTTGGCTTTATGCTCTTTGCAATCGTCCTCCGAGGAGCTGCTGCTGCATTACATCGCAGGGTGAGGTGGCTCTCAGGACTGCCACACAGTGCCTGGGCTTGGTCAGAGGAGACCCCTGAGTCAAGGCACCCGGGTGCCAGCCCTCATATATCCATGTGGCAGGCTCTCAGGGACCCCACAGCTGCCACTTGTGTGAGCAGAGGTGATTTATGCTGACTTTTCATTTTGTTGTTTAGTAAATCAGGAACTTGGAAATCAGCATCGTTTCTTGTGTGAGCCTCACTAACGGCCGAGGTTATCACAACAGCTATAAATCCCCCACGATTCTGGATGGGAAATCTCATTATTTCTCCTCTCTCCTCCCCTCCCTGGGCCATGAGACCTGGCAGAGCCACAGGAGAGAGGAGTTGATTCAATCCAGCTCCGGCTAAAGTGATCAACCATGAATCATCATCTCCTGGAGACCCTCTCTGCTGAGCCTTGACCTCCAGGCAAGCTGTGGTGGCTGGTCCATGAACAGGCACTGCCTCCAAGGCTGAAGCAGAGAGGGAAGTGGGACATCTCCTGCCCTGACAAGGCAGATTGGCACACATGAGAGGTGGAAACCATGCTGCTCTCCCTTTTTGGTCCACTCCTGCACTCTCAGTGCAGACACAAAATGACCAAGAGCGAAGGTGGACAATGATGCTGGACAACCACCATGAGCAGGTCTTCTAGCACTAGATAAGACTGTAAAAGGTCTTCAGCCAGCTAGGACATGCGGAAAAATACTCATGAACAAACACAGACCCAAAGGGAACTCCTCTTGCCTCTCCTGCTGCCTTCCCATCTGTCTCTGCCTCCCGGGAGGGGAGTGTTTATGCACCATCCTTCACCATGGGTCCAACTCTCCTGTCACCTGCATCCCTCCTCCTGCATCTCCTGGCACTTGCCACTGTCTTATACAGATCCTCCAGAGCACTGCAGTTGGCATGTGGGGAGAGCATCCTGCTCCTTGCTAGCAGCCCAGGAGAGTCAGATGGTTTATGACTTTCCCTTGCACTTGGCAGCCCTCTGGAGAAGCTGTGGGTATCCATGTAAGTCCTTCTTAGCTGGTACACCTTGTATGAACTGCTGCTAAAATAAGGAACACTGCATCAGTGAGTCCCACAGCTAGATACCTCCTTTTCATCCACGACAATTCACTCCATGTCACCCCATTTTTGGATAACAGAAGAAGGTGAGATGGAGGATACCAAGTCGTGTAGGTATCTCCATCCCAACTTCCTCCTTGCCTGCTCACCCCATCAAACCATCCTGCCTCTGGTCTCCCTGGTGGACTCCAGTGCTGTTCCCCCCAGCCTTTCTGCCCCTCTGCTCCCACATACCCCATGGGGTGTTACAGGATGGCAGGGAAGGACGATGCTGCAGAGGAGGGCACCCCTCTGGCTCATGTGATGGCTTTATAATATATTCCAGATTCCCCTCCATTCCCATCCCTGCTGCCTCCTATCATTTCCCTGTTTGTTTTTTTTTCTGGTTGTTGTTGATTGCTCCTGAGCACAGATCTTTGTGTGCATATGCTCGTTAGCAGCTCAGTCATTCCATTCTTATGTTCCTACACAAGCCTTGGATGCATGATCGGGGCTTAGTGACTTACTGCTCTTCAGTGTGTCAGTTTATTCCACCATCTTCTTCTGACACCACCGTTGTCATTTTATAACCCGAAATGAGCAGCTCCAGGGCATCTTTCTTCCCAGCACCCTCCGTGGTCCTGGATGATTTGAAGAAACCACTTAGCTTCCCATTTGCCATCACCCTCTGTTTCTCTCCCAGGCTTCCAGCTACTCGCAAACAGGAGATTTTATGTCTTTTTGTTGCTTATTTTTATACCTTTTTAGATTTTATAACATTTTTTGCCATTTACTCTGATGAAATCCCATCCTAATTCCCTTGTTAGGTAATCCCTGGCATGCTTTACACTTGCTCCTATTGCCTGCGCCTTAGCTGGATTTCCTTTTTCTGAAGTACCCCGTTCAGCTCAAATACGCAATGAAACCCTGTCATTTCAGCAAATGCTGTTGATTTTCTCTCCCACATGAGCCTTTCTGCTTTTCCTCTTAGGATATGCAACCTTCAAAGCCTCATTGATGGGCACATACACAGCTTCCATATCAAAGCTATGGCTTTAAATGAATTTGCCTTCAGGGGCCTTTAAATGAACTCTCCTCATTTATTTATTTTGAAGTAAGTTCCCATTTTCTAACACTGAGCAGCCTCCAGCAGTTTTGGAGACGGCACTTCCCCCAGTGACTCTGGCTAATTGCGTTGTGATCACTGGAAGTTAATAGCTTGCCACTGGCAGCTTCTTGAAGTAAAACCTCCGTGTGACTGCAGAGTGAGGGCAGAAATGGCAAGATACCTGTTAAAAAACCCTAAATAAACAGCCCAGGCAGTAGTCGTAACTCTGTGTGGTGCTGTCTGGCTCAGATCAGCCACCCCTCCCTGAACTGGAACCCAAATCGTTCCTACTGCAGTTGTTAGTGGGAGAAATGTCAGGGGTTCGTAACAGTCATTACAATGGGTTTCGAGGGACACAGAAGCTTAATTATGAATTTTTGTCAGATGGGTTCTGGATTCCTTGATTCCAAACTTAAAGACATGAAACTGAGGCTTGAAGCAGCAGCTCTTCCCCCAAATACTGCAGATTCCCAAACTTTTCAAACCAGAGGAAACTTGCAAGAGCAATTATATGCATGCCTGGGCTGAAACGCATGTCTTAAAAGCATCCCTTGCAAAAATATCCCGTGGTGAGAAACTATTCCTCTAAAGCACAGGTGGGCTGTCCCCTTGGGCTGCCCACAGGCTGCAGGGCTTGTGCTGAGGGTTTGCAGGCATGTTGCATCTCCGGTGCATCCCTGAATCCCGTGTAGCGTGGGCTGGCAGGCTGCTAGTGCAGCATCCTGCCCCAGATGCTCCGACCAGGACATGCCTCCCAAAGCAGCAAGGCAACTTCTCCCCCTTGAGGGCTCTCTGCACACCCACTTCTTTATAAATAGCAACTTCATCCCCACGTCCCCATGGAGGGGACACTGCTCCTGCTGCCCTCAGCCCCCAAATAGCTCCTGGACGAAGAGGGTGGGCTGCGGGCTTTATCGCGGGAGTGCTGAGCGTGGTGCAGGCAGCTCCCTGCCAGCTCCAGCCAGGAGCCAGCATTCCTCAAGCGACCAGCCTCTGGCCCGATGAAAAGCCCCAATTCAGCTGCCTGAGCGCCGAGTACCTGACACCTTCCCCAGCACAAAGAGGGCTTTCTGCCTCCTGCACCCGCGGTGGGCACAGCGAACTGCTTCTTGCTGAGAGGGGTCACCCAGCCACATCCTGCACCCCCCCAACCCTGACAAAACCTGCTTGTCTTGGGAGGGGTTTGGTGGCAGAGAACATAGCCCAGGGCAGGTGGTTGCCAACTGGGCTCGTGGCTCTGGGGCTGCCAAACCTCTGGATGGGATGGCTCTCCCAGGTCTCCAAGCTTTGCTCAGGTCAACAGGATGGTGAGGCTTGAACTGCAAAGGTTTTAGGATCAGCCCTGGGCCTGGGCTCCTGCCTTGGAGCTGCTGACCTGGCCAGGTACGCTGGAGTGACCGGTGCTTCTGCATCCTTGTGCTCCTCCACAGCAAGCCCTGAGCTGGGATGGAGTGGGTGGTCATGCCAAGGCTGCCGTGCTGGTGAGTCGGACAGGGAGTGGTGACAGGCTCGGCTGGGAGGTGCACAGCAACCTAAGCACTGAAACAGGGTCTGCGATGGATGGAGAGTAACTCATATCAGGAGGTGTCCACTGGGGAAGCAGTGGCAAGGCTGTTATCTTCATCTTAACTTCTTTGCTCTTCCTGTTCCCCAGATGAGCCAAAGCTGGACAAGGTCCACAAAGCTCCCTCACCCACTAGTGCCTAAATGCAGGCTACGGGGTGTGACACAGACCCTGCAGGATGTAAATTACTCAGCTCAGAGACCCTGCGTGATTTCTACTTCTCATCCAGGGGCTGTCAAATGCGATGTACGTAAGCCACCTAGGAGAGGACCAGCTCTCAGGGCTCCCGTGCTGAGGCTGAGAGCCAAAGCCTCTAGCCTGCATCCAGAGCCTTCCATGCCTGCTCCCTGTCTGTGCCTTGGAGCCTCTCTCTCCCTCATCACTGGTCTCCCACTCCAATGCTCCCAGTGCTGGATGTTGGGAAGCTGCCTGGGCCTCCTCCCCAGCTTCCCTGTCCACCACAGAGGGAACCTAGCCTTGAAAATCCATCTCTTGATCCAGATACCTAAAACTCAAGTCTGGGCAGTGCAAAGCATTGCAGTAAACCCCCTTCTTGGACATGGTCCTGTAAGATTCAGGGTGCATGTTCAGTTCGGCTGGCTTCGGTTCAGGCCCTGCGATCATCCTGCTGCAGAAGCACAAGGGCAAGCCATCCTCCCCAGGTCTGGTGTCCCACAACCCCCAGGAGCTGCCCAGAAAGACTCAGCCTATTACAAGAGACCCAGGAGAAACTGGATGCATTTGCATTCCTTCTGAATGGAAGTCAGATGTGATGTGCAACGTCACAGTTCAGGCAGATTGGACACAAAACCAAACCCAAGATTGCTCTCAGCAAGATGTGCAAACCTTTTCCTGTCTCCCCTAATCATCATTCTGCTTTTTATTGCTCTCATAAACTCTCTTGCAGAAAGCACACACGGCTTAAAAGAACCGCCTAGATCCATTCCAGGTTATTGCCCACGTTTCCAAAGCAACAACTGAGCATTTTGAAAGGGAAGCATGGAATCACCTTGAGGTCTAATGAAGGGATAAAAGGCTGAAGTCCCTGGTAGGGATCATGGAATCCCTTTCCCAGATGCGTGCAACTTTTGCACAGGTGGATCTAAGCAGGTACCATGGCACAGCTCACATCTTATGGCTACATCTATCTCTGACAGCAACACTGCATGCAGACTTTTGAGTGGGTGAAAGAAATGGAAAAGCCTTGCTCCATCTGGACATAACAGCTGGGAAGAGCAAAATAAATCAGGCTCCAAAGCTTTCCCTGCTTGTCTGCTTAATGCACAGAAGGCTGCAGGCTCCAAGCTCTCAAGCAGAGGTTGCATCAGTGGCTTCGTGGAGGATGCAGGGGTTTCTGATCCCCTGAGTAAGTTGGTGAGAAGTGTGGAGCTGGCCTTGTGTGTGGGAGGCATTGCAGCACTCGCAGCGTAGGGCAGGTCCCTCCAGCACTAACGCAGCCCCCCAACAACAGCCCAGTCATTCTGGAGGTTGTAAGGCCTGATCCAGGCATTCCCATGGGATCAGCTCTTCTGCAGCGAGGATGCTGTCAGGAGCATCAGGGAAGAGAGCTGTGCTACTGCTGCTAGTCGTGCGGCACGCTTAGAGGTGGCAGCAGGCATCTCTCCACATCCTTTCCTTCCACACCTCAGCATCTCATCTCTCCCTTGACCCTTCTTTCTCTCTCTCCTGCTTGGAGCTCCCCTGTGCAGGCGACCAGGGCAGAGATGCTATAAACAGGATACAGGCTCTCTGGAAATCTGCAAGCAGGAGTGGCTGAAGGTATTTAATAGTATCCCTGCAGTAAACAGGGATAAAGGGGGATCAGCTGTATGGAGCAGGGAGTGAGTATCAGATGGAGTTGCTCTGCCGTGCCGACTATTTACTGAAACAGGAAACAAATATTTTTTTGCCTTTTGCCAAAGAAAGATTTCTTCAAAAATGTGTTAATATTAGAAGTAAAAATGTAGCTTTTAGACATGTTAAGTGGCCGCATTCACTGGAGTTTTATTTACTATATAAAGGTTAACATTGGTCTGTTTATCCTACGGACGAGATTTCCAGCAAATTACAAGAAGGGTCATGTAACAGTCAGCTCCTGCTTGCCTGAGCTTATTTGCCAGAGCCAAATCCCTGGAGCCTGTGGAGCTGGAGCAGAGAGAAGGGATATTCAAAAGGACTTTGAGAATGGGAGAAAAGAAATAACAGAGCTTTAAGTTGCTTTGAGTTCACTCACCGGGAAGGTGAAGGCTGGGCTCATCATGGTGCTCGGGTGGGGTGTGAGGCAGGGATGCTGCATCGGATCCCCCAGAGCCATCTGTGAGAGCGGCCAGCTGGAGGAAGGCTAAAGAAAACCCATCATCAGTGCAAGCAAACTGCTTCCCTGCTAACCCCAAAAAGCCAGCTTAAAGCCTGCATCAGGAGATTTTACTCCTTGGCCAAGACTTCTTTTGTAGTTTTACTGTGATTCCTCTGCTCGAGATATGGTGGTGCTCCAGAGGAACATCCAGTCTCTGTCCTTCATCCAGGAAGGACATCCTGGCACTTGTGCTGAGGGAACACAGTAATTTAAATTTCTCTCACAGACACGCTGTCCTTTTCCTGAGGGGTCAGGCTGCCTTGCATCTCACTCTGTCCCCCATGATCTGACAGCTCGATGAGGTTGTCCTGTCTCCTTCTGCCAGTTTTGGGACTTGCTTCTTCCTGCTGCTTCCTGCAATTCTCAGAACAGTTGTGAAGGTCCTGGAAAATTATTCTGCGTTAAAAAATACATCAGAAAGTGAGTACATTATTAATGGCCCTGCTGTCAGCACCATAAAATCCTGACCGAACAGCAAGGCAAGATCTTTAATGAAGCACTGCTGGTGTAATCAAGTAACACCGCTGTCTGGAAGAGATGCTTTAGCTGAATTATTAGCCCTAATATTGAAAAATCAAAGTAAATATCAAAGGCTTGAGATACTTAGGAGGTTGAATGAGGTGACTTACTACTTTTTTTGTGATTTGCATAGCCTTGTTAGCTGGAATCAACATGACCTTACAACGGTCCCGGCAGGGAGAGCCTGGCTTCAGCCTGGAGGTGTTGGCTCTCAGCTGCAGGGTGGGAGCCCTGAGATCTGATCCTGGTCAACGGCTGTTTAACACCTGGGCACAACTTGGCCACCAGTTTGCATGGCCATTCCTCGAAGTGGTTGGCACCAAAAGGTGCAATGTGACCTGCTGCTCATTCATGGTGTGAGGAGGCACGCTGATCCCAACCGGCTGGGTCCTGGCAGCACTTCCACTCTGCAGGTTTAAAACCTGGCATCGCCATGGAGGGTGGGGGACAGGTGTCTGGAGGGGAGGGATGGCCAAAGCAAGCTAACACCAAGCTGTGCAAGCCCAGAAAAGGGCCAGGCTTTGCACCTGCCACCACGTGTGGTCCCGTCTGGCTTCAGGAGCTAGGGGAGCATCTCACCTGGTCGTGATGGGTTTTCATGGAGGGGGGAAGTTCATATCTCCTTGCTGTGTTTCACTGTCTACCCACACTGGCAAGGTGTAGGAGCTGACAGAATTTAAAATATCACAAATATCACTTCAGCTCCAAAACTGAAGGCTGGAGGCAGCCAAGAGCCGCTATACAAGGGTGCATGACAGAAAGTCTCAGCAGTTAGAACTGGCTGTTGCTAAACACATTGGCTATTGCAAGGGGGAAAATCTGAATCAGAAATAATGAAACAAGTGCAGAGACCTGCAGATGGGAAGAGTGGAGACCACTGTTCCCTGAACACTGGGAGCATCCCAGCACTGGCCTGAAAGGGATCATCCCTCCCACGTGAACCTTGCCAGGACCAGTCCTCCTCAGGGCTCCGGCTTCTTGCTTTCATTGCCTGGTGAATAGTAAGAGACCTCCCCAGGCCCTTGTTTTGCCAGAGAGGTACGAACAGCTTTCCATGACCTTCACGGATCTGTGTTTCCCATGCCCAAGGAGCAGGAAAGCTGAGCTGTGTCCTGCCTCAGGGAGTGACCGTAAGCAGAGAGGCCTGAAGGAAATCTCCAACACGTCAAGTTTCCTTTCCACCCTGTGATGGAGGGGCAGCCTGCACTGTAAAGGATGGGGAGAAGAACATCTAATCAGTTACATCCAAAAATATCAGGTTAACTGGGATCTGTAGCTTCTCCAAGGGATCAGCCCAATATGCCATGAAAAGGATGGACTTCTGCCCTCTTTTTGGAATAGCAAGTGAGACTCTCCCCCACTGCAAGCAAATGCTTCCCCAGATCATCCCATCTATTTCCCCATATTTCCCCCTATCTGTGAGAGACAGTTCAGAAGGAAAAGGTGATTTTACTTCAAAGAAATCTGTTTTCACATGCTCAGTGTCTCACACCCACATACTCACAGCACCAGGACAAATATCCAGCGTTCAGGCTCTGAGACTTATCTCGAGGTGGTCTGTCCAGAGCTCCTTGCAATGACACGGAGAAGCAATGCCAGCTAGCGAGTCGTCACATCTGGGCTCTCAGGCTGCTGACCATGCATTGGCTTTGGATGTAACTTTTGGTATCATTTATGAGTTGATCTGTATTTTCATGTTGGTCCACCACTGTGAGTCAATGGGAAATGCTGCTGATCTACACACTTCCGACTCTTTTTTTTTTTTTTTTAAAAGACTCCTTTAGCCTCCTTTTTTGGGCATAGCTTATCCTTAATTTTATGCTGTTCTTTGCTTTAGGCTGGCTTTTGTTTTTCCAGTGAGTCTGCCTTGAAAAGCTACCCACGGATGTGCTCTAATCTGAATTAACTTGGTGCCATCAATGCCTGATATTCTTTTATCCCTTTTTGACATTTCTTCCTGAGCTTTGACCCCTCATTCAGACTTCACGTTTCTACTACACACATCCATAGATGCCCACAGACAGGTCTTTTAAAGGAAGCCCAGTCTACTCCTGTCCTTTGCTCTGGTCTGGGAAGGTTTTGTCAATAAGGCATGACTTTGGAGAGCTTTTCGCCTTTTCCTATATCCTGCTGCTGGGCAGCCTTGTGAGGATGGTGGCTGGCACCTGCTCAGCCAAGGGGGACACAAAGACTGTTTTCATACTCTTCAGTCTGGTGTCTGCTGGTGGTGGTGATGGGCAATTCTGGCATCGCTTCTCCTTTCTAACCAAGCTCCTCACGCTATGAGCCAGGGCAAAAGGCACGAAGAACTGGGTGCCAGGATGGTTTCAGTAATTTTATTCTTCACGTGTAAAGCCCTCACTAAGAGCCTTTGTCTTCCCAGCCTTTTCTTTCTTCTCCCTTAAGGAAGGCTTGCATCCATATTTAACTGCTGGGCAAGCTGATGCAGCTACGGTGAAGCAAGGAGTCCTTTGGCTTCCAACCATTCCCCCTTCTCCTGTCCAGCTGGTACAACTCTAATGGCATGTCCCCTCTTGCTGGTCATTGCCATCTTCACACTGTTGCTGGAAATGGAGGGTTTATAAACTGTAGCTCAAAAAATGTCGCTGAACGTGTGGGTTGGCTGTGTTGGACAGAAGATAATTTGTGGTGAAATCCACAAAACGTCTGGGATTTGTAAATGTTTTCATGATGACTTGGCTCTTCTCCAGATACTCCCATCTACTGACAAACACGAGCCATGAATCACTACGCACAGGAAAATCTTCCAAGCCCTTGACTTCCTCCTCACCCAGCTCTGCTAGGCTGCCAGCTCTGCTAGCACTCGCTGCCCGATGGGGAATGAGGCCTTCAGGGTCAAGGTGAAGGAGATGCTCGGCAGCCCCACAGATGCTGTGTAGAGGTCTCTGGGCAAAGGCGGTGGAGCTGTGGCACACCGGCTTTTCTGGGCAGCATCCCATGGGACAGAGCAGTGCTAGGACTGTCCTGGCTGATGTCAGGGCTAGGCTCCTTGACGTGGCCCAGAGATTACCTCCTTTCCCAGAGAGGGGATTTGCTTTCCACCGCTGAAGGTGGGGCCCAGGCAGTTTTCTGCCTGATATCAGCTGGAGTTAGTAATGCCTTTCTACAGACTGTGCTGTTCGGGGTCTTGCAGAGCTCCTTGCTGGCTGCCTGCAGTGATTCCCATCAATCCTGATTTTTGGACTCAGGAGTAAGCCTCCAGCCAGCTGGCTTAGCAAGAAAAGCCCTCAGGAGCTGCTCCCACAGGGCATCTTTGCCATTTGTCACCCTGTATCCAGCAGGACCCAAAGGCAGGATGGTGACTCACCCGAGCCAGGCAGGCTGGCTGCTGAGGACCGTTCACGTCAACCCAAGTCATAAAATACTTGACTGTTGATTCACAAACACAGTGGCTGGCAGCAGCCTGTTGGCTACTGGGGGACAGACTCACAAAAATAGTTGATTTCCCTCTATCCATGAGCCCATGTGTTTCTTTTCCTGTCTCCATCCCTTAGTCAGGCCAGGAGAAGGCAGGGAAGTGATTTCCAGGCAGCTTCTGGTCTCCACCATCTCCCAAGTCTCTCCAAGTGGAAAGCACTAAAGGGAGCCCCTCTTTGTCAGAGCTGCTCACGTGGGCTGTTACAGCAGCCACGCTTCAAACCCTGCATCCCTGCATCCCCTGTGCCTGGAAAAGCAGCACATCCCTGTAAGGTGGACATCCTATAGGGTGCCTCGGTGGCTTGGTGGTGTGCCCTGCAGAGTCACTCAGGCAGGATCACAGGCAAGAGCATGCACGCAATGCTGTTCCTGGGGTTGCAAAGTGACAGCTAATGGCACGTCCTCCCTCAGGAGGAAGTTACACTTGGGGGTCCTCTCCCTCTTCTGCTCCAATGAGCCCCAGTGCTCAGATCTGCTATGAAGATAACGACAAGGTTCTGCCAAGGAGGGCCTCCTCTGGCTGGGGGATGCAGGTATTTATGCCAATATAGCCTCTAACTACAGCATGGAGCCCTACACCCCTTCTTCAGATGTGTGCAGTATGTGATATGTACCCTATCCGTAAGCACGATGGAGCCCAGGGATCTGAGCCCACAGCAATTCCTGGAAAGACACTTTCTGTTTCCTCCTAAATCACCTTCACTTTCAACACTCCACACAGGGAAATGTCGGGTCTCCCCATGGGTGTGCTATGTTCTGCGTTGGTGAAGCCCCTTCGATCCCAGGACTAGTTTGAAGACTTGGTCAGAGGCCAGTCCGCTGTCTCAGTCTGATCCAAGCAATTACCTCAAGAAGGACAAACATGTCACTATTTTGCTGCCAGGGATTGCCAGAGATGTGAGCCCACTCTCCCTACCTGCAGAGCTTGTCCTGTGCATTTTCAGCACCTCTTTTCCTTGGCTTACAGCAGAGGTTTTTTTCTCCATCTCTTACATTTCTACCTTACTTTTCTTGTGATGGCTCTCCCAAAACGGATCAATGAGCAAATTCCAGCTAGTCTGGCACAAGGTGATAGTTGATCTGGGAGCAGGATTTCCAAATACATTGACGACCTAATTGGCCCCGGTGTCTCCTCAGAGGCAGGAGCTGCTATGCCATCTTCTGGATGTTAGGGGAGGGCTAGAGATGATGTGGAGCAGCAGGAAAGGAAATTTCCTCCAAAATCCACCACAGACAAACCCATCCTCTCTGCCCCTTGCACCCCTCAGGTCTGGATTTGCAGGGGCAGCTCGGTCTCTCTGGCAACCCTGTGCAGATCCTGCAGAGATGGGCTGGGCATCTTCGAATGGCAAGTAGAGGACAGCAACATCTCTCCCAGCTTCAGCAGAACAGTCCAAGGTTGGGATTAGGAAAGGATACTCCACAATTTCTACTGCAAAACATTGCCGCTTGCGGGAAAGACCTGGGAATTTGTTTTGCTGCTTCCCACCTCCTTGTTAGTGATGGGACATCAGACTGCACCTGCTTCCCACTCCAGCAGGAGACATGCCAGGAAGGGAAAAGGAGAACAGAAATGTTTTGGTGGTCAGACACATGCCCCCAAAGCTTTGCCAACTTTCTGGCATTGCAGTACTTAGCCATCACATGGCAGAAGTGCTCTCCCTGAAGACTTTGAGATCTTAGGAAAATGCCTCATTCTGAGCTGGACTGACACACAAGCTTTATGGAATCTTTCACAGAAGGAAAGCGACCGAGATGTTTTGTTTTGGAAACACCTGCTGTCCAAACAGTTTGCTATTTCTGAAACCAAACTATTCACAATTTCCTACAAACCTGGAAGCCGCTGTTTCCTGCCAGCTGCACTGGATGTGGCTGAGGAGCACAGGAGGTCTGGGACTTGTGGTGGCCTCAGAGCTGGGTGGGTAAATGAACCAGCAGGGAAGCAGGCAGAGCTCAGAGATACCAGCTTGCACTCGGTCAAAATCAGCACGTCGCATGTTCCACTACGCTGCATTCTGCCAAAACCATCTGCCAGTGAGCTCCCAGCCTGTCCCAGTCCTACTTCCCAAGGAGATATGTATCATTTAGCACACTGCAGCAGAGGAGTGACAGCCAGAACGGGTAAGCACTGGGCAGCTATGAAGGCTCAGGATGTGGCTTCATGCCACCGGACCCCAAATGCTCTTCTTCCCAGGCAAGCCTTGAGTCCCTGCTTTCGGGGCACCACCTGAGCAGCGGCACCTTTATACGGGAAGGTGATGGTGTCTGATGGGATGGTTAGACTAGACAGTCGGTGGTATGGGCCAGTTCTCTTCCCACAAGGACATCTTCCACTGGCTGGTAGATGTGCCCCTTCTGACCATAAATATCATGATGTTTCCAGTGGTCTCACACCCTCTTCTGCACAGGTTTTCCTACAGGGTACCTGCCAAGGAGTGCCCTTGAAGAAGGCCAGGATAAGGCCAGGGTGGGAGAACCAACAAGCTACAAAGAATGAAGTATTTCAAACTCAAGAGGCACAGAACATGTGTCCTGACAGTGGCTCTCTGTCAAATGCCTCTCGGGTGAGTGTCATCCTTTACTGGCAGATGATTTTCTTTATCAGCAGATTTCCTTCTTGGGACTTCTGTGCTTGGTGAATGACTCGTACCCCCAGGACATGATCACTGATGTGGCCAAGGGAAAGGTCCTTGCTTCTGCCAGAACTGCAGGGACTCAAACCACGGGCCATATCTGTCTGTACGCTTGTGTTTAGTTTGGTTAAACCAACAAGGGAGAGCAGAACAGCAATGCAGGTGATATGTGGTGTTCCAAAACCCACCCCTGATGATACTGCTCATGGCCACAGCATCTCTGCGGGTCTTCCCAAGATACCGTCTCTCTCCAGGTACAAGTGTGGGTTTGAGCTCAGTTTTTACCGATGGCACTAGGCTTCCAGAGAGGTCACGCTGCATAACAGAGGCCAACCGGTAATTTGGAGAGGTTAGTATTAGAGGTCTCATACAAACGATACTTAATCCTTAATGGAAAAGTTAGACCAAAAGAGATGGTTTGGGAAACCCCACAGGAAGTTTGCGGTGTGTGGAGAGCAAGTCTCCCCCAAACATGTACGGTGCAGTCTGCAGGGAAGGAGTCTATTTTCTGGGGATTTGCAATGAAGTTTTCATTCAGCATTGGAATTAAAATTCATTTTATTATGGGACCTTTAAATATTTCCAGAGCCTGACCTTTTCTGGAGGCTGTTGACTAATTAATGTCTGGTCTGGTATTCTTCAAACTTTCCACATAGTTCAACTTGTTGCCAGCTGCTTTCAAACACATTTTTCAAGAAATTAGGTTGTAATTAAGTACAGTTATTAACGACTGTTTTTCCTGCCTTTCCCATTGGGTTTGCAACTTACTTTGCTCCATGTGGCAGAAGAGATGGCCAATATTTCATGGGGTGAGTGAAGGAATGTCTAATACGATCTTTGACATGTTGATTTGACTCAGCTCCAACTCTGCAACACATAGTGGTGACCACCAAACCGCACAGGAGAAACCTGGGCAGAAAAGCCCAGTCAGGGTCACGTCCCTGCGGTCAAGCTGACAGATGGAGCAGGGAGCTCCTTCACCCTTGGAAAGCCAGCACGTGGGGTGAGCGGTTCATGCAGATGGGACAACGCACTGGTTGGAGGATGGAGAGGGAGAAGGATGGAAAGGAGAAGCTGGAGACCCACTGGGGTGAGTGGAATTGCTCTCGTGCTTAAAATTCAGGGCATGCTTATCTGGGAGCTCTGCAAATAATGTCAAGCTCATTCATGTGAACGCTCCTCTCCTGCCTGGTCCTCTCTCCGCCCAAGAGGGACTAACAGAGAGACCCATGTGTGGAGAGAGCAGATGGAACCGAAAGCAGCCAAGAAGGGAAGCGGCACTCCTACACAGAGCCCAGAAAGGTTTTACACGCTCTCGCTCTCCGCTCTCTGGTGTCGCTGAGGTCACTCCTTTTTGTCAGGCACATGGCAGAAAATCCCCCTCTAAGCCCCAGATCTCGGAGGCATTATAATAATAAAAGCCTGGGCTGAAGCGTCTGAGCAAACACATCGGCTGAGCAAATGTTTTTCCCCAGCCCCAGGACCAGGTTATTCTGGGAACTGGCAGTGCTGAAACATCAAGGCAGCAACATCATCTGGTGAAGTCTGCTGCCAGAGGGTCGCAGGGGTGCAGGGGGTGATGGGCAGGTGAGGGAGCCCACCCACGAGGTGGGGACAAGGCGGGTGTATAGCACCTATTTAATTTCCTGACTGGCCTTCAGCTGAGCCCTGGCAGCTCCGGGCAGCCAAGGCAGCAAGGGTGGAGGCAAACAGATGCTGACAAGTAACGCACACGTGCACACGGACACAGGGGTGCAGACGTAAACAGCCCCTTGCCAGAGGGCTGGGATTTCTCCAGGCATTTTACACCCCCTTTTTTTTTCGAGGGTCTTACCCTTTATCCTTTTGCTTCCTCCCAGTGGCCCAGATGCCACGCGTTCCCAGTAGGGTGGAGAAGCCCTGCGAACTGGCACCACCTTGGCCACGAGGATGAGTGTGCACGCAAGCACACATGGGCTCACACACATGCACACTGCTTCTGGCACGTGTATTTGCACATGGTGCACGGCAGGTCTACAGGCACAGCGCATCCCACACCCATCTGGGTGATGGGCCACCATGGGCACTGATGCTAGAGGTATCCCAATGGTACAGAAATCCGTCTGTGATCTTCTCCCAACCAGAAAAGCCACGCTCAGGAGCAAATGATGAGAACAAGCCCAGCAGTCACCTGCCTGGAGAGCATCCTTTCTCCCTGTGCAGCTCCAGCCACAGCTGAGACTTGTCCCCCCTTGTGTTTTATCAGCAGATGTCCACACATCTCAGTCAGGCTGTGTTGCAGTTTATCAGCAACTCCTGCCTGCCCTTCAGCACCTGGGATCAGGTTTTGGCTGATCTTTATGGGGTCAGCACTTGATGCCAGCCCTGGAAACAGCTGGAGAAAGAAGACAAGGAGGTGGGGAGAGAGGCGATGGGGAGATGAGCTGCTGATGGAGGTGAAAGGAGCAAGGTGGGACTTGGCATCCATCAGGACCCAGGGCAGCCTGTGGTCATTCCCAGAATCGGAGCAAGGCTGGTTTCTCTGAAAGGATGAACAACAGGCCTGCTCCATCAGCTCAGCCGCTAGGAAGGACGGAGCAGAGCCAAAAATCCAGGAGAAAAATGTTATGCAAAATTGTTCATCTGTTACTGATTGGGAGGTTGAGAGCTCAATTCAAACCACCCAATAAAACTGGCTTGGACAAGAATTTCCTGAATCCCAGAGTAAGTGAATAAAGATGTTTCAGGAGTTCAGGGCCGCAGTTGGGTGGTTTGCACACAATTTGCTGTTGGTTTCACCCTTTGTTGCTTAATGAAGAACAGAAGGAGGATCTCCCATCTCATTCGACCAAGGGAAAAAATTATTTCTTCTAAATTTAAATTAATTTCCTGTTGCAGGCGCAGCTCTGTTTATCTGACCTACACAGGGGCTCCATCTTGGATTGCAGCTCCTTCTGCTCCGCACAAGACACTCTTCCCCCCAGAGGACTGCAGTGTCCCCAGGCTGGTGATGTTTCGTCAGCATGGCAGGGTTTTGGCAAGCTCAGAGGCTGAAAAGCTAGCGGTCAGGGGTGCTTTGAAAGCCAGGTCTCAGTTCAGAGGAAAAAACCCTGCAATTTTGCATACCCTGTGCGTCCCCCTCTGACTCCCTCTGCACCCAGGTGTGCCCTTGGAGGAAGCCCTGAGGAGCGGTGGGTGCTCAGCACGACTGCAAGGGCTGAGCACCAGCCAGGTTCCACGTGGAGTGCATCCCACACCACGCTCGCTGGGGACCGAGGGGATTCCCCGCCCTTGCAGCATCTGATATTGGAGAGCTGTTGCACCAGGGGGCTTGCACAACCCTGAAAATCACTTATTTTAATAAGCTTCGTATTCATGGTGAGGGAAAGGAGCCAGGCCGTATGTGCTGAAGTCTTTAAAAAAGTTTCCAAGTCATGGCTACATCTCGCTCCTACAGGCATCAATCTATACATCTACCCATCTCCCTCGCTCTACATCATTTACCTTGCTAGTAAATGCTGAAGTCCCTTTACAAACTGCCAGCCTTTAAGTCACCTGACACCCGAATCATTCCTCTAAGTGGCATCATATGTCTTGCAGGGACTTCAAGCTCTAATTAAGTGTGGAAAAGGGATGGAGATCTCTCGAGAAACCAGAGATCAAATTTTAAAGGAGGACAACTAGATCAGAACAAAAGATAAAGAATCATCACAAGAAACTTCCAGGCTCTTCATTCAAGGGCCCATCTCTCTAAACCCCACACTTGACTTTGCATAAAACCATCTCCAGAATATTCCCCTTTGCAGAATTTCTGGAGAACCCAACTTATTAGGAGTCCAAAGGCTCCAAGGATGAAGAAAGCTAATTTGCAGCTCTGGGTCTGGAGTTGTTACCACCGTACTGTAAAATGTAGCTTGTCTAGATGGCAACCCAGGGAAAATATGACAGTAACTGTCAGCAGGAATGTGATGGGTATGAACACCAAGGAGAGTCATGCTTTCACAGAGCCCCACAGGAGGATCAGCGGGAGTAATGGGATGTATGCGAGCAACAGCATATTTAGGCAAAATATCAGGAAATGTTTCCATCTCAGCTATTAGTTTTATTAGGAAAAGTCTCCCGTGGGAAACTGGAAGCTGCATCACTTGACTCACTCCAAGCTAAAGCACTAGATAACATGGAGCGGAGAACAGGCGTGTGTTGGCGGGGGCAGATGGCCCAGATGACCTAATGGTCTTTTCCATCACTCCGATTACAATCTAGCCCGGGTAGAGGCTCTTTGCTCGTCTCCATCTGACTCAGGGTAATGACAGGCTGGAGAATAACATGTGAGTTTGTTCCAGTGTTATTTTCCAGTTTCTTCGTTTGAGGTCTCTGGGTAAAAGATGGGCCGTGGAGTGACCTCAGCTGAAGTGACAATATTTCCCAGTCCTCTTGCCAGGTCCTCCTTCTTGTAGGGCTTGTGTGTGTTGGCGTGGGGGCTGCGGGGTGGCATGGGCCCCAGAGGCCAGGTCCTGGTTCAAAAATGGGCACTTAGCAAAGAGTGGAGGAAATACAGATACAAAAGCCACCCAGAAAATCTAGAAGAGCATCTCACCAGCTTTTGCCACCTGAGACGTGGCTGCTCCTGGGTCAGTTATTGCCTTTTCTTGGCGGTTGCTGGTTTCCCACAGAGGGACGGTGGGAGCAGCAGGAGATGCAAGCAGTTTCAGTGCAGCCAAACAAGCAGAAGGGGGTGAGTGCATCTTCCCAGTGTTCAGGAGGGAAAGCATATCTTTGCTGAGATGGAGCCAGGAGAAATCCAGAGCTTCATCTCATCTCCAAAGAGAACCTTTGGGGGAAGGCTGTTCCTCTGAAAACAAAGCTTTTCCCAACTCCTCAGACCTCCTGCCATGGTCCAAGCTGGCCAGAGGTGTGCAGACTGCCACCTGCTTGGCTGATAGCCATGTGGGATCCATGCTGGGGTCCCTCCTCTCCCCTGGGGTGGAGGTCTGGGCTCTCCCTCAAGTGGGGACCTCTAAGCCTGTGGTAGTTCCCCATCCCATTATCCTTAATGTCTGGGAGGACTATTCCTTCTTCTCAGCTGACTTCACTCTCCTCCTCCTCCTTCAAATCCCCTTTTAAACTATTCTGTCAGAAATCCGCCAGCCTCTGCCCTCCCAGCCTGCCCGGGCTGTCCTGCCTGGGGGATACAGGGCAGTAACACACAGCACAGACTGCCCTATGCTCTTCAAAGCCGAGATGAAACAAGCTGATGGTTTTCACAGCCTCAGCCTGCCCTTCTCCCTGCCACACACAGAGCCGAGGGGGGCGTGTAGGCAGAGAGCGAACAGCTCTGGGGTCCCGCTGGTGGCTCGGGAGCCCATCCAGCTCCTCTGCTGACACCTCCCAGCCAGCCTCTGGCTTCTCAGCCCTTGGGCTTGACACTGGCTCTTCGGTGACACAGGTGTGATCAAGCTCTTTTCCAAGCTCCTGCCACTGCAAACTACTTAACCGAAGTTCGCCTCTTAACATTAAAGATATTTTTAAGTGCTTTATTAAGGGGCACCATAATACTTCAATACTTTGTTAACGAAGAGCTTTGACAGCTAGATGCAAAGTAGCTCCTTGAGATGTGCAGCGAGGGCATCCAGAGGAGGGTGTGCAATCCCAGCCTGTGCTGCGGGGAAGGAGAGGCAGCACTGGGCAGAGCCCTGCTGGCGGTGCAGAGCATGGGATGCAGCGGGGTGCTGCTGCCCCAGCCCCCTACATCCCGGGGGTGGGTGAGGATCCTGAGCTCTGCTAAGAGGCACATGCACGAATGGCGGAGCAAGAATTTGAGGGGATTCCGATAGTGCATTTCATTGACGCTTGTCGCTTGTTGGTTATTTGAAAAATGGGACTTGAAAAATGAGAACTCTTGTTGTCATTTGGCATTTCACTTTGCTGCTAGGCTAGGAGCTGTCTGGGATTCCCTGCAGCTGCAGAAGAAAGGTGGATCCCTCCAAACAGCATGTACTTTCAGTATTTCAGATGCTTTTTCAGAGTGGGATGCACTGTCTCTGTCAACCCCATGATATCCTTCTCAAAATGCAAACCTGGGACTGCCTGTGATGCTTCCGAGAAAGTTCTCATGTTAGAAATACCTGACATAATGTTGTAGAAATCAACTGGAATGGTCTGCAATGTGCAAATGGTCTGCACTTCTTTCCCTGTTGGAAGCAACTGGTATGATGCAAGCCCAAGAACTTCATGGGAAAAGCTTGTTTACGGGATTAATGACAGCTCAGAGTGGTTGCCTGGGACGGGATAAATTCTTATCTAAAGAAAAACACAGATGGATACTTGATGGCACAGGAAGAAATCAGGATGGAGGGATGAGGGGTTCATAGGCACCAGAATACAGAAACCCAGGGACACTTCAGTCAACATTTAATGACTGCTTGATATCAGATGTGCAGGCCACCTCTGTGGTGAGGGACCAGGGAAAGCAGGGACTCTGGAGAAGGTTTAGGCTTCCTCAAAACCCAGGGAACAGAAATTCCCGCTGCTGTTGCAAGGCTGAATATGATTCTGATATGCACAAGCAGGGAATATCACGGAGGTGGCATTACTCCTGCATGTGATTTTAGTGACATCATCACCAAAACGGTACATTCAGGTCTAGGGCTTATGCTTGAGAGTGGCACAGAAAACTTGGAAAAGACTCAGGAAAGAACTAGAAAATTATCCCAGGGCTAGAAATCATTCTCAGTGAGAGGCTAACAGAACATGATCTGTTTAGTTTATCTAGTTTTTAAGAGGTGATTTAATCATGGTCTGTGAGAACTGATGTGGGGGGATACTTCGAGTGCAAAAGGCTCTTTAAGAGGGCAGACAAAGACAGGAAAAGATCCAGGGATTGGAAAGCAAAGCTGGTGGCTGTCGAGCTGGAGATAAAGTAACTATTTTTAACAGTGGGAATAACTGACCATTGGAACAAGGAGCCCAGAGACGTGGCAAACTCTCCATCCCATACAGCCTTGAAACATAGACCAGCCGCTCTTCTGTGAATATGTGAACTGAAACGCAAACTGTTGGTCTTGGTGAAGTTATTAGAAAAGTGAATTTTCAGCTAAGAACACCTGAAATGACCTGTGGCGGCAAGAGAGAACTACTCCACCACATGCTGACACGGTGGTAGGGCCAGGCTTAGCTCCCACTGACACTTGCAAAGGCAGACGAGCACAAAGCTGCGCTTGCTCTGCATAAAGTCCTACCTGAGATTGCAAAACTTTTGCTATTGGAACCTCCCTTTTCTTGTACATTCATCCATGTTGGTTCTTTCTTCTTTTGTATCAATGAACTCTTCCCAGGAGCTCATTCTGTAGCTGGCAAATGTGAACGAATACCTTTCTGCATCTGACTGATATTTTGAAAATGTATTCTCATGGGGAGAAAGCTCCTAGGAAGTTACCTAGAACAAACCCTCCTCAAACAGGAGGGGCATGGCTGGGTCTTGTGGCAGTTCAGTTGCTACTTCTCACGTTCAGCAGAGCTCAGCTTCTCCCTCGTGAACTGGCTGTAACACTTCTCAGCACAGCCTGACAAGGGGGACATCATGAAGGTGTCAAGGGCAGTATTTCATTTGCAGATTGTCACCTTTGGTGAGGAACCTGGCTGGTGACCCTTGCAGGGGGAGTCTCCCCCCGTTCCTCAGCGTGCAGTAGAATTAATTTCCCCAGGCACTGCTAGGAGGCAGCCCCCAGGTCTCATTAATCCCAAATTCATTTGGTTGCCCAATTTGGAAATTTCTGAAATTCCCCGATGAGGCAGATCTAGAACAACAGCAGAAACAAATTTTATTCTAGAAAAGCAAAAGGCTAAATTTTTCAGAACAAACCTGAAAGCAAACTTGCTGAAAGAAAAGCCATGCCTGGACTTCTCCTGACCTGTAGGTGCAGGTGCCAAAGAGGCAGCTCAGGTCCACCTCCCTTCCCAAACGCTTTGCTTAGGAACTCCCCCTTCCCAGTTATACTGGAGGGTTAGCAGATATGCTCAGTCTCATTTTGGGAGTTTGCCCTGCTGCCTCTAGGAAGATCAATATCATAGCTTATCTTTCATGACTGTGGCAATGAAAACGATGCTGGACTGCAGCTGGAGCAGCAGAAGAGTCTTTTATGGGCTGCTTTCACCCAGGAGGAGTTAGTGGACTCACCATGTCTCCAGGCACCTTCTGTGGCATCACAACACGTAGTTTCTGAATTATGCAGACTGTCACTCCCGGGACATGCTGCAAATGGCTCCCAGGGCATTGCTGGACTTCATTACAACAATTACAGCACACAAATAACCTAGCTTTGTTCTATGGAGCCCTCCTCCACATCTCACGAGTCTAGGAAGGTCACAGTACTGCCAGGTTAAAACGTCTTCTGGTCTGTCGGATGTAGGTAGGTCTTTGCACCTCAAACATCCTTTCTCTGACGTGAAGGCTCAGACAAGCTTTGTGGCAGGGAGGTTGCATCTGACGTTGCCGTGACCTAAACCGCAGGCTCCCCACATGGCAGCCAAGCTGGCCACCTCTCTGGTTGACTGCCCAGCAGGAAGGCTGATGCAAATAGCAACTGTGGATGCTGGCACTCGCTGGAGGACAGCACAAACACGCATCTGTGTCGCTTGCCAGTTGCTATTCAGCACCCATCTTCCTTCTGTTTGTAAAGCTTCGGGTCCACCCACTCCACGAGCAGAAACCACTGTGTGTGGCCAAGCAGCCCGGTGAGGCATCATGGTGAATGAACAACAAATGAGCAAAAAATATTCTGAAAATAGTTTGAGGCTAAATATTCTTTGTCCAAGTGACTTGACCAAGACCCACAAATGAGGAAGTCACTGGCAGGAACTGAGATCACGCTGGGAAGGATTCGGAAGAGAGTGAAATTCATCTGCTCCTTTGTCTCACTGGACAATCGCAGCTTTCATCCTTAACCAGTTGCATTTCAAAATGCGCCTCATGCTTGAAGCCAGAGTGGATGCTTTGGTCAAACTATTCAGTACATTGAAATCCTGGGCTTAAACTGTAGCCCTCAGCTCATTGCCGCACACAAGGTTTATCCAAGCACGTTACCAAGGCTGTGAGGAGTCCTGGATCCTGATGGAGATGTGAAGAAAAACAATTGCATCCTTACGCACCAGTTTCTGTGCCCTGGGAAGGACTGAGAACTTCTGAATTACTTCTCTGAGAAGCTAGGGATATGTTGGGAACTGAGAGATGGAGATGGAGCCTTCATCCTAATTCAGCCCAACCTGTTTAACCCATCTCTTGTTGCTTCCTACGTATCTTTAATGAGTACTTTCTTCTAATGGAGCACTTGCAGTAAGATTAAGACCTGTATTAGTCAGGTGGGAAGATGATTCATTATTATGATGTCCTAGCTCTGCCTGAACCTCGCACCATGCCTCCTGCACAGGTGGGATTCATTTGTAAAGCAATCTCAATAATTTAGGAGAAATATGTTGGAAAAAGCACATGGGTTATTTGCCTCTGCAAAGACCCTGAGGAGAAAGAACTAAAACTGCGTGGCCTGCATGGGTGTCTGTACGACATGTGGTACACAGCCTCTGCTGATGGGCGTACCGGATTTGTGTGACACTGGCAAGACCTCACTGGGCCCATGATGGGACTGGATGTGTCTTCTTGCCTCTGGACCAGGGCAGCTCTATCCACCGCCTGCATTTTCTTGGTGAGGATGTGCGTGGAGCTGTGGCCCACCCCTGGGCTGCATCTCCAGCAGAGAGAGGCACAGCAAGACCATGGTTCCAGCACGAGCCACAGGCACTTCAGGGCTGTGCAGGCAAGGATCTAGCTGCCAAGGGTGTTATGTGTTTGTGTCTGAATGTGGATGGTCTCGATGCCTGGACACGGACACAGCACACACTTCCCCGTGTGCTTCCTCCCTATCAATAAGAGCTTGCCCTCCCCGTGACGAGAGTGGAGGTTATCCTCATGTCACATCCCTCAGTCCCATTGCTGAGACGCCCCATTAGCTGAGTGTTAAGTGATGGAAAAATCCTGCAGGAGAAAATTAGAATAGGGAATTAGAGGCAATAGGAATATAAGAGACGCCTTACTGGGTCAGAGCTATGGCTCGTCCTGCATCTAGCAGGGGCAATAGAAATGCTGTTTTGGGTGAGCCTTCTGCAGCCCAAGCACTTCATACTTTATCATCCACGGTCCCTGGGCTTGGGACAGCAGAAGGCACATCCCTGCTTGTTCCCTCTAATATTCCCTTATGGACCTGCTGTCCATTAGCTGGTCTAATCCCTTTCTGACCATGCTGACAGCATCTCCCTCCACAGCCTCTTGTGGCAGTAAATTCCTGAAGTTTTACTCACTGCATGAAGAAATCTTTCCTTTTCTCTGTTTCAGAATGATATCCTACCAGTTCCACTGACTGCCCCTAGTTCTTGCCCTTGGGATTTGATTTCATCTTCACCTGATTCACCACCTTGGGGATTTTGAGAACTTCAGTCATATCCCCCACAGTATTCTCCTCTGAAAAATCATGAATCCCAACCTTTTCAGTGTCTCTTCACAAGACAACTGCTCCAGCCCCTTGTTCATTTTAATTTTAAATTGTATTGCCCTTCCTATATGAAAGTTAGAGCCTCCAGGTTTGTTTCTATCCTCTGGTTAGCTCTGGAGAAGATCTGGCAGAACTTCTCTAGGGGTTGTAATTGTGGTGAGTGAACATTCAGCTACTTGGAAATATATCCTAAAAATATCAAATGCCTTGTTTGTGGTGTTGGCTATAGTCCTTCTGGATTTACAGTTTCTTTATAGGGTATTGCTCTTTATAGCGTTGCTCCAGCAACCTGTATTGGAAGTTGAAGATGCGAGTGACCTACTACTAAAGAAAATCTCAGGAACTGTCTCAGCTCTGCAGAGAGAAAAGGCTGTTGCGGTTTAACCTCAGGCTGAGGAACAGCAAAATTGTGAAGACAACCTCAGACTGAGGTCAAAAATCTCACAGGCTGATGTCCCTGGTGGCTTACCATAAACATGCATTTATTTAACACCGCATGTGGTCCTGCAGCATTTGCAGGAGAATGGTTGATGTGTCTCATCCTGCTTCCAGAGCTGTCCGGAGATCCCAAATCTTTGCTCTGCAGAAGCACAGCTGAAGAGTCTCTTCTCAAGGCTCACTGCAAAGGTTAAGCTGCATCAAAGGAAGTTTTTTTCCAGAGTTGGGGTTGAAGGAGAGAGCTCTGGTACAGCCGCATGCAGTCTGTGTGGCTGTGATGGTCCCTCAGACCATCAGAAGGGCTTTGGGACAGAGAAGGCAAGCATTTATTTGTAAACTTTCCCGTCTCCTGAAACGCTCACTGATGAATGAATGCATAAAACCCAGCTCTCCTCTGTGTTTCATCTGCTTCAGCTTCTGCAAAAGCATTCACCTCGTGCACAGCAATGAAGCTAAACATCTCCCCAACTTTATGTTCATCCCACACTTCCTGCTCCTTCCTGGCCCCATGTTTGTGTGTTCCCACCCTAGGAAAGCCCAGGTAGAGCTTGCGCTTGGCTCTTGAGCCTGGTGCCCAACAGCGGCAGCTCTCCAGTGAGGATTCTGGTGGCAGGACACAGCCAGCCATCAGGCTCTGGTCCATCACAACCAGCACCGTGCGTGCAGGAAGCCATGGGACAGGATGGGGCAGGACGGGGCAGCACGGCATCCAGGTGCCTGCTCTTCCCAGAAAACCAGGTGTGCAGCCAGCAGAGATCAACCACTCCAGAGTGCAGGGACCAAGGCCCAGGGACTGCAGTGAAGGGGCTCACCCGAGCTGGTGCCGCTCTCCCCAACATGCTGAACCACAGCTCAGGCAAGCACGGACCTGGGGGCTCTCTCCCCCCAGGGAAGGAGGTGTCCTACTGACCAGGGTCATGACTCATGCAGAGTCCCTTTGCCATGGCCACTGATCCCAGGGAGCAGAGGGTGGTGGGCGAGGAGATACCCATCTGCCCTGCCCCACGGCTCTGAGACCTCTGCATCCCACGCGGGTAGGTGGAGGCTTGCCCTCGGCTGTGCCCGCACAGATCCTGCGCAGCGCGAGTGGGACGCTGACCTCTCCCTGCACCAGGCTGGATGCTGCCGCCTGTGCTTTGGGACCCGCTGACTCACGCCTCTGACTCACTCCAAGGCTGAATTTCCACTGCCCCAAGTTACTCTGTTTTGCTAAGCCATAATCCCCCCCACCCCAGGGAGGCTCTCAGCCCTGCGGCAGGAGAGCAGCAGCTTTACTGCCAGTCAGCAAAGCGGCTGAGAAATGACAAATGGGTTCACGGTTTGGTGGCAGCATGTGCAGAACAGGGTCCTTGCACACAGCTATTGCCTGTACTTGCTACCTACTCACTGGGGCAGGGCAGGGAAGCCCAGGAGGACAACTCCAGCCTCCAGTGTTAGCCTCCTCCTGGAGGCTGCCTGGGACAAGAGCTGTCTGAGCCCAGGGCTCCAGCCCTAAAGCCACCCAGGGACCTGCCCGATGTGGTGCTCTCCTCCTAGCTGGCCACAGGCATCACCAGTGGACCACCTGGCTAGTGCTGCCTAGTGCTGCAGACTGGCCTTTCTGCATCTGGAATGGGGCACGTGGGGATGCATGGAGTAATTTGCCTTCCTCCTCAGGAAGGGATGCAGAGCCTTGCCCAGGTAAAAGGGGCTGCAAGATGCAGAGCTCAGGGGGAAAGAAGAGACCAGAACAAGTGTGCACCAACTCAGAGCTTGCCCTGGTTGCCTGATAGGAGTGGCTCATCTTGCCTTATGATTTCCAGTGCAATCTATGCCTCAAACCCCATCTCACCAGAGATGTCACACCCTCAGAGAGATGAACAGTCCTCCAGGAAGGTGCCCCTCTGACAGGTCCCTGTGCTGGCTGAGAGGTGCGAGAATCAGACCTTCCCTTTGTGCACAAGAAGAGGATCCACCCCAGGTCGGGGAGAGCAGGACTGGCCCATCACTCATCCCTACTGGTCCCAGGAGTGGGGTCTCCTCAGTCCAGCTTTGCTCCCAGTCCATGCTACAGCACTGCTGGAGCAGCAGACCCACTGCATTGGGAAGGGAAGGCAGGTGGGCTCATACCTAGCTGTTCTGAGTTACGTAGTGGGGATCTCTGGGATGCTTGTTGTCCCAGAGCCTCCTGCGCCTGGCCTAGTGCCTGCCTGCTCGTGCTTCCTTGCAGTTTATTTGCCAAAATCCCCACCAGATCCCAGTAAGATGGAGAAGCTCCGCACTGTCCCTGGGGCCTGGCCAGGCTGGGAGCTCTCTTGGGAAGATCACAAAATGCTCACCATCCATCTGGTCTGTTGTCCCCATGCCTACCCATAGGTAGCCACCCATAGGTCAGTCTTAAGAAGAAATGTCCACAGCTGCCAGGTTAGGGCAAAGAGAAAAACATCTCCGAACTTCTATAGCGAGGAAGAATCCTGGTTCACAGCTCCCCCTGTGAGCGACCGAGATTGACAAGCATGGGTTTTGGTTGCTTCTGCTAGCCTGCTATGGTTACCTGTGTCTTATCTGCACTATATCCCAACCAGGGCAGTCTTATCCCCACAAATATTTAAGCAGTTGTTGCTACAGAGATGATCAGCAGTGCCTTGTGAGGGTTTACATGGCCCTTAGGGTCCAGCACCCTGGCAGGACCATGGTAGGACATGCCTCTAGCTCCAAATGAGAGCCCTTATCTCCAGGGACGGGGAGTTTGGATAGTATGGTTACATTTGCAACCACTTACCATGACTGAATCACTTTCTTTTTCTGGAGGTTCCCCATCCCAGGAGATCAGGTTAGATCAAGGTCTCTGGTTTTCACCCAGTGACCCTTGGCACACAAAAGCAGTGTCCCAGCCCATCAGAACATCTGCTGCTCTTCACCCTTTGCAGCTGGATGAAAATACCTCCTGAGCTCGATTCACAGGCTCGATTAGAAACACTGTCTCAGTCACATAACCCATCAACAAACTTTCTGGACTTTTGCAAGGCCCTGGAAACCTTTTGCCACCCTGTTTCTGAGTCTCCCCTCCCTTTTCCAGACGGTGCAGATGCCTGGGAGGCACAGAGGAGGTGCCAGGGGTATTTTTCCCAAAGGATGACTGTTGCTGGGTACCATGCATTAGGACGGAGTATACTGTACAGCCGGTGCAGTGTTACTGCTGCCCTGAGCCAGCTCTGGAGGGGTGGGGGGGGTGGCCGTGCACAACCTGTCCCCAGTGTGTGGGGAGAGGGCTAAAACAGTCAGTGGGCTAAAGCACTTCCCTTACAAAGAGCTCTGTGACAGACAGACCTTTTCCAGGTCTGGTCTGTCCAGAAAGACCCCAAAAAAGTATCACTGAGGCATGGAGCCCCAGGGGAGAGAGGAGCAGGAGCAGGGAGTTGGACCAGGCTGGTACACTCAGCCCCATGCACAGGGCAGTCACACAGATCCACGCTATTGACAGAGCCAAAAATAACTCCAGCATCTCTATTTAATGCTATTTAGACAAACCTCCCTCTCTGAAATGGTGAGCTTCCCCAAAGACAGGATCAATATTTATAAATGCCGCGATTTCCATGACCTGGTGATTTATACGGGAACTGGGTCAGGCAGGGTTGCGGCAGCCCCAGCCGGGTCTGCGTGCATTAATAGTGCCAGTCAGTCATTTTTGCTGTTCCCCAGGGGACCAGGGCAGGCTGAGGCTGCTAGAGGAGGAGGGCTGGGCTGTGCAGGGAGGCTGCTGGGCAGGGGCAGGTCACACGGAGGCTGAATTTTCCTCCCACATGAATACATAATGAATTTTTGAGGAAATTCGGTGCCAGCGCTGACCCAGCCGGGTTGAAGTTACCAAGTGACGTTGGCCAGTGGTACGCTGCTTCCCATGTCAGAAACAGCTGGGGGCTCCTGTAAGGTAGCAGAGGGAGCATGAGGCACTCCCTGGACACAGGAGACTGTCTCCATCCTCTTATGCCCAGGATTTAGCTCACCTTTCCTCCTCCCAGGAGCCTGTGTTGCCCACATGGAGAAAAGTCTGGAGGTCAGTGCCTTAGCTTTCATGGACGTGACTAAAGTTTGAGCCAATAAGGAAAACTGCAAAGAAATAACCATTTTGGGTCAATGTGAATTGTGTTTTCTCGATTGCAATTTTCCAGGCCACAAATCAGCCAGCAAACACACTACTTGCCCAGCCCTGATCAGGACTGGTGTCCTTTCCTACCAGACTGGCTGGCAGTCCCCCTGCCCCTTGTCACCACAGCTGGAGTAACACAACATGTTTTATTGGGTGACAAAGACGATTTTGATAATTTCTCTTTCTCTCACACCTTGCCATCTCCTCCACTGTTCCTATCCAGCTGACTGTGGATGGCTGTAGAAAGCAGATGGGGGTTATATTTAACCCCCAAGTCATCTCCACAGCTCGATCTTTAGCACAAACAAATGTGTCAGCAGATGGCAGGGACAACAAGCTGGGGGGAGAGATGGTTACCAGCAACTCTGTAACATGATTGCCCCTGATAAAAAAGCGTCCTCTGCAACACTGCTTCCCAAAATGTTCTGCCTGGCATTTGGACTGGGATATCCAAGGGATAGCATAGGGACTGGAGGTTGCTGTGCCTGCATCAGCTAGGAATAGGTTCCACCTTGCTAAATGCCAGCCATCAGGACCTCTCCTACTTGCCTTCATTGATCCCACCACAGGACAGGTCCCAGTCCATGAGAAAGGACCCTTCTGAAGCGTTTGGGACACTGCTCCTCTGTGATGGAAATCTGCGGAAGCAAGATGCTTCTCAGGCAGGTGCACAGGGCACAGATTTACCTGCATGGCTGAGTGACAGAGAACACCAAGCCCTTCTCTGTTCTGCAGCTCAACTGTGCAGCCTGGAAAGGTACTCATGATCCAAATCATGGCACTACCTTGGCACCATCAGGGGACTGTAGGGGTCTCCACCCCCTGCTCCCACAGCAGAAAAAGCAAAGCACGGTGGTGGGAAAGCCAAGCTTGCTTGTCGCTCCTAACCAGCAGCAGGCACTGGTTTGCAGCTGCCAGTGCATGCTTGAGGGCCAAAAAGGGGACTGGCGGGAGTCTCTGCCCCAGCAGGAACATGGTCCATGCAGCAACTGGGTTGGGACGTGCAGAGGGACATGTGCCACAGAGGGCAGTTTGAGGGAAAGGAGCTAAATCAGCAGGCGAGTGCATGACTGGAGCCCCGCCAGCACCTGCCACCTCTGGAAATAGCTCTTACAGAGAACCGGGTTACAGGCATGGAGTCCCCTTCCCTCGCGTTATTACGCTGTACATGATACATGAAACATGTTGGCAGCGGTCAGTCTAGGGAGAGTTGCAGCAAGGGAGGGAGCAAGATTAATAGGAAAACAAATCAGCACCTAGAAACGGAGCAAAGGGACAACATGGAGGGACCCAGACCACCGGGTATGCTGGATCGCAGACAAGCCCATGCACATGCATGGAAGGAAAAACAGGCTGTGAGCAGAGCTGGCCACCAGGAGTAAAGACAGGAAAATGAAAGGAAAACCCTTTATTATCTAAATGGGGATACAATTTCTGGAAGAACAGACTCTTCAGCCCAGGAATGGTGTTTGAAGCACTAGAACAGCTGAGAGAGGTGTTGATGGGAGCTGTCATCAGAAAAAAACCCCATCAGACTGTTTTTTACCTAAAGCCAAGACACAGGAGAAGAGAGAGATACTTGATTCTGGGGTGGGGAACTCTGCATCAGCATGGGCCCATGGAGGTAGTAAAGGAGAACATGTAGGGGAGATGCTGAGAGAAGCAGATCTAACACAGAGGAAAGAACAGTTATGAGAAACGATTGATAAGGAGTGGTAGCTGCTGGTGTTTGAGACACGCTGGCTGAAAGTGATGTGCAACGGACACAAGGGAATAGAGTGGACAGCAAAATGTGGGGTTCTGGGCAGCAGTGAGGAACTGCACTGTGCTCAGTGACCAGTGGCAGTCTGCAGCTTGCAGATCTAGGAGCAAGGATCCTGCCAAGTCAGAAACTTGTGGCTTTGCTAACAGAGCATCTATGGACATGAAGGAGGTTGCGCTCAGACCGAAAAGAAGCTGCTGACCGTGTCCTCTGGACCGGGATGAACCCTCCAGCTGCTGGCAATCCCTGGTCACCATGAAAAAGCCCCTACAGAGGAGATTTGCAGATCACCTCTGAGAAAAAGAGTTCGAGATGAGCTAGGCTTACCTTGCACCAGATGTGCAGATGGATCTGCAGTCTTTTAGCTTGTAACAGAACTGGCATGGCTGGAAGGAGAGGCTCAAGGGATCTTACAAAGATCCTAACAGAAGCAGGTACTGAGACAGGACAATAATTTGTACAGCAAGGTTGGCAAGATCACCGAAAATCAATGTGACAGATACCAGCAGCTCCTACCAGCAGGTGAAGGGTGAGTTCTAGGTCACATTTAGGGTGGGATTTTGCTTAAAAGAGGCCAGGCACTAATACCAGGGGACGGAAGAGCTGACATCATGGACAGATGCCTAGGCATGCTGAGTTGAGGATGAAGGCATGCCTGGAGCACTGCCAGGGCTGGATATTGATGCTCAGCTGAAGGCAAGTGTTCTGCCCCATCTTGAAAGGAATCTCTGCAGCCACGTGAAACTCCAACCTGTTTGTGAAAAGACTGGAAGAAACGTGATCACATTTAGTAATGGATCACAGATAGGGGATCACTGCTATTGCAGCCACAGAGCCTGGGAACTGGACTTTCTAGAGGCCATTGAAGTCATAATCTGACGGTGAAGGTGAAGATGCACTGAAGATGCACTTCAGAAAGCCTGATGTTCTCAAGATGTTCTGCTCAGACACGGGGCCACTACACTCAGCAACAGAGTGGATACAGTTTGACATCCTGTGGGAACCTGGACACAAGATATCTTTCCCCACATGCCACACAGAAGGGGCAGGAAAGGCAAATGCCAAGGAGATGGCAACCTTTGGGAATAATTTCAATAAAAAGCGATGAAGTCAAAAGCCAAAGAAGCTGGTGAAACAGAAACTACAAGGGGCATTAGGAAGCCAGTCTGGGTGCCAGTAGTCTACCTCTGAAGTGAAACTTCAGTTTGGTTGAAGAAACACAGCAATGAAATGCTCCAAACCCATTTACAGTCCCTGCTTCTTAATGTGAACGTCCCCTTCCCCAAAAGACCTCATCGGGCTCAGATTTGAGGGCAGTTTAGCTGGAGTAACAGGGCAGCTGACAATCTCTGAGTACGACCCTGGAATGTGCTGGCAAAGGCAAGAGGATGGGGCAAAAGTGGGGACAGAGACCGCTCTGCCATGAAACAGCTGCTCCCCTGGGAGGAGGGGGAAGGACTAGGGGGAGAGGAAATCTGGAGTTTGGTACACGGAGAGTGCACTTTGCTTGGTAACTCCCAGTGTCTCCTCTGGGACAGCTTGGAGGGGTTGTGCATGGTGTTCCGCTCCATTAGTAATTACTTTATGCCAGCACATGTAAATAATTATTCTGGCACAGCTTCCCAGCAGAGTGCTGTGTGCAGTCCTTCTGAGCCGTTCTAGCATTGACCCCAGAGCACAGCCTGCTCTGCTGGCTCCCTTGGAGGCCGGTATCAAGAGCAATGAGATCTGTGTTCGCACACGGACAGGCTGCAAGTCCTTGCATTGACAGCACTTTGGAAAATGAAAAGTACCTGTGCAGGTAAAGCGTATTTCCATCTGATCAAACTCACTGCTTTCCTTCCAGAACAGATTGTGCAGCCCACCCCTTTCCCTGAAACCAGACACTCTAGAGAAAAACTTTGAGGTTAAAAAGATGGAAGGGAAAAATGCTTACAGAAAAAGGAAGGTAAGCCTCCATCACTTGGTATTTTCTGCGAAAGGTTTTGCCCGAGACGGGGCATTCATGCCAAAGTTACAAAGCCCTGTGAACAGCAAGGTTTCCAGTGGAAGAGAGAGTCCTTGCAAACTGATGTGTCTCTGCATGGTATGAGAAACAAATCTCTCACGCCAGAAATCTGCCTCTTTCCAAACTCCAACAGTGCCCTCAAGTGCTCAAAGAAGAAGCCACAAGCCAGGGACGGAGTTTGCTACCACCCAGGCTGCAGTGCAGAGGAGAGATCAGGAACTAGGAGGGAAAGTCGTGACTGCATGGCCTTGAGCTTGCCCCACTGCTGTCCCTGCCTCCCTACGCTGAAATGGCTGCATCCCCCTGTCTTCCTTCTGTTCCCCGGTGTGGGCAGATCTGCGCCATGTGACAGCCCAGCTGTCACCAAGAGATGCTCCAAGAGCATCCACAGCAGATCTGTACTCTCTGTTGCCTGCAAAGGAAGCACACGCCAAAGCTTGTGAAAACATTGTGTGGTTTGGATTTGACCACTGGAGTGATCCCATCCAGCCAGACCTCCTGGACCCATCCCTCCAGAAGACGCGACCTCCTCTGGAGAGGAGAGGATGAGTCTCAGTGTCCCAGCTTTGAAGGGGAGGTTGTATTTCACCCCAATCTGACTCCCTGCCATGAGCTTTCCAAGCTGTGTGGAGACAGTTTTGGCACAGCAAGGCAGGGCAGTCCTCGCTCCTTCAGTGGGCTGCGTCTCAGCAAGAAGAGCTCTTTTGGGGAACAAGAGATAAGGCTTGTTTGGATCTGTGGGACCTCTGCCTGTTCCCAGTGAGACAGCGGGAGCTGGAGACACTGTCCATGCGCACTTTGTGTGACACACAAGTGATCCCTGGTTGGATGGTGAACTCAAAAAACAGTTCACTTCACTCAGGTCTTCCCCTGCAGGTTCCCTGGGAAGTTATGTGGTGGAGCTTTACCCTACAGTCCTATACTCTGGAGAAAGAAAACGCTGAGATGGTACACCTCCACTCACCAGTACTTGCCGTGTGAGAATTAAGATGGTTCCAAGGGACAACAGGACGTCACTGTGATGAGAACTGACAATGGTATATTGGGACATTGTCCTTGTTTCCTGTTTCCTCACCTTTTTCCTTGTCTGGGGAGGCTACTCTTAGCCTGGATCATGGCATCGGTTTGCTTTACACTGTGTGGCCCCCAAACCCATTAAGCAGTGGAGGGGACAGGAACAGGCCCATGGGGAAGGGAACTTCTGAATCTGTTTTTGTCCCTGTAGCCAAAGTATCATGGGACCATCCCCTCTGACCACCTGCAGCCCTTGAAGGAAAGCCTGCCTGGCTTCTCTGAAAGCACATTTGTTATTCTTTTCTATCACTTCTTATCATGCTACTGTCCTGTCATCTCCATACACCACTGTCCATCACCTCCAAGGCAGGGGACTTTAGCTGCTCTCTGAGCAGGCTGCCATCACGCCGTCAGTCCACCTGGAATCACAGACACTGCCAAGCAAACAGCGATTTTGGCTCCAGAGCTGGTTTCAGCAAAAAGCCACCCCTTTATCGCCTTGTGCTGTGGTGCCTTGATCTGGGCAGTGATGGGCTTTCAGCTTTTTCCTTTCTCTGATTCTGGTGAAAAGCTGCTATCCAAGTGTTGGCTGGAAGTACCACAACACAAAGCCAAATTAGACACCGTCCAGCTCACAAACATAGAGCTACAACCTCATGCCCCACCGGACCCCTTTTAAGTGCCAGAGCTGCAAGTTTCTTCCCCAAGGACTGGTTCTCAAGGTGCCAGATATGGGGGCTCTTCTCTGCCATCCCAGACTTTGCAGGAAAGGTTTTGCTGCTCTGGAGAAGGCACCTGCTCCTGCTCTGCTGTGCTTCAGTGCTGTCTCAGATAGCAGGAGGTGACCCTGCCAGCAAGCACAGATCCGACAGCGATGAGGACGGTCTCTCTAACATAGCGGGCAGTGCTCACTGCCCTTTGTCTCACTGATGCTCTCTGGCAAGTGCCAGCATCTCCCTGCAGCAGATGGGGAACAAGTTTTTCATCTGACACAACCTGGTCATCACCTTCAGGTCTGCTGCTGTCAGCAGCCACAGAGCAAGAGCTACTAGTGACTTCTCAGGGCTTAGCATCAACTTGCTTTGATCATCACTGGCCTGGGGATAAAAATAACCAGATCTGGGTACAGCACTTTTTCACAGGGATCTCTTTGCCGCATAAATAGGACCACTTACGAGAAAACTGGTGGAGTGGGAACTGATAGCTGTAACAGAGACAACTACTTGCAGGAGTCCAGCAAAGGACCATAGTTTGAGCAGGACCCCCAGGAACTTCTCTCCACACCTCCACAGGAAAATGGCCTGTCCTGCTTTTCTTGCATTGATCAAAAGTGACCTTGAAACCTGCTGCTGCAATGCCATTTCCATTCTAATGACCAGAATAGCTGGCTGTGCCACTCATGGCTGAGGATCCCAGCCAAAAGGCATTTCCCTGGCAGAGCACAGAGGCCCCAGAGCAGAGCAGGTCTCATCATGACATTGTGGGTTTCTAATTAATACCCATTTGTTTGCAAGCTGATCTGCCTGACCACATGCCAGCCCCAGAATTTCATCTGCATCCCTGCGGAGAGGGCTTGACAGTCACTAGGACCCACAATCTCGGGCTCTGCCTGCCTGCTGCTCTCTACCAGGTCACACACAGCCTCGTCTCAAAGCAGCATAGCCGAAGATCTTACTCAACTTGCCTCCACGCGCTTATCCGGAAATTAGCACTTGTTTATGCAAATGAGTCAGCTCATTAGGCCGTCTTCTCAATCCATCAACAGATGGCAGCAGATAACCCCCTTCCAGGCCTGGGAATACAAACGGAATGCCTGAATCTGCTATTCATGGCACTGCCTGGCGATTTTTTAAGAAAAAAAAAAAAAAAAAAAAAAAAAGTCATGCATAATAGAGCCAAAACCTTTCTGTTTCCACAGTGACATGAGTCAGGCAAAACTTCCCCAGTGCACTGTGACAGCTGTGCACAGAGGGACCAGCAGCTTTCAGGTGTGCACGTTGGCACTGTACGACCACACAGAAAGCAGAAAACACCCACTCGACGTTAACACACAGGAGAGGGATCACATCTTCACTGCCAGGGCATGATCCACACACAGCTGTGATTTAGCGAGGCCAGCAGGGACACTCGGTGGCCTCTGACTGTTCCCTGCACTGCTGTTTGATGGCAGGGGGCAGTCCCACTTACTGGGGCCATCTGGAAGGTCTCAGCCTGCTGAAATGAAATGCACCCAGAGGCACCCTCTGGCCTGTAGCTGGGTCAGATTACCGAGAGATGGGGAACATAAACACACCAAGGTCCTGGGGAGGAACAAGGAGCATCCCTGCTATGCCAGCATGCATCTGTACAGAAATACAAATTAGGGTCTCATCACCTCTGCCCTGAGAGCACAACGCCTGCACACAGGCTCAGCAAGGACAGCCTGCTCCCACCCATCCTGCCCTACCTAGGCTAATGCGTGGTGTACATACACACCCAGGACCTTGAAAACCACAGTGGCCTTCAGCATCTGGTGACTCCTTTGCCCCTTGCATTTCCTGAGGCTGGCCATACACCCTGGGGGTCCCTGCCACCCACCCCACCCATTCACTACAGTGGTGAGATGGCTGACAGAAGTGATCGGGCAGTCATTCCAGCAGCGTGCCACGAAGCCAAGGGCTAGCAGCTGGGCAAGCAGCTGACAGAGCAGAAGGAAGATGGGATCCCACTGCCAGGATTGTGTCCCTCAGCCCTGTTCTCTTCTCACAGCCAGCACCTCCAAAGTACGCCCATAACTCCTGCTCTGGAAGGCCCAGACCGGCTCAAGCCTTCCCTTCCCCTCACCCTGCCCACGGGTGGGTGACCCAGAGCCAGGCCGGGCTCCCACTCGGGGCCCACCTCAGCCCAGCAGGCTCCTCACAGCCACCAAGCTGCTCGCCCAGGGCCCGCACTCTGTCACCGCCCTCCTAAAGAGATGGGCGCCAGCTCTACCCCAGGAGAACGCCGTTTTATTAACCGAGGGATCTCCGAGAGGGAGCCCAAGCGGCAGCAGCAGCCATGACGCCCCCCTCCCTCACAGCCGCGGTGAGTGGGCGGAAGCGCGGGGGCGGGCGGGAGCGAGCGAGAGCACTGCGCATGCCCAGCCCCCCGCCCCGCCCCCCCGGCGCCTCCATCACGTGCCGCGGGCCCGCTGCCGCTTCAAGATGGCGGCTGGCGGCAGCGCGCCGCTGAAGGGGTGGAGCGGGGGGGGGGGGGGGGCGGCTGTTGTTGAAGCTTTATTGTTCCCGTGTCCGCCGCGCCGCTCCCAATAAAGGTAACCATGGCGGCGGTGGCGCCGGCCGGGCCGGGGGCTTGGAGGCCGCGCTGTGGGGGCGGCCTAGGGCCTGGCCCGGCCCATCTGCAGGCCGCCCTATCTGCAGGCCACCCCACTGGGTGTCCCGGCCGGCCCCCCGGCCTGCCCCTCCGGCCTCGCTGCCCCACCTCGGCGCCAGGCCCTAGCGGGGGGTCCGGGGGGGCTCTGGCGTGCTGGGGAGGGGGCCCTTGCCTGGCTCTGTGGGACCGGCAGCGCCCGCCCTCACCCGTGGGGTGGGCTCGGCCCCCGCGGAGCCTGCGAGGGGGCTGAGGGGTGCCCGCAGCCCGGCCGGGAGGTGGCCCCCGACGGCAGCGCTGTGTTCAGTCAAGGTGTGCTTGGTAGGTGCACCATGGGTGGCCAAAAAAGAGGGGAAAAAAAATATGGGAGGACCGCTATCCCTCTTATTTAAAACACTACGCGTGTACCTGCTGCCAAAGGGAGCTGCTTGATTGCATGGCTGTATGGGAAGTAAGGCAGGGTTTTTCTTTTGGTAACCTTTGCTTAAAAGCAGTGATGCTTCTGCTGGAATTTTGGTTCGACTTGTGAGCCAAAGCCTGGCAGCTGGATTCCCTTGACATTTTCCCCCTGCCTCCAAAAATGTTTCTCATTAGCTGTGCTTCAAGGCCTCTTTTGAGTTGTGTACCCTGCTGAGGAGAACCTGTGAACCTCTCCGGAAAGTGGGTTTCTTTAAAGGTAGGCATGGAAGAGAATCATCTTGCTCTTCCACGTCTTTTGCCACAGCAGATTCCTCTCCTTTCTCTGGACCGCTAATTACATCTGTTCATTGAGGTGAGGGTTGGAAGACACCAAGAGACAAATAAATGAGGGTTTTTTTTGTGCTGTGCCAAGAAATCAGCAGTCTGAGCCAGTTTCTTGTGTCGTCACCAGCTTGACAGAGCTCCTGCCCTGTTCTGTAGCAGCCAGTTCCCAGGTCGAGTTAGAAGTTTTATGGGAATGTGCTGCGGTGGGTGCTGGTCAGTAAAGCCCACCTCCTCCCCAGAGGGGGCCAGGCTTGCGGGGGTGTCTTGGCAGTATATTCTTCACCTGTGATAGAAAGGAAGGCTGGCACACCTGGATTATTGGCCCAATGTGACACCAGGCAGTATGATTCTGCAGCTTTTTGGTTAAGAGATACCAGGTGTCTTGCATTTGAGGAGTAATTTGTGTTTCAAACTCGAGTCCAAGGACAGGGAGTTGCAGGAGCAGCCTGTCCGAGTACAGACCAGAACAGAGGTCCTCTCCCAGCCGACCACCCCAGCTTCTGTAACCTGCTCATTCATTCTTGTTTCAACTTTCTTTCCAGTATATTTTGAGTTAACTGCCAAACATATTGCTTAAAGAAGGTGCTGAGAATGTGTCCATTGTTGCCCAGACCACAGCTCAGCAGTTATAGAAGCCTTCCAGGCGACGGGAGGAAGCGGGTTGGTTTCTTGGGGTAAACGCTGTTAGGCTTTTATGTTGCAGCATCCTTCTCTGTCTGTTTTAAAGCAGCTGCGCTCATGTTTGAAGAGTTGCTGTAGGTCCTTGTGCTTTAATGGAGTTTTGGGGCTGGGGGGGTGCCTCTCTGATGGGCTGAAGCTATAGATGACAGTGGTTGGAAATCCAGTTGCCTCCTGGCTTTCTGTCTCAATAGATTCAGCTCAAAGTAATTCTGTGTACTTTTATTACAAGGTCTGAGGGAATTGGTCCCTGGTTTGGCTGACCAATGCTTGAGAAGTGTCATTTTAAAGGTGGGGATTTTTTTTCCCTCCCCGTGTACTTGAAGAGGCCTTTGGACCAAGGCACCGTATGGGTGCATTGTGCCTTGTCCGCTCCTGGGTGCGGGAACAAATGTCTTCTGTGCTTCTGCGGACAGCAAAATGGATTGCAAAAGCTGGTCAAAGTCGTGTTTTTGGGGAGGGGGGTTGTTTGTTTGTTTGTTTGTTTTTTAAAAAAACCTGCTAATAAATTGCAACATGCAGTCTGCTCTGATGTAAACCTACCTGACAAAGAAGAGTTCAGATATCCAGCTTTTGTTTTTTGAGGATGTTATGGGAACCTGCAAAATATAATTAGCACGTCCGGTGTTCTTGGGCACAGTGAAACATGGATGAGCAACAACTGGAGCAAACTTCAGCTGTTGCTTTGAGTTGGTGCTGGTTTTCCACTGTGTGATTTCATTCTCTTCTTGGGGTAGCCCTTGGTTTGCAGAGAAATGGAAAACTTGCTGATAAGAGTTAGAGCACAACTGTTCGTTTTTCAATCTATTATATTTCTAGTCAGCGCATCATTGCAGACAGATAGCCAAAGCATTGCATGTTTTTTGAGCGGTATATTCCACTGCCTTTAGAGACTGTGGAGCGCTGAATTTAGTCAAAGTGTTGCTTATTTTCCTCTGTTATCTGTCTGCGTTGATGCTCTGAACTGAAACAAAATAGATTGAAAACCAAATTGGTGTGCCCTGGCTCCTCATACTGGATTTTACATTTTCCTTTGGGAAAGCTGCCTGCTCTGGCCCTTCAGAGCACCCCGAAGAAAGGTAATGATCCCTCAGCTTCTTTCAGCACTTCAAAGACTGAATTATTTTTGGTGGGAGAGGTAAGAAAATTGAATTGCAATATGTGATTTTCTGCCTTTCGAATAACCGTCTTTGTAAGGTCATCATCTTAGTAACAAGAAAACAGGAAACTGGTAAACACGCACAAAAAGTATTCAGATTCTGATTTTAAGGCTGTTGTCCTTAATGCCTCAGAGCTAAAACCAGAAAGTTGCCCATCACTTGGAGGCTGCTGTCGTACCCCGGGAGGACTGCAGGGCCAAGGAATATGAGAGAACAAATCTCAGCTTTCTGTCCTGCTGCATTTACTGATGTACATGGGTCTTGTGAAACGAGCCTTTTGAGGATGTGCAGGAAGGGTGAGCTCCTCTCGCAGGGACAGGGAGCCTTCCTGGGCCAGGACCTGCGCTTACTTCAGTGACCACTTTGGATTTAGCTCCCTTGGGCAGAAAGCTGAGCGTGGGGAACAGGAGGGTTGGTGGGCTGTTCCTGCGAGACCCTCCAGTCAGCTCTAATGTAAATGGCATTTACTTGAGACAGAGAGGTTGGATTCTTCCATGTTGCTTATCGCTTTCTGTCCACTTTATTTTTTTTTTCTGCCTGCTTTGTTTTAGCTTTTTGGAGCTTGCAGAGGAATTGATCGCTTCTATTTTTGCACTGTGTATGCAGATTGCTTTTAGGAAGCTTCATTAGCCGTCCGAGCGTTGCAGTGTGCTAGCAGCAGAGGGAGCACAAGGCTGCTGGTTTGTGCCTTTAAAAAGCAGTGTGAGGGTATTGCTTAATTTTTTAGCAGTGCAGCAATAGTTGTTGGCTTCTTAATTTATTTTTTTTTTTAACGCTAAAAAAAGCCTGCTCCATGTGCATTCCAAGGAATAATTTCAGACATGGGATGCATCTTCAAGCTGGCCACTGAGATGCTACTAATTAATGCAGGAAGTAGCTTTTGGCATTATTTCATTAATGCCAGCAGGTGTGTTGACCAGCACCTTGTAAAAGCCCTTAATTACAGCAGTGAGTGGCATACAGAATCCTTTTTCTAAGGTCATGGCAACATTAAATTTCTTTCTGTGCCTTGTGATGGCCTTTCTGATGGTGTGAGGGTACTGTGGCAGCATCGTAACTGCAAGGGAGGGATGGTCTCATTTGTGCATCTTTGGAACACCTATCTCTGTAGCATCTAATTGCTGAAGTGCTTAGTCCTAAATTCCAATTATCTTTTGATGAACCTAGTGACGTGGATGGCTTTTGAATCTGTTGAATCTAGATGGAAGTAATTATATGAATAATGAAGAAAAGTAATTTAATTTGGAAACTCCTTTTCAGTTATGTGGATGGAATCGGGTGTTCCTATTTCCTCCTCCTCTGTGAAGAAGCATTGTCACTATCAGCAAATCTTTTCTCTGTTCTAATGTAGCTTAAAGAAAAAGGCACAATCCCCTCAAACTGTGGAGGTAGGCGAGGACAGAAATACCTGGGAAGAGGAAGAAAGAGCTGAAATGTTTGAGAGGATAATGTTTGTGCAGACCCATTCTGGGCCTCCTGTACTTGGGATGTTCAGGGGGAGGGGCTTCTTTGCTGAAGTGGGAGTCCTGAGAGCAGTCACAAATGATAACTGTTGCTTAAGGGTGGCAGGAGGACATTTATCGACACGTGGTCAAGTACAGCATTAAGAATTTTAGGCACTTCTGAAAATTTGGCTCAAATTGATTGAGGTTGCTGTCTCACTGGAAAGCGGTGGAATGAAAACTTCTAAGCCACCTTTGGTGTTCTCCCTGGGAAGCTGGCAGGATGGAGCTTAAGATGTCCCCTGATGTTCCTCAAAAGATTAGTTTTGCAAAGCCCATTTATTGTGCAGCTAAGATGAGCAAATATCTGTCTCTGACTCAAGTAAGATGATATTTTGGAAGAGGGCAGTGCTTGTGTGGCTCAGGTCTCAGAGGCCCCACAAGCAACCTGCTTAAACCATTTTTTACCTTAAGTTTGAAATTCATAAAAAGTCTCCAGTGAGCTTGGCTCCAAGGAGGATGCTGAGAAGCAGCTTTAAGCTGAAAAAGTGGCAAATGGCTTTTTCTTACCAGTGGTGCTGGCAGAGGCAGATAGCTCGTGCTCTCTTAGGGCTCGTTGCTGCTCTCAGAGAGGTTCCCAGTTCAGTCCAGTCCCACAGCCATATCTCCCAAAAGCTGTCTAGAAGGTGGCTGGGAGATGAAGCCAGACAAATTCGGGTAAGAAACAAGGCATGTAATTTAATGTTGGAATAACTGTGGCAGTGGAGGGTCCTCCCCCTGAAAATCAGTTCTTATGACTGGGCGTCTTGCTGGAAGAGCAGCTTTAGCCAAACCCAAATTACTGAGTCTGGAAATCTAGGAGGCAGTGACAGATGAGAAATAAGATTACTGGTGGTGGTCCCTTCTGGCCATAAGCTTTGAATAAAAGCCTGAAGTGTGTTCTAAGTGGGGGGCAATTGCCTTGAGGATGGTCTTGGCCATCACCCCTCATTAAAAAATGTCTATTCTCTTTGGCAGTACTGGATCTTTGGGTCCCTGTAATTAAAGAAGTAAAAATTTTAGCAAATATGTCTGATCTAATTGCTTGGGACACATTTTCCACTGCTCTGAGTTGTTGTAATAAAGAAGGGGAGGTGCTGCTAGGCTGCTTAGAGCTTTACTGTTTTGAGCTGTCATGGGCAAATATGTCTTCTATATTCTTGCCAGGAACAGAGGGAGCAGACGGTGCTGCTGCTTCTTGCAGCTTGCCACAGTGGAAGTGGTGGGTTTATGCAGAAGGCTATTCATGGCAAAGTGAGCAGACATCTTTTCCAGGACATTGATGTTTCCTGCTTGTCCTTTTGTAGGAAGAGCCACAGCTATTATTATTTAACCAGCAGACCCAATTTCGTCTTGGATACTGGAAGTCCTTCAGCTCTGGGGAAGGAGTGGGTGGACTAAAACTACCATTACATTGAGTCTGGCAAAAGAAACGGGTCTCTTTCTTCTCCCACGGCCAGCAGCAACTCTGACAATGGCAGCTCGGTTACTCATGATTTACAATGGTGTGGGAGGATAGCAGAGCCTGTGTGTTTAATAGGCTGGAAGTGTAGGTGGCCAGCCCTGTGCAGGAGTGAGGGGGTGGATCTGGTACTTGCAAAGCAGCAGAGATGAGCTGCAGAGCAGACAGCCATCGGTTGTGATGCGCTTGGAGAAGCTCTGGCTCCTGGGAAGCAGAAGGGTGGGGTATTGACGACTACTTAGGATTCCCAGCCTTCCAGAAAAGGATTCATCTACCCTCTGCTCTTGCTTCAAAGCTACTCAGATGGAGAGCGTGACACCTCTGCTTTGAGGTGATGTCAAAACCATCTGTGATCTTATCCTAATGATTGAAAGGCAAGTTACACAGTACTTCAGCCTTAAAGCACAGGGGAGCTCTCGTGCAGGGGTGGTATGGCTGTCTGTAGCTCTGCTATGAAGTGATGTCTCTTGGCTCCTCCTGTCTTCCCACAGCCACCGAAGGCAGCACCATGCGGAAGGACAGCTGGAGTCCTGCCTGCCTGTGGGCAGGAGGTCCTGCTTCCCACAAAGTCTGAACTCCAGAAGGGTTGGTGCCTCGTGGGAGTGAGACACCAGCTCAACCGGTGCCCAGTGTCTGCTTGCAACTTAGTTTGGTGTGAGTGGGGAGTTGCTCCGAGCTTGCTTTTGTATGAGGCAGCGCTTCAAGGTGGTATATGAGCATCAGCTCATTAAAGCTCATGCCCTTATGACAGGCAATATTACTCTTGTTCTCTACAAGAGAGTGGGAAGCTGGGTGCAAAGATGTTAAGCAAGGGTAGTGTAAATCGTGTCCATCTGATGCTCTTCCACTAATGCTCATGCTGTTTTGTTTCAGCATCATTGCCAGCACCAGTGTTAGGCATCCTAGTGTGTAGACAAGGCAGTAACATCTTTATCTTGTCTAGCTTAGAAAAAACCTGCAGATATCCCGCAGATAAAAATTCTGTTGGCAGATGTCCTATCTGTTCTCTCTCCTGGAACAGGGCGGAAAAAGTAAACGGGAGGCTCTGGTAGATGGTATTAGGGCTGTGGACTTCTGCAAGAAATTACAGCTTGGGGTAGAAGGCTTGTAAATCGATGAGTTAGGACTGTGGTGTGCGGAGAAGAGAGATGCTGAAGGCCCTGGGCTGCAAGCAGACCACTCTCTCTTAACTGTCCTGTGCCCCTGCTGATCTTAGCAGTCATGTGGGGAGCAAAAGTGGTCCCAAACCACTTGCTGCTCTGCGGGTCAAAACCAACACCTCAGATTCTCCTCTGTGCTTGTTAGATGGCCTGAACAGGTCTTCCTCCACTACTTCCCCACCTGCCCTTTTCAAACCAGCTGCTGAATTCAGCATCAGCTCCAGCTTCTGCATGCAGGCGAAGCCTGGCACTGTGGTACCTGGTACGAAGAGTGTTCACGCTTCCTTGAGCTGCATGGTAGGAGGCACATCAGGGAGTCTCTTCTTCCTTTTTATAGCTCCTAGGACTCAGTACTCATTGCCAAGCTCTTTCTGAAGCATTTGTATTTGAACAGCATCTAGGCTCTTCAGTTCTAGTAGGCCAAGTTGCTGAATTTGGGGAGTGTGAGTTCAGAATGGGGCCTCTTACTATAACCACTGAACTGCAGTATAGTAAACTACTAGGAGGTGTAAACTGAAAAATATTTTTTGATTACTCTTTCTTTCTGTCTGACTCTGAGCAAAGTGCTAACAGGATCCTTTTTTTTTTCTTCTGGTTTTTTTTTCCCTGCTAGCTGGGCTTTATGAAAGCAGTGTGGAGACCACAGTGAGAGGAGGCCAGTAGACCCTGGTGGCATGGAGCTTCCCAGTTACAGCAAGCAGCTGCTGCAGCAGCTGTACGCTCTCTGCAAAGAGCAACAGTTCTGTGATTGCACCGTCTTCATTGGAAATGTTCATTTTAGAGCACACAAAGTGGTTTTGTCTGCTGCTAGCCTGCTTTTCAAATCCTTGTTGGACAGCACAGATACAATCTCCATCGATGCTTCTGTAGTGACCCCTGAGGAGTTTGCGCTCTTGCTGGAGATGATGTACAGTGGCAAGCTCCCACTGGGGAAACACAATTTCACCAAAGTTATTGCTGTGGCAGATAGTCTGCAGATGTTTGATGTGGCTGTTAGTTGCAAAAACCTCCTCAGGGACCTCATCAGCTGTTCTACTCAGGACCAGGTAGTGAGAGAAGTCTCCAGCCAGGCAGCAGACTCATCTGGAAACCACGCTGAAGCCAATAACCTGCCCCAGTCTGGAAAACCCGATGAAGGAAAAATAGATACCCTCCTCCCTCAGAGAGTTTCCCCTTTTCCTGGCCCTGTAGAAGCAGAAATGGAAGCAGATGTTTCTCCTCCTGGCCAGGAACTTACCGTGAATCACACCTGGGTTCACCAGGATGCAATGTCAAGTGACTCCAGATCCCTCCAGGAGGATTCAGGCTCTCATCCTGATGAGCCTGCCTGTGCTGAGCAGGGTGGCTGTGTGGAAGAGGAACTTGCTGAGCCTCCAGAGGAGGAAGGAGGAGTGAGGGATTTAGGTGAGACTTCACAGGTCTGGACACAGCATTACCTATTATTTCAAACTCTGTTGACTCATATTGTCCTGTTATGGGGGGTCTTTTCCTTGGTGCTTTTTAGTTTATCATGGGATGGGAGCAGCGCCAATATGTTCCCCTTTTCTGCAGGGACTTCCTTCCTTTGGCACTGTGCAATACTCTCCTTTAGCCTTTGCAATTGCTTAATGCTCATCACTTTACCAGAGCAGTAGTGAGTTTCTCACCCATGCATGTGATTGCATCTGACATGCGGTGAGATCTGCGTTAGTTCAGTACATGAGGTTGATAAGGCAATCTTTATAACAGTAAGAGAGTTGCCTGCTAATGCTACCTTATCCTTTAAACTCCTGTTCAGCATGGGAGGAAAAAATAGGCTGTACTGGGTTTAAAATAAATGTTCCATTTATAACTGGTGTTAAATAAACTGTTGGTTTTCCTTGCAGGCTGTGTGGTATCTTCAGAAGGGATTTGTGAGTCACTGTTTCCCTATTATAGCCAATGTGCTGGTTACAAACCGATGCCTTTCAATCACATCATGCTTTCTGTGAATCCCTTCAATTAGCAAATAACTGATCTTGTTTCTCTCACACAGCAGCAGAGAGTAAAAGCTGTAAACTGGATTTCTTTCTTCGATATGAAAGTGTTTTCTCTGAGGCCCTTTCTGATGCCCAGGCTGTGCTGAAAAGACTGGAAGAGTGCAGAGAAGTTGATGCCTCTCAGAAGGAGGTAGGTGTGTTTACTTGCATAAATGGTACGAGTTTTTTTTTCACCCTGCAGAGGGCTGGAGTAGTTTGTGCCCCGTTTATGAAATTATTTCACGGGAAACTAGGGCTCTGGTGCCTGGTTGTTTGGAGGGCAACAAGTGCTCACCTGAGCAACACCCTGAAGAGGAGCACCTGTAAGAGTGAGCTGCTTGTGCACATAGGTGAAGAAGTATACGTCCTGCCCTGACAACATCTTCATTTTATTGTGGGAGAGCTCCAGCACTGGTTTCTTTCTTCCTGTTATGACATTTGCTTTGGGAACTGTATCGACTTGTAAACGACTGACATATGAGATCCCAAAATAGACTTCCTGAGCCCTCGGCAAGGGCTTGCCGTGGAGCATCTGCTCTGTTCTGTGTATAGCAGGCTGCTCGTGGGGAGCGTTACGGGGAGGTTATGGGTGACACCCCGCAGCACTTCTCCTGGCAATGTGCTGCTTTAAAAGCAGTCATCGTTGATGAATGATGCTTTAGTTGCTGTTGGAGGGCATATTTGAATCTCGTGCTTAGTTAATGCTGAAGGATACTCTGGGCTCTGAACAATGGTAGCCAGACACTGGCTGTTGTACCAGCTCAAAGCCACCACAGAAACAGCAGGTTATGTCCGTATTGGTGTGGCAGTGGTGCAGGAGGACATGGAGTTTGGAAATTATTGTGGTGGGTCCAAGCAGGCAGTCATGCTGGCTGCATGATGCTGCAAGGTCCATAAAAAAACCCCAAACAAACAAACAAAAAAACCCCCACAAAAAACCCAAACAAACAAAAAACATCTGTGGCTGCTACAGGGTGAAGATGGCACTGTGCTTGCTCTCCTCACCTTGGCTGTTTCTGATAGAGCATTTTTCATACCAGGCTGCATGAACTGCCCTGTGTACCTTTTCTGTATATGGAAAAATGAGAATATAACTGTTCTGGCTCTTCATGGTTCTGTGGTTTGTGGACCTTTTGAAGCCAGAAAATGCTATTCTGTAGGTTGGGGACTTGTGATGCTCTCTAGATTGCCATGTGCTTGCTGGCTGGGAAGCTGCCTGGATTTAAGTCACTTGGTTCCTCCCATACCAGCGTGACCATAGGACATGGGACATTTTGGCTGTGGAAACATTCTGCTTTTAAAAAACAAAGGCAATGTGTTTATTGGAAGAAAAAAAAGAAGTTATGACAGCAGGGAGGAGAATTTGCTTGAGTTGTGGAGTACAGGTTTCTTTTCTGATGAGCCTTGAAATGTTCATTGAGGGAAGCCCTGGTTCCCTTAGCTGCTGACCTTCCTGGTGGTGTTGAACTTAACATCTCTGGGGCTTTAGGAGGGAGATGTGGTCCTAATTCGTGTTTGTAGCAGCAAGCCCAAGCCTGGCTGGGCTGACAAGCACCTGTGAGTGCATTGCTCTCAGCATGCCTGTGCACTCTGAGAAGCATTAGGGTTTTGTATGTTTGTTTGTTGCCCTGATCAACAAAATATGTCAGATTTAAGGTTTACCTCTTCTGCACTTTGGCAATTGGAGCAGAGCTGGGGAGGGTACTCTGTGATGTGGATGGACATGCCAGAAGGGATCACCTGTGCCAGAGTGCCTTCCCTTGCCTGCTTGTGCTGTCTCCACAGTCGCAAGGCAGAACCATACCTGCAAAGCAGCCAGGTGTACTGCCTTGCTTCTGCTCTGCATAACAGCCCCATTTTCTATTGCTTTGCAGTAACTGTTCTTTCTTGAGCACCTTCAAGACCCAGCAGGTAAGGTTTGCAGACCTGCGCCTGGCCCTTTGTGCTCCCAAATGAGCTGTTGCAGCAGGAGCCAAGCGAGAGGTTGTGGAGCTCAGAGACTGCTTGGGTGTCTGACCACAAAATGGCAACTGGACAATTTTTCTGCAGCTATAAATAAACGCTGAATAAATGAGAAATGGATTTTCTTTAAGCCTTCCTGAAAAATCACTCCTCAGCTGTGACAAGCATGAAAAGTGTCAGCCTCAGGGCAGTGGTGGGGACAGACTGCAGCCTGTTGTAAGCAAGGGCTCAGCCAGATCTGTCCCTCTCTGAGCTCCCCTCTGGGACATGCGGGACTCTGGGCACCCACACCACGTCTAGGCTCTGTTTCCAGCACAGAGTAGCTTTTCCCCACAAGGGCCTGGTGTTTTCTTCAGGGGAAACACAGTGGTTATGGTTTTGAAGGCATGCTTGAAGTGCAAGTTCAGCTCTGAAGAGCCCAGCTTGGGCTGCGTAATTAAGGCTGAGACTGTGCCAGTGGTAGGAGTCAATGGATTATATTTTTTCTCACTCCTTTCCCCCCCACACCCCCCTTTTTTTGCATTGTTTTGCTAGTCATTTGCTTGAAGTCTCTTAGGTGCCTCGGAGCAAGTAAAAGTTGGTCTGGAAGCCAGTGAGATGCTGTTTCTTTGCACTAAGCAGTCTTGCTGGGCGTGCTTGCCCTGCTGCAGGGGGGTCTACCATCCCTTGTGCATGTCCTGCTCAGGACCCTTTTTTTTTGGGTGGTTTATCTCTGTAGGCAAGCAGAGATGTGTTTTGGACAGCAAAGCCTGGGCAACATGGGTGTTTGTGAGGGTTTGTGGGGGTTTTGCAAGCCTGCCTGTTGACACCAAGGCTGTCCTGGTGTTCAGGCTCCTGGTTTCAGTGAGATTTTGCTTTGGATTTGGCCTTTGTATTTCTGTTCCTTTACTTGTGAGCCTGTCCCTGCATGGGTGCCTTGTTCCCCGCAGCACTCCTGTCTGCTCCCCTTCGGTGTTGCTGCTTTATTGCCAGCTGCCTCCAGTGGAGATTTGTTAGGTCATGGGGTTTTTCCCCAAGGAGGTTTGCAGTGCAGGGCTTGCTTTTGTGAGAATTATTGCTTCTCTGTAAGTTTGATGTTACATTCTGCTCTCCAGGCTAAAAAATGTGAATAAGTTGCTTTTCTGCTTAGGGAGATGTGATTTTTGGGGTTGTTTTTGTTTTAGAATCTCTCTGTGTGTCTCACATAAACTATTCCTATCTAATTTGGTTCTGGCTTGGATGAAACCTGCTTGGAAATGAGAACAAGACTGAAATTGCAGTAATTTGGGGAAGCGTAGAAGAGCTTTGCTGGTGTCAAGTCTTATCTTCCTGTGCTCTCTTAGAGAAACTCAATTCAAATTATTGCACAGCTCATTTGTTCCCTCTACTGCTTGGTTCAGATGAAGTGGGGGAGTGTTGATTCTCCCACGTAGGATAAATGTCACTGTGCTTGTGGGTCATTTCCATTGCCTATAGGCCTGTCCAGTTATTGTCAGCTTTGTTTGCAGCTGCAGAGATTTCTGGATGCAGCAGAAGAAAGAAGTTTCTTGTTATCTTCTGCATCCTGATTAGAAGTGATAGCTTATGAGCATTTTTTTTTTTCTGTGGTGACAGAACTGGAGAACTTTTTTTCCCCTGTTCTGAGGTATTTGTATAGCAGTTTGGGCTGAGCTTTTGTTCCTGTTGTGTGCAGCAAGCAGAGGCCAACATTCTGCATGGAGCCTTCCTCGTACTGGGGTCTCCCTCATTAGTCACGTACAAATGCAGGCTTGAAAATAAAACACTTCATGTTTCTGAATGACAAATGGGAACAAAGTTGGGTTTTTTTATGATTATTGTATGCACAGTGATAGTTGATTGACTTCATGGTGCACTCATAGCCTAGGAGCTTCTTTGTGGTTCAGAGTGTAGAGTCAGTCCCTGTGCTGTCCACGCTACTGGCCCTGTGGGCAGCAGCTCTGTTTGTGCAGGTTTCCAATGGCTTTTATATATTTTCTTCACCTTACACACATAAAAAACCAGGAAAAACCCCAAAACAAAACGAGGATGCTTGTTTTCACAGAGGACTGATGATTATGTCTCTGAAGGTTTGCCCATGGTGCACAGCCTCCTGCGGTCAGGGACTTTGCAGCTCACTGAATGGCCGGTGCAGCTCTCCCTGGTATTGGAGGTGTCACTGAGGTATGGGCGCAGGATTTACCGTGTTCAGGGGTGAGTCCTGTAACTGAATGTCCCCCAGCTTGTGACTGGGGGGTCTGAAGGGAGCTAGCTGCTTCTGTCACCCTAAAACCAGGTTGCTTTCCAGTCTGTCTCTTGCAGATCCCTCCTCACCACCCTTTGGGTGCTTGCATTCACTCTAAAGCCAATGCTTGAAGGAGATCTCTCAGTAATCATCACTGAAGTGACTTTTTTTGCTGAGATGCGCGCTTAACAGTGGGATCAGGAGTGTGGGTAAGGCACAAAAAATCATAACCCTGCTTGCCCACCTGCAGGGATGAGGCCAGTGGCCACCTGGGCTAATGGCTGCACTGACCTGCCCCCTCTCTCTCCCCACATCCCTCTTTAGTCTCAATTGTGGGCCATTGCACTCTTGTGTGGGATGTGTGTTTCTTGCCCAGCTGGTTGAGATCCTCTCTGGGTCCCAGGACATCCCTCAGGTTGGTACACCAACGGAGTTCAGCCCAGGCTCAGGGCTGCTCCCTGCAGGGTCCGCCACCAGCTGCTCCCCAAGGATCCCTGTCCTCACTCAAAACACTTAAATCTCACAATCATGGTGGAGAGGGAGGTGGAGGTCTTGGAGGCACTGGCTTACTGGGGATGTTGTGGATTGGTGTGAGGAGAGAAACGAGCGTCTGGCTGGGAGGCCACAGTGCTAACTCAGCTCTTGAGCTTTGCAGAAGCAGGTTGTGGCTCTGCATGAGCAGCCTTGTGCATCTTCCTACCCAGCAGCAGGGTGCTTTGGAAGGAGCAGGAAACAGTGAGGGTAGAGCAGGAGATCATACAGTGAGCGGAGGGACACAGCACTGTAGGAATTGGTTGTATTAGGAAAGAAATCTGGAAAAATGTGGGAGATGTGATTATATGTAGATAGGAGACCTACTCTTGGGGCTGTGACCTTCAGAGATTCCTGTTCAGAGCTTGCCTTGGAGCTGCTGTGGCAATGAGGAGGTTTGGGATGAACTGGGAGGGCTGTTTCATGGAGTGTGACCATTGCAGTACTGGGTTAGGAGTGTTGTGGCCACCAGAACTGACATCCTCAACTGGGACCAAACTTCTTGATGGATGTTGAACCTATTCGGTGGCACAGCTGAAGTATGAGCCAGGTCTTGGTGACTTGGTTTCCCTGCTCAGAGAGAGGGTCTCTTGCTGCGATCTGGAAGCTGGATGTGTGCTAATTTGTGCCAATTTGGCCACAAAGGTTTTGCAAGTGTCCCAGGCAGTGAAAGCCTAATGGATCAGGCTGTAATGTGTGGGCACATTATGACTAAGTGGAAACTGGGATTCCAGCTAATATCAGTATTTCTCCATTTTTTTCCAGGATCTTTGGGAATTGTTAGTGCTTCAAAGTAAGTCTGAAATGCACTATGTGCTCTTTCAGCTAAAAGGCTGTTGTTCCCACTGAGCAATGTGTCCAAGGAAAGGTCTTCCGGAAAGAGACTATAAATAGCAGAGCCTTTCAGTTTCTGAAAACTCATTTCCATTAACCAGATCCATGCACTGAGGAAGGGATGTTACCCAGAGCTCTGGGTAGCAATGCTGTGATGGTTTTTAATTTAAAAATATAAATATGGTGACAATGCAAGCTACTTTTCATCCATTTTAGTAAAAGCATGTATTTGGCAGGGGGCTGAGCACCTTTAGGATGGTGAGAGTCAAGATCTTTTGTGTTTTACAAGACCGTTTTGATCTGAAGGGGGCAGGTACGCAAACCTTGAGAACAAACATGATCTGGTTATCAAGTCTCATTACAAATTAATGTTTGCATTAAAACAATACCTTTAAGCTTGTTCTTCAGCACGTCTGCAGCATCTCCTTTATTCCTTTATAACAGAGCCCTTCATGTCCATGTCTCTCTGTTCGGCAGGAAAAACGCCGTTAGCGGCTAAGAGCTGGGACTCCTGCAGCTTCCCCTCTGTGGATACTCTTTGCAATAGGTCATTGTACTGTCACGCTGCCCTAATATATGAGCATTTACACCTGCTAGGAAAAGCAAGTCCACCATCCCCCTGGTGCGGCCCCAAGCAGTTGCATTCAGTCTTTTTATCATAGAAATAAAAATGACAATGACAGCAGAAAATGGCCGCTCTCTCTGGAGCTGGGCTAAGCTCTTCACTTCAAAGGTACTTTTATAGAATCCCTGGAGTCTCTAATAAAGGATGTCTGCTCTGAAAGGCTGGCATCTCTCCTGGAGAGCTGGGGAGCATGTGTCTTTAGGGGCAATATTTACAGCGTTAAAGGGCTCCGGGGAAATGGGAGCAAGAGTTACAGCTTATTTCTTTTCCTTTTTATTTCCGTAACTGCACAGGCATGTTTGCCTCTAGTTGCTGTTTCGGGTCACTGGAGTAGATTTTGGAGCTCTGGGCATGATTACCAGGCATGCTGAGAGCCCATGACACTTGGAGGTTGCGTGCCTCTTCTCCAAAACTTTCCCTAGGAGGTGCAACTCCATTGTGACTTGAGAATGGAGATTCCTAAAAGTCCCACTTCAGATGCTCTCTGCTTTCTGTGCGAGTGATCTCTCCTTGCTCTGTGCTGCAATCTAGTATCCTCTGTCCTAGCCTTGGGCTTCCAAAGTAGCGATGCTTAAACCATGTTTTATTAGGTCTCTTAGATTTGTTGGCATTTTTTGGCTGTTAGGGGAAGAAATGAAGAGGTGTTTGGTGCTGGAACCCAGGTCCAGTTTGTGGGACTTGCAATAAAGGGAAGGGCTGGCAGGCAGGGCTTGCTGCCCTCCTCCCTGGGGCTGGTGGCCACAGCCAGGAGCTTGAGTTCAGTGGTATGTGTCTATGCGATTATTTTTGTGTCGTTTAATTTTCTTGTTTCCCGAACAAAAAAACCCCACCAGGATTCTGGTTTTTGTGTTCATTTGTGTAGGGCCGTTGACTCTTGTTAAAACCTTCCGTGCGTTTCCCTGTTCTGTTGTAGGCTGTGGCTGCCTGTCTGGCAGAGGCGGGGGAACAGTCGGTATACAAGAAGCTACTGAGCAAAGTGAAGGATGCTCAGACCCTGGATGCTCAGACTCTCGTGTCTTTACTGAAACTGTTTCAAGATGTGAGTCCCAAGCTGAGAGCAGCTTTGCTGGAGAAGGAACAGGGCAGTGGAGAAGCCCTGCGGCAAACAGGTAGAGAATTGGGTGCAGCCCCTGGCAAAAGTGAGTGGGCAACCTTACAGGCAAAGCAGGTCTCCAGAAACCCTGCGTCTTTACTCAAGATGCAGGAGGGTTATCACATGCTGGCCAAGATCCTGGCGCGTTTCCAGCCCGCAGCAGCGGGGTGTAGGCAGCGCAGGGCTCTCCCCATTGCTGCCTGGAGGGCTGGATCGATGGCTGCGCAGCTAGCGTGGGTCAGAGCACAGCTGAGCCTCCGGATTGAAAGCTCCTTTCTTACTTGAGTCTGACACAAAGCAGTGGCCTTGCAAACCTGGTGTTAACCTCCAGCTTGCTTTATGGCTTTGTGCTCTGTTAGATAAATGAGACATTTTCCTTTCATAGAGTTTAAAGAGAATAGTAAAGTGGTTTTCCTCTGCTGCTTGTGCTTGGGATGAGCTTTGCTATTCACTTAGATCTTTCACAGAGTCTCACTCGCTTCAGGAGCCTGTCAGTTCCTTCAGACTGACTTGTTTCTTCTCTTGTGTTTCTGAATCCTTTTCCCCCCAGAGAGCACAGACGAGGGAGAGATGCTGACTGCTCGCTTGCTGGGACGCAGGGAGGAGCTGATCCAGAGCGTGACACAGCTGAGCCCCATCGTGGAGTTCTTGGAGGCAGCAGAAGAGGGATTCCTGACCGCCTCGGAGAAGCGGGTAAAAACAAAAAATAAATCTGAAATAAGGAAAACTCTGTGGGTGTGGGGTGTGTGTGTGTGTCTGCCAGGCAATGCCTTACCGCATGCTTTACCAAGTGACATGCTAGCCTCACCTGGCAATTTCACCTCCCTTTTGTGCAGCACAGACTGCACGTGTGTGTCTCGGGCCCTTCTGTGCTGAACTGTGGGAATAGTGAAAGCTGAGCTACAAAGGCAGCCTCAAGACCAGGATGAATGCTGCCTGGCACTGGTGTCAGACTGGCCCTGCAAGCAGAGCCTGGGGCAGAGCAGGTACCTGCTACTCCCTGTAGGCCCTGAAAATGCGTTTTGTGAGCCCGGAGAAGGCTCTGTAGCAGAGTTTGGTTTCAGCAGAACCGCTAATAGCTGTATGCTGCCTGCTTCAGTTACATCCTTGTGTATGTGGTCATCAGTTTACCTTTCAGCTGACTCTCCCAGCTTTAACTCTAATTCTTATCACACAGTTGCCTGCAAGAGTAACACATCCACTGACTGATTTGTTTTTGTGTTGGTTTTTTTTTTTTGTGTTGAATGCAATAGTTGGTGGCGATGACTGTTGCTTTCCTGTAAGCAACTGCGTTGTGTGCTGATTTGCAGAAGCCATGAAGGACAGAATATTGTATATAACCTGCTTTCCTTTGTGTTTTGGGGGGGAGCTGGCTACACCCTGCCTGTGCAGCTGGAACTTGCAGGGTGCCCTAGCGTGCTGCATTCAGTACACAGCTTGCAGACCTCCTGTCCTAGTTTGTCACGTCAGTTTGTTCCCTCGATGCAGGATTATAGTGAGTGGAAAGCACTGTTGTGCCCAGTGGCATGAATGATGTCTGCTTTCTGTCTGAGTGAGCCTGGCTAGAGCCACAACAGGTGGGCCAAGAACCTCTGCCCATCTCATACATCCCTCAGTTAATGTCTTGCTCACATGGTCCCTGACCAAGTGTCTGCTGTGGACCATCCCTGAGTGTGGGCACAGTTCTGTGCATGAGGGCCAAAGAAGGTGCTGCCAACAAAGGCATCTGCCTTGTCCTTGTGGGCTAGGATGTGACTGGTAGCTGATGAGTTTCCCCCTCCAAAAGGGGATGAGCTCAGCATGGCTGAGCCTGGAATGGCGATGTGAGAGGAGAGAGCAAAGCGTGAATGCAGCAAAGGACTCAGCATCTGCTGGGGATATTGCGGCTGTCAGCAGAGACCAGCGTGGGGGTGCCTGGAGCTGAGCTCCTAGCTGTGAAAGCTGCCTCAGCAGTGGGGGGATTAGGATTTTTCATATATGCCTGTTTATGCTGCAGTACGGCCTTTCTTTTAAAGGCTGCACCTTTTCCCTGCACTCTTCTTTTTATCTTCATGAAATTAGGTAGTTAAAATGCAGGGGTTTTTTATCTCCCTTCCCATCGGAAAAAAAAAAACCCAACCAACCCAGCCCTAACAATAAACCAAAACCATTCTACCATCAAAATACTGTTCCTTGGGCACAGGATACAGTATTTAATTGCATCATTGTATACTGCGGGACTCCTGCCTCTTTTGGTGAAGGTATAGTGTTATTCAGTATTTCTTTTTATCCCCTGCCATCACTGTATGCTCTGTTTGCTGCAGAGCCTCCAAACCCTGCTCCGAATACAAAATCCTTCTCTTCTCTATGGGATTCCTTCATGCTCTTGTTTTAGCCCACAAGCTCCCAGCAGATAACAAATGTATTTGGGGAGCACTCCAGTGAGGATGGGTGCAAAGCTTTTTACTTGCTGTGACACAGGAAAATAAGGCAGAGCAGACCTCAGGCATTTCCCTTTTTTTTCCAGGCTTGATTTATTTGTTTATTTCTCCTGCCCCTCCAAGTGGAAAGGTGCTTAATTATTTCAGAAGTTAAATTGATTAAAACGGTGGGCCTGTGGCATATGTGCAGTTGAGATCTCTGGTGTCTCGGGTACGGTACTGGGAAAATGAACATGGAATTAGCAGCCATCTTTGAAAGTTTTGTCTTACCTGATTCCTCCAGCATTGCACTAGAGCTCTGGGCCGACAGAGATAGGATCTAGTTCTCCAAGGGTTCATAAAGAAGAGTCTTTCTTTTTTCTTCTCACAATCACTGCCTCATTAGCTACACATTTATTCAGCAAGACAAGTGCCGGTTTTACATGTAACAGCCTTTTTTTTTTTTTCTAGGCAACTGGGTTCATTCTGTACCTGGTCCAAGCTGTGCATGGAGCAAGTCTGCTTTTCTTTACTGGAAAATCTGCACATGATATGTTGTGAAGCCTTTTTGTAAATCGCTCTTTTTCTGGGGAACTTCTAATCTAGCCCTTCTATTTTTTGAGTGCTTAGATTTGTGGCTTTATTACTGTTTCTGTAATGTGAGGAGGTAGAGTGTAGGATTTGGGGGGTGGCTTGGATGCAGATTATCACTTAAAAGAAGTAAACTTGGATACAAAGGAAGAAAGGTAACCTCTCGTGCATGGGGTCCCATGACTTAGGTTGTTGCAGAGTTCAGAGCGAACAGTCCACAGTACAGCCCTGAACCTGGAGCTTCAGAATAGCTGGTAGAAACATCCATCCTCTTCTGTCCAGGCTTTCTTTTAGAGGGGACTTGGGGAGGGGAAAGCCCATTGCTCAAAATACCCATTGGCTCCAGTGCCTACACAGCTTGATGCTCAAACCAAACTACTTCAGAACTAGGACAGGTATCAATGACAACTCAAGGTTACTGGCCGTTGCAGGAGTGATCGTAACTGGACACACTAGGGGATGGAGAAGTCCGGCTGCAAGCAAAATGGGGGGGATGTTTTCCAACTGGCTCACCCAGTGTTGTTAAAATGAATCTCAAAATGTCAGCGCTGCATCTCCCACTGCCAGGGACATCACTTCTGCACCTGTTGGCACTTGCCTGGGAGCAGTGGTAGTTACAGCGTGAGCCTCCCCAAAAGGATGCTGCTCTTGTACCCCTTCTTGTGTTCTTTTAAAAGAGGACTTCAGACCGAGCAATCCAGTCAGCTCAGTGTGAATTAGACGGGAAGTTGTGTCAACAGGTTCACTAACAAAGTTTGGCTATAAAAGGAGAGATCTTTAGAAATGAGAGACACTAATTAATGAGATCAGCCGCTCTAAGAGCGCAGGAGGAGCTGTTGGATTAGTTTCTTTTATGTTAAAGGTAGGAGAACTGTGTGAAGTTTGCATCCTGAATGAGTGAGGAGAATTTGTATGAGAGGTTACAGACCTGAGTGAATGAGTAACTTGAGGAAGTGTATTAGGACCTGCAAGGAATGCCTGAAATGCCTGACAGGCAAAGAAATGTACTTTACAGGTATGAAGAGAGTCTTGCAGCATGTCGGGCTGCTGGCCATCATGGCATATATAGTGACAAGCCACAAACATTTGTCTGATCAAGTAAAGAAAGAGAATAATGAGAGGAGATGACCTGAAGACTCATGGCTGAGCCTGGGGCCCAATCTAGGAGAAACAGAAGTTTTCTGCAGTTGAAGTGCAATCACAACTCAAAGGACATCCTTCGGCAGGCTGGAAGAGCTGGTATCTGTGGCTAGGAGAGTGGCAGCAAGGTTTATTACCGTATTTTCCAAGTTGAGAGTGGTCCCTACAATTGACGACCAGTACAGATGTGTGTGGGAAAGGGAAGCAGCACTCCAGGCAGCCAGCTCAGTGGGTGCACAGGAATATGTGCTGGGACAGGCTGGAGGGCACGTGGAGCTGAAGCACTGTGTATATGCAAAAAAAAGTGGGATAAAATGCAGCAAAGGGTGTTCAAGTAAATTGTTTCTGCCTGACCTGGAATCTTTATTTGATGAGATAAAAATGTTTTGGTGTTTTTTCTGCCTCAATCTAGACTTGAGCAAAGCATTTGAATTTCATGTGAGGGAACTGTTAAACTAGAGGAAGCGATGATATTAAAAAAGGATGTATCTTACTGGGAGATGACTACAGATTGTGCTGAAGGCGGGACTGACAGGTTGGAGCAAGGCTGCCAGTGGGATTCTTGACACTTACCTAATATTAACACTAATATTATTGACACAAAAATACCAAAGCATGCTTAGCAAAACTTGCTGATGAGCAAAAGGGGGGGATCTTTTCTCCACACAAAGTAGGATCTGCAAGAGGGAGAAGAATTACATGGCTGGAGAACTAAACAGTGAGAACTGAATGACGTGGTAGTATAAAGTGAAGGGCGTGCATTTGGATCATTTGGATGCAGTAACGAGAACCAAGAATTAAGACCTCATCTGAAATTTGTGTGCAGTTCCAGTCTTGTTCAAAAAAGGTGAATTTGTATTGAAGCTGAGACAGATCTGCAGTTGTCAGATCAGAGGAGTGGAAAAGCTGTTTGACGAGAGGAGCTGCCTTATTTAGACAAGTGAAATGAAGACTGAGAGGGAATATATGATCATGCTCTTTTAAAGAAATTGGAGAGGAAGGGTAAGGTAAACACCTCAGAGAGTTTACAAGGTTTTTTCAGCTAAGAGATAATGTTGGCACACGAACAAATGGGTATACGCTGGCTATGAATAAATTTAAGCTGAAAATTAGGAGAATCAACAGGGGAATGAGACTGTAGAAGAGCTTTCCAACCATGGGAAAGGGAGCAAAAATGTAACTAGTTTCAGGACAAATCTTAATAATTTCATTAATGGGATTGTATAACGTAGTGCTTATGAAGCAGAGAGCTGGGCTGGTGACCTACAGAGTTTCTGAGAGCTCCACGTTTCAAATGCTTAGGAACACCTGTTTGCAGAGGAGGTCAACCTGTAGTTGTCACCTGGCTTTCCCTTGTAGGAGCCTTGCAGGTGTTATCCTGGCATACCTAGAGCTTTTCTGAGCTATAGTGACTGTATCTCACATAAGTGATGTCTCATGTGGCCTTGTTGTAGAAATAATCATTCGATTAATGGGATGCTTATTTAAATAATGAGTCGGGGGGTTTTTTTCTGTTCATCTCTGTCTTTTAATGACAAGCATAAAAATTGGGGAGATGAGGGAAAAGAGACTGCAATTTTAAAATGTATTGGTTAAAAAATATTAAATGAAGTACTGGTTTAAACCCTGTCTTTAAGTTTATTCTGTTTCCCTTGAAAAAATGTTTTTTGCTTGTCAGCCACTTGGAAGTAGCCAGACTTGGTGGAAGAACCCACCAGGGTAGTTTTCAAGGTCGCACATGTCCGATGCACTTGGACATGTTTAGATGTTCCTGTAACTAGCATCCCGTAACACCTCCCAGTTAATCAAATTAGTGGAAGCGGTGGATATGGATTTATTGCAGTACTGTGACACTGTTCCAGTTTCTCTGATCTCTATTCAGATCCAAGAATTTGTAGGAAGCTCTCACAAGCAGGTTCTTGGCTGTTCCTTTGTTGCAGGTGGTTTTGGATTGCTGTGAAGGCAGCTCGCAGAGGGAAGCCATGGACAGTCTGCTCAGGAAGGTGGATGAAGAGAAAACCCTGAAAGTGGAAAGTTTGGTCAAACTTCTAGGGGCTGTGAAAGCATCGTTCCCTGGTCTCCACCTTCTGCTGGACAACTTGGTAGCAACAGCAAATGTCTCTGATGGCGACGGTATGGGTATACTACACTTCAGAGCCTGGGGGCTCAGTTCAGGGAGTTGCCTGGAAGTCTGGGTGCTTGTCTGGACTTCTGTATGCTCTTACAATTTTACTTTTATGTAAGGGACTGGGATGGCCATTTTATTCAAACAAAAGTGTTCTGGGAGCACTAGGGTAGGAGGGTGATGCTAGCATGAAGGCCCCCACTTTGCGATGAAATAAGCAGTGTGGGGCAGAAGCCTGTTGGGCTCCTTCCTTAAATTTGGCACTGATAGGGTAGAAGCTAGGATGTCCTGTCTGGAGAACAGGACAAAAAGACTTCCAGTGTCAAATTACTTTTTGATTTTGAGTCACTTGGAAGCAGCAGCATGTGGGTCTGTAATAAATAGAACAATTTTCACATAATGAATGCTTAATAGGTGAAGGCATCTTTACCAAACTCATCCATTGGTGAGTTTAACTTCTGGTACTTGCTGGCTTTGAAAGCAAATTCCTAAAACTTCCCTAAAGTCGTAGATGCGTTGACATTAAATACAGACAGTGTCTTACCTGGGTGCTGTCTTTGTGAATTCCTTGTGATTGAGGGACATTGTGGGGAGAATTTAGTTGGGCTGTGCTCCTGTCCTTGATCCAGGCAGTGTTTCTGAACTTCGTAGTCACTGACTCGTGGTCTCCTGTGTGGAGCAGAGTGTGCTGATGGGAGGTCCCATCAGTGTTTCCATTAGACATCATTATCTCGGATGGCTAGTCTCCTTCTTCTTTTTGTTTTGGTGGGGGTTTATTGTTTGTTGCCTGCCTACAGTCGTTCAGGGACTCATGAGTCCTTATCTTCTGACTGGTGGGACAGCCTTCCAAGTTTGGCTGGGTTTAAGCACATCCCTGAGCAATTTGGATAGAAGTAAATTTCACCACCTCTGAAGTCACAGAAAAATTAAAAACTAAATTAACATGCAGTGAAATGTAAATGAGTGTTTCATAGAAAGCAAAACTGTGCTCATAATGCTGATAATTTCCTCTGTAGCAAACATTCCCGACAGGCAGTTTGCTTTGTCATTTGTTAAGCATGATTGCTTTCTTGAAACACCAGACTCCCAACATGGTTAATTATCTAGTGGTAATACCCATTCCAAGGAGGAGCATTCCTTAATTACATAGAGCTGAATCTCCTCAAATTGCAGCTTGAACAAACAGAAGCACAAACATTTCTTATCGTGGAAATTAAGAGGGAGGGAATGACTTGAGGCACTGATGGCAGCCTTTGACATCCTGTGCTGTCCTGCTAACAGAAAGGAGGATGTCTTGCGTAGTGGTGCAGGGCATGCCTGATATGGAGCTCACCTTGGTACGGCAGCAAAGCTTAAGAGTGCATTGGTAATGACTCAAATTTGTGTAATAAAATCAGAAACATTCCAATGGGAGAAGGGGGAAAATATTTTTTATTTGTAAACCATCCCCTGATCCATGTGGGGTACATCCAAGTCATACCTAAGCCCTATGGAGATCAAGCGCTTAATGAGGTTCCCTTAGCTTTGCTGGGGAGTAGACTCATGTCTTCAAGAAGTCTTTGTCCAGGGAGTATTTTATATTAGTTCAGAATCTTCCATTGATTATTCCCACAGCCTGCCATTGCCTCCTTCACCATCCTGGAGAGCTTTCTCTTCTTAGTTGGCACCATATGTCATCTGGGTCCCAGAGACACACTGCTTGGTGAAAAGAAAATCCAGTATTTAGCTGCTTTTCTCCCAGGTAGTGCTGTGCAAATAATAGATCATTCTGTTTGGTACCGAACCACAATGATTAAAAGACCTAAGCACACAAAGAAAAAAACGTGCACAGATGTCTTGGGTGAACTACAGGTTTTTATTTTGGTTTCTCCTACAAATGTATAACTACGCATCTTCTCCAGTTTAGTAACTCCAACACTGAGGGGGAAAAAATCCTTTTCAGATTAATCTATTTGGCAATTTCCAGTTTTATTTATCAACTAATCTGGCGACAAGTACAATCATATGTTACTTTTGGTCTACAGTATATTTTGCCCAAGTTTCTTCATTATCCTGAATAAACACTGTTCCTCTTCCTTGGATTAGTCCATTGTGTCCTGATACTGGGGTGTCTTTAAAGGGTAGTGGTGTTACTCTGGAGGCATCCTTTCTCAGATTCATCAGGGCAAACCTCAGCAGACCCAGCTTGGAATGAGGTATGGGAGGAGGAAGGAATTCAGTTAAAAGTTGTATTTTTTTGGTGTAAGGGAGAGAAAAGGGTGTTGGTGTTGCTGCTGCTTTGCAATCACGAGTCTGATTTGTGTTCCCTTAACGTATTTACCAAGGGCAACTTAGCCTGCTAAGTTCTTGATTACCTTGGACCATCTGGGTGTTTGTAAAATGTTAGTATGTTTGATAGTTACAGACTGCTGAGACAGAGCATGTTGGAGAGCTCCTTGTTGGTGGAGTGCATCAAAGAATCTCACTTACAGACGTCTTCCAATGAAACTACAATTAAGAGTCAGTAATGGGGTCTCCTTGATTCCAGGGCATCAGAAGAGGCTGGTGAACGTCTTGAGGTGTTGTCTTCACAGACAAGGCCACATTTCCCTGCTGAATGTGGCTGAAAACTGAGATTTTCTTCTTCTGGGCTCAGACCAGAACTGGGACTTGGAAGGCATTTGGGTGCCAGAGATCTATTTTTGTAGGCATGTGTGGGCAGAGAATATTCTGTATTGTCTTTGATTCAGAGAAGTTTTGATTTGTTGTGTTCATCCTCTGCTTGCAAGTGAATCCACGTGTGCTTGAACGTAAGGCCCTGAGCATTAGTGACCCAGGGAGAGCTGGCTGCCTTGGTTTTTTCAGTCTCTAGCTCTGAAGCCCTTTGGGAAGATGCTGGAAATTGAGCTTATTTCCTTATTTTCATTCACTTGTATTTAGCCAAATGGAGCCCAGAGGATTATGGAGCCAAACTGTTGAGACGATACCGAGAAAACTTAGTGGAGCTTCTCACAGACACCCAGACGCTGCTGCAGGGCATCTCTGCTGCACAGAGCCTGGCTCCTGCTGAGAGAGAGGTAAGCAGTCTCCTGCACGTGTGCAAGCAGATACTGAGCTTTAATCCCCATCTGGGATCCCTAACAAGTCCTGAGGACTTGATTTACTCCCTCTCAGTCATGGCCTGGTTTTGGTCAGTCCTCCATCAGGACTGTTTAATGATTCCTTAGTGTTCTGTAGCAGCAGTGAAGCAGGTAATGTATATAAAGCTGAAGACTGGCAGGTAAGAGTGGCTGATTTGGGCACTGAGGATTGACGCTCAGCTTTGGAGCGAGTTGAGGAAATGGCTGATGTGTTTGGGTGAAGAGTTGGGCTTCTGAGTGCTTACCACTTGGGTTATACCATAAACCAGGTCTTCAGCAGGGTGAGAGAAAGGGCATGTGCGTTTGGGGTGAGTCACGGTCGTGTCTAAGCGTGACAGAGGGTAGATGGACATGGTCCCTTGTTAGTGCCTTACTGTGGGTCTTTCCAAGGCGATGGAGCAGGTTGTGAAGCGTGAGGCTGGTGGTTTTGCCTCCCTCGTTTCGGCAGCGCTGGAGGAGCGGTCTTTGTCGGTCTCTGCCGTTTGGCAGCTGCTGCTGGCTGTGCGGGAACCCGCACCGCTGAACCTGCTCATGGAGGAGATCCGGAAACAACCCGGCGCAGAGTTTTTCTTCCAAGCAGGTAATGGCCTTGGTGTCCCCCCATACTCTCCTTGAGCTTCTCCCACTGCTGGTAGGAGCTGCTTTCTAACTCCCCACCCTCTCCCTGGCTGGGAACCTCTTTTATTCCAATGGATCTCAACACCTGTGTCCTCAGTGGAACAGCTGATCAGTTGGAAAAGCACTTTGGTCTGCAAATGTGGTTGCTTTGCTTGTGCCTCTGTGTCTTCAGGTTTTGTAATGAGCAAACCTTTTAAGAGCTGGCCACCATCATGTGCTAATAACCAGCTGGAGGCCCATCAGCCTGAAAGCATGTGTTTCACCAGAGGTCTGTGTGCAGCCCAGCACCCTGTCCTCCCCAAAGTCTCAGCCTCTGGCTTTGAGTTTTCCTACTTTAAAACCTAAACCGTGCTTTTCCCCCAAAATCATTGTCAAAATCTCATGCAAGTGTGAGGAGCGCTCAGTTTGGTGGTCTTGCGGGGCGGGAGGGGTGGGCTGTGCTCATCCCTGAGAAACAAGCACTTCTGGTGCATGGTTCATCCAGACGCTTTTTACGTGGCTATCCTTGGATGAGGCAAATTGTGCCTAGAAATCCCAGTTTCTCTGCCCAAGTCAGAATGGGATGTCTGTAACTAGGGCAGAGAAGAAATACTGGGTTTTGGGAGAACCATGCCTGCCTTTTGAGGTTGTCACCGTCTCTTCCATCAACATGCTTTGGAAAACCTGATCTCATCCAAAGTTAGACAAGCAGTGGGAAGTCAGGTCTGCTAGTATTTTATGTTGCATGTCAGTGCTGCAATTAGTATTACCAAAGCTTGCCTTGTAGAAGTCACTCCTGCTGTTAACAGCTCCAGGAGCGGCTGGACAAAGCTAAGCGAAACTAAGGCTTTCAGGTTCTCCTTGGTTTTGTGTTTTTAAATACCTTTACTTTTTCTTTTCATCTTCAGTGGCCACCAGCGAGAGCACAGCCATTGAGATCATCCTGCGGCACAGCAAACTGATCTCGGAGGCCATCCAGCAGAGAGCGGACCTGGAGGGCTTGGCTCCAGGGGAGGCAGGACTCACAGAAGCAGTAAAAGAGGTACGAGGGGACACTCTCGGAGCCACCATGGTTCAGGGCTCAGAGCATGGACAGGCCTTTAGTGTGCTTTGAAATCAAGGGATGTTATTTAGGTTGGGGAAGCCACCCAAAATAGTGGGTGAGTAGTGCCCCTCTGCTGCAGTGAGAGTGTGTTGGGTGTTTTATATAAATTCTGCAGGTGTCTTTAGGTAAAAGAAATTGCTGGCGAGATTCTCGGTTGGTGAAAATGTGAGTGTTCAAACACAATAAAACCATTTCAGCTCTGCAAGGGTGCTTAAGTCCCGCAGAAAGCAGAGCTGCCAGGGAGTGGGTTTCCATTTGAGCTGGCCGTTTGAGGGCATATGGGAGTGAAACATTCCTAGGCAATGCACTGCGGGTACCGTGATTGTGTAGTGTCCCAGAGTGCCTTGCCTGGTTTTACTGTGACAAGGAAAATGGGCTGTGTGTGTTAGTAACGAGCTGGCCTTTTCCACCAGGCAGTCTGTGGTCACTCATTCCTGCTCTGCCTGGCTGCTGCTGGAGATCTGGAAGGGTGAGGTAGATATGGGCAGGCACAGCTCCTCTCTGTGCCAACAGGCACTGAGGAACTGCTCTTTCTATGGAAAGGTGGCTTTAAGTGAGCTAATACCAAAATGGAAAGTCTGAGAATTTGTTGAAACTTTAAAATCCTGAAATTCTCTAAGCTCATGCACATACATCTGTGGAGGGGCAAAGACCTGTATGGAAAGGGGTTTATCTGCTGGTTTCTGAAAGCAAGTTCCCAGCAGTAGAGATGAAACAAAAGAGGAATTGCCCTCGCTCCCAGACCATCCCGACCTTTCACAGCCCAAAATCTCTGTCATGTGATGTTTTCTTCTTCTTACTTCTCTAGCTACTGAGTATTTCTGCTCAGAAGGAAAGTTCAGAGGCCTCCTTGAAAGCAGCTCTGAGCACAGCCCAGGAGAAGTCTGTCCCGGCCATCAAGATCTGTCAGCTGCTGTGTAATGTCCATGAGTCATTCCCGGACCTGCAGCCAGTGATGCAGGAGCTGGGGCACGTGGGTAAGAAAAGCACAGGCTTTCATCCTTCTGTGAACTTTTACTGACAGTTATGGGGGTCTTGGGCAATTTGGTAGGGGACCTCGGTGTCCTGGTGGCCTGAGGTCATTTCACAGAACTACCCCTGGCCAGGTGTCGTGGTTGTACTTGCAGGAGGATTCGCAAGGGCGATCTCTGGATCCAGACACTGGAGTGTGCATTTCTCTTGCTGGTAAAATGCACCATATTGAAGTTTTGTGTGTTACGAGAGTTGTGGAGACCATAACTGACCCCATACTGGTATTCCCTAACTGCATTTGCACTTCTCCACCCCAGCCCTTGCTCTGGGAGGTGTTTAAACAACTTAGTTACGTAATTGGTATCTATATTGGTTTCTTTTTTAGAATTATTACCTTTAAGCTGTGGGGTTTCTTTGGCTCTTCCTGTACTGTTGGATCTGTATGAATTTGGACTTGTTACAATGCCTTGACTTTATATGTGTGTGTGTGTGGATACTTCACAGGCTGATTGCAGAAGGGTCACATTAGAGCACACTTGTCTCATGCAGAGATGACCGTGATGTTGCAGTTTGTAGTCCCAAACTATTTTCTGAGTTAATTTTCTTATAGTGCCTTAGTTTGGTCTTGCTATGTATACACTTTACAAAGCAAATGATCCCCTGCGAGGGTCCCACAGCAGTAGGGGAATGTTACATACTGTACTAGTTTGGCAAATGTAGGAACGAAGCATATGCAGATAGCAATTTGGTGAACTTGAGAAACAAATGCATAGCAATAACCATGTGTGAGACCCTGCCCTGAGCTGTGGGATGCTTGCCTGCTGAGCTGAATTGTTGTCTCTGCATCCGTCATTCGAAGGAAGAATGCTTAACAGAATTTCATGCTTTAATGAAAAAGGTAAGAGAGCCAGGAAGCTAACTGCAGGTTTTCAGTCTCTTGAAAAGGGTGCAAATGTGATTTGCTTGCTCTGTTTGCTCACATACATTTTTCTGACATTGTGTTCAGTGCATCCAGGTTCTTTGGGCCGCAGAGTCCACTGCGATGTTACAGTGTGGTTTTTATCCAAGTACAGGCACTGGTTCAGCTCAGTTCATCCCTATTTACTCGTGGTGCCAGAGCTGCTTAGCTTACAGCACAGTGTGGAAACACTAGCAGATTGCTAGGTAGTTAGAGTAAGCAGCTTGTTATTAATGTCTTGTCTTGTTTTAGGGGTAGAAGGTTTAATTGCTTTGTCTGAAAATATAGATCAAGGCCACGATCAGTCTCTGAATGAACACAAGCCCCGTGGCTCTGACACTTACCGTTGTTCTGTGTCTGACCGTGAAAGGCAAAGCTGATGTTCCCCCTGTGCTGGGAAGGGGCAGGGAGTGACCTGCCCCTGGGTCACTCTCTGCACCCCAGATTTGTTAGCTTGCCTGCTTTCTTGAGCAATGAGGAAACGTTGTTGACATGGTAGATGGGACTGGGTGACTGGGAGCACTGCACGTATAGAATAAACTGAGGATCTGTATTACTGCTCTAGCTGTTGGGCTTGGAGGGTGACAGCGCATGCTCTGCTCCCCTTTCTTGACTCGATGGCCTTAGTGGTCTCCCTGGGAGATGTCCTACACTGTAGACCCAGCATTCATGCCCAGTTCAGATCTAGGTCCCTCTCTTCTAACTCCACCAAGAGCTGCCGCCAATCCAGTTGGCTTTTTCACCTGGTCATGGCTCTGATGAAGATTTCCAGAGAAAAGGTGATTTCCTCTTATCTGCCATTCCTTCTCTGTCACCTTCTGATGCTGCAGGCATTGTCCCACTCTCCTTGACCCTGTCTGACCATGGCATGTGCCAGGGCTGATGCCCAATGGACTCTAGAGGAGGTAAGCCAACAACAACTGCACATACCTGTGAATGTGCAGCCCACCTTAGCTCCTGCGACACCTTGCAGTGCTTGCCAGCGAGGGACCTGGGAAGCCAGCTAGATTGCTCTGGCAGATGCCTGCTTCTTTGGCACTAATACCAAAGAGAGCAGACTGCTGTTACTAAGTGTCTTTGCAGGGCTTCATGCCAAGGTTGAGACAAAATCAAGCAAGAAACAATATAAAAATGAAGAGCCCTGGAAAAATGGTATTTACTTGGCAAAAACACGTATTCTGTATGAAATGTCCAGAGGAAGATTGCCAATTACCACCCCTTTTTGGCATCCTATGGATCTTTATGCTGAGCTTCCATATCTTAATTTCCAGGTCAGTCTCCTCAGCTCTCATATCACTGCTTACCAGCTCTAAATGTTGCAGGTGGCTTTATGGATTGATAGCCATGTGTCTCTTGGCAAGAGATATGAATGATAACTCTGGGCTTCATGTTTGTGGGATGTGAGCTTCCGCTTGAAACGGAGGTCTTACATTTCTGAAGAACGCCTGCTGCATGGAGATGTGTACAGATTACCTTTATACATGAAAGCAACAATTTTTACATGTCTACTGAAAAAAATACATTCTGATGCTTAATTTAGGTGAGCTGAAGCACTTGGAAGACACTAGGCCTCCCTGTGGAGGGAACTGTCCACGGCCATCGCCAGCCACGGTCAGCATTATCGAAGTAATGTGTTGGTTTCTTTGGTGGAGGTACAATATGAAATCTGTTGGCTTCTCCTTGGGTCCCTTCTGTAGTCAGAGCACTTTCACTGTTGGCAGCTGGTGCGTGCAAGGACAAGGTTTGGCTCTTCCAGCCAACTCCATAACTTCCTCTCTAGCCATCTGCTTTCCAGGTCTCTGTACAGTCACTTCTTTGGAGATCACGTTTGTCAAGATAAGTCTCACTTTCATATCTCAGAAATGCGTCAAGAACTCTAGCAAAAAGGCTTTTCCTCTGCATAGTCTTGTGTTTAAAAAAGACAGTTAGCATCTACCTGGCTTGAGTCAGCCCCTGGGATCATTAAATTGGAGGGTCTGCAAGCAAAATGCCATTCTCCTCTGTAAAAGTTCTGCATTAGAAGCTATCGTGCATGTTGTGTTAAAACTCCTCTTTGTTCATCTGACTCTGGGTACAGCCCTGCTGCCGTGGTACTTCTAGACATTTCCAGTCCTGGTTTCCTTAGTGCTTATATCTTTCTCCACATTCATCCTGCCCAGCAAGATGATTCTTTTTGACATTCACATTTCGTGGAGGCTAAAAGATATTTCTTCACTTGGCTCAGAAAAACTGACAGTGTTAGTTGTAGGGATGTGAGAAGAGGCTTTTAGAGGTGAAAGATGCATATTGCTATTGACAGAGCAGGACAAACTGGACACCAGTCTTTCTGTCTATTTTTCTGCCTTGATGTGTTCACAGGGTGGTGGGTCACACTTGACATCTTAAGATTTCCAAGTCTGTTGGAATATGTCATCTGGTTTCTAACTGGTTGGAAATCTGGGGCAGTAGCGCTGTGCAGGGAGGACGCTTTGCTGAGCTCTTCCCATGGTGAGGAAGGCAGAAATGAAGTTTTGCAAACACAGGCTGAATTTCCTGTGTATGGGCAAAAGGAGAAGTCTGCGCTGGTTTCCATGGCCACACAGTTGCATGGTTCTCATTATAGCAAAGAAGCCAAATATATCTGTTTGTATTTTGATTTCTTCCATACGTACATTCCCTGTGGGTCTTTTCTGTAGATTGAGATCCTAGGTGAATTTTCCAGCGTGTGCTTTTTGAGATGATAGTGTTACAGGGACTCAGAAAAGCATTAGACTTTATAAGAAGTGAATGTAATGAGCGATTTAAAATACCTCGGGGCCCTAACCAGACGACTGAAAAGGGTCGTAGCAAGATTATCTGTTCCCTTTCAAAGAGTTTGCTTTTGGGAAGTGTTCCTGAGATTTCTTGTAATTAATGGCTGGGTATCCACTCTCAATGGCAGACTTAGACAGTATCATACCTGAGGCTCAGATCTTCAAACATTTAAGCACTGCTGTAACGTCATGTCTCAGAGCAGGAGGTAGGTGCTTGGAAGCAACAGTTGTTCCTGTTTGAGGAGCAAGCTTTGTGGAGAATCTGGCCCTAGCTCTTGCCATCTCATCCAGCCCCTGGTATGTGTGGGTGGAGAAAGTAAAGGACCACTTTTTCATGCATCGTGGCCACGGCCGCTTTTGGGCAGAGCCGTGTGCCACTGTTGTGGTGGGACAGCATGTCCTCTGTGTGTCTGTTATTACTGTGCCGGGACAACTGTCTGTGTTGGAGACAGGAGAAAGTTGACTTGAGAGGCTGGTGCCCAGTCCTACTGGTCACCGCTGAAACTAGAATTGCCATTTCCATAGGTCTCTTGACTGAGGGAGGCGGGGAGAAACCTGGGATCAGGAAGTGGAAGGTGAATAGTGAATCCCAAGTTGAAGCTCTGGGCAAAGGTGAGGACAAAGAAGGAGGTGCCAGTGCCAAGGAGCTGAAGGAACACCAAGAAAAAGCTTCTTCCAAGAAGAGTTTTGTCTGCAAAGCTTGTGATAAGACCTTCCACTTCTACTGCCGCCTGAAGGTGCACATGAAACGCTGTAGAGTGGCCAGAGGAAAGCAAATCCAGTGTAAGGACTGCAGCGAGGTCAAATCGACAAAGAAGGAGCTGGAGAAGCATCAGTTGGAGGTCCACGGGGTGGTGGGGGTGGCCAAGAAGAAGAAGCGCCTCCCCGTGTCATGTGACATCTGTGGCCGAGAGTTTGCTCATGCCTCAGGTAGGGTTGGTGGGGGAAAGGCTGTTCAGACAGAAATCTGGATAATGTAATAGAGAGTCTGAAACCTCCTCCTCCTCCCTGCAGCTCTGTGAGCGAGAAATGCAGCTCAGCTCATTTCTCCTGCCCCACTGAGCACAACCGCTTTCTGATTAGTTCTTCTCTAATTGGTTTTCCACATGGCTCATCAAGGAAAAGTGGGGCTACTGGCAAATTTGAAAGCCTCCAAAAATAATCAAGCTGTTCCGATTCTGTGGGTGGTTTAGCAGGATGAGTAAGAGGAGTTGAGTCTCTTTGCCCGCCCTGTTTCTGTCACAATATGCTGGTGGCCTCTGGGCTGGAGGACACCGATGGACCCCCGGTGTCACAGGTGGGCTGGTGGACCTCCAGGCTGGGGGGGAGCGGTTCCTCTGCAGCAGGGTCAGGCAGGGCTGGCACTGGGTTCCACCAATGCCACCTTGGTCTCCTGCTTCCCCCCCCCAGGGATGCAGTACCACAAGCTGACGGAGCACTTTGATGAGAAGCCCTTTTCCTGTGAGGAGTGCGGGGCCAAGTTCGCAGCCAACTCCACGCTGAAGAACCACCTGCGGCTGCACACGGGGGACCGTCCCTTCATGTGCAAGCATTGCCTGATGACCTTCATGCAAGCCTCAGCCCTTGCCTACCACACCAAGAAGAAGCATGCTGAGGGTGAGCCTTCCCCACAGAATCCACCCCTTTTGCCCAGTTCCTCCATCTGCCTCCTGGCTGCTTGCTGCATCCGTTGGGGGACCCCTGGGTGTAACAGGCTGCTCCCAGATTTCCTTTACCCGCATGGTTTTGTCTGCAGTTCCCCACTTGCCTTTCCCCCATCCCCTTGTACAGGTCTTTTGTTTAGCGACCCAGTTAGCTGTCCATCAAGAGGATCTTCCTCTTCCTCTGCCTTCCTTGTTTTCTCCTGAGTAGCTCCTCTCTGGCCTGTCAGATCTAGACTCCTGCAATGTTTCTTCCTCCCTCGGGTTAACCTCCTTTCTCCTGCCCCTACCTCTGGCTGAATTTCACATAGTTTTTCTTGCCAGTGCTTCTCCTGCCCCTGCACTCAGCCCCATGTGCTACTGGGGCTTAGGCATGCCTCTTCCAGCTGATGGGCACAGAGGATGCATCGCTGTGTTTGTAATAAGTACACTTGGGGGTGTTTCCTACTGTTGCATAAGTGTGATGTAGCTGGGCAATTAATTCTGAATGTGAGACACACCAGTGTGTAGTACTTCCAGAAGTATGTAGTACCTCTGGATACTTGAGGTCTGTAGTAATTTAATACTCCCTGTGCAGGTGTGGTTTTTGCCACCACCTCTAGGGCCCTTTTGACCCTGTGCTGAGATGCTCTGGCTACCCCAGGGAAGCCTGTCCACTTTACGGTCTCTTCCCTCTCCCTTTGAAATTCGGAATTAGTCCAGACAGAGCTGCTGTCCTGGTAGGTGCAGGCTTTCACCCTGGGTGTCACTGCAGGGAAGATGTACGCCTGCCAGTACTGCGACGCCGTGTTCGCCCAGTCCATTGAGCTGTCGCGCCATGTCCGGACTCACACGGGGGACAAGCCGTACGTCTGCCGGGAGTGTGGGAAAGGCTTTCGCCAGGCCAACGGGCTCTCTATCCACCTCCGGACCTTCCACAGTGAGTGTGGCCAGCTGCCTCCCTGGCTTGGGCAGCCCAGCCTGCAAGGCATGGCTTCTGCAGGGTCATGGCAGACCCGTCTGTGCCAGCAGAGGCTTGTGCAGGTGTTACTGGTGTCTGCAGGCTGGCTGGCTGTCTCATGGTGGGGTTTTTCCCTCGCAAGAAAAGCAAGACTCTTTAGTGGTTTGATGCTGTGAGTAGGGTTATCCCAAAGAAAATGTTAAGGGTGGCTTCCAGCAAACAGCAAGCTGCTGGGAACCCATCATGGGAAGCTGTAGGTGAGCAGGAGCAGCAACATCTTTAATGCAAAGCCAAAACTCCAGTGCTAGTTTTCATCTGGGAAGTAACAAGCATTTCTTTGTCTTTTCTTTCCTCCCTCTGTGAATTCCCCTCTTAATTCTTTTCTTTTTTTCCTTGATTTCTTTGCCCCCTGTGGTTTTTATTGTGTTCCTGGGTGGCAGACATTGAAGATCCCTATGACTGCAAGAAGTGCCGGATGAGCTTTGCCACCCTGCAGGAGCACCGCAAGCATGTCCATGAAGCCCACTCCCGGGAGTATCACCCCTGCCCTACCTGCTCTAAAGTCTTCAGTGCCCCGTCACTCCTGGAGCGCCACATGGTGACCCATGTTGGGGGAAAGCCCTTTAGCTGTGAAATCTGTGACAAAGCTTACCAGGTGAGCTGGTGCAGCAAGGATTTGGTCTCATGTGCTGGAGGTTGCCGTTGCCCACTCCTGTGCCAGGATTTCTTCTGGCCATGTGCACTGAGTGCAGCAGTCTGGGGTCAGCAGAGGGAAGAATTGCACAGAGGAGGCAGAGTGCAGGGAAAAGACAGGTCCATGAAGAGAGATATGGGCCGTGACTGCAAAGGGCTACCTGCCTGCCTCGACCCTCAGGAATCTCTTCCACCCAGGGTTCTAACTGGCAGGAAGCGTAGGAATAAAAATACTCACGTTGCAAATGGTGTGCTTCAGTGGGAGTGTGTGTGGGAGCACATTCCTACAAGGGAACAAAAATGCACACCGAAAGGAGACCTGCAGTGAGATGAGGATGAGGGATTCAGCAGTGTTCAGCTCTTCAGGGGCAATGGAGAAACAAGTGAGGTGTTAGTCTTGTGTGGGAGGATGATCAGGTCTTGTACCCCCTGAGCACAACCCCACTGTTACTGTTGTTTTCCATGCAGTTTCTTGCTGTCGTGATGCCCTGGAACAGCTTTGGTTTATAACCATGATTTGATCCTTATCATTGCAGCAGTTGTCAGGGTTATGGTATCACAACCGGACCCACCACCCTGATGTCTTTGCAGCTCAGAATCACCGCTCCTCCAAGTTCTCCTCCCTGCAGTGCAGCTCCTGTGACAAAACCTTCTCCAGCACTGCTGCTCACCGAAAGCATGTCAAGGCAGAGCACACAGGTAATGGCCCATTCGTTAGCGAGCAAACCCACATGGTGACTGGCAGAGATGTATTAATAACTCTGATAGGACAAGGTTGCACATCCCATTTGCCTGCAAATCGAAGTAGATTCTTTGTATCCTGTAGCAGTGTCTTCTGCCAAGTCTCATCTCGGCATCTTGCAGCTCACTGGCTCTCCTTTTGCTGCCCTGTCTCCAAGGATGCTCCTGTGTGGTGTTGCTGAAATATTAGAGCTCTGGTTCAGAAGGTCTCTTGCAGAAGACCCTGGGAACACACTTTTCTGTTCTTGGCCTTGTTTGCAGATGTGAAGTTCCATGAGTGTGAGACATGCAAGGAGCTCTTCCCCACGCTGGCTCTCCTGCAGGTCCATGTGAAGTGCAGGCACTCAGGTCTGTCACATTTGTTGTTGTTCATGTTACCTTGTGAGCAGTGACTGCTCCTCTCAGTGGGTGATGTCTAAGCTGTAAGTGGGAGAGTGAAGATGGGCATGGTAAGGAAACAGAAAATGCAGAAAAAACTGGAAAAGCACTGGTTTCAGTGAGGCTGGGATGTGCTTGTTAAGCTTCTGGAGCCACTGGAATCAAGAAGGGTTCTGGATTTGCTTGTTACAGCAGAGAGCTAAGTGTAGGTGACGAGATACCAGCACAGAGAAATGAGGAACTGAATCCTGAGCACTGGGGTTTGTGGAGGATAGAGCTAGTGGGAGACGGCGGGGGAAAAAAGGGACTTAAGCACCAGAAAGATCACAGAGGGACCTGGGCTTGGGGAGATCTGTCAAGGGCCCTTTGGTAAGTGTGCAAGCTGAAGGCTGTGAGGGCAGAGTGAACTGGCAGACCGGACTGCTACAAAAGATTGGTCTGCAGGGCTGTGCATAGGATAGCAGGAGAGGAGATGGATCAGGAGACATTAAAAGGGGCAGCCAACAGCAGCCTGGGGAGTAAGGAAGGAGAAGACCTAGACAGAGCGCTCTCTGAGAGGGGAGAGCCCCTGGGGTGGATGATGGGTTTGCAATAGCTGAACTGGGTGGTGCAAGCCAGACCAACAAGGAGCAGTGACAGATGGTGCAAGGAAACAGGAAGAAGAGATTTCTGTGGGAAGGGACAGCCACAGCTACAGTCAGGTACACCAGCCCGGCTTCTGAATGCCACTGCTGCGGGGAGCTAGAGCTAAAACGGACCTGAACAGCCATAAACTGACAAACGGGTGTAGCTAGGAGAAGGGACACTGGCACATGCTGTGCCCCGAGTCCCTGGTGGGTTTCAGCTCTGTGTGTCCTGGCTATTTGCAGCTCCCTGTGCCCTTGGGCTGACCCTGACCACCGCAGCCCCAGCTCAGGGCACTGCTTCTCCCCCCAGGCTCCCAGCCATTTCACTGCTTGTACTGCTCAGCATCCTTCCACTTCCCGGGGGCCCTGCAGAGCCACGTCACCAGCGAGCACTTTAAGCAGACGGAGAGCACCTTCACCTGCGAGCTCTGCGGGGAGCTTTTTCCATCCCAGGGCGAGCTGGAGGGGCACTACAGCGCGGAGCATCCCAAGGTGGTTTTCTCCCAAGCCACCACAGCCCAGATCGTGCAGGTAAAGGCAGCTCTCTGCTGCACCCCCTGCAGTTGTTTATCCATCTTCCCCATCCAACCTGCTTATTCTGCCCAAATCCGCCCTCTGCCTCCTGTCACCCCTTCTGCTCCCTGATTCCCCCTTCTTAAAGGGGTCCAGGATGCAAGCCCCCTAGCCCACCTTGCTTTGGGATTTCTGTGCTAGAGTGAGGTGGACTCGCTGGAGGGGAAGCAGCTCAGTTCTGGTTTTCAGGAGCCAAGGCGGGGAGGGTGTGTGCAGAGGTGCCTGATTACTCAGAGGCTACTAAAGCCCACATGACCTACCCTGTGGGATTATGGCTGTTTTGTTGGAGGCCAAATGCTGGGCTTGAACCCAGACTCTCTCTACTCTATCTCAGTCATCAGTGGAGGACAGCTCCTTGGATGAGGGAGCCCAGTATGCAAGATTCCTTGGGCTGGCATTCCTCTGGCATTCCTCCAGTCGATAATCACAGAGTGTTTATTGTCTACAACTGCTTATGGAGCTAAATTATAGCAATTTTGTGGAGAGAAATATTTAAATTGCTCTCCTGTCTTCTCTTTTGCATCATCTGTGTGTGTGGTTTGGTTTTTCCCATTAGTCTCATGCCTATTGTAATTGCAGACCTCTGGTGTGAAGATAAATGTTATTACCACAGCTGAGGCTGGGAAAGATGTGGGTAGGAAAGCGGTTGTGGGGAAAGTGGTGCTGTAAGCGTCTGACTCTCACGTCATCTTTCATGCAGGTGATTCAGACGTCGGAGCAAGGAGCAGCAGAACATATAATTTCTTTTGATGACTCCCAACTTGCTGGCTCCCAAGTCTTTGTGACGTTGCCCGAATCCCAAGTGAGCCAAACTGGCTCTGAGCTGGTGGCTGTGACTATGGAGGACTTGTTTGATGACAAAGTCACTCTGATTTGTGAAGAAACCAAGTGACAGTGAGTGGCGGGTGCCCATGTGTGGTGCCCAGTATCCATTAGACTCGTTGAGGAGCTGTACCTCAATGTGCTGCTCCATGAGGGAGATTCAGGGTTTCTTTGGGAAAGCAGCCCCACGTATGTGATGCTGCAAAAGAATTGTCATGCAGCAAGCCCAGCATGGCCAAGGACAGGAGAGGTTTCTAGGTGTTCACAAGGGCCTGGGAAATCTCCCTGCAGTCAGCAGCTACCAGCTCGGGTGAGCTGGACCACCCGTCTCTCCTGGCTCAAGAGAAATAAAGCAACAGAGGGGAAAGATGGGAATTGGGTGTGTTCATGTGTGTTCCTCCACTGCTGTGAACAGAGTGGAAGGGAGGGCACTAGTGTGGGACAAAGTTGGGGTGGTATGGGTGTGTGAAACCAAAGAAAAAGCTGTCCTGAGAGTTCGAGCTGGAGATTTTTGTGGCTGAATTAGTGATGTGCTCGCAGGTATCTGTTATTCTGCAGGGTGAGTAAGGGCTGCTTTGTTTCTTCTGTTGCTCTCCCCCTGTACCGCTGTGCTGCCTAGAAAAGTCCTCTAGTGCAAAGCTGACATTTGGACCTCTCTGCTCCAGCAGAGACTTCTTGGGAGTTGTGCTGAATGGCTTCATGGCTGTTTAGATAGTATTTTGTGTAGCACAGGTCTGATCCCATCCATGCTTTTGCCGCGGCTGTCCATTACAAATAAGGGTCACAGGCAGGTCTGGGCATCCATGTCCCCTCTGTGAGCAAACAGCCCTGAGATCTCCCACCCCTTCTCTAATCCACTGAGGACATGCTGAAGCTGCCACATCTGAGAAAGAAGCTGTGCCAGCATCTCAGGGCCCCTCGTCACTGTTATCAGTGGCTTGGCACTGATGAAGGTATTTGAGTGTGCAATAGCTGCTGTGACTGCACATAGATGTTCCCGGTGGCACACAGGGCATTACTTTGTAAAATGCATTCAAATACCTACTGTAAAGTTTGCTTCTCTGGTGCCAGCATGATGCAGCAGCTTCATTGCAGCACGCTGGCCCCTTTAAGGCTAAATTTCATAAAGCTTTTTATCTGCAGTTTCCTAAAATATAATCTGATAATTAATGGTTTGCTGAATCCATTATGAAGTGCAATTAGATAGATGCGGGGTTCCTGTGGCTCTGAGGGGACTGGTAGCATTTATCTTCCTTTCCCTCATGCCAAAAGGTTGAGCCCTGCCACTGCGATATTTACATACTGAGCAGTGATCCCTGCTGCATCTTGCAGCCCGAGACCCTGTGGTGAGCAGTGCCCATTTTATCATGCTGCCCAGAGCCACAGGAGCGCAGGAGATGAACAGATTGGAGTTTTCCAGCAGCATCTTGTGCTGGCTGCTCCCAGCCTCCAGGCAGAAATGGGTTGCACAGGAGCCTGCCGAGGCATTTGTGCCAGTGAGAGTTTGTTGTTCCCGTTACAACTTGAAGAGAAGAAGCAAACAGCAAGGGGTGCTCCCAGGAGAGGGGCTTGGTGCAGCTGATGTTCTGCATGGCATTGCGTGTGTGTGTGGCAGCAAGGGTACGACCCTGTTGAGGTGTTGCACATGGCTTGAAGGGCTCTCACCTTTCTCCTCTTCGGTTGCATGCACGGCTTGTCCCCCAGGCTTTGTGGTGATGGTGAAATGGAGGAAGCCGAGGTTGTCACTGAATCCAGGAATGACCAGGAGATGGTGCTCAAGGTCTTGAGGATTAGTGCTGTTGGCCAGGTGCCTCTTCACCTTTGCTGGAGCTTCTTTCAGCCTTCCCAGGCCTTCCCCAGCTCCGGGGCTGGAAGGTGCATTGCCCTTGAGCCACTGCAAAGCTGAAGGACAACTCCAAGCCCTGGACAGGACACCTCCAAATCCTGGATACCACTGCTTAAAGAAGAGCCTGAAACTAGGCTGTGGCCACCTGTGGAGAGGGTAAAAAACATCTGTTAGTGAAGTGGTGAAAAAGCCTGGGACCTGCCTTGGCCAGGAGGAGAGGAGGAGGGGAGCTGCTGGAGACCATCTCATGCCTGCCTGGACACAAAAGAGCTGTGTGTGATTAGAATGAGCATGGGGATAATGACAGAACAAGCCAGTATGTCTTTTGTCAGATGGTCTCAGAGCAGATGTGTTGGGAGGGAAGCAGTGGATTTTGTCTCACAGGCTGGTAGAGACGGAAGCTGTTCCCCCTTTTCTGGCTCTGGCGGGGCTGGAAGTCCTGCACAGGCTGTGTCAGTGTTCTGGAGCAGGGGATGAATTGTCCAGGTGATGCTTTGCAGATGTCCTAGCCTCCCTTTGGGAACCAATATCTGCAGGGAGCATTGCAGGTGAAGCTCATCTCCCTGAAAAACTCTGGAGGAAGAGTAAAGATTTAGCAGGGTTTGTGGAGAAGTGGCCTTATTTATAGCCCTCCCGTAAGGCAGAGGGAGCTTAGCTAGGGAAGAGCCTATAAGTGATGTGTTTTGGCTTTGATCCATTTGGTCCCTGTTTACCAGGTGTTGTCACAGTTGAAGGAGGACAGTGTGGATCGCACACCAGGCATGGTTCAGGCTCGTGTCTCCTGTTTAGGGCCATCTCTCCTGCCTTTGTGCCCAGCAAGAGCCTGCATGGATGTATTCTTGGCAGAGTCCTTGCCAGCAGTATACACCCAGTGAGAGCTCTGCAGCTGTACAGAGACCATCAAGCATCTCCTGTATCATTATGAGGAGGTAACAACTCAGATCCCCCTGTTTCAGTTCCTTCTTGATGGATGAAATATGCACGTCAGTGCAAACTGCAGTGTTAGCAACACCTATGTCCTACCTGGGAGGAAGATGTGTTTCCCAGGGCACATTCTGGCTTGGTGTGCACAACGCTGAAGGTGCTGATCACTAGCAATTTCTTGCTATGCTGCATATTATCTTTTTCTCTGTAAAAATAAAACGTGGAGATTGAAAGATGTAGCTACAGAGTGTCATGTGAAGAAATTGACTGGAAGGAAAAATCCTTGTTTCTGAAAAGATGATTTTTGCAGGTCTACCTCCAGGTGCTGGGTGACCCGTTGGGTTTTGCAGGGTCCTGTGCCCCTCTTGACCTTGGTGCCATCCTCTGTAGGGAAGTGAAGGTGCTGTCATGTCAGGCTGGTGCATGGCACTGTCCTGCCCTTCGCTGTCCCGCTGTTGAAAGTGCCAGATGCTTTTGGAAAATGAGCAGAGTGCCTGTAACAGAAGCCTGGGGAGTAGCATCCCATTAGATCAGTTAATGATTATATATCTCTTTGCATTAATTGGTGCCATTTAGAGTGCAGGACTAAGCTTGTGACTATTAGGAAATGTCTGTTTTCTGCACGAATTTCATTCTGACCTGGTGTCTGTCCTGTTCGCTGAAGGATCCTTTGGAAAAGGCAGGGTGCCGCTGGATACGGCAACGACTGTCAGCAGCCCTCACTTGGCATTTCCCAATGCAGGTGTAGTTTTGGAGCCCCAAGGTGTTATTTCAGCACAGTATATGCAAATTCCATGCTCTGGGCTTTGTTTGTTTGTTTGGGTTTTTTTTCTGAATCCAACCCATCTATGATTAGGTGCAAAGATGATGCTGCCTTACCCAGGAACAAGGGATGGAGGTGGTGGTGGGAGCTCAGATGTTGCTTGAAGCCTCTCCTGAGGGAGAGGAGGAGGAGGGCAGGTCCCTGTGGTCTGAAACCTGTGTGAGTTGGGCAAGCCCTGGCAGCCCCTGCACCCCGGCTGATGCTGATGTCTTGGCAGATTGCATTACTGGGCTGGTAGGCTGCCAGCACGTCCCCAGCGATTCCAAGCACTGGAAAAGGGAAGCGATGTTTCCAATGGCCTCCAGCTCAGCAAACACCAAGCAGCATTTCGCAGGGCAGAGATTAGAAGCTGCAGCAGCCAGAGGGAATTCCCTCTCCCGATTATCAGTGGTTTGCTGTGGACGGGGAGAGCAGAGGTGCTTCCCTGGGATATGGGCTTGGGAACCTTTTGTAATGGGGAGGAGCAGGCTGGCTAATGGAGGGGGCTCGGCTGCCTCTCCAGCATCGGTTAATGCATCTAATCCCCCAGCACAGTCAGCTGTACTGTGCCTCGTTGCAGTAAGTCCCCGCAATTCCTAATTTCCTGTCTTAAAACAGTAATTCCTTTTATCGGGTCTGCACCCAGCCTTTCGCACACGCTGAGAGTGCAAGCTGAAGCTCTCTCTTTGCTTCCCTGCACCATTTATGATCCCTCAAAGCAGGAAATCTGCCCAGGTTTCTAATCATATTTAAGCAAACCTGATAAAGTGTAGCTCTTAGTCCATTTAATACGAGACACATGGATGCTGTGTAGCACCTGCTGTTAGGCTGCTATATATAGCTCTCATCTACCAAAGGGAGTGGGGCTGGGAAGCACCCAAGGGTCCCACCATGGCACCTGTTTCTGTGACCTGCAAGGAAACAGAAAGTCCTTGCTGGCAAAGTGTGCAGGTGAGACAGAGCCTGGAGAAATGATAAGGAGCAGCGGGGATCTGCATCGCCTGGCACGTGGGCTGTGTCGAACTGTGTGCATCTTAGTTAGATACCCAGCCTGACATTTAGAGACACTGGGAAGAGGCGATGCTGATGTGGAGAGAGGACTGTGGTCAGGCTGTCTGAGAGCATCCTGAGGTGTGCCAGTTGTAACCGGAGGCGTGCGGAGCCGTGAGTGATGTTTGGGGGCTTTAGTAGCTGCTCTTGGCAGAAGTTGGAAGGTGTTTACTGCTGCCCCCTGCTCTGAGCATTGCTGCAACTAGATGTCATTCCCCTACAGCTGCTCATCTACGGCAGTGTGTGGCAAGTCAATGACAAACTGAAGGCTGTGTAGGAAACAACTGCCAGCACAAGCTGGAAAATCTGCCTTATTGCATGAGAGTGAAGGAGCTTTAATTGCTCCATGTGGCTAAGGAGTGAGCTGGTAGCAGCCGTCACCCCCCCAGTGCCAGGGGACTGTGCTCACTCCCATCTCTGTACTTTAGCAAAGTGCTGAAGGGCATCCTTGCTAGTAAGGGTCCATCTGTACAGAGCACAAATGCTTAATTTGCCTTATTTTCCTTCCCCTCTCGGATACCCTTGAGATAGCCAGCATTGAGGGCAGTCCAGACAGTGACCTTTTCACTTCTAACAGGAGCAGTCATTCCCTGTCTTGTTCCTGGGGTGCTCAGGGTCAGGTTTGTTGGCCGATATTTCCTTCATTCCCTGAATCAAGGATATTTAGAGCCCGGCAGCATATGGGAAACCTGGTCTGGGCCGGCTGGCTGCTTGTGTTCTTCTTTTGTGCTTCCCACACCTTCTCCCACTGGCCCCAGCACCCCTTGCAGATGGGGAGGGCTGGGCAGGATGGCTCTGTTGTACCCATCCTTGCTTGGAGCACAAAGGAGCTACCAACAAATGGGTCTGTCCAGACAGATTAGATCTAGTTTGGTGCTGTGCAAAATCACATTGGCCCACAGGTCTTGCAGCCACTGGGGCCTTCCTGCCAGAGATGGAGTTTGCTCTCCTCCTCTTGGCTGTAATAAGGTGAGCAGAGCTCTGCCTCAGGTTTCAAACTGCCTGTGGAGATAATCCGTCCCTCCAGCTGTGCCGAACCTGCTAACGGGTATGACGATGGCTTTCCCTGACATGTGAATCTGGCTTTCTCTGCCCAAGGAGGCCAAGGCCATATGCCACCTACTCTGTGGCGGCGGCCTTCTCGGCCAGCACTTTGGTAGGGAAGAGTTGAGCTCCAGTCCTTGCCAGCCACCCTCACTCCTTGACTTTGCTGTGCTTCACCTGGACAAGGTCTCCCTGTAGGTTCACCCCAGCCTTCCACCCACCCTCACCTGGCCTCTCATCACCCAGAGTATCTTCCCCAAAGCTTATCCCGTGGAGATGGTGCATCTTTGATATACACTTGCCACGAGCTGATCCCCGTGCAGGGCTTTGCTGTCTGTAGAGACTACATATGGATGCACATCTGGAAAATCTCCAGTTGCCGATAAATAACTCCCATTCTGGCCTTCTGCAGGAGTCACAAGGATGGCTCTGTGCCGGGTGAAAGATGGGGGGGATGACCAGAAGGACCCCCTTGGCAATTACAAGCATGTGGGTTGTTTTCTTTATCCAACTTGTATTTTCATTTCTTCTAGCTCAGCGGCTACAGTTGAGACGGTATTTAGAGCAGAGCAGCCCTGTCAGTTGATACTTAATGCCATAATAATACTGCACTGGTTTAGCCCATTGCACTTCAAACCTTAAGTTGTTGCTTTTGTCTCTGAACATTTAATAGCTGTCGCTGCTGAGCTGTCCAGCGACACACAGCTTTTTCCAGCGTGGTTGTAGATGATAGTGAATGTGGCGATACACAGGAGTAGGTCAGATGATCCCTATGGCATGCTTGAACTCCCATTTATCAACACTGCGTTTCCCTTGCAGCGAAACTGGTCTCTGTTAGCAGTGAATTCCCTCTGCAGCTCCCCACAGCCTCTCTCATCGACTAACCCAGATAATCCTCTGCTATCTGCCACATCTCAGTAGATCTATTAAACACACAAAGTTCTGGTTTCCTTGTGCGTAACCAGGGTAGGTTACAAGATTTTGAATCCCCCAGTGCAGGATACTGTCAGTTTTATTGAAAATCTAAATAAACAAACCACTTTTAAAATCCATTTCTCAGTGGTTTGAGAAGGGCTTTTCTGTTTTGGAGGTGAGATGTTGCCGTTCACTTGCCGGGCTGGTTCAGGTTATGGGTGATACAGCTGACCAGGAGCTGGTGCTGCTGGTGGGACCCTGTGGTAGGGGGTTGGATATGGGATCCCAGGAGCTTTGCACAGGTGGGGGTGGGTCTGCCTACAGCTCTAGCAGAGGATGAGGACAGGTAGCACTTGTTTCGGGGGTTCACAGTAACTTACTTTCAATGCTGAAGAAACCAAACCATCAGCCCTGCTGGGTGCCCAAACTCTTTTTGCATGTGTCCCTCTGGGATACACACAGGTGACTGCCAAGCTTTGCCAGGCTCGGTCCCCTCCTCCACTTAAGTCTTAGGAGGGCCAGCAGAGCAGGGAGCACAGAGAGCGCGTTACTGCTGATACTGCTCATTGCTTATGTGTCAGTACCTGTGTGTCCGTCCCCCCCTTTTCCTGTTTCTCACTGCAGAAGGCTCTACCACTCCTGCATGCCTAATGCAAACATTGCAGAAGGATGATTCAGCACTTGGCAGAGAATTACAAATGCCTGAGAGATTATTTTGAGCAGCTTGGAGCAGCTCTGGGAAGCGATGGGGTGATCAGGGTCCTTGTGCTTCTCCATGGACCAGCCGGGTGCCCGAGCATCCCTGGGGCAGCCTGGTGTGCTGCTGACTGCTGCATCTCTGCCTCTGCAGCCTGCCTGGCTGCTTTTCCCTGGCCAAAGCTCTGCAGCCTCAGCAGGGATCCTGAGTTCCCCTTCCCCCCCCAGGGAGCTGGCACCTGACCTTGCCAAAGCCATCGACCACAATTTCCTTTTCCCATGTCCAAGCCCATTCCGGGGCTGTGCTCAGGCCAGGTGCTTGCAGGAGAGGGCTCCTGTTGGGAACAATCCCTTCCCCTGGGCTGTGCTGGGGATTACTGGGACCAGTAATTTGAAGCGGGGATCTAACTGGTGTTGGTTTAAATGTGAAAGCAGCTGGCCTGTCTTCTGCAATGGGAAGGAGAAAGAATCTGAAAGCAGTTGGGATCAGTGGCTGCAGGTCAGGGGGGTGAATGCAGCCCTTAGCTTGTGATGGGTTGCTGCAGGGGCTGTCTGACCCCTGGGGACACTGGCTGGGCCCCTGGGGCTGACACCAGTATCTCCAGCACTCTGATCCCCCAGAGCAGCTCTACTGGTTTGGCCCTTAGCCCTCCCTGAGCCCACCACACCGCGATGCAGAGCTGACGGGTAGCATCTGGGGGGGGGGGGACACCCGTACCTGATGCTCTGGAGCCCCCAGAAAGCCTTTGGGGGCTGGAGCCTGGCGGTTTAACCTGAAAAACTGTTTGGCTCAGGGTCCCTGTCATGAGGCCCGGGGTCAGGGGTGTCTCCCACCCCACATTGCAGGGAGCCATCCCCATCCTCTGGTCTCATTTGTTTGGAGCAGGTCTCCGCTCATCAGTTGCTTCCTCTTTTTTATTCTGTCCCTCCCTGCCTTCGGTGAGCTCTTTTAGTGGGTCTTCACGCTCTGCGCGCAGGGTGCGTGGGCTGGGCAGACCTGGACCCGTGGAAGCGTGGCCAGGAGAATTGCCTGCTGAGACCGAGTGCCTCCTGCCTTGTCCTGGCATGGCTGGCTGGCCTCCTTGGTGCTGAGCACAGGGGAACCGGCCTGGAAACTGTCCCCGGAGGCAGCAGGGAGGTGGGCTGGGGAGGGGGGCAGAGCCTTCCAGCTGCCTGCCCGAGGGATGGTCTGGAAGAGCATCCCACCGGCATGCACGGGTGCCATGGTCCAGCCCCCTGCTCCGCGCTCTGGCTGCTCCAGCCGGGAAAGGGGAGTGCAGGGGATGCTCACACAGGGCTGTATCCACAGCCCATCTTGTAGGAGGAGCAGTGGCAGAGCAGAACGGCTGTTGCTGGGCAGGATGATGGAAGAAGAGGATTATGACAAACAGTATTACCAGGGAGTGCTTCCCCCCACCCCCGCTTTTATTTTTCCCCTTTTTTTTTTTTTTTTTTTTTTTTTTTTTTCCCCTCCAAGCTCAGATAATGCAGAACACATCCATGGAGATTTCGTCTCAGTTTTCCCAAAAAAACTCTTTAGTCTGTGATGAAGTCTGAGACATCTCCAGCACAAAGAATTTTTTTTTTTTTTTTTGTAAGTTGTTAATGCCTGAAAAGAGGGGTTTAGGAGAAAACGACCTTTGGTGTCAGTTATAATCTCACTGCACGAGTCTCTAATATCCCTTGCTCACACGAATACATACACCCAGCTTCCTCCAGAGCATCCTTCAAGAAAATCGATGAGGAAACGGGATTTGCCACGCTGGTCCAGCTCACTCAGGGTCCTGTCTTCAGAAACAACTGCTCTCATGCTCCAAAGGTGAAAATCCTCTGCCATCCACACAAACACTCCTGCAGCAGCCTGATGGGGAAAGAATTCCCTTGGGAGCACTGTAGCCCCCTCAGCTTTTAAGGAAGTGGTTTGGTCATCCTTGTTGGAGGGCCAAACCCTGTTTATGCTGCTGCAAAGCCTATGAGTATGGTCCAGGTTGAAATGAATTTAGGGGTTGGTTGGTGCTCCAGGCCCCTTGTGTCCAGGGTGCCAGCTCTGGACATCCATACTCGGGGATGCTCCACCTGTGAAATCATGGCCTCAGACATGGTGAAGCAGAAGTCCTATCAAATGGACGCTGTTGATGATGCCCCACAGAAGAATGCTGGCTGCAGAGCCCTGCTGTGCCTCCGTGATGTTAAGCCCTGCAGCATGAATCATCTACACCAGCCTGGCATCTCCAAGTGCCTTGTGACGTTGAGAGAAAAAAGCACAGCAATGATTTGAGGGGGGGGGGGGGGGGTGTTGAACTAGACGATCTCCAGAGGTCCCCTCCAACTTTAATTACTCCATAGTTTTCTGATTGCAATTTTTTTTGCAGCTCTCCAGTTTTTCCCCCAAGGATTGAGGCCGTGGCTTTGGCTGGGCTTCCCTACTGCGGCACAGGGCAGTATCCAGCAAACCCTAAACTCAAGAGCATTGCTTTCATTTTCCTGCTGGAGAAAAAAGTGGACCAAATGCACGAGGCCTTTGGTGTGTGCTTCAGTGTGATCCTAGTGCCAAGGCAGGACGGAGCAGGGCAAGTCGAGGTGGACAGTTTGTCTCACCAGGCCCCTGGGGGAGCAATGTCTGCCTCCCAGTTATGCCGCTGATCCAGAACTGGTGTGTGGCACTTGGATCTCTTTCCAGAGTCAGGGAGGTCCCCTGTGGTTCAGGGGACCAGCCCTGTATGAAGAAGGGGCATTTTTCTTCTTTATGAAGCAGGAGCAAGCAACTCAGCAGGACTGTAAGGATATCACGAGGTTATACAGGGCAAAGATCAGAGAGGAAAAAGCCCAGCTAGAGCTCAGGCTGGCCCCTGTGTGAAAGATAAAAAGTGTTTTTACAAATACATTTAAAAAGGAAGGCCAAGGATAGTCTTCATCCTTCATTGGATGCAGGGGGGGGACATTGCCGAAGAGGCTGAGGTATTTAAAGACTGAGGCCAAGAAAGCATTAATAGCAAGACCAGCTTCCCTCTGGGTACTTAGCCCCCTGAGCTGCAAGACAGGGGCGAGGAGGAGCAGGATGAGGTCCCCACAGCCCAGGAAGAAGCAGTTAGTGACCTGCTGCTCCACTTGGATGTGCATGAATCGATAAGGCTGGGTGGGATCCACCCCGGGGTATGGAGGGAGCTGGTGGAGGTGCTCGCCAAGCTGCTCTCCATTGTTCCTCAGCAGCCCTGGCTCACCAGGGAGCTCCCAGCAGGTTGCGGGCAGCCAGTGGGACACCCACGTACAAGAAGGGCTGGAAGGAGGATCCAGGGAACTACAGGCGGCCAGGCTGACCTCGGTGCCGGGGAAGGCTCTGGAGCAGCTCATCCCAAGTGCCATCATGCGGCACGTGCAGGACAGCCGGGGGATAAAGCAGGTCCTGCTTGATGAACCTCATCTCCTACGACCAGATGACCTGCCTCGTGGCTGAGGGAGAGGCTGTGGACCTGGTGTCTACCTGGACCTTAGGAAAACCTTTGACCTGTCTCCCACAGCATCTCCTGGAGGAACCGGCTGCTCACGGTTGGGCTGGGTGTGCTCTGCGCTGGGCTAAAGGTGGCTGGGTGGCCAAGCCCAAAGTGGTGGTGGATGGAGTCACATCCCACTGATGGCTGGTCACACGGGGTGTCCCCCAGGGCTCAGTGCTGGGGCCGGTCCTGTTTGATATCTTTATCAACAGTCTAGGTGAGGGGATCGAGTGCACCCTCAGAACATTTGCAGGTGACACCAAGTTGGAGGGAGAGTTGACCTGCTGGAGGGCAGGAAAAGAACCTGGGCACACTGCTGGCCGACAGCCAGCTGAGCACAAGCTGGCAGTGTGCCCAGGTGGCCAAGGAGGCCAACAGCATCCTGGCTTGTATCCAAACCAGTGTGGCCAGCAGGACCAGGGCAGTGATAGTCCCCCTGTACTTGGTGCTGGGGAAGTGCACCTCAAATCCTGGGTTCAGTTTTGGGCCCCTCGCTAGAAGAGGGATGCGGAGGGGCTGGAGCATGTCCAGAGATGGGCAATGGGGCTGGGGAAGGGGCCGGAGCACCAGCCTGATGGGGAGCAAGGCACAAGGTAGGTCCTACAGGCAGTGGGACTGCACACCCGAGCAGCGCATCACGGTGAACATCCTAACTGGGGGCAGGCGGAGATACCGGCACTTCTCTTTGTGTCCAGCCTCTGTGCTGGCTGTGGCTGTTTGCCAGCCTGATGCTGTCCTTCCAGGGCTTTCCTTTCTTTGAGGAAGCTGGTCTTGTTTGGTAATGCTTGTCACCTGTGCCCCTTTCCCATGGCAGAGCCGACCATCCTCCCCCCAGTGCTGCTGCTGCGGCTTCAAGCCACACGCTCCATCTGTGCTGGGGACGCGGCAGCACTCGCTGCCTGCAGGCACGTCCCAGCATTTGCAGAGTTGTTTTAACTTTGCCCTTCTGCCTTCTGTTCACTGCCTTCCAGATCTGCCCTTTCTGATTTTCTCTAGGGCCTCCCCAGCTCTGGGATGCTCCCTGGCCTCGCATGCAGGGCATTCCCACCTGGGCTAGCACTAGCCTGGCCTCAGTGGGGCTGGGGAAAACTGTGGCACCAAGGCAAGCAGCCTGGTAGCATTGGCTTTGACAACCTGTTGCTTACCCAAGCTGTAATGTACTCAGGTCACCGTTATTCCTACCCAGGAGCCACGCAGCGGGTTAGCTTGGTTTTATTTCTTTTTTTTTCTTATTTCTTAAGCAGTAATGCTGCTTAAGGAGCATGGAAAGGGTGCTGCATCACTGCCCATCACAAAACGGGGCTGCAAAATCCAGCCCCTCATGTCCCGCTGCTGCTGCGGGACTCCAGGCTGCACATCCAGCAGACAAATCCAGTCCACTTGCAAGATTTCCTCTCCTGCTGGGCACACAGAGGCACGCAGATCTTTTAATGACAGCTGAGATTTGTGAGTATTGACTTAATTATTCACCAATTAAAATATTCCAGCTTCATTGTGACATGGGGGTGCATTAATCATTTATAGCGTTGCATTTTGATTCAACACCTTAGCAAACTTTAAAAGCGGCTCATGCCATGGCTTGTGCTGAAATCTGGAAATTCAGTCTGGAAATGGAGTTGTTCAGTGGCTTGAAAGATGGGAAGATGGGGCTGGATGCACCATGGAGAAAAAAAAAAGAAATATCTGAAAGAGTCTTTGAAAAGGTACCATAACCCAGGCTGGTGTGTGGATGCACCCACTGCCTGAGCGTGGCAGTGCTGGCCAGGGGGGGTGGCATCCGTCTCCACAGGTGACAGCAGGCTGGCACGTGTCTTGGCTGCTCTGACCCTCTTTCTCGAGGCAGCTTTTGCAGAGTTTTCATTCTTTTGCAATATGATGGGTCCTGGGAGAAGGCGACGTCCAGGAGCATTTCTGAGCCATGGGGGCCACTAGCCCAGCACCTCTGTCTGTTCTGCCATCCCACCTTCCCATGGGACACTGCCCTGGGACCGTCTGTCCCATCAGACCATCCCAACCCTTTCTCTTGCTCCTCTGGTATAGGAGGCTGGGATAGAGGCAGAGTCCTGTCATTGCTGCCCCTGCGGGCAATCCAGCATCCCTGAGCATCCATTTCCATCCTCTGCCTCACCTGCTATTATCAGCAAACACTTAGAGACCTGATGGTCCGAATCTCTTGTACACGGCGGGGTTCCCCATCAATCGCTTCGGCTCTTACCTCTGCTCCTAGGAGACCCCTGGGGCTGTGTCTTTTCCTCTTGCCTGCATCTTGAGACGGGCAGGAGGGGCGGCGAGGAGGGGGGTGCGACCTGCTCTGGCGTGGGGTGTCGCAGAGGTACGAAGGAGAGGGGGGATGTTTCACCGCAGACATTCTCAGTGCAGGATCTGCCCCTCGGACTGATGGCTGCAGCGGCCTCAGCCCCTGGGGACCCCCCGGTCCCCTTTGGGTATGTCATCCCATCCCCTTTTTATCTCCGTTCCCATCGCAGCCCAATTAGCTGTTTGCTTAAGGTACTGCAAACCTCACTTGAGAAGTTTACCTAATTGCTTCACTTAAGTTAATTACTTCTTGGCTGAACAAGAAAGCAACATAATTGATGTCAAGGCGTATTTGTCACTTGGATTAATGTCCTGGGAGCGGGGAGCCCGGCACTCCCACCCCCCCCGACCCTTCCTTCCCTGCTGCAGCCACGGATGCGGCCAGCAGCGCCCGGCTCCCTGCGGCTCCCGACGTGCGGTGGGTGCTGCGCCTCAGGCAGCCCTGCCGTGCATGGGTGCTCTCCTGGGGCAGGCTACAGCATCCCGGTGATGCTGCCTCCTGCTCCCACCTCTTGCTGTATCCTGGGAGCAGGCAGCAGCTTCCAGGCACTGGCAATGCGGCCGGTTGTACGGCGCTGCCTGCCTGCTGCATGGGCAGGGGAGGTGAAGGCGGGGGGCTGCCCAGTGCGTCGGTAAGGAGAATAATTCCCCGTGGTGTGGGCAGCCAGCACCTTTTGCATGAAGCCATCGATGGGGACAGAGATGACCCTCGTGGCTCCAGCCTGCCCAGCATCAGGAGCAGCTTCATGGGGACAGCCGGCGGGCAAACCCGGACCGTACCCCACGCAAGACTGAACTCAGCCCGTGCTCTGGCTGCACACAGGCTGGGGTTTGGGTCAGGATAGAGCCTCAAGTGACTTCTCGGAGTCCTGGCTGTTTGTAGGATAGCTGGCAGGATGCTGGGCTGGGGTCTCTCCTGCTAAATGAGGTTGGCAGCGATTGTCAGGGAGTTTGCACCCGCTTCTTTCTTTCAGAGGGCTTTTTTTTTTTGGTTTTGTTTTTCTCTTCCCTTTGCATCTGAAAGGATTTGAGGCAGTAGGTTAGCTCATAAAAAGCTTTCCCTGGGAGCGGCTGCCTGCCGGACTTGGGGTGAATGCCCCGGAGAAAACGCCTCCCACTCCAGCGAAATCTTCCTCCCGTGACCTGCACCAGGAGGTGAACTTTTGTGCAAGAGAAAGATAATCCCCTTTGCTCACCGGGACTGAAGGCTCTGTGATAAAAGCTTTATTCAAGATCAAAGACATATGCTGCTTTTTGCCTTTTTCTTTTTTTTTTCTTTTTCTTTCTTTCTTTTTTTTTTTTTTTTTTTAACTACTACCTTAAACAAAAAGTTTGGTTTATGCTGGATTGAAGCTCCGAGCGGTGACAGCTCTGGAGCTCATCTTCCTGGCCGGTGGCGGCGGGGAGTGGGAAGGCGAGGATGTAAGGCACCGTGACCATTATCCCCGCACAAAGGGGGTTCGGGGGCTCAGCTCCATTTCCCGTTGCATGAAACCACTGAGGGTTCAGGTTCCCTTTCAGTCTGGGGGATTATCCGGACAGCTGGAGGAGGTGGGAGGGAGCCTGGGGAATGGGTTGCGTTTGATCTTGCTCAGCAGTTTCATCTTCACAACTGTTCGTCGGGCGGGCTTTGCTCGGGGGTCCAGGGAACCTCCTGCGATGGAGGTGACACAAAGGGCTGTGGGCTTTTCTTGGGGGTGAGCTGGTCAATGGGGTGTGTGTGTGTGTGTGTTTTGCCGGTTTGCACTTCAAAAGCGGTGAGATGGGCTTCCAAAACTGTGAGCTCCGCTACAAATTGCAGGGTCACTTCTCCATTATCAGGATGATTTTTGTTGCTTGCTTCCCAGCTGCAGACTTTTCCCTGCAGCCAGCCAGGCTTGTCCCTAGGAAAAATCAAGCCCAAGTGCCTCTTTTCAGGGTGCTGGGTGTCCTGTATCAAGACCCGCATCCTTGGGACATCCTGTGCTGTGGGGTACCCAGTATCTGAGGACACCTTGTGTTGTTGGGTATGGCACAGGGCACCCAGCTGCAGGACTCCCCACATCACAGGGCACCCCCAACATGTGTACCCCGTGTTTCCAGACACCTGCTAGTGTAGGACACCCCATACCCCACCCTGCAGTACAGAAGGGCAACTATGACATGAGAAGCTTGATTGCCGGGACCAAGCATTTCAGACGGTGAAACAAGCCCCACACAACCCCACTTTCTCCCCTAGTACTGATTGTCACATCACAGCCATGTCCTCCTGTGTGCAGCGTGGCAGAGGGTGTCTCCCTTCCACCGCTACATCCTCTCCACATTGAGCCCTTTGTAACATGAGGGATCACAGGCTGAACTGTGTGCTCAGGATAACTCCTCTGAAGCTAATGGACTTACTATGGTCCCTCATTTCAGAGCTAAGCTCAGCAAACCTGGTCTCAGTAGGGAAAAAAAAAAATCTCTCCAGGAACGAAATTCACTCTGTCACGTGCAACATGTTTTGCACGGAGATAAACCTCAGCCCTCTGTGTGGTCTCTGCATGGACCTGTCCCTCAGCTGTGCTCCTCGTCTCTCCAGGCACTGCTGGGCACGCAGCCTGCCAGCCCAGTTCCAGTTCTGCAGCACCCAGACCTGGAGCAAACTGGTGTGTCCCCCCTGTGCTGAGCAAGGGACAGCAGATGCTGCTCGCCAGCTTGTTCTGGCCAGGGCACTGGGAAAGACCATCTCGCCTTATGCTGTTAGAGAAATAAAATGATGTAGAGAAACAGGGTTAACCCTGATGTGTCTGCTCTCCAGCATCCCTCCAGCTGGCTCAGGCACAACTGTCTCACCACATCAGCATTAGGCTGGGAGAAGATCATCCCCAGCAGGACCAAGGAGCCAGGAAGGGTGGCCAAGCAGCTGTATGGCTGATAGAATGTCACCACCTGCGGTCTGAAGCTTCCTTTACCTTCTGCTCCTGCTACACAACCTTCCCCTGCACCCACAAGCAGATGCCAACCTGAATGTGTCACTGAGAAGATGGCTAATGAGGCTGAAATGAGGGAAGGAGGAAGCCCAGGGGACTGGTGGGGTTTGGGATCTCATGGTCCAAGCAGAGAGAAGGGGTTAGCCCATGGATTTAGGGAAGGAGGATGACTTTCCCTGTGCGGCCCATGAAGACCACGGCTGTGTCATAGGCTACCAACAGATGGGTTTGGAGGGGATGAGACCAGGATTGTTTCTGATCCCTGGTGGGCACAGGTCAGCAAACTCTTCACTGAGGCTTACAGCAAGAGTGGAGTGGAAAATCAGCCCAATGTCCTTACACATCTCTACAGAGCCAGGTGTTGAGGGGCTCTACCTCGCAGCTTGAGCTCTGCCTTTAATTAAAGGAGAGCAAGGGATAGCTCCCAGGGCTTGGGGGGGATTTTCCTTTCCTGGGAAGAAGCTGCAGGAGGTTTGTAATGTGGTGAAGAGCTTTCCCTGAGGGCTGGGCCAACACTGACTCTTCTGCTGTGTCTTCTGTGGTGTAACATGTGGAGTAATGTCCCCCTCTGTGCTGTGTGGCAGCTTGTACCAGCGTGGCTGCCAAGGACATGGCCACGAGGCATGCAGAACTGCCTGACAGCATCAGGGAAGGGGTGGGCAGGGGAGAGGGCACAGCCCAGACCTCTTCTGAGGGAAACTGTCCTTTTCATTAGAGTCAAAGCTCCGCCGTCGAAGGGGTCGCTCTGGACACGGGGGAACCAGCATCACAGCAGCTGATGGAGGTGCACTCTCACTGGGTAATCCAAGAGCTCTAATGATCTGCCTTTGATCTCCTATTCAACGGGGAGATTTATTACAGCTTTCATTTCAAGTCAGAACTGATGAATTTCAGTGGACCTGTCGAGTGGCTACAATCTGGAGGCATTTATCTTTCAGAAGGAAGAGACAGTCTCCTCTCTTTGTCTCTTTGAAACGATGGGGGGAGAGGCAGTACCCAGCTAGTGAGGGTCAAATGATACCTGCTGCATGGTAGCAAGGTCTGCCTTGCTCAGGGCAGGGTCCCTGCTCCAGCTGTGGCACAGCAGCTGTTTCAGTGGCCTTTCTGCCCTGGCACAAAGTTAATCTGCTTAATAGACCTTGCTTTCCCTCTTCCCTGCTTTCACAGACAGCCCAGAGGGGCTGAGATCATGGGACAGGGCTCCCAGGGCTTTCTCTGGAGCCAAGCACTGCTCTGGATCGGGAAGCTGCCTCTCTTTCTCTAGCAGAAGGTGGCCTGGAAACCTGGTGTCCAAACCCATCTCTTCTGGCTTGGGTTGTGCAAGGGACTTATGTTGCATTTAAACTATTTTTTGCAGTTTCAGCAGAATCAACATATTTTGTTTCTGGCTGCTCAAGGATGCTGGGGGGAGCCTGTAGGTGCAGTTTCCCTGTCCTGTCTGATGGGATTTTCACTTGACACCTCTCCAGGGAAGCAGGTCTGCAGCAGCAGATCCCTTGTACGAGTACCAGGATGGTCTGTGACATCTGAGGGATATTTGCAAAATAATAACAACAACTTTGTCATTGCTAAGAGCGACAGAAGAGCTCTCAGGCATTATTTGCAGCCTCTTATCTGTCTGAAGCCTGTTCCTCGGCAGGGCCTGCTCAGGGCACCACTTTGTGCTGTGGCTGTTGCTCCCTGCCTGCACCCAGCAGCAGCAGCAATGGCAAGAGTGTATGTTCTGTTACACGTTGGCACTGCTTTGGCTCAGACTGAGAGATGCGTTTCAACATTTAGCATCTGCAGGTGTTTCTCCAAGTCTCCAGAGCTGGTCCCATTGCTTTGGTTCACCTTCTACCCCATCTCATCCCTGTGTCTCCCACCAAGGAAGAAGCTTTCACTTGGTTGGAGACCCCACCTTCTTGATGCTCTGTCTCAGTGCTGCAACGTTTGCCCCACACGGGTGAAAACCCCATCTTTGCAAGCTCCCACTGCTGTCCTGACCATACCAGTCACCTTGGCCCTGCATCACTGTGCCCATGTGGTGCCACTGTGCAGCTCTGCGTTGCACCCTGGCAGGCTCTGAACTGGCAGTGGCACCTCTACCGGGCTGTCACTCTCCCTTCCCATCAGCAGACAACAAAGAGGCTCCGACGTGCTTCTGCTCTTGAGCAGGAATGGGCTCTCCTGGGACAGGCTTGGCTGCCTTCCCTGGCTCGTCTCCACTTCACAAGCAGTTGTCTGAGTGTGCTGCCAGCCCCGCAGACTCTGTGTCAAACCCTTGGTCCTTTGCTCCAGTGGGACCTCTGATGGCAGCAGGAGATCTTTCCTCTCCTTTCTTCCCTAGGTCCCTTTGAGGATATTGCCCACGGGAGCCCCAGGGGCAGAGCAGCGGCAGGATTGCTGGGCAGCTCGGGCTCCCCTTGGCCACGCGTGGTCCCTCAGGACGATGCTGCTAGCTACGGTCCATGCCCCTGGAGCTACATCCCTGGACCAGCACAGCTTAGTGCACGCAGGGGTTTTGGGTGGAGGAGGGCTGGGTACCAAGCACTGGTGCAGCCAGGGCCAGGAGAGATGCACGTGGTCCGTGCAGACAAAAAGCAAGTGCTGTGGAGAGGTGGCACCATCCCAAAGGAGATTTTGAGGAACCAGGGTGCAGACAGAGTGCTGGAGTGACCCATATCCATTGCACAGTGGAATGGATATAGGACTTTCAGGGAGCAATGTCTGGCCCAGCTGGCCGCATCTCGTAGCTTTGGTTTGTTATAAGGGGTTCATTGGTCTGGGCTCTGCAGCAAGACGGGTTAAACCAATTTAAACCCAGGGTGCTGAGCTAAAACCTTGTATTTCTCCTGACCACGACGCCTGCTTCTTGGTGTTCATCTGGCTCCTGCTGACAGTGGGATGGTGCACGGATGGACAGTGGTGGCATCATGCCATGAGCCCTTTGCCATGTGCCCAGGGCTGCTCTGCTGGCTGTCGGTTGTCCCTCTGTGCCATGGAGCCTCGGTGTCAGGTGTCCCTGTGAAAGCCAGCTCCATCCTCCAGCACATCCCTGATCCGCACACGTGTGGGTGTAAGGCTGCCTGCATGGGATGTGGGACCCCTGTGCCTCATCCCCACCTGTTTCCAGGCTGCCTTGCTGCAGCCGTGCAGCACAGCTGCAATTTTACATGTGGGTGACAGTGGCGGCAGAAAAGCCACCTGCTGTTGGTTTGTCCCTTAATCCATCCTGCAGATGAGCCTACCTGCCTGGCAGATAGCACTGCGAGGGCTGTTGCTGAAGAGCAGCCACCATATTAATTGGCCCCGTCACCGCTTGAGGGATGTCTTGTGAACAGCCTCTGGCGTGAGCAGTCTGCTCATGTCGGCTGCATCAAGGGCCACCAAGGTCTCCATCCCTGGTGGGTGCAGCAGGGACAAGGTGGGAGCTTGTGGCCACGCTTGGCAACTCCTGCCCCAGAAGGCCAGACCATGAGGATGGCTGAGGTAACCCTCAGCAGTGCAGGAGGGGGAAGGAGAAGACGGAGATGGTGGTGTGTCCAGCGGTTCAGGAGATGAGGAGGTGTTTGGTGAGCATGTCTGGTGAGCACATGATAGAGGTATGGATCATTCCAACTTGTGCTTTGCGCCTGCTGGATTTGATAGGCTTCAATGTTTTCAGTGGGATCAGGGATGCAGAAGGATGACTGGGGCTGGACAATTATTTTTTTATTATTATTTCACAGAAAATGCAGATTTTCTGATCTCAAAGCCATTAGTATGAAATGGCAGGCTGGGGCAAAAATACCTCTTGGGAAAAAATAGGATTCAGGAGTCTCCAGATTTCTAAAGTGACCCCGTTGGATGCCATCAGGTTGGAGAAGCTCAGGACATCTTCGTTCAGAGCGGGTCTGTGCTTTGACGGGTAAATGGTGATTCCTCTTCTGGATGGAGATGCAAAACTCATTCACCATCCTTCATGTGCCTGTGGGGACTTGGGGCATCTGCTGGGCAACCTGACCCTCCATCTGCAGTGGCTGAGGTAAGCAAGATCCCGAGGTGAGAGATCACCCTGTAATCACTGTTGCCTCCCAAAGGGTGTTAAAGGCATCTTGTTATCACTAGTGCTGGAGGTGGAATCATTGACTGACTCCCCACATCCCCTCTGTCACGCACAAGTGATCCTGGCCAGAGGACTTGGACATCTGTGGGTGCTGGGGGTGAGTGGATGGAGTCGTTTTGGAAATGGCATTACACTAAACCCCCTTCCCATTCGTGCAGTCTCCCACTGAGGTTTTACATCCATTTACTGCTTTTTGAGTTTGTCCACAGGACCTTTTCTGGTATTAACAAGCAGCTTTAAATGGAGAAGTCTCCAAATCACTTCTTGATGGGTGCCTGATGGGATGTTGGGCATCCCTGGGCTGACACTGTGTCCGTACCTGGGGTGTGCATTCCCAGCTCCCTCCTCCAGCCCACTTCTCAACCCCACAGGGAAACGATCCCAACCTTCTCACGGACTTGCCAGATCACTGAGGAAACATCCTGGAAAGGGGCTCCCACGACACCTGAGGCTCCCTGGGCTCAGTGAGAGGGGATGCGTGGGGAGATGATGCCCAGGCTGGTGGGAGCCTGCCCCCTCTTGCAATCCTGAAACCAGGACACCCACGTGTGAGGGCTGAGCTGGAAACCTCACCCTGCTCAGCACGTGGCTGCCTCTTAGGTCGTTAAAGAAGAAAATGGTGACATTTAAAGCCTTTCTCCCTAAGAGGAAGTGGCAGACGCAATGAAAAGTTAATGATGGTGGCTGTGCCTTACCGAGTCTGGGCTGTCCTCTTCCCTGCCATCCTCTCTGCTCTCCAATTAACACCCTGGCTGGGTGGCTGGGCCAAAGACAGGAGGTGGCGGGGCAGGGATGGATCGGAGCAGACGAAAGGAGCAATCCTCCACATGTCCGATCCCGGAGCAGGGGCCCCTGCGCTGCCTCCTCCTCTCCTGTTGCAGCCGGTGGCTCAGGAGGAGTGTTAGGATGGCAATAACAAGGAGCACATCAGTGGTGGTTATTGAGGCCCATTTGGGTGCTTGGGGTGGGCACTGGTGATGTCTGCCCCGGCTGGGGCAGGATGGTGCTGTGCTGGCCCCAGGCGCACAGCGTGGGCACTGCTAGTGCCTGCCGAGGTTGGGAAGCTGCCGTGGGAAAAGGAAAGGGACCGGAGCCTGCAGCAGCCCTGGCATCATCTTAGAGAGGGGGAGATCAACAGCCCAGAGCTGCAAGGGATTTCTTTCTGGCATGGCTTTCTGGCCATCCCACTGCTTTCCCACCCAGGCTGCTGGCGACCAGCGCGCCGGAGTTTCTGGGGGAATGCAGGGGGACGAGGTGAGACACAAAACCAGGATCAGAGGTTTGAACCTCCAGCTCAAGCAGCCTCTTGCCCGGGATGCCCAGGATGTGACGCCACCAGCTGCAGACCAGCTGGTCACCTACTTGCCAAAAGCAACAGTGATGGACGTGCCCGGTGACCCCTGGGCACTGCTTCTCCTTCCAAGTGGGAGGCTGGTGACCCTTGGCAAACTGCAGCTGCAGCTTCAACCCCTCCTCCCACCCGGTGGATTTGGAGTTGCACGGCAGAAGCGCATGCTCATAACCCTGGCACCAGCTTCCCTGCTTGCTGCTCTTGCCTGGGAAATTGGGGTGGTGGGCTATACGTGGCACAGTCTGCATGACCCCCAGAGGGCCCCCACCCCATCCAGATACTTCGGTGTTGAGCCCGACCAAGGCTGGGAAATGCAGCTAAATGCCACAAACTGACCAAAGATGGTGGAGAAAAAAACCAAAACCTTCTCATTACACACCCTGATGCTGTATTCGTTAGCTTGGATCCGCGCCTCCTTGTGCCCCTTTGTCAGAAATCCAGGGCAAATCCACAGTAAGCAGCAAACAATTTGGAAGAGACATTCAGCCCTGGACTGTAGCGACCTTTCTAACAAAACCTGCCGCAAAACCCTCTGCTCAGCAAGTGCCATGCGTGCTCGCGACGGCAGGAGCTCATCTGTCTGGCTGTGTTGGTGCAATTTGCATTAGCCCAGGAAAATGTCACAGGTTACATGCTCTGGGGCAAGTTCTGCTCCGTCTTCTCCTGCGGTTCAGCGGGGAATTGGCCACACTTCCCGCCTCTGACCCGCTCCCAACCCCTGTCAGAGCTGTGTGAAATCTGCAGCCGATAGCTCTTGGCTCGAAGACATTATGTGTGAGGATGCAGGAGTGTAACTGGTGCCACTCAAAATCCCATCCCATCAGCTCGGTAATGAAAGAAACAGCTCTATCCAAAAGCAGCTGACATCTCAAGGTTTGGGGCTGACAGGGAAACCTCTGCTTAGAGATTCAGGGCAGGCAGAGGAAAGTGAATGCCCTGGGCTAGCAGGGCTGGGAAAGGGCCAGCAGTGTCTGGGTGCCTCCTGGGTAGGCGGGAGAGGGCAGGATGGTGCTGTGCAAAGCCTGGGAGAAGAGGGTTGGTAGTCATCCTAAGGGCCAGCATTTCTGGGCTGGACTGAACTGAAGCTGGGTGTCCACCCGGTTTTGTCTGGGTGAAGAAATATTCACTAATGGGTGATGCTACAGCTGTTTTCAGGGCCACTGGCCACCACCCCACTATGGCCAGGCACTGGTTTCCAGTGTCTCAGCGTGCTTCCCTTCGTCCCACCATGCTCCTTGGCTCATGAGGACCTCGGGGGCCGTATCAATGCTGCGCTCACCTCCAGCAGGCACCTTTACCATGCAAGGCATGTAGGGTTTGGGTTAGGAGGAGCCGGTACCGGGACTGACCCTCTTTTTCAGACCAGCACCAAATCGTCAGAGATGGTCCGCCCTGAGCTCCTGCTGGCTCTCCTGGAGCTTCCCAGGGATGGTCTGGGGGTCTCCAGGGCCCTTCCTTGGAGCTCAGCTACCTCTGGGGCAGCAGATGCTGACTCCAGCCTGTCTGGAAAGCGCTGGAAGAAAGCATAGCATGGAAAAAGCTGTGATTCAGGGGACCAGACCTGCTCGTGTGGGACTGATCCTGGCTCTGCATCCCCTGCCGAGGGCTGCGATGAGCCGCACATCCTGAACTTCGCATCAGCTCTGGGAAGGACGGGTCCCTGGATGGGCCCTGGATAGGGCCCCTCTCACCAAGCTGGCTCTGCTAACGAGGCAGCTCCTCATTTGCATGGACTTGGCGATACTGTGGCCGGGAGGTTGGCTCTGGGGACAGTGGTGACCTGTCTTTGCCAGGGATGGCACTGACCTGTCTTTGCTGTCTTCCCTCTGCGTGCCCGCCTGTCCCACTTAATGGGGAGCTTTGAAACGACTCGTTCATTTATACTAATGCAATAAGAGCCTGGTTTGAGTGCGGTCTTTGTGCAGGAGCAAACTGTCTCTGCTCCCTGGAAAGGCAGCATTATGCTGTCTCTCGCACTCCAATATGCTAATACACCAACTCCCTGCAATTTCATTTTCAACAGGGACTAATTTAAAAGAAATGACCAGCCTGCCAGTGGACTTCAAAGATATCTTTTGATGAGTTTTAGCAGCTTCAGCAAAACTCTAATTTGAATTTCAGTGGCTGCCGTGTGATTTTCTCGGTGACAGTTAAGAGAGATGATAGCACCAGCTCCATCTGTCATTGGAGCCTCTTCTCTTCCCTCTTTTCACTGATTTGTTACAGAGGGGGGGAAAGGAGAGAGGGGAAAAGTTGAAAGAGAGGGTGGCTAAATTCTGGTGCCCTTCTGCAGAGGCGCACAAAGGGGAAATGTGGAGCTGGGAGGCGGGAGGAGGCGATGGGGGGCTGCTGGGCAGCATCCCTGCCAGCACCGGCAGCACGCTCAGCAGCTCTGGGGGTTTGGACAAAACGGTGTAATGGCTCAGGCAATCCGGGTTAAACTGATAATGGCACAGGAAACGCTTTCATGAGGAAATCAGCAAGCGTTTTCTGTCCGAGTTGGCTGCCCAGGCCAGCAGCCCAGGGAAGACAAGCTCTTGCAGCCGGGGAAAATGGCAGGTAGGTTTTGGGCTTGTCTGTCAACAACCACCCCCCCTTGCAATCCCGCACCCTGGGTGCTGTGAGGCCCTTCATGGTTCAACGCATTTCATTCAGGGTTGCAGCAATAGCAGGCTCCGGTGGCTGGAGTCCACAAACTGCAGCAGGATCAGGATTGGCGCAAGGTGTCACCCAGTCCCAGTGGTGGGGAAAGCCAGGGGACGGAGCACCACCAGGCAGCGGGGCTGATGCAGGCACTGTCTCCATCTCATGCGTTGGTCCTCTACCCCAGCACTGCACGCACCACTCTACAAAGGCGGCAGAGCCTCCTGGGTAGATGCAGCACAGCTCCTGCTCCCCCTCTCATGTCTGGAGCTGCCCCTGTTATGGCTGTCACCCGTGATTTCATGCTCCTTCTTACATCTTTAGTTTCCCTTGTCAGAGACAGCTTCATCGCTGGCTCCCCTGCGCCTTGGGGAGTCCTCTCATGCTGAGCTGGCAGCTTTGGGGGCAGAGGCGCCGCAGCCTTTTGTTCCTGGAGACCCGGATTTACATCCTCCGTCTGATGCCCGTGGACAGAGCCATGGCCAGGTGCATTTAGGCGCCAGTCCCAGCATCTGAGCTTGCCCTCCTCTCGCAGGGAAGCCCTGGCCCGGATGCCGGGAGCCACTTGGGGCTGCTCTGGCTGGCCGGGGCATCCGGGTGGCGTGGGAGCTGCTGTCAATCCCACCGTAAGCCCCAGGCAAGCTGATCAGGACCTGTTCAGCTCATGTAAAATCTGGGATTAGAGACTGGTTCAAGTGCCCCTGTTCCTGATTACAGCTGCTCCCAGAGACCTAGGCCAGGAGTCATGCTGGCAAAAGCCTTGTTCCATGCGTTCATTCTGGTACCCTGCATTGCTAGCTGGTGCCTGGGAATGGGATGCTCCCAGCTCAGGTTTCGTAGTGGTGAGCATCCTGCTAGTGTTCCACTCCACGCTGATGCCAGGCTGGGTCCCTGCCCTGGCAGAAGAGTCTGGAGAGGGAAAGTATGTGCCCCATGCAAGTGCACCCATCCCAGAAAGGCACTGTCCATGCACCCCAGTCTCTGGGAGTCCAGCACTGCAGGGGTCACTGTCGGGAGGTGCTCGCGTGGGGCACGACATGCTGCCAGGAGAGCTAGAGGTGGTACCTCTCAGCAGACCCTAGATGCAGAAGGTGCTGGAGGTATGACGAGGGGCATCCTTGGCTGGGCTCGGCTTTGCAGGGCAGGGCAAGGAACAAGACAGGAGCAGCGAGGAAACCCTGCAAAAAGGCAAGGAGAGCAGGCAGGTGGGAGCAGCCTGGAAGGCATCTGCCAGGCGAAGGAAGGGTTGTAACCTGCGCCTGCTGAGCTCAGGCACTACCAGGGTCAGGGCTGCCAGCACTGCCAGTGCAGGCAGGGGCACTGCCCCATGTTGCCATCTATGCCCTTCCTTCCAGCTTTGCAGAGCTAATCCTACTACTAACGATGGCTAATGTATATGGTGCTCTCCCATCCCATCCCATCCCTCAGGTGGTATCCCAGGAGCACGCACAGGCTGGTGACCCCCTGCAAAGCATCCCTGCCGCTTTCATTGTCTCCTGCAGCACAGAGCCGGGGTCAGTTGCTGTCTAAGCCCATCTGACGGTGCTGCTGAGGCTCCCCGGCACAGACCCAGCTCCTGGAGTCAGCCCGCCGCTCTGAGATCCGCCGTGAAATCGCTCCGACGTTAGGCACTTCCTAATAAAGCTGTCACAGACACCCCCATTATCTCTTGGCTCAGCCCCTTGCCCTCTGTTTAACCAGATAATCTGCTTTTTAAAAATACATTTTCCTCTGGCTCAGTGGAAGCTCAGGTCTGTCCCAGTTCCTTGTCACCGAGGCACGCTGAGGAATTATCAGCACGCAGGCCTTTTTTATTTTTCTTTGTCATTGTGTGATACTGAAAAGTCTATTTTGTGGCTAATTATGCTGGCATCTGCGTGCCTCCCTTGGCGTGCATTTGAGTCTGTCCTCACTGCAGTGGAACAGCCTGTGCAGGGAGGCATCTCTTTCCATTAGACATGCAGAGATCAGACCTGAAATTTGCCCCAGCCCTACGTACAATGCTCCTGTTCCGGGTCCTCATCCATCCTTTTGTCCTCAGCCCTGGGAAATTCCCATTTCTGTACCACAGCCTGGGGGATGAGTGGGTTTTCTCTCCAGCAGCAAGGTGTGCCACCAGATGGTGGCTATGGGATGTGTGCAGATTTCAGAGGTTCCTGGGAGCAGTCTGCAAATGTTGACCATGGCACTACGGTCATCCCAGCCTGGGCATGGCCCCCTCTGCCCCTGCCAGGAGCCAGTGCCTGTGGGTCTGCGGGCAGAGCCAGCATGGCCCCACGCTGCTCCCCTTGCCCACAGCTCAGAGCTGGGTGGCCAAGTGGGGCAACGCTACTGCAGGTGTCACTGCCCCTTATGCTTGCCCCAAGGACCGCAGTGTGAATCGGTTCACCTTTTCCACTGTGCCCAGCCCAGGTACTTGCCCATGATGCTTCTAGACTGGGGCATGGGGCGCTGCTGGGGACAAACAGCACAGCCGTCCGTGTTCCTTCCACATGTGGAGAACTGGGACAAGCATTAGGCTTGGTAATCATCAGTGAAGTGCCATAACAGTCTCCACTGTAGGATCTGCCCTTCAGAAAAGCTCCCTGAGCCCAGAAAGCGTTCAGGCAGAGCAGCATCTCCCTGGACTGTCTTCAGGGCTGGCATGTTCTCTCTGCTTTGGTCCGCTAGCCGTGGCTACCCAACTGGCTCTGCAGTAAATGGGACAGGGTGGAAAGGGTTAATCCTGTGCTTTCATTATTCAGTTTTGCTGAGAGGTAGTGGAGTAGCAGGGGGAGCCAGTGTGAGCCCCATCATTTCCTGGTGGTGCTGGTCAGGCTTGGTGTGACACGTGGTCATAACCTGGAGCCCACACTCGATTATCACTTGGCCAGGAACTGGAAGTCCCTGTAGATCAGCTGCAGTTGCTAGTGCCTTGGTTAGTCACAGGGCAAACCTGGGGTAAAGCACGGTACCGTGCTCTGGGGCTCATGTGAGAAAGGTGACATGTCAGCCTGGAGAAGAGACTGGACACACTCCGCCACTTCAACATCCCTCATGTTGTGAGGGGCCCAAATCTGACCCCAGGATTTGAGGTGCAGCTGTGCCAGAGCGAGTACAGGGGGATGATCATGGCCCTGGTCCTGCTGGCCATGCTGTTTCAGATACAAGCCAGGAAGCTGTTGGCCTCCTTGGCCACCTGGGCACACCGCTGGCTCACGTTCAGTGGGCTGTTGACCAGCGGTGTGCCCAGGTCCTTTCCACCAAGCAGCTTTCCAGCCGCTCTTCCCCAAGCCTGTAGCGCTGCATGGGGTTGCTGTGACCCAGCATGGAGCCCTGTCGGACCTCATACAGTTGGCTTCAACCCATGGGTCCAGCCTGCCCAGATCGCTCTGCAGAGCCTACTCCCCTCCAGCAGGTCAACTCTCCCTCCAACTTGGTGTCACCTGCAAATGTTCTGAGGGTGCACTCGATCCCCTCACCTAGACTGTTGATAAAGATATCAAACAGGACCGGCCCCAGCACTGAGCCCTGGGGGACACCCCGTGTGACCAGCCGTCAGCGGGATGTGACTCCATCCACCACCACTTTGGGCTTGGCCACCCAGCCACCTTTAGCCCAGCGCAGAGCACGCCCAGCCCAACCGTGAGCAGCCGGTTCCTCCAGGAGATGCTGTGGGAGACGGGTCAAAGGTTTTCCTAAGGTCCAGGTAGACACCAGGTCCACAGCCTCTCCCTCAGCCACGAGGCAGGTCATCTGGTCGTAGGAGATGAGGTTCATCAAGCAGGACCTGCTTTATCCCCCGGCTGTCCTGCACGTGCCGCATGATGGCACTTGGGATGAGCTGCTCCAGAGCCTTCCCCGGCACCGAGGTCAGCCTGGCCGCCTGTAGTTCCCTGGATCCTCCTTCCAGCCCTTCTTGTACGTGGGTGTCCCACTGGCTGCCCCCAACCTGCTGGGAGCTCCCTGGTGAGCCAGGGCTGCTGAGGAACGATGGAGAAATGTGACAGCTAAGAAGGGGATCACCTGGAGCTGGGAACAAGAGCCTCTCGATATGTTTCTGATGCCCTTGCATCAAGACAGGACCTGGGAACCGCAGCAATGAGTTCTCACCGGGGGATGGTATCACCACTAAAAGGGAAGAAATGAATTTTTCCACATGCATTAAGACAAGACACTCCAGCGTGAAGGAAGATGTTCCACGTGCCCAGAAATGCATGGGAAACCGCTGCGTCCTGGTGTCTCATCACAAAGGATACAGCAGAAAGTGAAATCATGAAAATGATAATGGGTGGAGAACGATTTCCACATGAGAAGAGAGAAGAAAGGATCTATTTAGTTTGAGAGGGGATGAATGAGAGGGAACACGGTGAGATGGAGCTAATAATGAATGGAACAGGGAAGACGCATCTACCAGTCACCCTCGACAAAGCAAGAGGTGCTTGGGGAACTGAAAGGGCTCTTCTTGCAAAAGGATGGAGGAAAGTGCTTTCTTGCAGAGTTCAAGTGATCTGTCCATGGGATCCAGGGCAGCAGGAAGCCGACAGCAAAGTACCAGCTCATTTCTGCTGGAGCCACCTGCATCTGCCTCTATCTCCCTCCACCCTCCCACCAGCGTTGACCAAGATAGGATCTCTGATCTGCTCTGTTTGCGCCCCGAAAGGGCAGCGTTCCCTAGCAGCTCACTGGTGTGGTGCTTCCCTCTGTTCTTGCAGCAAGCAGGTTGTGGCTGTGGGTGCTCATGGGCACAAAGGCCATGGTGATGGCCACGGGGCTCTGACACGTTGCAGATGAGCCGGCCAGGTATGAAATGCCTGGATTCCCTTTGGCAACAGCTCACAGACAGTGTGGGGCATCAAATGCCTTCTGAAATGACTGCGTGCCCAAGACAGTGTGCACACAGCCATGGGGACTGGCATGCCCGCACCCCAGCTGCACAATCCCACCTCACCTATGTCACACCTCAAGGCAGTAAATGCAAGCTGGGGTGGTCCTCTGCTGAATCCTGGCTGCTCAGTGCATGTGTGGCTGGGCGAGGGGCTCTGGAATTGAGAAAATCCTGCCTGAGACACTGTTGGATACTCCAAATTAAAGGTAGCGGGTGATGGGGAGCCTGCTGTGGGGGAGCTGCATTGCAGAGAGGCTCAGAGGAGGGTGCGATGTGGGTCCCTGCAGGATTTAGCAGGAGTCAGAAGGGAGTTAGTTACCCCCCCAGAGCGAAGGGGGAAGGAAAGCAGTGTTAATACCATCTTTTTGCACATCCCTCCTGCCACCTTTCCCCAGTGTCAGAAAGTAACGTGGCTCCTGGGGCTTCACTGTGGGATGGGGGAGTCTCTCTGTCCTGTCCCTGCAGAGAGGGGAGCTGCCAGGTCTCTGTACCCTCTCTCTGGGGTGCTCCTCTGCTGGGCACACTGGTCACACTGGAAGCCAGTATCAGGCTGCTGGAGGAACCAGTGCACAGCCCCGTACCCCTGAGCCTGCGCAGTGACAGTGACAGCAGCAGTGGATGGTGATGCTGTGGATGGTGCTGTGGTGCGTGTGCGATGTGTGCTGCTCTCGCAGAGCTTCATGAGGATCCTTTTGAATTTTCTTTCCTGGGGCTGCTGGCGTGACACTCCAAAAGGCTCTGCAGCCATGGGGAGGTGCTTTGCACAGCATTTCCATCCCCACCGGTGTCCCCTGCTGGGGACCGCCTGCGTCCCAGCCTTGCTGTCCCCTTTTGGGCCAGACAGAGCAGGTGGGGATGGAAAAGACCTGAGGGCTGCTCCTCCTTGCTGCATCCCCACAGCATCCCCTAAGGTTTTCCTAGCCACGCTCCGCTAAACAGCACTGCCTTCTTGTCTCACCTCGCTGCAAAACATCTTCTCTGCCCGGGCACGGGCAGCAGGGCTGTCGGCAGCGGATGGTGGCAGGGACAGACAGGTCCCTGCCAGCAGCCCAGCAGCACCAAGGAGTGATGCTTGCACAGAGCTCGGAGTGAGCTGTGGGGAAGCCTCACCGGCCGCTGCCTTCAAAGCTGTGTCTCCCCAGGATGAGGTGGGTGAATCAGTGTTCAGCTTTTCCGCCAAGTCTTAAATCAACACCTGGGACCAATCCAGAATAATACGTGTGGGGTTTTTTTTTTCTTCCCCCCAGCATTTTCCACAAATCAAAAAGTCAGAAAGAAGATGGTTTTGGGGTGAAGTGAGTGATTTTGGGGCTTCAGGATCATTTAAGGCTCAGGGACCACAGGAAAAATGATACACAAGCAGAGAGCTGGGGTTGAATCTTAAAGACCGTGGACTTTGCAGATGCCTTGCCAGGGAGAAGGAGAGCACACACCCAGACACTTTCACGCAGCAGGAGATGTAAGCAGATGTATTTGCTTGCCAGCCACCGCCTGCTGTACATCATCTCATTAACCAAGGAGATCTGCGCTGGTTCTCCTTCTGGTGACTCCCAAGTTCTCTTCTGGACCCACCAGCAGTCTGGGGCCTGGCCAGCACGTGGCTTTGGGGGAGTCTTGCTGGCCTCTCACATGTGTTGATCCGGAGGGCAGGACTCCGCAGTCCGGCGCATCCCTGTACTTTCCAGCCAGGAGTGCCTCCACGTCCCGACACTGACGGGGTAATTGCAATATTGTCATGACATGTAGAAGATCAAAGGCTGGGTGCAGGGGAGGTGGCAGTGGTGGTAAGAATGACATGCAGTTTGCATTTAGAAAGCACTTAAGAAGCAATTATCCAGTGCTGGGAGCCCTGGCCAGAGAGTGTGGCTCATGTATTTTAATGTGTATTTCAAAGAGATGAAGATTGGTGCCCAGCGGGAGGCCTGGCAGCCGTGGAGCAGCTGTGTGCAGCTTGCTCCGGGCCAGGCTGCACTGCAGTGGCCTCACGCGAAGCTGCAGGCTGCCTGCACACGGGTGGGCAGCCTGCCCTCACCCCCTGCCCCTTGCTGCAGCCAGCTGTCTCTCCTTGCATCGAAGTCCTGCCAGGAGAAGGAAGTCTTGGCGTTATCCCGAGCATCACCTCTCCAGGGTAGCTCCTTGTTCCTGAAGAGGGAGGGAGGTGCTGTTTTGGATGGGATGCAGGGCTCTGCTCTGGTTGCAGCAGCCAGCTGCAGCAATGCCAGCTTTGCTGCTCTCTCACGGGGGCTCAGGACCTCCCTGGCATGCTTGCACCAGCTGCAGACCATGTCAGGGCCGGGCCAAGCCAGTCTCGGTCTCTCCTGTTTGCAAATCCCAAAGCAGCTGTGCATCCCCCTGCAATGAAATCTGGTACCTCCCGTGCACCTCTCCGAGGCTGCGCCATCCTGCTGGTGGCTTCCCTGAATCAGCCAGACCCCCCTGCCCCTCCCCCCACCCCATCGCTGGGCTGCGGGAGGGCAGTGGTCCTGCCAGCTCCATTTCTGCTTAGCAGTGGGCATTGCTAATGGAAAAGACTCTTTAGGAAAAGAGACCACCTAGGAGAGGTGGCCTGGTCCTTGTTTCCTAATTAGGAGCAGGCTTATACAGACTAAATGCATTAACCAATAATGAATAAATATGGCTTGTAATTATCTTCTTCGTTACTGGCTGGAGCAGCGACGAGCGTAAGGGATAACCCCCTCACCTGAGCTGGAGACCTCTCCTCTTTGAAGGATCACCCCACGAAGACCTCCCAGCTCCTGGGCTACCCTGGCAACACCCTGGGGCAAATCCATCGGTGGGCTGATGCTGAGCCGTACCTTCAGCATCCACGTGCAAGGAGGGAAGGACAGCAAGAGGGCAGGTGGGTGCAGTTGGAATCGCACCACAGATGGGCTTGGGAGCATCCCTGGTGCCTGAGCACCCCTGGGCAAGGCACCTCGTCCCCTCTGCCAGACCAGATGGAGCTTGTCTTCCAGTGAGTGCAGGAGAGTCAGGATGGGGCTGCCTGCATCACCCCAAGCCCGTGCTACAGCTTGATGGGCTGCTGACAGCCCTGGGCAGGCTTTCCCCAGCCATGGGGCTGCCGAGGGCAGGCTTGCAGCCCCAGCACGCTGCTGGTGCACACCCCGGGAGGGCTGCCCCCCGCATCCACACCAGTGCCTGTCCATCAGGCCAGCCCCGGGAGGCTTCACTGCCCTGACCTGCCGCCGGTGCTGGCCGCCTTTGACAAGTCTCCCCAGTGGAGGTCTGACAGCCCGTTTCAGGGGAAGGGGGCATGGAGGGGGGGCACGGCATCTCACTGTGGTGCTTGAAACACTTGTCCATATCCCATTTGGGCCCCCGACCCCCTGCCTTGCTGAGTCCATGGGGATGCTGTGAGCTGAGCTCAGCACCCACAGCACGACTTGGCGGACCCCGAGCAATCCCTCAGCGAGGCCAGCCCACCTAGTGTGCTGCTTTCTCCTCCCGGCATCACCTTCTCTGCTCACCAGGGACCTCAGGTTTCTGAAACACTTTGCTCTGAGCAGTGGGGGTGCCGCTGTGCTTTCCTGCCGGCTCAGAAAACCTGCGGGATGCCTCCAAAGAGCCCCCCAGCAGCCAATGTCCTTGATCCCCTCTGCCTGTCGGAGCAGGGAATGCCTTTGTGGGAAGGTCAACGGATTTGCACCAAAGTGGGACAAGCTGAAGATAATCCCAGCACTACAGGGATATTCGTACTGATTCCAAATCACCATTCTGACTCCAATCTAAAGCTGCTTGCTTTCTGTTGCTGTTCCCATGCACAGTGACACCCACGGCAGTGCCCTCGTGCTGCCCTGGGATCATATCGGGGTGGGGGGGGGGATGGGGATGCTGGCACCAGCTCTACTAGAGGGAAGCAGGTGTGATCAGTGGATCCATTAAGCCCATGCAGATCGTTCCTGGCCCAGTCCTTGACCTCAACCATTGATTCCTGAGCCTTTCCCTCGATGGTGGCTGTGCCTTATCCACATGCACTAAAGGATTTAGAGGAGAAATGTTCCTGCTTAGATTCAGGACCTACCTCCTCAAGTGCGGTCGTTCAGGAGGTTGTCCCCTGAGTGGGAGACCCTGGTGCAAGTCCCCCTGTGCCAGGCTGCAGCCCAGGCTTTAGGACATCTGCCACCTGTGGACACAGGTTGTCCTCAGCTCCTCATTTCTGCTGCGTGTAAAGTGCATGCAAAATCTTTGGGAGAGAGATTTTCGAACCCCGTGGGTCAGACCCCACCTGAAAGGTAGGACAAGGGCATTTCATTTAACGGGAATGTGGGACAATTTGAGAGATGGTGGCCCAGCCAGGACATCTGCTTGCCTGGCCTTTAAGGCAAGGTAAGATTTGGGGTAGAAACCTGCAAGCAAAGGAGAGAACAGGGAGCAGGTCTCCATCTGCTGTTCAAAGGCAGTCCTATCCTCTCTGTCCTGTTCCCTCCTCTTCGATGCACTTAGATCTTCAATCACTTTATTTAATAGCTTCTGAAGCAGCAGCATTTTCTTCTGGGTAGAGAAGAAAAATGGTCTGGAAATCCTCAGCCTTGGTCATGTTACAGATGCTCTGCTGTGAAAGACTGAGCTTCCCAAATAAGCAGGGAGATATAATTTTTTACTTGGCTGGTTAGAGCCTATTACAGTTCACTTCAAAGCACCTCAGCCATGTAGGCATCATCTTTAGTGGGATTTTGGCACAACAAAACCAGCCTGGCCTGGTTGGTACAATCCACCTTCCCAGTCCAAGATGCCTGAGATGATGCTGAGACAGACTGGAATCTTCTGGAGCTTGGGAAAGCTGAGAAGCCAAATGTTCCACTCCTCTCTAAGGCTGGGGTGCACCTCTCAGGTATGATCCCAACTCCAGAGCCATCTTCTGAGTCTGGTCTCTGTGCCTGAGCTCTCAGGGACCTCACCAGGATGAAATCTGTCTCTCCAAGCCCTGCAGAAGGCTGATCTGCTGCAAGAGGCTCTGTGTGCAGGGCCCACATCTATGCCTGCCAGCACTGACCGAGGGGTGCCCAGCTGTGCACCCTGGGAGAAACATCTCCTGCCAAAGGTTGGGGCACAATCTGGAGAGGCAAAAAGTGGGCTTTTAACCCCCTTGGGCAGAGGGAGGTGTGGTGCTTCTGTCCCATGCCACGGGTGAGTCTGCTGGTCGTTTGTGCTGCTGTAGAACAGGAGTGTTTCTCCTCTAGCCCTGCTCCTCCAGCTGCGTGGGTGCAGGCTGGTCCGTGGGAGGATGCTAGAGCTCCTCTGGAGCTGGCCGGCCCTGGCACGGTTAAGGAGCTTCAAGCAACTTTTCTTACAGCACTGTAAGCAATAGGTTGCAGTAAAAAGGAAGGTGTTAAGGCAGTAGCCTTATTTTTGACACCGGCTGGTTTTGAAGCATTTGATTTCTCTGGTAGCTTTCAGTTGACTGAGGCTAAGGAAGCTAATTATGGAAGTGCAGCATAGAAATCCGAGGCATGCGGGAACACCATGGAAAAAAAACGGAACATATAAAAGACATGGTTTAATCAGAGAGGACTGAAAGAAAGAGAAATCTCAGAAGAGGTAGTGACTGATCTGTGGCTGGAGAACAGGCAACTGAGAAAGGGACAGAGACCGTGAGAGAGGTCTGGTTGCAGAGCTAACTCCAGGCAGTGCAATTAGAATTTGCCAGGCAGCAAAAGTTACCCTGTCCAGAGTGACAACTTTGAAGGGTGAGTAGCGCGTAGCCTTCATAGACACGGTTGAAAACACTTGACACCACCCGAGTGACCCACGGCAGAGATGAGAGCAGATCTGAAAGCAGGAGTGAAGCCAGCACAGCACCTGGATGCTGCGTGTGCTGTGATAAGCGGCGAAAGCAAAGCGCCCTGCGTACGGGGGAGAGGCAGCAAACGCGAGAGTCTGCAAACCCCAGCAGATGCACGGGAAGGATAAAGAAGAAAGTGACCATGCTATTAGCTCAGAGGATTTCTTCAAAGGAGCGAAGGATGCTGCAGCAGAAGGCAAACGGACTCTAAATCTCCAGGTCCAGGCAACTTGCTTTACTTTGAATACGTATATTTGAGAGCAAGCCAGAAAGTACCTCTACAGAAGCAGCCGCCTCTAACAGTGGTGAAGAGACTTCTTCCTGCTACAGGTGGCCATCACCTGCATGTGCCACTGACCAGATTAGAACCGATTTCTGCTAACATCATCACCCAGTCAAGTGTCCCAAGACTGGAGTGCTATAACTGGAGGACCAAAGGAGTGGAAGATACTAGGGCATGTCCTCCTGTGGGGCTGGAGGAGAGGAACAAGGGGCACAGAGTCTCCCACAAAACTTTCAGTGGCTCGATTGGGATGAGAGACCCTCGGGGCATGGCATGGTCAGGATGAGTGCAACTGGAAGCAGAGCAGCCTTGCAAGGGAACCCATTGCCTAAATACTCCCTTAGGGCACCTCAGGACCCTGGGAACATTGATATGAAGGAGGCTGACTAGCTTGTTGAGCAGTATTTCTGAAGATAGCTTGGGAAGAAGATACAGTTCTAGGGGTGGTGCCTTGGTGGGCTGAAATGCCCAAGCAGGAGACAGTGTCTTGCCTTGCAAGCAGACCAAAGTTTTGGATGGTCTCTGCCTGGTGCCCCATGGGACCTCAGCCAACACAACTGGGCTTGTGCAGGGGCTGCTAGCAAGGGGTGAGGAGCTTTGCTGCAGTGTCCTCAGGATGGGGTGCTGGAGAGGAGAACAACCCATGAGGAAGCTGGAGTGATGAAATCAGCTCCGTTTGGGGCTCTTTTTACTTTGCCTTGTGGAGAGACTGCTTCCAAAGACAGAATAGGGAAGACTATGTGTATTTAAAAATTAGGCAGCTTGCTGTCTATCAGAACGAGAGGAAGATGACTGTGGAGTGTCCGTCCTGCCGGCTCCTGGGCACTCATCTCAGGCCCTGTAATAGCTGGGGTTTGATGAAGCTCCCTTCTGAAGCCGCTTGACTTCAATTTAACCCAAATTCCCCAAACCAGAGGACAAATAGACTTCAGATCTTCAGATGAGCTGGCAGCAGCGTTAACACGTTTTGGTCAAGCCCTTGAAGACTATCTAGGGGCAAAGCCGAGATCCAAACCCAGAGCTGTGAGATGACACAGCAGCATCGTGGCTGGTTTGGCTGTAAGGAGGCTGTGGGTTGGCAGCTGGAGCCGTCCGGCGATGCTGGATGCTGCCAGCCTTGGCTTCTCTAAAGCACAGCAACTGCCAGAGACAGCTCCTTGCTGCTCTGTCTTGCCTTCGCTGACCTTTGGGAGCAGCAAACAGCCTCCTGCTGACCCTGAGTAAGCAAGGCTCTGGAAGACAGATGTGGCTTCTCCTCTGCCTCTGGCCTCAGCATGGTCCTTCCTGCAGTGATGCCTCAGCTGCGCTTCATCTGCATCTGATTCCCACATCTGAGTCCTTCATGTGAAATACATAACATGTTCTCCCTGACCCTTCGCCACCTACCCTTGGAACACAGATATATTCTTGACAATTTCCAAGTGAATCTGTTAATTAGTTCCTGAGACAGTATTAATTAAGTACACGCTCTTTACAAAATTTCAATTTGTTTGTTCATCTTCTGCTGACCCTTGAACTAATGAAGAGCTTTTCACTGACCCCTCACACCCCACAGGGAATTAAATCTCAGCGAAATAAGGTAGAGAGGTGGGTGTTTGAAGAAATTAGGCTGCAATCCTACAAGGTTACCCAAGGTAACCAAGTTATTTATAACTTTGTACGATAGCCAGGGCTGGGTGGGTAGCTCCAGTTTTTCCTAAATAGTCGTGTATTCAGCATCCCCCATGAAGGACTGCGGCTCCTGGGCAGGAGGCAGACTCCAAACGGCGTACACAGAGACTTATGCTGGGTAATAAATAGTCCCAGCTGGTGGCATGGTCCCTGATACAGCTGGACTTCATCATCAGAAAGAGCAAATATTAAACCTGAAACGGCAGCTGGGTATCCTGGGACGTGCAACCGGAGCTGGAAGAGGAGATCTCGGCGTGGCGCTTGTCCTTTGCCATTTGCCAGCCTCACCTTTGCACACTTGGTGGCCTGTTCCCAAATTTCCTAAGGTGAGAAGTGACACAGGCAGAGCCCAGTTCTGTGCAAGCACAGCCCAGGGAAGCTGGACCTGGGTACACTTGTGCCTGACCGGTGTCCCTCTCCGCAAAGGGGACACCCTGGCTGAGCTCTGAAGTGGCTGCAGGTGTTCCCATTTTTTTCCCCTATTCTTTCCCCATCGCTCACCCCACTTTAAATGGAGCTTTGTTTGGTTATTTTTGCAGCGTCAAAATTAATTTTGGAAAGCATCTCATTATAAGCTTTCAAAAGGATTACGTCTGTGTCTGCACAGCTCTATAATTAAGTCTCTCTGAGATTTCCACTTCCAGCAGAAACAATGCGCTTGAAATAAAGCCGACAGTTTAGGCAGCTATCGGTGTGTCTTGTTAGTAGTGCAAAGGAGGGCTGAGATGGGGCTGGAGGTATTTTTTGCCCAATTTGTGCCTATGCCATTAGCACCAGTGGTTTGGGGCCAAGCAGTGATCTTTGCTTGGGATGGAAGGGGCTGGGGATGCCCGAGGGGGTTAACACGTGCTGTAATGTCCTTCCAAGGAAGGCTGCAGGGCTCTGGAGGTGGCTGAAGTGGATTATTCCACTTTACTTTCTATCTCACTGCCAGTGTCCAGAGGCAGGCTTCACGTCTGGTCCAGGAACCTCAAGCAGAAGCAACTATGGAAGTTCCCCCTTTGATCCTATGGAGGATTTGTATCCCATAGTCCAGCTAACGGGGTTTTTTGGTGCCTTGTACAGCACTTGGCTCATCACTGCTGGAGAGACCTGGTGGTACAGGCAGGGTAAAGATGAAGCTGGTATCAGGGAGCAAAGTGGTGACCGGCTGCGCAAACAGAGCAGGCGGTGGTGGGTGGCAGGGAAGGGGGACTGAGGTGCCACCGCCATCTGTCAGACATAAAGCAGTTCATCTGTCCACGTGGGATAAAGCCCCGGAGACGGGAGAGAACAAGCCATGCACAAGAAAGGAAAGAGCAAGGACAGAGGGGAGCGAAGAAAAGGGTGTGGAATAAATTGGGAGGAAAAAAGCACAAGCTGGGTTCAAGAAATGCAAGGGGAGCCCCAGCGCAGGATGGTGCTGGGGTCCCATGCGGTGGAGGGACAGTGAACTGGGCTGCAGGCTCAGCTGTCCTGCAGGGACCCTGTGTTTTCCCAAAGTCTAAGCGTTTCAAACCACCTGCTTAGCCCACAGAGCCATTCCCTCTGGCAGCAGCAGAGCTGCTGTGCTCCGGAGACGGGGGTTAAACACACACAGTGCTGCCTGGGCTGGTGGCAGCCCCTGTTTTATCAGCTCCAGCTGATTTCTGTTTGTTCATGCCAGCCTTTCCCGAGAGAGCATCGGGGCTGTCCCCGTGTCCCTTTCTCTTCCAAATGCATGTGCCCCATGCAACCCCAAAGTGGATGGGGGTTGACTCCTTCCTCCACAGTTGCTGACTCTCACAATACCATGGGCAGCCTTGCCTTATTTTTGGATGCTTTCAAGATCCTGGAGGCACATGGCTATAACAGCAAAGCTTTTGGCCTCTGTGACCGTGCAGAACGGAGGCACAAGCGTGCCAAGGGTAGGAACTGGAAGGCAGAGGAGAGATAGTAAGAGCAGCGAGGTCTATCTGTGGCTCTTGTGCCATTTCAATGCCTGGTTCATGGGGTTTGTTTCCTGGTGCGTCTTTGAAGTGCCTGGGCTCGGCTGCGTTACATCTCTGCTTCTTCAGCCAGCAAAGCATCGGTGCTGGGGCTGCCTGTGGAGAAACCCAGAGGCTGGCACAGCCTTGTCTGGGTGTCAGAGCTGTGAGTGTGGGCTGGAGCTCCTGCCAGTGTTCAGCTGGCCACACCAGCACTGCTGCCAGTCTCAAGACCCTCTGCAGAGCACCCCAAAGCCCCTGCCCTGGCCCTTGTGTGGCCCCAGCCCTGCTGTTGCTCATGCTGTGGCACGGTATGCTATGATGGCTTTCCTCCAATGCTCCCTATAGCAATGTCCCCATTCGGGAAGCCGAGGGGTAGTCTCTGGGGTCATTACAGCACTGGATGCAGATGGGGACAGAGATGTTCCCCAGAACTCCCTTCAGACAGGGCACAGAAGCATTTTTGTCCATGCCCGGAGATGCCTGGGGATCACCAGGACTTCCTACCATATGGAAGGGGCAGCCCATCCCTCACCATCCCTTGGGATAAGGGCTGCACTATTGCCAGGCCTGCAGGTGATGCTTCCAGCCTGGGCCTGGGGCTATTGAGGTGATTTCACTTGGGCCAAACTTCTTCTGACTGCTCATCCCTGCTTCTTCTCAGGACCAGACTGGCCTGTCAAGGCATGAGCTTATATCTCCTTTGGGGCAGCATGGATGTGGTGGGGCTTGGAGATGCTGGTACCAAAAAAATGGTCTCTGGGAGAATTTTGCTTTGCATTTCTATACAGCCCTGGTCCCTAACAGTTTCATAGCAACTCTGCGCCCACCTCGGGGACCAGAGACTTAGTTCCACTTCAGCAAGACAGAAAATAGGCAAGAAGGCAAGCACAACCCCGGCGCTCTTGGATAAAAGAACATTAATGCCCTTAATATCCAGCAATCAGAATTTCTTAGAGAGAACAGTGCTGCATCCCCTTCCCTCCTGCTCATCCCCTGCTTGTTTAATGAAAATCAGAGACAGCCATTAAAGAGCTGCTTAGCATTTCAATACATTTAATATCCTCACTGATAAGGGAACGATGGATATTACCAAAAGGCCTTTCTTAAACTCTCCCCTTCTGCAGCCGGTGCTCCTGGCTTGTGTTTGTCTCAATTCCTATTCCAAACCATCTCCTTAAATGAGGAAAAATTATGATAAGATTATTTTTTTTTAATATAAAGGATATTAATACACAGCATTACTGATAATGACAAGGAGGAAAGGCATGCCAGGCCTCCCCAGCCCCGACCTGAATTAATCGGGTGCTGATTGCTCAGCTGGCCAAGGGCCTCCCACAGTGGTACCTTGTCACGACTGATGCCAGGGGCTGACCCTCTCCACTGGCGTTAATGGGAGGAGCTGGGCACCTGCCTGTGCTGATGAGGAGGGAAGCAGCATCCTCCGTCTGGCCATGGTGAAAGGCTGGGCAAGACATTCAGCATCTTGTGGCATCTTGTGAAAGATGCTGGCTTGATGGCTGCTTTGCTGGGGAAGAGGGCAGGTGGTGATGGGGATACTGGTGACCCCTGGGGAGTGTTGGGGCAAGCAGGGAAGGCACCACTCCACCTGCTCCTCAGGCTGGGCACCTTGCCGAAAAAGGGAACTGACATTATGGAAAAGAAAAATCCCAGGGCGCTGGAGAGGGAAAAGAGCCCCGTGCAGCCTGCCCAGAAGGCAAGGAGAAGGTGAGATGCTGTCCCTGTGATGCTGAACCTTGCTGCTGAGTGATCTGTCCCAGCCCTGACACAGCTGAGGAATTACAGTGATCCTGATGTAGCACCCGCATTGCTTCAGATGAATTGTTATATCAATGTCGATAACTTGTCAGCGTGTTTATATATTAGATGCCAGTTTGAAGGACTGTCCACATGCGTTTACACTGAAGTTCACTGGGAATTGCTGCTAACAGCCCAGGCTGGGGCACTAAATGAAAGTTTTGCTGGTGGATGCCACAGCCACATGAAAATGCAGAGGGGAGATGTACTACTTGCGTGGGTCCAGCACCCCCATCCTATCTTGCTACCCCAGGGCTTTGCTGGGGGTAGGGGGCAGGACAGAGGGCTCAGGGCAGGAGGGGGAAGACTACAATAGCCTGATTTATTCAATTGCAGTTTTACAAGGTCCTTGGATTCAGGGCTGTTGCCTGTGCAAGAGACGGAGGGGGCATTGTGCATGGCTGTTTGTGTGGGGAAAGCCTCCCCAGGACTCTGTCCCCAGACCCACAGGGGAGCACTGCTTTGCCAGGAGGACCCTGGACCTCTGTGCGGTATCGCCTGTACTCAGGGACCCCCTCAGCTCATCCTCCTCCTCCTCCCACCAACACCTTGAGTGGGGCAGGGGTGCACGCTGGGCTTGGGAGAGGGCACCCAGGCTCCATCATCTCTCAGCACTCCTGGGAAAGGGATGTACAGCAGGGGACAGACAGGTGGACAGGCATGGAGGGGAGGGGGCACAGAGACCTGCAGCGCGGCTCTGCTACCTGCCCTGAGCATCCCTTTCTCTGCAGGGGTCGGAGGGGGTGGCCTGGGTCTGCTGGTGGCCCGACCTGGAGTTGCAAGGGTTCTGGAGATGCAGTCATTCCCTTAAAGACTGTCACCCATGCTGCCTACACCAACCCCGACCCTGAGGCACTTGGCTCTGCAAATGCTACCAGAGAGCAGAAGTGCCTGGTGCTTTCCTGACCGAGGAGGAGCAGGGACACGGGAGGCAGGCAGTGCTGCCCTCCCCGTCATCCCAGGCATGGATTCGCTCTGGCAGGGCTGTGATGGGCAATCCCTGGGTGCAAAGCCGGGTGAAAAAGGCAACAGCCGCTTAGGTGTGATGTGCTGAGTAAGCAAGGAGGCTGCAGTCTCCCTAGTAAATGCACAATGACCTGGGTCGTGCTAAAAGGGGGTATAGCCAGGCTTGGCTCCCCTCCTTCGCTGGTCCTCCCTGTCTGAGCTGTGCTTTCCTCTCTCCGCAGCATCTATAAATATCCTCCCCATCTCCGTGACAGCCAGGTGCGGGACCACGTCTGAGGGACGTGGCGACGGCGAGAGGCTCGCCGAGGAGCGGAGGCAGCAGCACGCAGTGAGGTGGGGGAGGCAGCTGGTGGGCGCGCGTTGTGCCCCATCCAGCTCAGGCCAGGGAGAGACGACTGGGAGCCTGGGGAGGCACACAGGCGGAGAGAAGGGCTGGGGATCCGGCTGTGATGCCCCCCATGTGTCTGCTTCCTTGGATGCCTTGAGGCTGTGCCCACAGCTTCACGTGGATCCTGGTATGGAAAGGGTCAGCATTTCCAGACAGGAGCATCCCAGGCTCTTTCTCAAGTGCTTGCATCCTATACCAGCTCCCACACTCCCACCAGTGCCCAGCATCCAGGCACATGCGCTAATTATGCACACGAGGCACATCCTGACTGCAAAACCAAGTGTCCAGTGAATCCAGGGTGCCTGCCCCTACCCCCACACCCCTTCGGAGCTCAGCATGCACGTGCTGTGTTATGTTACACAGTTTACACGGAGCCAGCACAGTGCTCCACCAAGGCTCAGCACCCTGCTGCATCCACCACTGCATGCAGGCACCCCAGCGCACGTCATCCTCTCTCCCCAAAGCTGACAGTGTATCCGAGGGGACTCCCATTCCCTGTGAGAGATTTGGGGCACGGTAGTCCGGAGTCACTGTGTCCTGGCTCCTGCAAAGCTGCTTTACACTCTGTAACAGAGCCCAACCACTGCAGCTTCTCTGGGATCCTGGGATATGGCAAAGCCAAAAGCTGTGGGGAGCGCAATATCTGGTAGTCCTGGGCACTTCTGCCGGACCTGGAGGACCCACATTTCTGTGACATGTGGGGCTGGGATGGGACCAGGGGACTGGAGAGCCCAGGTGGGTGACTGGGTTGTGTTGGAGTTCTGCAGGGTTAACCCACTGCGTTAGAGCATCACGATGGGAGCAGGCATCACTCAGTAGTGTGCGGCCAAAGCTGGCTTCTGCTCCTCAGAGGTTCATTTTCAGAGCCTGGAACTGAGATGGTGGCAGCGTGGATGGTGTCCCTCTGGCATGCCTGGCCCTGTTTGGGCACTGGGTGACAAAGAGTTGAGGGATCCAGCACTGAGCTGTTACAAGCCCTTTCAGCACAAGGAGATTGCTGGGATGGAGCAGTAATGTCATAGCTGGCAGAAAATCAGCTCTCCCACCAGCTGTGGGGGCTTCCTGGGGTTTGGTGCTATTTGGGAAACCATCAGCCCTGGCGCCTTTGCTCCAAAGTCCGCTGCAAAAACAACTGCTTAGCTGCAAGCCCGGCCTGACAGCACCTCTGCCAGCTGCCTTGGGAACTGCTGGAGTCCTCCCGAGCCACGGCTGAGCCTCTCGGCAGGCCCATCCCATGATACCACTGATGACAGGATCTCTCCAGTGCTGTCTCCAGATGGATTGCTTCCCAGGCAGGCAGAGCAAAAAACCTGGAGGGACCTGATGCCCTGGGCCGTTCCCAGGTCCTGGTGATGAGGGGTGCAGGCACATCCCTGCAGACACAATCCTCATCTGTTCTGAATGGGGAACCATTGCCACCACGTGCTGTGAGACGGGCAGGGAGCTCCTCTCCCCCCAGCATGCAGGACGCTGCTGGCGGTGCCGTGGGGTCCCCCAGCATGGGCTCCAGCATCTCCAAGGGTCACACTGGGATCCAGGGTGGGGTGGAGGGTGTGTGACACTCCCCACCCTGAGACCACTGAGCAAGTCTGGGGTGGCCCGACAGTCAACAGAAAGATTCCAGTCCTCCCTCAGATGCCTTTTCCTGGGGTGAGTTGCTGGGGGCAGCGATCACACATTGGTCCCCTGGTCACCAGCGCATGGAAGAGCGAATAACTCCACCGCACGTGACATAGGTGGGAGTCAGCACCTGTGGTTACCGTGGGCAGGTACAAACGATTGTTCAGCATTTAGATGGGGAAACAGTCGTGGCTGCTGTAGGGGGTCTGTTGACAGATGCCGAGTGTTTAATGCTGAGCAAGGTACTCAGCTGGCTTGGCAATTCTGGAAGCTCCAAGTAAGAGGGGTGCAAAGCCTTCCTCAGGAGGAGAGGATGCTCTGTGCTCCCAAGGCAGCTCAGACCCCTGTCGCACGGCACCCTTGCCCAGTGCCTGCCCTCGCCCACCCTGGGAACACTGCTGCGTCCTCCCAAACCCTGCTTTTGAAATGGCTGGTCCTCTCTCAGGTAGCCAACATGGCTATAAGCAGGCTGGGTGCTGCCAGCCCTGGCCGTGTTGCCCCCTGCTCCCGCTGTCCCAGCTCAAGGGCGAGCGGAGAGCTTCTATCCCAGACCGATGAAAAGCGTCGAGACGGGGGGAATTCTGCCCATCTTCCCTGGTCCCAGACACGCAAGGGAGCACGTCCAAGGGGTTTGCCCCTCTGTGCACACCGAGGCTGAAGGGCAACCCCTTCCCCTTCACGCCTGACCCCAGCTGCAAGTTTGGCTTGCGCAGCAGCCGGGCGAGAGCAGCGAAGAGGGATGGGGAACGCGAGGAGCAGCGGGGGCTGCTGGAGCATCACCAGGGAGGGGGGCTGGCTGGCAGCGGGGAGCAGGGGCCCGCCGTCCGGATGCTGGGGCTGGGTACAGCGTGGCGTGTGGTGCGGGAAGGGGGGCTCGCTGCAGAGCCCACCCAGCCCATTGGCTTGCGAGCGGTGACAGACAGGCTGCTCCCTCCCTGCCGAGCCGCTCGCCTGTGTGGATGCGAGCAATGTGCGCAAAGTGCCTTTGCATTAGCCGGCGTGTGCCATAGCTCCGGGCACTCGCTCGCAGAGGTGCTGGGACAACCGAGGTGGCCCTGTCCCGTGCCTGGTGGCCCTGCCGGACCATGGCATGGGCACAGGGGGACCTGACATCCTCACTCTCTATCGTCATCGCTTTGGCTGCCTGCCTCTCTGCCACCACCAGTGAAGGTAGGAACCGGGGTGGCCCTGGAGCGACAGGGCAGGACTGGGGGGGCCCGCAGGATCGCTGCGGCGGTTTGGATGTGTCTGCATGGGCTTGCTCACTCCGATGGGCTCAGCTTCTTCATGCTCCCAGGGGAGCACAGCTCCTGGTTCCTGCCTGCCTGAGTTTGCTTATCCTGGAGCTTTGCACCAGAGGCTAAACTTCGGAGCTGGGCAGGAGGACTTGATGTCTGCAGCAATGCCTGCCAGCTCTGCCTGGCCTCCCCTGCAAGGGCTCTGCTGCAGCGTGCAGGGGTGGCTGCAGAGGGGACAGGGACACGGGCACCAGCTCAGCCATGGCGATCACCGGAGCTGGCGGCAGCACGGGGCCGTGCTTGCTGGCCAGGTGGTGTGGGCTGCGGTGGAGCGAGTGGGTGGTCACGGGAAGGCGTGCAGAGGGTGTGAGGGGCTGGAAGGGCACTCAGGTGGGAAACTTGTCACCAGGGAAAGGGCTGGAAACTTCTGAAGTGAAAAGCAGGGATGCAGCCAGGGACTCTCTCCTGACATCTCGGTGTAAGCCAGGTCAGGCCTGCTCCCTCTGCCAGGCCACTCTGCCCTGCTGCTGGCTGCGCTCATCCCCGGCCCTTGCTGGCAGCACAGCCCCGCGCCGGCATCTCGGGCTCCCCTCGGGTTCAGCAGCGCTGCTCCCGCTGCCTGCCACCCACCCACTCGCCTGCCTTCCGCACTGGCAGCGGCGTCACGGCTGCTTCCCAGGTCTGCTGATCTTCATCACCCAGAGATCTGCCGTTCCCACTCCTGAGCGTGTCCTTGGCACTGGCAGCAGCATCCTTCCTCCCTTCTGCTATGCCTGGGAGCTGTGGCCAGCACGGAGCAGCCCTCTGCAGCGAGCCTCAGTGCTGGTGTCCCTATCCAGCAGCGGCAGTGGCATCCCTCCCTTCTCCTGCCCCTGCAAGCCTGCCATCCTTCTGGCATGCCGAGGCCCACGGGCTGGCACCACGATGCCTCATGCACTTTGCAGCACCCTGCTGGGCCAGGTCCTTGTGCCTGCTACCGTCTTCCGACACCCACCTGCACCTCCCCTCCCACCAGCCTGTCTTGCCTCACCTGTATTACCCAGTTCCAGCTGTCTGTGGGTCCTAACCCCGTTTTCTGCCAGCTGGATGCTTCCTAGCACTCCTCCTGCTCCTTTCCCCACTGGCTTTCCTGCCCTTGGGTTCTCACTGCTGGGGATGGGCTGTGTGGGTGCACAATGGGACCCCAAGCACTCCAATGCCCCCATCCCTTGCTTGCCCTCCGCACCACGGTGCGGCAGCTGCCCCATACCCCGTACCCTGGGCAGAGTGCAGTGCAGGATGCTGCCCGCGCTGCCCTGGGCTCTCAGGGCTGCAGCCCTACCTGAACTCAGCTAACGCTGCGCACGGACATGCAAGGCTGGAGCTTCTTTGCTTTCCGCTGTTCAGGAGACTGCTGGCTGCTGGGGTGGGTTTCATGGCATCTGTATGAACAGCCAGGCCCTGGGCTACTGTCTGTCTTCTGCTGGGAAAGACCTGGGTTTCCCACAAGACTTTCTGGGAAGGAAAGCTAGTCCCAGTAACAGCTGTGGTCAGGGGGATGTGTGGGGCTGAGGATGAGCCCGGCTCAGGGGAAGACCAAGCGTGTTGGATCTGGGTTAGACTGGGCAGAAAGTGCTGGGCGTCATGAGGACACAGTGTGGGACCCTGCAGAAAGCTGGTGGGGCTCCGTCCGCTGCCTGCAAGGATGCTCGTGCCTCCGTGGGTAGTGGGGCACTGCTCTGCAGTAGCACGGGGCAGCTCAGTGCCAGCCAGGCCCCGTGGTACGGGCAGTGGAGCTGGGGACGTGGCAGCAGGCTCCTGCCAACACCTGGCATCTCAGGGTGCTGGGACGAGCTGGAGCATCCATGCAGGGGTGGCTGCGGTGCTGGTCTGAGTGCCCTGGTATGGGGATGGGACTAGAAACACAGAGAGATGCTGCCAAGTGTAACATAGCCGTGGTGTCTCCCGCACTCCGCTCTTGCCGGCCTTTGCTACCCCGTTTCTACACCGCATGGCACACGCGGGCACGGTGCGAGGGTGTTGTCGTGGTGCACAAAGGTGCCTGGCTGCTGCTGACCGTGACCTCTGCTGGCTGCCACGGTCTACTCCGTGCCGTGCATCTCTGGCCATGCCACCCAGCAAACCCCACGCTTGTTGGAGAGATGCAGGGTAGAAGATTACAGCTGCAAAACAAATTTAAGGCGGGTGCGTTGCTGCACTCTGCATGTGCGTATGGGGAGGCAATCACTATATAAAGATGTGTATTAACCTGATGAAACGGCTTCACTCTGATTTTCTTCCCCTTCCAAGGGTTCCCAGTACCTTTCTCTTCCCTGCAAGATTTGTTCCAAGAAGTTTATTCTTTTCAGTCTTGCATGCAGTGGGTGCTCTGGAAATGGGAGGAAAAAGGAATCGCCGTTTCATGGGAAATCCCATTTCAGTGTGGCAGCCATTGCAAAACACATTGAAAGCCAAAGCTCAGATTTTTTCCTAAATGAGTAAAAATTTGCAGGATGTGGAAGATTTTTGTTTGGAGCACTGATGAAATTTTGTCTTAAATTGCTTTAGAGCAGGGAGGTAGGAAAGTTATTTTCAGTAACATAGATAGACTAAAATATTTACACTATTACACACTGAGTTGCATAGGCAAGAATTACATTAAAGCGGGTATCTTATGTGACGCCGTGGACTGAAGTTAAATAATAAAATATGAAATATCCTTGTTTGATTGAAAGCAAATCAGATGAGCAGAAATTACCGCATTTGGGGCTTGGGCAGGGGGTGACAAAAATGTATTTTCTGCCAGAAAATGACACTTCAAATGCTACTACTGGGATCTGCGCCCTCCCAGGTGATGCCTCTGGCTCAGCTCTGCCCTCCGTCTGTGAGGTGGAGGACCTTCCTCCCCATCACGGCACAGACCCATGAACTTGGGTGGTACCTTGGTGGGGAACATGGTGCCAGAGAGAACGGGGACCTGGAGATGTCTCCCCCAGCATTTCAGGGCACATAGGGACAGCTGAGGCAAACAGCAGGTGACAGGGATAGGGTGATGTAGAGGGACCGTACTGGGGAGGATGCAGAGCCGCTGACACAAGGACGCTCACCTTTTCCCCGTATCACAAGGTTGGTGATGGAGACATTTTTTTTTCCTCCCTGCGACAGGGCTGGGGTGCGGGAGAGCACCGGGGTCCTTGGGAAAACCCAGCAGCTTGCTGCGCTGCCAAAACGGGGCCAGGGAAGGGTCTGTGGCAATCTCCCCCACTAATCTCTTGATTGTAATCTCATTAATTGCCCTTCTGCTCAAACAGAAAAAGAGGTAAAAACTCATCCGCACATTTTTTTCAGTGCTACTTTTCTAGCCCTTCCGCAACAATGCCGAAGTCGGGGCTGTGGGAGAAGCAAAGCTCTGAAAGGGAGAGGAAACAGCTTTTTCAGTTGTAAAAAGGCTGTGAGGATGCCGTGGTCCTCTGTAAGAATAGGAAACAAGAGGGTTTAGGTACACAGACTTTTGGTTATGGGGGGATGGGGAAGCATTAGTTTAAAAGAGGGAGTGGATTTGGGCTATGTTTGAAAAAAAAAATTACAAGAAAATAATTTTGGGGGTGTGTAATTTTTTGATTGCTCCCAAAATGCTGATATAAAGCGAATCCTTGCATGATTTTAGATGGGCTCATGGGGTTATGTTTTCTGATCTCACCTTCATTTCTATCCTTCTTGTATTAATAGCTTATAAAACTTCTGGAAAATCAACCCCCTGAATTTGTAGAAAAATAATACAACAGTGCACAAAACCCACCAACTCTGCAAGATTTTTTTTCATTCTCCTTGAATTCTTGTTTCCTGAAATCACGAGGGGTTTATTTACAGTGGAAATAAATGGGCACCCATTTTGGTGACAGTGGAAATAGATCTGATGAGTCTAAATTTGAGTACAGCTGAAAACCCGATGAATAACTACAGGGATGAAGGAATTCCCTTTTTTGATTGTTGAGAAATGATCAGAAATATATTTTACCTAGAAGAAGAAAACAAACAAACAAACAAACAAAACCCAAAACAAACACCAAACGAAAAATAAATGAACTCCAGCTCCCAAAGATGCTCAGCCCAGGGAGGGACGGAGAGCGGCTCGTCCCACGCTTCCCGCTGGGGTGGGTGCACGTGGGTCCCGATGGGCAAGGCTCCGGGATGCGCCGGTTTCATCAAGCCATCCTGACACCTCCGCTCTTTGTTTCGGTCGGGTCCTGTGTTTTGTACGTCCCTGCTCGCCTCGCTGGCAGCCTTCAGTGCTGCCTTTATCTCCAGGGGCAAATCCATTCATATGATAACTCTATTCATACCCTGACAGTTTTTGATAGTTCATTCTCCTAACCCCAGCCGTGTTTGCATGACCAACACTCAAAATTATTCCTCTGTCACAGAGAAACAATTAACCCCTTCGGCCCTGGTAGTTGAAAAGTGAGCGGCGGGATCATGCAGTCGTTATTTCCTTCAAAAAGAAACAAAACAAAAAAACCCCAAACATGTCTCGCCCATGTAGATGTGTGCTACTTGGGGTCATAAATAACCACATAAAGGATGTAACTCCTTCATGGGTCAGGTCCAGCCACACCAATAAAGCTTAATGAGCTGAGTTTGGCCCAGGGATACCGTCCAGAAAGGTATTCAACATTTATCTAAAGACATTGGTGAAGGCAGATCCATCCCTGCCCTTAATAATTTTTTCCAATGCTCATCAGCCTCAGCCTTGAAAAATTGGACCCCTCTTTTTCCGTAATACAAATTTGCCTGGTTTCACCTTCCAGCCATTTGTTCTTGTTAGGCTTTTCTTGCTAGATTAAAGACACCATATTTTTCTGCCGTGAAAGTACGCTGAGTGCAACCGGGTGCCTCGCACCCCTCATGGGCACAAGCAGATTGGGCTCTGCAGGTTCCCCTCACTCATGGTTTTTTTTCTTCCATCCCTGGTATTATGGTGGTGCCTGCGGTATCTTCTGCTCTATCTCCGTTTTCTCGTATTTAAAATGCTTTTACCATGTAAGTGAGCGGCAGCAGCGCTGGCTGCAGCTGGAGAGACCAGCTCCATCCCAGTATCAAGGGCACACACCAGTCACTGCATCCTTCCTTTTGTGCTAGGTACCTCCCATCCAATTTTAAAGGACTCTTGCGATATTTCATTACTGGTGGCATGAGATATTCAGACTGTCCCCTCAAATGTTTTTAGTATTGGTATTTTTGTCTGGAAAGATGTTCTGTTTCAGAAAGCTATTTTTAAGAGGGCAAAGTAAGGCAAAAGCCTTTATAAGAAATTAACTTGCTTTAAAAATGTCACTGGGGTACAAACTGCTAAGCATGGTTTAGGGTGGCCAACTGGTGTGAGAGGAAAAGCCATCCTCGGAGAAATTAGGGAAAAGGCATCCAACAGCCTGAAAAACTGCATTCCAAAGCCCCTTCCGATAATCCAGATAAGCGAGCACATTTGCAAAGATCCACATTTCCCTAGTGAATCTTCCAGAGAGGATAAAGCTCAATTTTTTTGCCAGGACTACTGGGCTGCAGGGGTCAGTGGGAACGGCAGGGTGTCTTTTTTTGGGGCACTGCAGGGCTCGTCCGGCCGACGGACTCGCAGACTCTGCCACGGGCACAGCTCTCCAGCGCCAAACCCACCAGAGTTGCTGTGGGTAGCACGGGGACCGGCTGGGAGCGACAGCGGGGAGTCAGGAGTTTGGGTAGGAAATCTGCAAAAATCCCAAACTGGCAGGAGATAACCGAGCAGGCAGGTGGGTTTAGGTGGGAAGTTGCATGCTCTGGGATAAGGACCTGAGATGGAGTTAGGGACTTCCCTGGTGTAAGCTTTGACTCCCCAAAAATGCAGCAGAAGTCAGAAACCTGGGCAGCTAAAGCTGAAAAAGCATTTGTGTCTATTCACGTTGTGTCCACTTTTGCTATAACCCAACACCCGTGAGAAGAGGAGTCAGGACTGGTGTGAGGACCCCGGCACAAACCCCTCTGGCGAGGGCTCCCATTTCTCTGATCTGTGTTCCGCAGGTTTTTCTTATCACAAGCAGAAAAGGCGTGTTCCGTGTTAGCAAAATCTCCTCTATAATTTTTAAAGACTGTCATGGTCGTGTGTTACTGGTAGCATGAAATATTCAGCCTGTCCCTGAAGCTGGGACTGCAGCTTGGTGGAAAATGGGACGTGTAGGTCCGAGTGCAGGTCCGTTAGGTGTTCTTCAGGCTTCTGGGTTTGGGGACACCGGTCAGGGCTGCAAGAAGTTGTCCTTCGGTGACGTGTGGCCTGAACAGATTAGTTCTCGCAGGGCTTTAGCCAAATGAGATGCCGAGAGGTTGGTGTGTGAGGCACGGGCTCCTCTCTGCTGATGGATGGGTCCATGTCGCCTTCCCATCCCTTAGGCTGGGGACGTTGTGATGGAAAGGACTCGTGTGACCCCCAGATGGCCAGACCTGGGGCCACCAGGTCTGCAAAGCCTTTCTCCAGGGCTGCAGGGACCCTTCAGCTCCCCTCGGTGCGCCCTGGTGCCTGTCCCCTCCCCAGCCTCGCCGCGGTCCTGCTCCTTCTCCTGCTCACACCGGGTATTTCCATGGAATATCTCGCCTCCCTGACCTTTCTCATCCTCCCGTCCCCAGAGCCTTCCCACCTCCTCCTCTGGCTTCTGCCCTGAATTACAACAAGCCCAACCACCCCTCGGGGCCCAAAATAACTCTTTCCCCACTGGCACGAGCCCCTGGACGAGGGGCAGTGGAAATGTGCTCCCCCCTCAGGGCTGGACCCATACAACCTGTCCTCAAGCCCTGGGACATCCCGTGGATTTTTAACGTTTCCAGCCGGTTACTTATCTTCTTTTATTTATCGTTTTACTTATCGTTTGCACGGTGCAGGGATGCACCCCGGTACCAGAACACCCTGCCCGGGTGGGTACCGTGTGTGCTTTAATTTGGGTCACCTAAACCTGCAGATTCACTTTGCCCTGGCTGTCCCACCACACACGAGCATCAGGAGTCTCAAACCGAGCAGGAAGCACGAGCATTTTACATCTCTATTTTCTCACCTATATTTCCGAGAGAAAACACTTTTTTTTTGGTTGTTTGGCTCTTGATGTGTGGGTTTTTTGTTTTTGTTTGTTTTTTTTTTTCCTAGGAAAAAAAAATGCTGCCCTGTAATTTCAAGGGTTTTAGCCTTGGAAATACTTTATTCAGGGTGTTTTGTTTTGTTTTGTTTCATTTTTTACATTATTTCACGACACCTCGGTCTTACCACAGGTTATGCTCTTGCACTGCACATTATCTTACATGATATCATGCAGGGTCTGGAAGGATCAGGTTGATCATTTTATTTTTAAAACCTGAACTGCGGCTTTTTGTTAGCACTGATTGAACAAACAAGCTTTCTTCCTACATCAAAGTATCTTCTGCTCGTGGTACCCTGAAAAGGGGTGACCCTCTGGGCAGTCCTTATGGGCATTGCCGCTCCTGATGCATTACAAAACGATATAAAATTAAATACAGAAAGTTCACAGCGACAATCCAGAGGTCTGAGAAGAAATCCTGAAATGGGAATTAGGGCACATCCAAAAAGCAGCACTGCTTTTCATGGCAATTGTTTGAAAACGGTTCATTTTTTAAATTATTATTTTTTTTTCCCAGCCTGATTCTGGTATTTCCAGAACTGTGGAAATCCCACGTTCCTGCTGGATATGGTGCCATCTTTTACATCCTACCCCCAGTGCTTTCCTCAGTTTCCTCTCTGGGCAGCCGAGGCCAGCGGGTGCTGATGCGAGTGTCACCCCTGCTGTGCCCTTAGTCCCTGCAGCCCCGTGGACAAGCAGCTGCTCGACAAAGCCTGCACAGGTCCCGCTGCGGCTGCGGCAGAATGATGGTGTGCAGCACCCTGCCGTCCTGCCCACCCTGCTGCCACCATGCCCACCCTGCCACCCTGCCCACCCCGCTGCCACCGTGCCCACCCTGCCACCACCGTACCACCTGCCTGCCACCATGCCCACCCCATCACCACCATGCCCACCCTGCCACCACCGTACCACCTCCCTGCCACCACGCCCACCCCACCACCACCGTGCCCACCCCACTGCCACTGTGCCCACACCGCCACCACTGTGCCCACCTCCCTACCACCGTGCCCACCCCCCTGCCACCGTGCCCACCTCCCTACCACCATGCCCACCCTGCCACCGTGCCCACCCTGCCACCACCATGCCCACCTCCCTACCACCGTGCCCACCTCCTTGCCACTGTGCCCACCCTGCCACCACCGTGCCCACCCCACCACCACCATGCCCACCAGGCTCGGTGGGGCTCAGCCCCTGCGCACAGCTCCCCCGTGGGCAGAGCTGACCTACCCGCTGGACTTGCTGCTCTGACTGCGAAGCCCCAAGGGCTGGCCGCGTGTGTTGGTGACTACATGACTCTTTTCCTTTCTTTAAAGATAAATATTGTCCCAGGGAGGGGGAAGCTGGAAGTAAAGCATGCCGGCCTGTTCCCCTGCCATGCTCCGAGGCCGGTAAGACACAGCTTTGTTGGTCGGCTTTGCCTCCCGATTCGGAAAGGTCGCAGCTGGCTATTCAGCGTGCCCCTGGATTAAACGGTGGGACACAAATAGCTGACCCACCCTGGCCCCACCTGCCCCTTCAAAGTCCTGTCTGAGCTTATGGGAAATGAATGCTGCTGGCCCTTGTTCCCCTCCTCTCAGGGAGCCTTTCCCTGCCCCTTTCCCATACCCCGACTTTCTCTTCCCGCTGCAGAGAGCCCTCCCCGTGTAGTTCCCCCACCGAGTGGGGCTGGGGCTGTGGGGCCAGTGTGGGGTGTGCAGACCCGCGGGTGGCTGCGGGGGCTGAGCCTGCCAGTCTTTGGGTAGCGGGGAGCAGGAGCGCCTAACCGTGCTGATAAGAGTTTAATTATCGATGCAAAAGGCGTTGTTGCATGGGGGGGAGCCTTGCTGTGAATCTTGGGAGGCCTTTGAAGTTGTGATGGAGAGGAACTGAAGCCCAAGGGAACAGGGCTGCTCCCACTGACCCTTCCTCCCCATGCCTGCGCTACAAAGCCCCTGCCTGGGAGGGAGACGGCAGAGTAATTAGAGTGAGGACTGCAGTGGGTTAACAATTAGCGAGGGTGCTCAGGGCCCTCTTTGGTCCCCCACTGCTCTTCTAGAGGCTGGGGCTCAGTGCATCCCCCATTGTGTCACCCCCAGGCTTGTCCTGCTACCCCACCACGCACCCCTGGGTGGGCAGAGGGTCCCCAGGCTCCCCTGGGCTGGGCAGCTGTGGCTGCCGTGGGACCCTTCCTGAGCCCGGCATGCTTAGATGTGGGACCCCCCAGCGCCTGCGCCTGTTAGGGTTGTAATACAGCCCTGCGGGAGCCGCCGCCACACACGCAAGTGCTGGGAAAGGTTTCTGAGCACTTGCTCCCTATAGGTATAGGTATAAGGCAAGAGATATATGGACCCGGCAAAACACACAGCCTCTGGATGTGAGTCCCTGCCTCGGCTTCCTCACTCATCCCAAATGGCATTTAGAATTTGGTAGATCTGGGTACAGGTATGAGTATGGATAGGGCTACAGATACAGATGTGCATACAAAAATAAAGTGGCAGGTATAAATAAATTATACATCATATACATACATGTATACCTGGTCTTTGACTCCTGCGTAATTTGCACCTATGAGATTGCAATGTGCACTACTCGCGCGACGTTAGACGATGCAACTTTAGAAAGGAGCAAGTAGGTCTGCCTTGCATGAGACTCTGTCTCAAGACCCCGGTTGGTGCTGGGGAAGCGACCTGCTTGCTCCTAGGTGCTTCCATTTGAACGGGCAATCAGGCTTGACAGCTTTTCCACCAGTGCAAGAATTTCCCCTGACACCTCCTGGTGTTTTGGCTCAATACGCCGAGTCAAGGCCAAGGCACAGAATAGGGAAAATACAAAATGGTGCTCAGGAAAACAAAATGGAGCTCGCTGTTTGAGACTGATACGTGCAGACAGTCCATAACATCAAACAGAATTGCCCAGCTGTAGGAGAGAGGTCTCCCAAACCGGCACATTTTCTGAGAAACGTTTCAGCTGAAAGGGGTCCTTTGTGGCGGCCTCACTCACCCTCTGGCATCAAGGGCGGGCTGTTTCTGAGCATCGCCTCCAGAGATGCAGCTGGAAGATCACCTGCGAGGGGCTGGATGGGGCAGTTGTTGCATGCGATGCGGCGGGTTCCCTTTGGTGTTCATCTGTAGCCTCCCGCTGAAATGGACAGTTTGGGTTTTGGGAGAGCGTGGGTCTCCCCACATCCCAGCACAGCCTGTCATGGTGCTGCTGGGTGGATGCTCATAGCCACAGATGTGCGCTATACCATGAGTTAATGCAGGAGCTCTTGGACATGCAATGCCTCTGTGTTTGTGCAATGCCCGCTGCAGTGGGCTTAATGCATAGGACTCCAATGCACTTGGCTGAAACGCTTGTTAAGGAATCAAAGAAATAACTTAGCTCTTTTCCTTCAAAGAGGTTCAAGCGATCTGCTCCACGGGCGTGTTGCAGGGAATGCAAGCTTGTTTGTGCACCAAAGCACCCGCAAGGAGACGGCTCCATCATCTGTACCAGACTGGGTGACAACCATATGGTCCACGTGGTGGGATGGGGCGTCGCAAGCTGGCTCCAGATCCCACACGCCGCTGTGCAGAGAAGCCTGGGGCACGTCCCACCATGCCTGCTCCGATCTCAGCATCATTCCCCACGGCGTGATGCTGTGGCTGGACCCCAGTCTGTTGCAGGCTCCTCATGCTGCTTGGAGAGCAGCGAGAGGCAGCCACATCCATCGCTGAGCATCTCAGCGTGGGAAAGAGGGTGCACAGACCACGGCGGGGGGGACAGAGGGTCTGCGAAAGCGGTTCCCTCCCCGCAGCCTGCCTGCTGAGGGTCACTGCGACTGTGCTCCTGCACTGTGAGCAGGGAAACTCCCGAGCCCGGGTTCCTGCTGGGCGAATTACCCAGGGAAAATAGGCAGAAAATCTTCAGATTAAGAATAACAAATAAAAATGGATTTGAGATCTCCGAGGTAATTACTCCGTGCTGAGGGCAAGGGGCCTCTTTAGCAGTGGGAGCAGCGCCATGCGGGGAGTGGAGGGGCTCGGCCTGCTGTTGGGCCAATGGAGTCACACAAGAAACCCTGGAAATTCTTTCAAATTGTTCTGCTAACATTAATAAATGCCTCAAAAGCTCCTAATCTGCTCTGTCAGGAGCATGACGTCCGGGTGTTTCACAGCCAGCTCACGTCTCTGCTCTTCTCTCCCCCCCCTTCTCCTTCCCTGCTTGGTAATAGTAAATGAAAGTGGCACCCGTTCCCCCGGCTGCTGGGACCAGCGTCACACTGAGCCCAGCCTCTACCAGGGCTGGGGCTGCTGTCCCAACGTGCCCCATCCCCACCGCGACAAGCGGGTGCCTTGCACCGAGACCACCATCCCCCCAGAGCCCAGGGACCAGCCGTGACCTGGTGCTGCAGCAGGGATGCGGTGCCCAGTTGCCTCGAGGTCCAGTTTGATGCTGCTTGAGGGTGAGGATGGGCAGCCAGCACGGATGAGGCATCCGGAGCAGGATCAACCTTACTGGGTGGCTGCAGGGCAAAGAGCACTGGGCAAAGCTGGAGGCACTGGAGGTCCCTGAGGGAGCCTGGTGCTGATGAGGGGTGACGAGGCATGGGCACCCTGGTGTTGGTGGCACGACGAGGTGAGGGCACCCTGCCAGCACCCTCTCCCAGGCCTCCACCCCCCGGCTCTGTACCCTGGAGCTGGGGCTTGGGCTCCTTCCCCAGGTGCTGAGCAAGTCGGGGGGTTATAAGGGTGGTGGCAAGGCTCTCCTCTGCCTGGTGCTGCAGCGTCCAGCGTGGGGCTGACGGCAGTAGGTGACACCCAGGGGCAGATCACCCTTTGCACGCAGCAATGCTGTGGCATCCCGCTGCCCCCATTCCACTGCTGACACTGCACAGGTTTCTGTGGGAAGCTCCTGAGTACATTCAAAGGTGTCCTCATCTCTCCCCCCACGGAAGCTGCTCCCCTCTCCTCGCAGATTTGCCCGTGTCTCCTCGTTAAGCTGGGCTCCCAGTGGTGGCAGGGCTTCTGAAGGGCTGGCTTTGATGGGTCTCCCCACGCAGCTGGTCCCCTGTGGTCTGGCCTGTCCAGTGGGGTGTCAGCCAGGACCGTGGGGGGTCACTTTGTGCTGGAGCTGGGCACCATGGTGCATAATTACAGTGGCTGCTGGAGTGCGGACTTCAAACTGGTGGTGCTGGGAGGGAAATGAGCCTAAAGGGCTCTGCAAAGCCTCTGGAGCAGAAGTGTCCAGGCAAGAAATGATGCTCCCATTGCATTGGTGTGGGCACAGGGTGGGACTGCCAGACAACCTGATGTTTGGAGTTTGTTTCCCCAGCTCTCCCTTGCTTTGCATCCCTCTGACCTGCTCTGCATCCCCTCTGACCTGCTGTTGGCAGCCCCCTCTCCTCCAAGAGGATGCATTGCTCTAAGCCCTATGGCCAGAACTGATACAGCCCCACCCCAACTCTACCCCAAACCAACAGCTCGGGGGAGCATCATTTGTTGCCATCCCCTTGCTCCGTATCTGCCTCAGCTGCAGCCAGGCAGGTCCCTGGCAGTAGCCCTATGGATCGATGGGTGCATGGGACAATCAAGCGAGCAGGGTACAAGGAAGGGTCATTTGTGGGAGCTCAGTTCCTCACCCCTTGGGGATGGGGAGAAAGCTTTCTAATGCAGCATTTTGCTCCTGTGTTTTACAGTGAACTTGCTAGACACATCAACGATCCCTGGGGACTGGGGCTGGATGACGTATCCCTCACACGGGGTAAGTATGAAGTTGACACATCGGGGACCCCAGTGGGACGGGTCACCATGGATACCTGCAGGGAGGGTGGATGGACATCTCAGCCCCAGGCTGGTGCCTTGGTCAGTGCTGATGGGGCAAGAAGCCCACGTCTGTTGGGAAAATACTAATCTGAAAGGCTAGCAGTGGGAAAGTGGCATTTGGAAATGCCGTTTAACTCTCCATGTCCCCTGGGAGGGACCAAGTTGTCACCAGGTCCCGAGCTTTGAGGGAGCTCAGGAGCTGGGTGGCCCCCACGAGCACTCACAGAGAAGCATCTCATTCCTTGCTGCACCAGGGAAGCATCAGGAGGAACAGCTCAAAATAACGGGGAAGCTCTCAACCACCTGTAATCAGAGGAGCTGGCTGTGGGAACTGGGCAAGAGGGGCAGGGAAGTATCCCTTCTGGCTGGTTCCTTACGGGGAGTGGCGATGCAATGTGACCAGGAGGGGTGTAGGGGAGGTGACCCCCATGTGAGCCTGCCATCTCTACTGGCTACATCCTCCCTTCACTTGCATTTCCATGTCTAGGTTTTCCTACCACAGCAGCTTTCTGGAAATTGTGAGTTTCGGATGGCAGGGGGGACCTGGCTGGAAGGATTTTGCTCATTCCTTTAGTGAACAGAAACAATCCCATAAATACACACAGGGCCAACTGCAGGGCACAGTGGGGCTTGCTGCATGCACAGAACGTGCAAAACTGGGGTGCCTACCTGGCTTCTGCTGCTGGGTTGATTTTTCATGTCCACTCTTTTTCATCCCCTCTCGGAACTAAACAGTCCTAATCTTTTCAATTCTGCCTCCTACAGAAATCTTCCCAGGCCTCTAATCATTTTCATTGATCTGTTGCTTGAGACTTTCAGTCGCCGCGCTGTTTGAGCAGGCGTGATCAGAACCGTGAATTCCTAACAATAACAATGATCGGATTTATAGCAGGCATTATCATATATGTAAATATATTAGAACATTAATTCGGGTCTAATTTTAGCAGTTAACTGTTGCAATGATGACAACTGTGGAAATGTAATGGATTGAGAGGTACAAGGTTGGAGGGGACCACAGAACTGATGTGATGTGATCTGCAAAGATACGGGCCTTCAGACCTGTTAATTCACTCATCTCAGAAAAGCCCATCTTTTAGGGGAAAAAAATAAATTGACTACAAAATTGCCAGTGGTGGCAAACCCTCCAGATCCTGTAGCAACGTCATTAACAGGTCCTTGTTAAAAGCCCATCATTACATGGGTTTGCCCACACATATTAGTGATGTTTATTAAGAATAGTCAATGCTAGATGCCAAAAAAAGAAAAAACAAAGAGACTTGTATGACGCCTAACGCCAAAACCACCTCCTGGACATGCTGCTGTGTCCTACAAGACCTAAGTAAGTCAGGTCACCACTCCTCACTTACCCCGTGCTTTTGCTCTGCTCGTGGCCTTGTTACCCAGAGGATAATCACACAGCTGTGTGAAAACAGTCTTGAACACCTTCAAGGAGGGTGCCTGGGTTTTGATGCGACATTCTTGCACAAACAACTTTGCATATCTTTTTCCAGCTGGAGGTTTTAATGGCTCCTCTGAACACTTGTCTGGACTGTGGTTCTTCCTCCATGGGCCACTGCACCACATCATCCTGAAAGAGCATCTCATTCCTTTACCCTCATGCTGGTTCTGCAGCTCCAGGTGTTTTTGGAGTAGCAAATTTGCACTTGGATCCAGCTGCCAGCAGCAGAAAGGAGATGGGATACGGGGCTGTGGTGTCTCAGCGAAGCTGCTGTGCAGTACTCATTTGCAGCGCCAATGATTTGTAATGATTGCTGCAGCCCCTGCAGCAGGGGTCAGATCCAGGTGGGAGGCATGCTGGCTGCTCCACAGGCTTGGTAGCTGGGCTCCACGTGGCTCCCAGCCTGCTACGATCTCTGCTTTAGGAAAGGGACTGAGTTTGCTGGTCACCACCTCGGGAGTGCTGCTGGTGTTGCTGGAACTGTCCCAGCCCACCAGCATGCCGTGACTCTGACAGCCCTGGGATGGTGTAGGAAGGAGGTGGTGTACTGTGAAGCTAGATTTTATATGAGGTCCCTATTTTTGCTGCCATTTCCTTAATTCAGACACTCCTGCTGGAAAAAAAGGTGGCAGTGCCCCCCCTCCCTGTGCTATCCCCCGAGGCTGCCCTGCCTGAGCCATGGCTGGAGCGCGCACTGGGTGCTGGAGGGTGCAGGATTTCCCCACAGCATCTCTGTACTGTCCACAGACAGACTGATCCATTGCAGCATCCTCCTGCCAAGGGCCAGTGCTGCTGCCCCTAGCTCCCCAGCTGAAGAGATGTTTGGTTTTGCTTTACCTGCTTCTCCTGTGTGAGCCCAGGGCCACCGCATGGGTGACATCGGGGAGCGGGGTGGCTCTGGCTGTGTCTTTGCATGGCAACAAACACCACTGAGCCCCAGGCCCCAGCCCGAGGAGCTTAAGAAGGAGACTGGTGTCCTCTAGCTCGGTCCCTAGTGCCCTACAGCTTGCTTTTCCAGCACCTGCAGGTCCTGTCCCACCTCCCTGGGGCTCCTGGGAATGCCAGAGCTAGAAGCAGTGTCCTCTTCTGGACTGGGAGATCCCAGAGCTGCCCTCACAGTCAGGGCAATAATCCAAAGAATCAGCAGTGTAAAACTGGAAGGCTACCGCTTGCAAAGGCCTGATGTTTTCATCACACCTGTGGGCAAGGTGAACTTGCCTCACAGGACGGGTTTTTTCCTTCTCTGTGTTCGCTGTGGCCAGCAAGAGCAGGAGCAGGGAGCAATGGGCACAGCACCATCGCCCTGGGGAGTGTCAAGCCATCAGGGAGGCAAGCGTGGCCTGTTTTGACATTTCCTCTTGCTAGACAATTAACTGAGGGGTAATTGGCTGTAATTGCCGCTCAGGGGTTTAATTGCATCCCCCCCTCACCTCCACCCCGGAGACACGTGCAGGAAGCAAAGGGTCACTGGGAGCATTCCTGTCCCGCAGGCTGCGGCTCCTCTCAATTATAACTTCAAAGGGCTCCCAGGAGCTTTGCAGCTCACTGCAGCCCCCGAACAATTCCCTCTGCATTGAAAATTAAACTCTTATCAGTGCCGTCAGAGGCTGCCCCTTCCCCTTCTGTGCCTCTGGTTTCCCAGCTTTTCCCAGCAAAATGCCCCAGTGCCCCAGTGCCCTTCCCTCCCCTCTCCTCGCTTGGCAAGTCACCCTCTGGATCAGAGGGAGCCTGATCGGCCCCTTTGCAAATTGCTTTTCTACTGCCTAATTAAAACGCTGATGAGATAAGTCAACATATTATTAATAATTATTGTATCGTCTACTTTGATTTACAAAGTCAAACAGGAAATGATTTTGTTCAGACACAGGGTATCTAAGGAGCTTGAATGCTGCCTTGCAAAAGCTAATTATAAGGGGAGCACCTTGAGTGCTGGAGAAAGGCCCCCTGTGCTGCCCAGGACCACCCTGTCTGCTCCCCCACCAGCATCTCTGTGGTCTGGCCCCACAGCATCCCCCTTGCTGCCCAGGCTGGGGTCAGCCCAGGGGGCTGGTGGGCACCTACCACCCAGGCAGCTGTCCCAATGCCTGGCATGCTCCGTGTTGACTCTGCTGGTGGGAGCAGCAGGAAAGACCTTCCGAGGTGGTTTGCACCTCCCCATCCCTGCCCCTCCGCTCCTGGGAGAGGGACGGATCCTGAGGCCCCTGGGCACGATTAGCCAAGAGTTCTCTTCCCTCGTTCTGCAGCAGCTCAGAGGTAAAACTGGCAGAAAGACACCAGATTTGCTTGAACAACCAGCTGAGAGCACAGACAACACTTTTCTGCCTGTGGGATGGTCCCTCAGCAGTTTGTGCATCAGGGGTGGGGAGTTCATGCTGCTGTGAGGATGCTACAGTAAATGCCCCAGGACCGTACTGTGTGCAGAGCAAAGCTCACGCACTGGGGGACATTTTCTGCCTGGTCCTGCCACCGACAGTCAGTTCACGGCTTGGAGGAGCCCTGACTTACACGCCAGCCCTGTTACAAAGCAGGGTCTCCCTTTGCTCCAAGCCCACCCTGCAAAAACCCTGTCTCCAGTCTGGCTGCGCTGCTTACTTGCCATTTCAGCTCCCCTCAGGGTTGTGTCTTTCTCCTCAGACCACCAAAAGCTATTAGGGCTCTCCCACCTGCTCAGGCTATGTCTCCTGCCCTCCGTCACTTTGATGTCCTTTTGCGGTTTCTTGGGTTTCTTTTCCAATACGGAGCCTCTGCTTGGATCCAGGAATACCAGCAAGTTACAGGGCAAGCTGTGGTGAAATTCATTTTCTTTGGGAAAAAAAAAAAAAAAAAAAAAGAAAAAAAAAAGAAGATGAGTTGGAATAGAACATTGGAAAATAAAGATTTAGACTAGTAATTGAGATAAAAGCTCATCTCCCAGTGCTTGTTCAGTAAATGCTGGGTTATTGCTAATTCCCCAGACGCTGGTCACTACCAGGAGTTAATCACCTGCAGTGAAGCTCAGGGTAGTTAACTGCCTGACAAATCCCTCCTTAGCCACAGCAGCGACTGATTTCATGGGGATTATCTCCATTAACACCTCCCATCTAATGATTTATAGCTGCAATAAAGCCCTTCCCTTTTTTTTTTTCTGCCCCCCCCCCCCCCCCCCCCCCTCCCAGTGCCAGTGGTGTGAGGGGCCCAGAGGCTCCCAGGGAGGTGCCATAGCCTTGTGCTTGGGAGGGAGGGAGGAAGGAAAGTGCTGGATGTCTCGGCAGCAGGAAAAGCTTTGCCATGCCAGGCAGACCCGGCATCCCTCCTGGAAGCCATCCCAGGACTGGGGTAACCTGTCACTTGGCTCCCTCCATGGGTACCACAAGGGTGGTGGGAGGCTGAGCTTCTGTTCCAGAGGGTGGTCTCTCCTTTTGTGTGCATCCCCTCCACTCCTCCTCCTCCTCCTCCTCCTCCTCCTCCTTCTCCCCACTCTGCTGCACCACACAGGCCCTGGGAGACTTCTAAGACCTTGCTCAGCCGCCCAGATATCTGGTGTTTGCATCTTTCGCCTTTCATAATCTGGCATTATTTTTTTTTATAACTGGTGTTGACTTTAATTTAAACTCTTAGGCAAACCCCTGAATACAGATGCAATCATGTGTGCCCCCCCCCCCCCCCATCAATGCGTGCGCTCACCACATTAATTATGATGTCCTCATTTCTGTCTCGCTAGGGGATCTTATCACAATGATGGGGGCCGGGCTGAGCTTTGTTTAATGAAAGCCTCTTCAAACTGTTAGCCAAGAGCAGGGATGCCAGGGGGCTGGGTGCATGCACAGTGCCTGCGCTCTGGAACCGGTGGTACCCAGCGTCAGGGGTTCCTCTCCCTGGCCTTAAATGCCTGTAATGAAGAAAGACCCTTCCAATCATGGGGATTCCTGAAATGGGTTGCTCCAGCCCCGATGCCCAGGAGATCCTGGGACCTGGCAAAGCTTGTGGAAACCTGTGTTGCCTGGTGGGACTCTGGGAAGATGCACTTGTGGCATCTAAGCCACCACTTCAGTTGGCCTGCCTGCCCTCCATGCATTTCCATCCACGGAAGAGTGCTTGCCCCGTTAGGCCAGTGGAACACGTGGTGTTTTGGGCCAGTCTCAGACTGGGATCCCAAGGCACTGCATGCGACCTTGGGAAAGAGCTGGCAGTCCAGTTGCTGTGCAGAAAAGCAGCAAGTTTGAAAGAGTGATGATGCAAATGCAAACCCTCCGAGTCTTCCCCTGTGGTTGATGCTGACCACTGCTGGTGCTTGGAGATGGGTATTTAGCTCTGCTGTCTGCCAGCGGTGAGGATGCTGCCAGCTCTGGCAGCACCACAGTGGCAAGGGGACACTGCTGTTGAGAGCACAGTCACCTCTGCCAGATTTGGGAGAGAAGCGAAAGTCTGGAGGACACTAGCTAGAGGTCAAGGCATTTTGGTGCACACAATAACCTCGTATTTCCCTTGCTGGGCACTCCTAGAGAGCCAGGGATGTTGCAGAGGGGACCTGGCACTGCAGGGAGCATCCCCACTATGCATCCCGCAGCTCTGCCCTCACCTCGCATCTCCTCCCATGCACGGCTCTGCCTCACTTCCCCCCAGGGAACTCAGCAGGGAAAAAGACAGGAAACAGATGTTGTGTTAATTTGTGCTCGATTAATTTCTACAATGACTTCCACCCCCTCTGCAGCACGGGACAAGAGGCAGGAGTGTATCCTGTGTGTCAGCACTTTCTGTGGGCTCACCTCTGGTTGGGGAAACTGAGGCATGAGAGGAGTACCACCGCTTGGCCCTCCAGCAAAGCACACAGGTAGCCTGGCCCCTTCCCACGTTGACCACCTGAGTGCTGGGGAGAAGAGCAGGTCTTCAGTGATCCTAGGACAGACATGGACATTTCTAGCATTCAGAAGAACCAGAATTATTTTTCTCTCCTGGCAGTGGCTTGACTTTCACACCCTTCACCAGCGTATTCCCCTCTGAGCTTTCACTGACGTTTGCACCTGGACCTGCTGCCTTTTCCAGGTCGCTTTAAGGTCTTTAGGAGTGAGAAGGAGAGTTTTCTCCTAAGCAGGATTCTGGGGGAGTTTTGAAGATGTATGGCACTGAAATGACTTCTAGCACTAGAAGTACAGCAGCACCTCCTCCGCAGGGCTGCAGGTCGGGGAGGTTAAATGAGGAAGAACTTTCCCATCTGAGAGGGGAGAAGGGAGCGGGCTGTCTTACAGGTATCACTGATAACCTCTTGCCAATATCTCCCTTGTTATCCACTGATAACCCAGAACTTGCCAATGTTCTGGAGGTGTGATGCCCTCCCTTAGCTGTGTCCTGCCCTTGCAGTGCTGGCAGCCCTATAGCAAGGCTGTGGGGTGCCTGTCCCAGGAGATCTGTATCCTCGCCAGCTCCCACAGTCACTGGGGTGAAGTCCTCAGGCTCACCCCCTCCGAGATGAGTATCAGGCTCCTCTCTGGGATGATGTTGGTTTTGTGTCCGTAATGGAACACAGGTCACCACTCGCACAAGAAAACACCATTTTTGTCCTGTCAGAGCAAGCCCAGAGGTTTATTTTAATGCACTTGCAATGCTGCTTAAAAGATTTGTTTTCCTGCTCTGTGCACTGCTGCTGGAGCTTTTCTTGGCTCCCCCAGCCCCCCCAGACAGCACACAGACTGGCAGGGCACATGGGGTGCCATGGTGGGGGGTGCTCCCTGTCAGCTGCCTTTGGGGGTGCGCTGAGGCTGTGTGGGGTGATGGTTTGGTAGGCAGAGCAACAAGTGCCGCAGGGGTGCCAGTACCTTCCCAGCTTCTGCAGGGTTGTGTCTGTAGACTGGGGCATGATGGTGGTGGGACTCAAGCATCTTCAAAGCCTGTTGCTACATCCAGGGAGAAGTCAGAAGATTTGAAGTCCTCTGCATCTCTTCCTCCTCCTCCTTCTCCCATAAGAATAATTCAGGGGTCCCAACCCGTCCATGGGAGATGTGATTGGGGTGCCTGGTTTGGACAGGAATGTGAGCTGAAGAGGTGGTGGGAAGCCTCCAGAGAAGAGAAGGTCTGTGGGTCCTGGTGAGGGGTTGGTGAGGGTGGAGAGGGAGCCATGTGAAGCAAAGGAGAGCCCGCAGAAGTGTCCTGTAGCCCTCAACAGCTCTGCTCAACCTGTCCCTCAGCTATGGAGCTCATTTGTACGCAGAATCTCACTACTCCTCACTTCTCAGCAGTTACACCCGCTAAGCACCCCTCTCCTAGATGACACAAGTGTCCCTGCCCCTCTAAACTCACTCAGACCCCTCCACTGCAATCGTGCTTGCTGCAACCTGCTTTTGTGCAGCATCTGCTCCCCAAGCTCACCCTGCTGCCACTGCTACACTGAATTTTAACCCCAGAGTTGCCAAGCTTTAAGCCCCTGGGGTCCTAGAGCCACCCCCCTCCCCCACTCCAGCCTCTCAGCTCACACTGAGGGCTCACACTGAGGAATCACACTGACACCACCTTGCCTGGGAAGAAGGGGGCTCTGAGCCCCTGTGGATCCCCGTTTCTTGCTGGAAGTCCCGTGTTCACTGCATGCTTCCCCTTCACCCCGCGGCAGGCACCCTGAAACTCCTTCTCCAGCTGGGAAGTGGCCTGTGGAGATGGAATGAGCCAGAAGAGATGTGGGGGAGCAGCAGGCAGGTGCCTTCCTGCTGCTGCTGTGAATGGTGGGTTGAGCACCAAGAGAAGGGATGTGCACGTGTGGTCTGGAGGGTTTGGAGCCTTCCCAAACACCCACTGCCCCCAGCTTCTGCCATCAGATCAGAGTTGTGCAAGCAATCCCATCCACAGACAGGGGTGGGCTTCACCCAGCTCTGCATCAGGGTGGGCTGTGAGAATTACTGCCCAAATTAGTGCTGGGTAAAGTCTATTCATCCTCATTTTGCTTTGGCCAGTAGCAGCAGCAATCTCTCATCCAGATGCAGCTGCTGGAGCAGAGGGAGTTGATCACGGGGTGGGTGATAGCCCAGACTCCTGCATGTCTTGCCCTTGCCAGGCTTTCGGGGACATCTGGAATGACCTGTTCTCTCTCTGTCCCGCAGTGGGATTCAATCAATGAAATGGATGAGTTTTTCAGCCCCATCCACACCTACCAGGTCTGTAATGTCATGACCCCCAACCAGAACAACTGGCTACGGACCAACTGGGTTCAACGGGATGGCGCGCGGCGGGTCTATGCAGAGATTAAATTCACACTGCGGGACTGTAACAGCATGCCGGGTGTGCTGGGCACCTGCAAGGAGACTTTCAACCTCTACTACCTGGAGTCCGACCGGGACCTGGGCACCAGCACCCGGGAGAGCCAGTTTATGAAGATCGACACCATCGCAGCTGATGAGAGCTTCACCAACGTGGACCTGGGGGTGAGGCGCCTGAAGCTGAACACGGAGGTGCGGGGCGTGGGACCACTGAGCAAGAGGGGTTTCTACTTGGCCTTCCAGGACATAGGCGCTTGCATCGCCATTGTTTCCGTGCGGGTCTACTACAAGAAGTGCCCGGCGATGGTGAGGAATTTAGCATCCTTCTCCGAGGCTGTGACTGGGGCAGACTCATCCTCCTTGGTGGAAGTGCGGGGAGAGTGCGTGGGCCATTCGGAGGAGAGGGACACCCCCAAAATGTACTGCAGTGCCGAGGGAGAATGGCTGGTGCCCATTGGGAAGTGCGTGTGCAGTGCTGGCTATGAAGAGCAGCGGGATTCCTGCATGGGTGAGTCCCTGCTTCTTACTGGCGGTGCCTGCAAGGGGCTCTCGCCTCTTTGGGGAAGGGCTGAGGACAGAAACCTGCTCACAAGACAGAAGCCTGGCCTCTGTGGAGGCCAAGGGCTGCCCAAACCTTTGCTGGATGGCTTCATGCTTCCAAAATGTGCCACTGGTACCACCAGCAAGCCCTTTGGGCACTCCTGTGAGCATGGTTGTGACAGGTCTTGGTGCACAGGGCATGGCTTTGTGATGGGGGCTGGCACGGGGACAAGGACTGCCCTGGCTCCATCTTCCCCTACCGTGGAGTGCGTGGCCCAGAGGTCCCAGACCAGTGCCCCCAGCAGCTCTGGCTCGTGCTGAGTCCCAAACCAGTGCCCCCAGCAGCTCTGGCTGGTGCTGAGATCCCTGCTGGTGCACTCCAGCAAAGCACAGCTCAGCCTCTCCAACATGCCCCGCCGCTCGCTTCCCTTTGGCAGTGGATTTTGAAAGCCAGGAAAGCAAAAAGAAAAAACACCGAGCTTTTACAAAACAAGGTTATTGTGTCCATCCATCACCCCTCCCTGGGGCTGCTGCAGAGCACTGTCATCTGGGGGTCCAGAGAGCCTTCCTGGGGGTCCTCTGTGCCACTGGGCAGGCTTCAAGCTGCTGACTGTACAAACTGTGATAAGGAAGCAGGGTGACCAGCAGCAGCCACGCACCAGGTACAGGGATGTGTGTGTACAGAGCACAGCGCTCGGGGCTCCCCGTGAGAGCCCTCCAGGCAGATTTGTTTGCTCTTGGTTTCTTTATGGGACGTGTTTAGGGGAGCAGCACAAATAAGAGTGCGGGGCCTTTGTTTGAGTTTGTCTCTCTCAAGTGGAGCATTTGTCTTAGGGAGACTTAACGCAAGGTTAGGACGTCCAACGCCAGACTGGAACGGATCCAGGTGCTGCTGGGACCAGCACCGGCCCCAGCGGGTCCCCAGCTACACAGAGTGGGAAGGACGGGCAGAATAAATGCTTCTATCCGCAACTCCTTCTGTCTGTGCCCATTGATTTGAAAGTCAACCTGGGATGGATCTGATAATTTAGAAAGGGTTGTCTTCTCCCACGCTAAAGAGTGGCTGCAAAGCGTGCATGGGGCCAGCCATGTGCTGCCGTGGGAGGGGGCACTAGTATGGGTCCCAGCCCCATGACTGCAGGGAGGTTTGGTTCAAAAGGGCCAAACACCCCCTCCCCATATTCCCCTCCTGCAGTCCCATGCAGCAGACTCTGCCCCAGGGCATCACCACCCTAAAGCTTGAAGGCTGAGGGAAGCCCTGGCATCGGCGTTGTGCTCAGCCTGCCTCATTTTCCTGTGCTCCCTTGGACGTGTGTCTCTCTCCTGGGAACAAAGCTGTGGAAAAGCTCCTTCTCTGCCCTCCTGCCCTTTCCTGGTGGGATTTCCCCTGTCCATAGGCCGGGCATAGGAGGAAGCACGGTCCAGCCTGCCTCCCCAGCTGGGGGACACACAGGCAGAAGCTGGACCTTCTGCATGCAGCTGCACTCAGGTCCACGCTGCTCAACCAGCGATGCTCCTGGTGAAGCTCTCCGGGGCTTGTGTCATCACAGGACAGAAATGTCACCGGCCTTTCATGGACCTCAGAGTCATCTTGCCCTCCTGCCTCCCCCATCCCATTTCTCCAGCTCCTAGCACAGGGAGTTCGATAGCCCCACGTCAAGTGAGCAGGGGCATCACCTCCTGCCTCCTGTCTCCTTTGGCAGGTGGGTGTGGAGCAGGAGTACATATATTTACAGACGAAAGCAAACAGATGCAAATCTCTGATCTAAGCTTCTTGTGCCTGATTGGGGCAGAGTTCATTTTTCACAGTGAAAAGTGCCTTTCCAGAATGATTTATAACCCCAGTGGATCTGTCGGAGTTGGAAATTAGCTGTTTTAATTGTCAGGTGGACAAAAGCAGGATTCCAGTGGCTGTTGCCCCAGCAATTTTTCATTCTCCTTCACAGGGATGAGATGATATAAATCACTCCTTGTGGCCCTAATAATCTTTCTATAAATATCAGGGAAATTCATTTTTTGCTTGGGGGAAAAAATTAGAGAAAAGATACTTTGCTTCTATGGCAGTGTTTAAAATGTGATTCCAAATTAATTTCCTTCTGCCTTTCACAGCCAGACGCCTTATTTGTCAAAGCTAAAGATGTTTGAACAGTGGAGGTTTCTCCCCCTCCTCTTTAATGTTCATTTTTCTAAGGACCTGCCAGAGTGATGGAAGACAGTTCAGGAAACCAGATCATGGCCAGAGCTGTTCCCAGCTCTTCAGAGGAGAAGTAAGGTTGTGCCACAGAGCTGGGAAGGACAGGGTGAGGTGGGACATGGTGGAGGATGCGTAGAAACGTGGGGAACTTCTCTGCCTTTTGTCCCCTTGACTTTCAGCCACCAGCTTGGATGCCCCTTTTTTTTGGGGGGGTGGGGTGGGGGGGTGGCTGGGATCGCTGACTCCTTGCACTTGCCCCAGTGGGATCCACATGTTTCATCTTGTTGTGGTGTCCTGGTGTTTGCCATAAAGATGTGAGGGGCAGTTCTCATGGGATCAGGGGACCAGATCGAGGCACTAAGGTCAGGACCATGCTAAGGATGCCAGCTAGCCTGGCATCAGCTGTGTCACAGCCCCGCACTGCCCAAGACATTTGTCCCCCGTATCTGTGCCTCAGGCATCTGCCTGATCTTCAGAGACACAGGACCCCCTTTTCCAGCTGTGGCTGGGCACAGGTGCTGCAGTGCCTTCCTGGGCAGAACCTGGGTTTGAGCATGAATTGCCACAGCTGCTGATGGGGTCCTGGGGTCTTCCAGCTCCTAAAATTCCCAGCTTCTAGTCCCACGGCATCTTCTGCCACAACCACCCCAAGGATGAAACCCCGGGGGGGGGATGTCTCTTCCAGGGCAGCACAGCCCTGCTGCCCCACTTGCTTTTCCCCTCCGTTTTCAAGGCTCTGAAGGACTTTGCTTCTCTCACCCCCATCATCCACAGCCAGCCTTGGATGCGCTGCTCTTTCCTCCTTGAAATGCATCAGTCCGCAGCAAGACACGTTAGTATCTCTTACACACAGCAAATAGCAACTGCTCTGCCTAAATAGCAGAATAAGCAATAGCATAAGTGAAAAGGAACTGTCCCAGCAATTTATCAGATAAGAAAACAATCAGCATAATTCACCTTATTTATATGCAGCTGCTGCACAGGACAAATAGAGACCCATTTCAATAAGGTCAGTGCAATTAGAGAAATGAGAAAGGGGAGCACTTTAACCCTGGCTCTGCTTCTGTGGGAAGGGAAGAAACCCATAAGCCGCCTCCTCAAACAGCCAAGAGGCTGAGAGCTGGGACACGCGGATGGATGGGGAGGTGGACAGGGTGGCTCACGCAGGTGAGGACAGTGGCTTTCCACCCCCCCACCTCCTACCAGCCCCAGCCAGACCCTCTTTGGGGTGGGCTGCCCGGCTCCTGAGCCACCAAGGTTTTGAGCCCATGGTCCTTGCACCAGGGTCAGCCTTTTGGGCTGGATCTGGATTAGTCCTTGGGCTGCATCTGTCACCAGCTATCAGTGAGCAAAACTGGAAAGCTGGGCTAAAATCTGTTTAGCTGATGATGAGTTTTGCGTGCACAGAGCTGGTTTGGAGTATCAGCAGCACTGCTATGGCTATGGATCATGGTGCTGCTCTCTGGGAGCTGACACAAACCCACCCACCCACCCAGCCACCAGTCACAGAGACCTCCAGGAGTGCAGAATCTCCCAGGAAGGATGTTTTCTTTAACATACAAATGAAAAAGGGTCAAACAGAAGGAACAGGCCCACTTCCCTGTTGTCAGAGCAGGTGGATGAGCCTTCAGCAGAAATGCCATTAAAAAGAGTGCCTTTGAGGTATATCCATGGGTTTCTGGAGCAGTTCAGAATTTTTCTCTAAAGTTTGGGACTGGGCATCTTAGCCTCAAGATTGCTCTGGGTGCTTTCCTTCTGCTGTGCTCGGTGGCTTCAGCTTGGCTCTTGCCTTTGCCTGGAAAACAGTGATGAGGGAGCAACAATTAAGCAATTGCTGCTCTATCAGCCTGTTTGCACAGGAGGATGGGTGTTTGTAGCCTGCCAGGGCTGAGCCAGAACAGCTACCAAACAAGGGTCTGATGTGTGCGGCTGAATGAGGATCTGACCCTGGGGTAGACTTTATCCAGCTGTGCTTAAGCCAAAAAAAAAAAAATAATGGCCTGTGTCCTCTGGACAAGGAGAAGAGAGGGAGGCTGTCACTGCCTAGACCCTTTCCTCTCCATCTCCCAAACTGGAGGAGAGATGGGAATAGGAGAAGGGCTGCTGGCCCCTGATGGACAGACCCCTCTGCTGCTGGGCTGTCCCACCCCTCCTGTGTGTGGCACATGGCTGGTGGAAATAGATCTGGAGAGTCTGGTTAGCAATCTGGAAGCTGGTTAATTTTTTCCAGTTGGTGGGATTCACGCTGATGAACCAATCAGCACATTTAATGTACCTTAAACCTTCCTCGTGGGCAACTTTAATCGAGCAATTAAAGCGCTACAGCATTGCTAATTAAGAGGAGAAAATACCCGGCTTGGTAATTACGTGCCTGTGAATACAGTTTTGCATCCACGGACCTTTATGAAGCAAGTCAGTGGGGACTGACTTTCCAGCTGGTGGGGCAAGGGGGGAGCAGTGCTATAGGGCACGAGAGGAGGGGAACCCCTATTCCAGCTGCACCCCATCACACATGTACCCTGCTGGTGGGCACAACCCTGGCCACCCAGGAGGAGGGTAAGCCCTCCAAATGCCAGGGAACACAATGGCACGGGTGAAGCCGTTGGCAGGGGAAGCCAGGTCAGAGATGTGGGCTCCAGCTGTGCTCTGCTGGGCAATGACCTGTGGCCACAGCAGCAAACCTTTGCAGCTGTGTGAACAGATGTGGTCCAGCTGCTGATGCTGAAAGGGGAGGAAAGGTGGAGGCATGCGACCTGCCCTCTTTGAGATTGGGTGCAAGGGGACAGACCCCTCTGCCCAGTGCACTGCACATGGGGATGCTGCTTGCCCCTGGGTACTAACCCAGGGAGACCACGGCCCGTGCTCCTTTCTTTCAGTGCAGCAGGGGTGGAGAAGCACACAGAGAGGAGGAAAGAGATGCTAGTGAGTTAAGGGAGCCCACCAGATCCCTGCTCCATTCCCTACTCTTCCCAAACTCCTTCTCCCTTCCTAAGTCAGAGATGGTCTGAGAAGCCCTGGGCTTCTCTCGCTCCCATTTTTCTGGCAACAGTGATTTTTTCTCCTACCTGTGTACAAACATCGCAGGGCAACCATGAGCTCCTTGTGTTGTGTCTTCACGTGGAACAGCCGATAGAGGCTGGTCAGTTGGCAATGGGACACTGCTCTTGCTGGGCTGACTCCAAGCAAAACCCCTTTTTCCTGGTTCTGGGCTACACAGGGGCCCCCAAAATGCACCTGGGGGTCACACATGCCTCTCGGTCAGCAAACCTGGGATTTCAGCTTCCAGGCTGCGCTCCACCTCCCTTAGGTCCTGCCTATGCATATATACCATGTGTCAAGGGGACAGATAAATGTATGTCAAAATACCCTGTCACTGCAGCTCTGGACAAACACGCTGGAATATGTTTCACATTTCTTTGCAAATTGGTGCGGATTTCAAGGAGATTTTCAATGCAAGTCCCAGCGCACACGTGCCAGCTCCGAACCGCAGGCTTGGTGCCTGTGTTGCACTCAGTGATGCCTGCTCAGAGCCTCCGGTGCCTGCTGGCAGGGTACCAGGTGGTCATACCCAGAGTTAGACTGCACCAGTGCCCTGGGTGCCCACCACGTAGGGTTTCTGCCATGACTGTACCAAAATAAACCTTTCAAGGGCAGGAGCAGTGATAGTTTCAAAGACGCGCTAGGGGAGTTATGCAAACGGCCTTTCCGTGACGCCAGGCAAGAAAATCAAAGGAACTTAGTGGCTCACAAGATTTTCATTATTGGTTTGCAAGCCAGTCAGCTGCTTTGTAAAATGCAGGCAATACTGGATGTTAAGATTATATCACCTTCTGCTTATCCCATGCAAAGCCCTGTATCCTATAAAAAAAAAAAAAAGAAAATAATTTGTTTTCCAAATCATATAATCTCGGACTATTCAGGACCCAGGTATCAGACTTCAGATGGGAGCAGACTGCAAAGACAATGTCTCAGGGACACAACCCGCTTGCCAGGTTCGGGATGGACGTTAGGAAAAACTTCTTCCCCTGGAGGATTATCCAGCCTTGGGATGGGATCCTTGGACTCACACTTGATTTGTACCAGGACTTCCAGGTTATAGTTCCAGATCTGGCTGCTAATCAGCCTGTATGGATCCCAGATCTTCTGGGCTGCCCATGCATGGCTAATTCAGCTCAACAAGCACGCTGGAGAAGGCAGGGCACAGGGTGAGGTGATCTCAGCATGTCCAGCATCTTCATCCCTTCCTCTAACACTCCAGCAAGTGGCCAATTGCATTTTCTAGGAAAACAAAAAAAAGCAGCCCCCCCCCCCACACACACACCTAAAACGATATTTTTTTTCTGGTTAGGAACAGAGAAAAAGGGCAGAGATGACTGCAGAGCTGCCTTTCCCCCACCAACAGAACAGTGTTTTGTGTCCCTGGCTGAATATTTTATTGTTTGTCACTTTTCCTCTGAGTTTGGTGTGTTTAGCCGCTGACGTGGATGAAGGGTGAGAATGATGCTAGACTGGAGTTCAGGGTATTGATGGGGATGAAACAAATTTCATTTGTGCTTGGTAGGTCTCTGTAGTCCCTGTAAGAAGTGCTGAAGAGCAGCGGGACTGTGATGGATGGATCTGGCAACTCTCAAAGACCTTTACCAGCTTTGGAATGTGGGGTTTTTTTGGTTTGCAATCTTTTTCTCCACAGAATTTGCCCAGGTGCAGGTCGTGGGCACAGGTTGTTGCTCTGGATGTGAGGTACCACTGTTCAGGTGCCTGGGAAGCTGTTGTTGGGGAATTTAGAAATAGGCAGCTTGTGGGAAAACCCCGGCATTTTGTACCAGCACTGACACTGGGGATGGTGTAACGCAATGGGAGGCTGGGGAGCCTAAATTCGCTACTGGCATATTTGGAGGTTGGGTGTGATTGCCTTGCGTGGGGAAGATGCTTTTCATCCCACGGAGCAGTAGGACTGTGCCAAAAATTTGTTCTGTACTCGACATGAGATCCAGATCCCACTCGTGTCACCACTTCTTGTGTGACAACTTCTTCCCCTTCCTGAAAACAAGATGCTGCCTCTGACACTTCCCCATGAAGGAGAAAGGGATCCAGAAGCTGGTGGTGCTCAGCTGTGCGGGGGTGAGGGCTGTGCTGTTCCCTGTGATGCTCTTCATTCTGCTTCTGCTGGAGTGCTGGGCACCCTTGATTTTAAAGCTCAGCCCCTGTATGCATCCATAGCCGTCTGCATGTGTGCATCCCCTCCAAAGCTGCATACCAGTTCCTGCAGGGGTTGGGATTAAATCCTTGGTATTTTGCATGTCCTTTCCTCATTTAAGGATATTTGCTCCCTGAAGCCTTGCAGCAGGGATGCAGGGTTGCCTCCAGCACTGCCATCTGCACCAGTGGCTCCCATTTGGCCCCGCTCCCTCCTGAACGCCGCGTTTTCTGGGTTTGTTTTTCATCCGGTGAAAACTGTGGGGTTTTTTTTTCAGAAGCCTTGGATAGTTCTGTCTAAAATTCCACTACAAAACTGAGTTTTGGAAACAGCTTTTTTCTAATTCTAGCATTAAGCCACCTGTTTCCATCCAACTCCTGCAAGCTGTAGCGTTTCTCCAGATAAGTTTTATATAAAAGCCTTCACTCTGAGAGCGTGCCAGGCTGCCTCACCTACGTCAGTCTGCACAGCACCACCCCGGCTCCGCTCCCACAGAAGGGTTCAGATGTTTCCTGTTTTGTTGGGTTTTGCTTGTTTTTTTCTAAAAGATGTAGGGAAGAAGAGCAGGAGTGCTTTCCAAAGTACTGTATTCCAAGCAAGAGGCAAGACCTGCTGATCTTTCTGTGGCAGCACCATGCAGATACCCAGTTTGGGATGCAGCCAGTCTGGAACACCATGGTTCCAGTTTACCCAGCACTACAAGTGGAATTACTCTAGTTGGAAGAGCAGGGTCCTTCTTACACAACATGTCCTGGTGGCTGTGAAATCTGGGTGTTGGGCAAGAAGCTGTGCAGGATGCCCTTTGCTGCATGTGCCGTTTGCTTGCAGCCTGATATGGAGGGTTTTGCCAGCTTTGCAAAATCTTCATGGGTGAAAACTCCCCTCTGTCCCCCTCTCTGCAACATGCCGGGTGCAAAGGAGTGCTGGATGTGTTGAATGATGGGGGAAGGACCAAGGAGTGGGGAGGTGATGTGAGGTGGAGTCTGGGGTGATATGAGGCAAATTCAGGTTTGTATAGTGGTGTGATGAGTTGTAAGGTAATATTGGGGGTGGAAAGCGTTGTGAGCTGTGCAAAGGAGCTGCAGGGTGGGAACTGGGCTGTTCCCACTCAGGGGCTAGGGGTAAGGCAGTGGTCTGGGGTGTGAGAGAGTGCAGGGGCAAGCAGCACACAAAGGGTGCACTGAGCATCAGGAGGGCTGCAGAGCAATGTGTGATCTACAGACCAAGAATTTACCTGAGGAAAAAAAAAAAAAAGCCACCCCAGCCAGCCCCCCAGACCCCCTCCAGACTACTGACCAACCTGGGGACGCAGCCTGGGATTGCAGGGAAAGGGGACACAGCCTTGCAAAACCACAAGGTCTGGGGCAAGGAGGTGGATGCCTCCTTTTAAGACATGACTGTGAGTAACATGCTTCTGTTTCAGTGTCTGTGTCATGTAGGAGCTGAGGTTGGAGGCATCATGCCTAAACTGGATTGAAAGGAGCTGGGATTTTCTGTGCCAGCTTCTCCCGCAGCCTGGAGGGCTCTGGGACCAGTGCCTGTCTCTGGCTGTCACAGTGGCTCTGACACCCTCATTTCCATCTCTTATCTCCTCCCAGCACTGCCAAAGGGAGAAACGCTGCTGCTCTTCTGCTGCTTGTTGATGCTCAGCTTTGTTGCAGGGTCGGGGAGGTGGGCAATCGGTGGCACCAGTGCTGCTAAGCTGCCCCATGGCACCCTCTCAGCCATGCCCTCACCCTGGCCAAACCTCCTGGGCTGAATATGGAGCCGAGAGGGAGCGACACGGGGTTGATGCTCGCATTTGCAGCAGCACTGAAGTCACCCTTAGTGGTCCCACCAGGGCCACCTGCAGAGCGCTAGTCCCAGATGGCAACTTCAGCCTGAGAAGAGTGGCTCATTCTCAGCTAGCATCTCCCCGACAGGTTCATCTATCATCTCCTGAGCTCTGCCAGCTTATTAGCAGATGTTGTCCTGTCCCCAGAGGATGGAGAGGGAGGGAAACAAATGGACCGAACTACAGATGGCTGGCAGAGCCCTACCCATGCTCACTGTTTCTGAGACAAACCTGCTGCTCTGGGGCCCCTTGGGCAAGCGATGTGTGAGAGAGTGGGGCTGATGGGCTGGGAAAAAACAGGCACGATGTGCTGTGCAGGGTGGGGGGCTCAGTGGATGCCCCGTGGTATTGACCCCAAACAGGTTGGGATGGCAGTTGGGGACCCACCTAGGTGACAGAGGGCTGGGGATGCACTGTGCCAAGCACAGGTTTAGTGTTGGTTTCTGTAGGCTCTGCTTGTGACACTGGCCCAGCCAAGTGTCTGGGCTGTAAGCACAGTGTAGATGTGCAAGTCTTGAGCTGGGCTGCAGGTGAAGGTCTGCTGCTGTCCCACGTGCACTGTGAAACCACCCTGTGAGATGAAACTGCAAGGACAGTCAGCCTTGGCTGGGTTTTACAGGAGGAATGGCACTGGGGCCAGAAGGACACCGATAGCAGGACTTCTGGTGGTCCACAGAGGGGACCAGAGATCCTCAGACACAGAGGAAGGTTATCAGTTGCATGCAATAATTTAAAATACAAACATCCCTATCTTCTGCAGGGCTCCTGGGGGGGCACTTGTGGCAGACAGCAGTAGCTGGTTGCTGTGAAGACAGCAGGACAACCATTCTGCACCTCCCTGGTGGGCAGCTTCAGATTTTGGTGGCTTCAGTGTGTGCTTACAGCCATGGCTCTGGAGCCCTGTAAATTTTAGACCTGGTGCATTTCACTGAATTTTTCTTGCTGGCCACTTCTCTTCTGCTTTGCTTTTACCACAGCTAACCCAGGAGGTCCTGGTCTTCCACGTGTCACTGGCCTGGCACGAGAGAGCTCAATCCAGAGCAGGACATGCCTGTCATTCTCTACTGCAGGGATTTCATCTCTTGTGCAGGTTCCAGGCTGGTGCCCTCTCCCATGCCTGCTTTGCACGTGTGTCCTTCTTCCATCCAAAGCAAGCACTGAGACACACAGAGGTGTCTGACCCCATCCAGAGCGGTGCCTGCCCCAGCCCCAGTTGCTCTCCCACCTCCTCACATGCTCAGCTGTCCAGGTGCCAGGAGGTAGTTCCCAACAGCTCTGACCTGGTGCACATATTCACCTATAGCTTGTCATTTAGGATGATTTTCCCCCTGAATGCATCTAAAATAATTGTGAATCATTGCTACAGGTAATTAATGATGTTTGGGGTTTTTTTACAGCATTAAATGCTAAGTGATAACAGTTGCTGGGTGCAAATCTGCTGCGCTTCGTGTTCTCATCCTTCCTGCTGGCCTGTCTCTTCATACCTGATGTAGCACTGATTTCTCTGCCCTTGATTAAATATTAGGAGAGGGGGGGGAACCACTCCAGGTGTCTTTTGAATCAGGAGTCCCTGGTTGCCGCAGGGATAGAGATGATGGGGGTTTGCAGGTCCGAGGGGCATTGGCAGAGGTTGAAGGCAGCAGATCCTGACATGCACGCTGCCCAGCACGGACCGTGGGGCTGTCTCATTGCTTGCTTCCCATCTGGTAGACTGTGCTCATGCTGCATTTTCATCCTTTTCCACAGGGAAAAGCTGGGAACTTTTCTTTCTTAAAGATTTGCTGGTTCCGCCCACCCCCCCCCCCCCCCCAGCTAGCTACCTCCCAGATTTGTCCCCACCTGAGAACAGGGTGTGCCAGCACTCATCTCAGCCTTACACCCCAAACCAAGGGGTGGAACACTGGAGGGTGTTGCAGTGTTAGGCAGAGGGCACCTGGTAACGGCAGAGCATCCCTGCTTCTCTTGACGTGTGGCATCATGAGGACCAGTCAGCACCAGGGTTTAGCAAATGTCCCAGGCTGTCCTTGGTGCAGCTGGCTGGGGACAGCGCACCCCCTCTCCCAGCTCTGTCTTTCCTCTGTTCTTTCCTCTTCTGCTGCCTCTGAGGAGGTGAAAGGAGTCGAGAGAGCTGGGGAGCAAAGCCAGCCCCAGGCCGCTGCAATTTCCTTGTGAGTCCCATCTGCCTTCCCTCGCATCCCCATGTCTGGGCATTTCTGCTCCTTGCTCTGATGCCCTTTGGGAAGTGGAGAAGCAGGAATTTAGGAACAAACTCTGGAACTTCTGGAGGAACAAACTCTGGAACTGCTGGCCTTTGCTTTTTCCAGCCTGCTGTACCAAAATGTGAGACCAGTCCACGATACCAGCATCTCTGGCACATGCAGCACGCGTACATCCCTCTGCTGGTATTGCTTCCCTGACTTTAAAGTAGCCTTTGGTGCAAAACTGCCCCAGAAACTGGTGACAGGGTCTGAAGAGGGACTAGCAAGCCATCAGGGATGTGTGTGGCTGGAGCACTGCCTTCAGCTGCCATTGCTGGTCAGCAGCTTAGTTATAAAGAGGCTGTTGTATCACTGTGTACGTTGGTAGCAGTCAGTCTGGGGAGATCAGTGGCAAGGAAAGGGAGTGTTATTAATAAGAAAACAAATCAGCACCTAGAAGCAGAACAGACAGCACAGAGGGACCCAGACCACCAGGGATACTGGATCACAAACAAAACCCTTCTACATGTTTGGAAGAAAAATTGAGGCTGTATGTAGAGCTGGCCACTGGGGGTAAAGACAGGAAAATGAAGGTATTACTACCTCAGCAGGGAAAAACAGAAATGAGTCAGAGCCAGAAATAATGCTTGAATCACTGGAACTGGTCCTAGAAGTAGTTGATGAATACGGGGACCCAGACAGAGCCTGTTTTTCCTTACTTGGAATCAAAATCTGCAAAAGAGGACAGATCCTTCCACCCCCAGACAGATACCTGACATGCCACATGTCACTCTTGAGCTAATCGATTTGCCTAACGCGAGATGAGTTGTTTGTGTGACAAATGAATCACCCGCGGGGCTGCTGGGAGAAGTGGGGGTAGGATGGAGCAGACTGATGCAAGCCCTGGCGTGGGATGAGCGGCTGCTCCTGCCACACAGCCCCCAGCACCAGGAGGAGGGGAAGAAACTGAAGGCGGGTTGTGTTGGTTGTGTTGGTTGTGTTGCTGGAAAAAAAACTCAGGCTGGCTGGTTTGGTCTTGCTGTCCCTCCACCGAGAGCAAACAGCACGCATTTTCCTTTGGTTTGTGCAAGGAAATGTGTTGCTTTGTGCAGCAGCAGCACACCGAGGGGGGTTGCAGGGGGACCTGCACCATGTCCCAAGTGTTTTAATTCTTCAAGTTGCCCATGTGGGTGCCCTTGGGTGTCTGGGCGCACCCAGCATGTGTAGCATGGTGACCACTGTGAGGTGAGGACTGTGCTGTAAATTTGCCCAGTAAATGATGGTTCTTAGAAGAGTTTACAAGGTGATTTCCAGTGCTGCCTGGTTTGAGCTTCCAAGCGTTCTCTGCCCTGGGCCAGAGGGGTGGCTGCAGGAGGGAGAGCTCTGGGCACCGATCAAGGAAAGCACCTCAAGCTTTGCAGCCAGCTCACAAAAAGCAGAAACAACCAAGTCTGCTTGTGAAACAGTGGAGAACAGGTACCAGCATGGCAAGAAGTACAGCCTGGGGGAGAGACAAAAGCAGTTTTCACAGAGCCCGGTTTCCAGCTGGACAGCTGGAGGGGGGCTCACCCAGCACTGGGGGGAGGGCTGGCTCCCATGCTCTGGGATGGGGGTGAGAGCGGGGTGCAGCTTTGTGCTGGCGGGGTCTGCCAGGCCATGGCATGCACCTCATCCAGGTGCATCCCTCTGACCTCTGCCGCTTCCCTCCTCTGCAGCCTGCCAGCTGGGATTCTACAAGTCAGCCCCTGGGGACCAGCTCTGTGCAAAGTGCCCCTTGCACAGCCACTCGGAGAGCCGGGCAGCCCGCGTGTGCCGCTGCGACAGCAGCTTCTACAGGGCGGTGCAGGACCCCCCCTCGGCCGCCTGCACGCGTGAGTACCCCCGCTGCCCAGGTCTGTGCTGTGGTGGGGCAGGCATCATGTTCTGACCCAGCAGATGCTCCCTGGCAGAGAGCAGCATGCACCATTGCCTCTGTGCACACTGCCCCGTGCACTGCAGCAGCCTTTCAACCCCAGGACACCCTTTGGCACATGGGATGGGACCCTCTTAGCTGCACTCCCCCACTGCCCTCTGTCTCATCCTCAGGTGTTGCTGTGCTCTCTGTTGCTGTGGGGGAACAGTGGCACCAGGGTTTGTCATACGGGTTCTGCTCAGCCCTCTGCAATATGCTGCTCTGAGGGGCATCCCCAGAGGAGTCCTCTCTGTACTGGGTCCAGCAGGGCAGAAAGGTGTGGGGCTGCTAGCTGAAACCAGGGTGAAAGACAGGTCAGCAACATCTGACTTGTGTTTCCCTAGGGGATATCCACCCCGGATTGCTAATCTCCCCAGGAGATGCGGGTTTACCCTTCCCTTCAGATGAGCAGGTCCTGTCCTCCACTGTCCAGCCCATCATACACCTTGGCTCTTCCTCCAAAATCTTCATGCATCGCCATCGCTTCCTGCTTCCCCCAGACAAACACCAGCTCTTGCCTGCCTGGCATTTGGCATCCTGATCCAGAGCATCTTACCTCCATGACATTTCACCCTGAGACCCGTCTGTGTCTTTGCTGTCTTCTCTTTGGAGCATTTTCCCCTCTGGGCAGCCCTGTGCTCCCTGTAGCATCGTACATACGCGCAGGTACATGCTGCCCAAGATGCATCTCCCCATGGGTCCTCACCCTACCAGTCCTGATACCTTCAGCAGCCCCCGCTCTGCCTGACCCTCTGCTTCTTTTCCAGGCCCCCCCTCTGCTCCCGTCAACCTGATCTCCAGTGTAAACGGCACCTCGGTGACACTGGAGTGGGGCCCACCCCTGGACAAGGGGGGACGCGCTGATATCGTGTACAACGTGGTCTGCAGGCGCTGTGCGGGGGACGCTGGCCAGTGCGAGGCGTGTGGCAGTGGGATCCGCTTTTTGCCCCAGCAGATGAGCCTGGTGCAGGGAGCACTGACGGTCACCAACCTCCTGGCCCACACCAACTACTCCTTTTGGGTGGAGGCTGTCAACGGTGTCTCTGACCTCAGCCTGGAGTCCCGGAGAGCTGCAGTTGCCAACATCACGACAAACCAGGCAGGTAGGAGGAGCAGACACCCCCCCTCAGGCTTTGCCTGCACGGGTGTTGCTGATGTAGCTCCAACATTGCCCCAGCCAGTATCTGCAGGAGCCACAACCTGCCCTAGCAGCCAAGGGCTGGTTTGGTGATGGGCATGAGACACCCACGAGGGCTGACCCCTGTCCTCTCTGCTGATGAAGGTAGGTTCAGGGAGCTGGGTTGGGTTGGAGACAAGCTACTGCCCAAGGCAACCCTTACCCTTCTCTGGTTCACCGTTGCTCGTCATCCTTTTCTTCCACTTCAGCCTGTAACTGCTGGCGGAGGCTCCTTTTCTGTAGGAGACGGGGGACACAGAGAACACTTGTTTATTGACAGGAACACTAAACAGAACACGAATCTTTCAGGCTCTTCCTTCAGCCTTCTGTCCCTTTCCAAGGGGCCAAGCCATAGTTCATCCTCTGCTCTTAACTTGTAGAGGAATTATAGGGGAATGAAGGCAGGTTAATTAACATTGATAATATACAGCTGTGGGCTGGCTTCAGGGGCGGTGGGTTGGCTGACGTGGATAAGGTGCTGCTGTGGCTGGTTCCTGCTAAGTAGTTAAATAGCTCTGAAGGGCATGGAGGAGGACCTCTGGATGGAGAGAGGCCTGGAGGAAGCAGCGGGAGGAGAGTGAGAGCCAGCCCTGGGTGGAGGAGAGACAAGGAGAAGGATGCAGCAGAGGCAAGAAGCAGGGTGGACTGGCCTGAAGAGGATGAAGAAACAGCACGAGCAGTAGATGACCTTGTGAAACCTTGTGGGGCATTGGTGGCTGTGCTAGGGCAAGGTGTGCTAACTAGTTATTGAAGTTAACCTGGGATGTGATGGTAAAAGCCTTGTTGCAGCCTACTAGTTTGCTAGTGCTGCGACATTAACTCACCCTGATGCCAGGCCCTGGCAAGTGACAGCAATTTTTGCTGGGAAAAGTCTCTCCTGTGCACATCTCATCTTTGCAAATCCCTTGCTGTGAAATGCTCTCTCCTAGGAGGTACCTCTGAGCAATGCTCTAGCCCAGCTGGGCTAGGACCTCGCTCCAGGGTCATCTGGGCATCTCCCCATTGCAGAGCCCAGCCAAGCCCCTTTCCATGGAGCGTGCTGCGTGGGCAGAGGGGACAGGGCAGGGCCTGACCCTCCTTGTTAATCCTCCCCATTGGAAATGAGCCCACAGGAGCCCCTTGTGATGCTGAGCCCCTTCTGCTCTCATAGCAGTGGTGCCAGCAGGAGAAACCTGGGAGCCTCGCTGGGTTAGCTCATGGCTGGCAGGAGAACAAGGCCCTTTTGTTCCTAGTGCCTGCCCATAGTGCTCCTTCAGCCCTCTCCAAACAGCTCAGTCCCACTGGCTTCCCTCCTGCATGAGTCCTCCTAGCGCTGACAAGCAGCATCAGCCTGGTGCCTTGAAGGGGGATGCTCTCGGGAAGGGCTGAATATTCTCATTTCAACCTCTCTGGTGGAAAGTGGATGCTGGGCAGTGAAACCAGCGGGGCTGGGAAGTTAGTAGTGACTGAAGTTCAGATGCTGTGCCTGCATGGTGCTCCAGCTGCTGCCCACCACAGAGCATCGCTGCCCACCAGAAGGGGCTGAGGGAGACCAACAGTACTGCACAGGGTGGCTTGCCCATGCTGGGTGCTGGTTGCTATTGTGTGTCCCCCCCAGCCCCAGGTGGCTGAGCGGGGCAGGAGTGGCCGAAGCAGAGATGCCCTGGGGCTGTTTGGAGAGGTGGGGTTGCATGTGCCCATGGGGTTTTGCTGATTCCCACCATCCCACCCTGACCCAGCTCTCTGACGTCCTGTGTCCCAACAGTGATTTCTGCTTCTCAGAGGAGCCAGCCCAAAGATGAACAGAGCTGAAAGTGCTACCTTTCAGTCCTGGGTGCCCTGCTGCTGCTGCAGCCTCTGTGCTACTCCGATGACACCCCTGAGCTGCAGCCACGGCAGATGGCAGCTCCGTCTTCCCCAAAGCTGCCACATACCCTTTTTCACCCAGCAGTTAGGGTCACAGGTGGTGCCTGAACCCTCTCCATGAGTTCATGGTTATGGAGATGGGTCTCCATGAGGACCCAGTGGCTGTGCCTGGCCATTGCAGCATCCACCACACATCCTAGGGTCCTTCCAGGAGGGATTTTTCCAGCAGGAAAAAAGGCCATTGAGCTGGCTCCCCCAGCTGCAACAGCTCCAGTTCAGGAATGGCAGGTAAAGACTGATTCACAGGCTCCCAACTCAGGCCCAGGTAGATGACAAGTATCTCAGGGCAGGAGACCACCCCCAGGGCACCTTTAGACTGATGCTCAGTCCCTGATCACCCCTCTGGGCAATTACCCTCTCTCCCCCTTACCCAGGTGGTGCAGGGGGGTCAGGGTCTTTCTGGGGTCTCTACAGCCTCCTTTCTGGCTCTGGATCAAAGCCTGTCCCCTCCTGCCTATGCTGGGACAGTGCCCTCCTCTTTAATCTCCTCAGTGCCTGCTCGCTCCATGGGAAAGAGATTGAGGCAACTGAAGCGAATAAAATCTGTTTGCAAGCCCCTTTACAGCACTCATCTCCACATGGCTTTAATTAAAACAGAAACATGGTCTAAACCAGGGGTCCTGCCTGGGGCTCCAGCTCCTCCCTTCCCTGCTGCTGTGTCCTGCTGCTCCCACCCATGCAGGACCCCCGCCAGCAGGCACCTAACACTCTGCTGTCTGCATCCCCAGCCCCGTCCCAGGTGGTGGTGGTCCACCAGGAGAGCACGGGCCAGAACAGCGTCACCTTGCTGTGGCAAGAGCCAGACCAGCCCAATGGCATCATCCTGGAGTATGAGATCAAGTACTATGAGAAGGTAACGCTGAGCTGAGTGCCGCAGAGCGGTCCCAGCGTGGCAGATTTAGATGGGGGCATGATGGTTTAAATCCTGCTGGTACAATTGCTGCTATCAGCCAGCACAAAGGACCATTTTGGAAGACTGTGGTTGCTGTGCTGATGCAGCAAGGTTTTTTTGGTGGTGTTTTTTTCCTCAGGACAAGGAAATGCAGAGCTATTCGACACTGAAATCCAAGGGCACCACTGCCACCATCTCTGGGCTCAAGCCTGCAACCCGCTACATTTTCCAGGTTCGGGCTCGCACTTCTGCTGGCTGCGGGAGGTTCAGTCAGACTGTGGAGGTGGAAACGGGGAAGCCAGGTGAGTGTGTGCAGCTGTGGGATGTGGGAAGTGTGGGGTAGGGAGCATGGGGGTGGTGATGCCCTTCTCCCTGGCCGTTGTTCTTCTGCCACACAGGGAGTGAGGCTGGAGGCATGTCTCCTGCAGTTTCAGCCTGCAGGGCTTGCTTGGCCTTGCCCTCCTGAGATGTGCTAATACATTAGAAAGAAGAGGGAGGAAGGACATAGCAGTTAGGGCAGAAAAGACTGAAGAAGAGGTCCTGAGGCTCCAGGCTCCTCTGTGCACTGGTTTGCTGTATCACCATGGCTTTCCCAGATCTGTGCTTGGTTTCCCTGTGTGTAAACGGTCCCTGTACACTAGGAGAGCCCAAAAGCTAGGCTGGATGGGGGATGGCACTTTATCTTTGAAGACCATGACCCCACCAGGGTAGGGAAGTTCCTGAGCTCAGCAAAGTGCTCCCTACTCCAGCTCTCCTCGTTCCTATCCTGCTTCTTCCAGTCTCTCTCCGGTACGACACAATGACAATCGTCTGGATCTGCCTGACACTCATCACTGGCCTTGTTGCGTTGTTGGTGGTCCTGATCTGCAAGAAGAGGTAAGTGTTTTCTGGAGGTCAGGGCAGCTTGTCACCAAGTGGGGCAGGAGGGATGGGAGAGCTTGGGTGCAACTTTTCTCCTCTCAGTTTGCCCAGAGTATCCGTAGGTCAGGGGTTAAGAAGCAACCAAGAGACTTTGTTTAGGGGTCACCCTGCCTTCACTTTCCCTGAGGCAAAGCCAATCTCCAGACCTTCCCTTAATGCCACCAGGCTGAATAGCAGTAGTGACACCAACAGTGATAGCCATAGCAATACCAGTACCAGCACAAGGGCTGACTGGATGGGCTAGGGGGAGTGGAGACAGCTCTTCTCCATCAAAAAGAGCCAAGAGGGACTGTGTGTGCTACATCTCAGCATGGCTGAGCCAGGCATGTGGAGCACACATGCCATTGCCCAGAGCAGACCGAAGGGCTGCAGCTTTTAGAGCTGTCAAGCCTTGGAGAGCACCTGGAAAGTATCTTGCTCCAGGCCAAAGTGTCTGTCCAGCAAGATGCGGGGATGCAGCTGGTGGAGGACCAGGTGTTAGCTCCAGCTCCTCCTGGGCTGCCTACAGCCCTGCATGCACCGCCTTCCACCCTGCTTTTGGGTTGCTTGTGAGAGTGAGGGATGGGCACACCTCTTCTGACCCTTGTGTCCCCATGGCAGGCACTGTGGGTACAGCAAAGCTTTCCAGGACTCCGATGAGGAGAAGATGCATTATCAGAATGGGCAAGGTAGGAACCCCCCTGCTGCTGCTCCTGGGGTGTGAGGGATCTCAGCCCTGTGGATGGACAGGGACCTCCTGGCACTGCTGTGGTTTCCAGGGGTGAGGGGCTTGACCACTGCCTGCTTCTGGGGATGCGTCTAGGAGAGCTGAGCAGGAGCTCTGATCCCAGGGGCAGCCTGGTAATGGGGTTGAAGGGTTGTACAGCGTGAGATAAGACTGTGGCAGGTTCCTCCCAGACACCAGCAGGCCTGAAGAGTAGAAAATTCATCACAGGTGAGGGGTGGGAGCAGGGGGGTGATGCTGAGGGACAATCACATGGAGGAGACCTGGGTAGCCATGTCCTGGCCTGCTCTGAGGACACTACTATGCCAAAGAGCACCTTAGATTTCCTTGGAGCTGCAGCCTCTGTGGCTCCTCAGCATGTCAACCCAAGAAGTCCTGCCCCTGCCCATCCTCTGCCCAGCTGCTGGGTGCCCCTACTTGTCAGCAAGGCTGCTTGAAAGAGCTTACCTCCTCTCTCCCTTTTGAAACCCGGCAGTGAAATTCCCCGAGTCCAAGTTCTATGTGGATCCCCACACATACGAGGACCCCTGCCAAGCCGTGCATGAGTTCACCCGTGAAATCGAGGCCTCCCGGATCAAGATTGAGAAGGTCATTGGGTCTGGTGAGTCCCTGGGCCAGGCTGCCTCTTTGCATCTGCTCAGGGCAATTCATGGCCCGAGGTTGTGCCGTCCTCGTGGCTCACTGGGACCGTAGCAGGCTGTGCAGCACTGGCACAGCGTTCCACCAGGGCTTCAGCTGCTCCTTATCCTTCTGAGGTCAAACTCATGGAGACACTGGGATTTTTTTAGGTTTTTGGATTGGGTTTTTTTTTGGTGCATGAAATAAACTCTTTGGAGGCAGCCTGGTGCAGAGGGTTGCTGTCAGCCAGCGTGGCACTGACAGCTCAGGCTGACACAGCAGATGGCTCAGCCTGTCCTGCATGGGTGCTCCAACGTGGCCACCCTGCTTGGAAAGCTCAGAGCAAGTGGCTGGGGTGACAAGATGCAAATGGAATTCTAAGGAAAAATGGTAAATTTTCAGAACAAAAGGGATTTTTGCATAGGAGCAGGGACTTGCAGGGAAGCACAGGGCAGAGACAGAGCAGGAACTTCACCAGCAGCACCCCAAGGGCTTACCCCTGAGCAGCATTAGGAAGCGTGGCTGAGAGACATCCCTGCTGCTTTAAGAGACTCCCAAATTTGTTCATTAAAAGTGGTAAAGCGAGGGCCACTGTAATCACCACTCTAGGCCCACCGCCTTCAGTAAAAGGCAGCAGAGAACTGGTTTCTGCTATTTCTGCCCAGTTCCCAGACGTGGCACGAGTACTTTCTGTACTCGGAGAGCCCAGGAATCCTGAGGGGCTGGAGCATGCTGTGAGCATCCCAGCAGACTGGGTGATCCCTGGTGCTGGTGAGTCAGCGCAAGAAGCTGAGGAGCTCCCCATGCCCTCATCTTCCCTTGCCTTGCAGGGGAGTCGGGAGAGGTGTGCTACGGCCGCCTGAAGCTGCCGGGGAAGAGGGAGATTCCCGTAGCCATCAAGGCACTGAAAGCAGGCTACACGGAGAAGCAGAGACGGGACTTCCTGAGCGAAGCCAGCATCATGGCACAGTTCGACCATCCCAACGTCATCCACCTGGAGGGGGTGGTGACCAGGAGTATGTGGCTGGCAGGGATGGGATGCTACGGTGGGGCAGAACTGGGCAGCATCTCCCTGTGGGCACCCTGGGAGACGGGGGTCAGGGCTCACTTTGGGTGCGCTCCATCCTTCAGCTGCCCTGGTTGCTGGGTCATCAGATGTCCATTTAGCCAGGGTCACCTCCATCCCACCCCCTCGCCTTCTCTTACAGGACAAACTTTCCACGTGGCAGTTCCCCACCTTGCTCCGCATTGTGCCCCAGGTCAGGTTCATCAGTTTAGGAGATGTCCTACCCATTAGCATTTATTTTAAAGGCTGTCTGTATTAAATCATTACTTGAAGTCTTCCTCCAAAAAGGCACATTCTGATGCAAAGCGGTATGCTAATGGCATGCAGATTTCAGCAGGATAATGAAGCTGACCTAGCCACATCAATAGCACTTGGAGGGAGGGGTAAGCTTCAGGTTTATTGCCACATCCCCACTGTTGTCCCTGTCCTGCGTGGTGCAGGGGTGAGACGGCTCTGCAGGGCTGCGGGAGATCCACAGGCCTGGATTCATGTCTCTCCAAGCAAAAGCCTGGCACTGGGCTTCCCGGAGGAAGGTGACTTCTCTGCTAACTTGACCTCCCTTGTCTTCTGCAGGCAAATTGGTAATGATTGTTACTGAATACATGGAGAACGGCTCGCTAGACACCTTCCTCAGGGTAAGGAGCTCTTTTGTGTTTTTATTCATTGCACATCCCCCTGGGCTATGTGGCTGGAGGAGAGGCTGGTTCCTGCTTCTCAGCCTCACGGCCACTGCAACCCCTGTACCGGAGTGTGTGCTCAGGGCTGTCACCTCTCCAGCATCCAGGGCATCTCAGCCAGCTCCCCAGCGTGGCACTGCAAAGGCAGGGACACCTGCCTGAGTGACATGTCCGAGGCACTGGGAGGGCTGGAAGGGGGCTGGGGAGGCAGAAGAGTGGGGCTGTGGTTAGAGGAGGTACTAAGCCAAAGACGAGAGGTACCAGGGCGTTAGTTTAACAAAGGCAGCATTTCTAGGATGCTGGTGGAAACCACAAATGAACTCTGGGTTATTTTCTTTCTAGAAACGTGATGGGCAGTTTACCATCATCCAGCTGGTGGGCATGTTGCGTGGCATCGGAGCGGGTATGAGGTACCTGTCTGACCTGGGCTATGTGCACCGGGACCTGGCTGCCCGCAACATCCTGGTGAACAGCAACCTGGTCTGCAAAGTGTCTGATTTTGGCCTCTCACGCATCCTGGAGGATGACCCCGATGCCGCGTACACCACCACGGTGCGTGGCTCCTAGCATTGCAGTCTTGGTGACCCTTACTGATAGTGACTGTGGTGGGAGAGTCGGACACTGTCAAGCTAGGCAGGGCAGGAATGGAGCTAGTCACCTTGCTGTTGATACCTGAACCAAGAGCATGAACACAAAGAGCTTCTGAGCCTTCATGCATTGTCCTTCATGCAAGGACATCCCAACGCTGAAGTGTGAAGTAAAAATAAGAGAAGCAGGGCGGGAGAGCAGGGAGCTCATCAAACCTCCCCAGCCAACAGCTCCCGTGGGCACGCATGGCCCACTGCACAGGGATGCTCCCACGTCCCCGTTGGAGCCCTTCCCTAGACTGTGTAGCTCCATCCATGTCTTCAGTTGTCCTAGGGCCGTTGGGCAGTAGGTGGGTGTTACAATACGCTCCCCAGTGGTGTGGCCACACACTAGTTTTTCCATATGACTTTTCCTCATTCAGAGGTGTGGAAAGGGCAGCAATTGGCTTTGCAACGTAAGCAATTTTGGTTTAATGTAGAATACTTTCATCTGTGAAGCCATTTTAAGATTTTTCTGGATAACCTGGCAGCCTTAGAGCTTGGTGTGCTCATCCACTGGAGGTCCTCAGAGGCAAAATGAGGGAATGTTCTCTTTTTGCTCCTCTCTGGCCATGAAAGGCATTAGTGTGCTCCACAGGCACACCTCTGGCTGGGAAAATGTGGTGGATAGATGATTCCTGATGCAGGCCAGTTTGAAGCTGCAGCTGAGGAGTCTGAGCATCATTTTTCAGAAGGACCGAGGCTAGAGAAGCAGAAAGAGCTTCAGGTTGCTTTGCAGTAGCTGATGGCAATGCAGAGCATGGCCCAAAGTGGTTGCAGCTCTGAGGGATGAGTGCACAGTGGCCCATCCTGAAGAACATGGCCTTCAGCTCTTGGCTTGACTTCAGCAAAGTGGAAAGTGAGCCAAAAAGAGTCCTGTGTGTCTTTGCATTCAGCTGCTCCCTTTGGTATCTCAAGAAATCACTTGATATTCCAGATCCTTTAATTTTGGGGAAGGTTCCTGCTGCTTGGTTCAAGTACAGCATCTTCCACATCTTGGCTTTGGGACTCCCAGAGGAATGGTAAGAAGGGGCCCAAGGTCAGCTAGGGCTTGCTGATGTCGAAGCAGCCCATCTCCCTGTCTGTGGCCTACAGACACACACATAGTCTGCCCTTCGTCCCACCGAGCCAGCCTCTGAGCTTTCCCTAATCTGAGTTTTTTCCCACTCTTTGTGCACAAGTTTCCAGGGACAGTATGTCGGTGGCCACACTGGGTCAGGAAGGTGACCTGAGTGACCAGAGCTCATGTATTAACCTACCTGCTGACCCTTTTCAATCCTGCCCAGTTTCCAGGGATGCTGTCTCATGTCCCCCCTATGAGGGCAAGCAGGAAGGTCACTAGAGGATGGAGCAGCCACCAGGAATGTCACAAACAGAGTCTTTGAGACATCTTGGCACAGTGAAACCCACCAGAGCTGGTTGCTTGGAGGAAGACTAGGTGCAGTGTGGACAGAGCTGAAGCTCAAGGGTGCAGCGACAGGATCAAGAGCATGAGATCTCTGGTGAGGTCTCAGGGTATCCTGAAAATGAGGGTACTTTCTTGTTCAGAAACTTGTGATAAGATGGTATCCTGTGTTCCACCTCTGCTGTCCTCGACCTGCTCAGGGTATTACTTCCCCACAGGACACATCATTCATCTTCAGTCCCCATCAAGGAGTGTGCCAGAGCAGGCAGGACTCGGGGGGAGGCAACTTTCCCTAGACAGGAATACCTGAAAGCTCTTCCCAGGCACATCGTGCTTACCCTAGCTGGTCTGGGAAACACACCCTACACCACAACTTCCCTCTTCAGAGGGCTGGCAACTACATTTCCAGCTTAAACGTATCCATAGCCTATATATTTCTGGTTTTTGTCAGCATGGTCCTTTAATTCAACAAGTCCTCCTGTTCAGTGCTTGCCTGCCAGAGTGGTAATGGACAGGGAGCACATGCCATCACTCTCCTTGTCTGCTCAAGTCAGGCTCTCTGCTTGTGCTCTGTGCTGTTGCACTCTAGTAGCCCTCGGTCCCACTTCATCACTTTGAATTCCTCTCTCTTCGACACCGAGGGCCAGAGGCGTGCATGAAGATGACCTTGCAAAACAGCACAGCTTTCTCCTTGCTTTACTGGAATCACCTTGAAGTCATCCTTCAGGTACACCTCTAGGCATATCTTGTGCAAACTGCCTCCTCAGTCCTTTCCAGAAGATGCCATCCCAGTGTATCACTTGTCCAACATGCTGTCCCAGCTGCAGAGAGGTAGGGGTGCCCGAGCCCTGCATGCTCTGAGCCTCCACTGTCGCTCACTTTTTTTTTTTTTTAGGGGGGGAAGATCCCCATTCGTTGGACGGCTCCGGAGGCCATCGCGTACCGCAAGTTCTCCTCGGCCAGTGATGTGTGGAGCTACGGCATCGTCATGTGGGAGGTGCTGGCTTACGGCGAGCGCCCATACTGGAACATGACCAACCGCGACGTGAGTGGATGAGGGGCAGCATGGTGGCAAGCCTGCCTCTCCTCCTGCCCTCCCCCAGGCCAGCCTAGCGGGGGGGTGGGTGGGAAAAAGGGACCCCGAGAGCAGCCCTTGCCTCTCCTCACATCCCCGCAGCGCTGTGCACGGTGTGCTTGTCCCCTCCGTGGGGACATCAGTGCCCATCACCTCGCTGCGCAGCCTTTCCCCTTGCAGCGCTGCGGCTCCTCCTGGCTGTAGGCACTGTGGATCTCCCCATCCCTGCCTGCTGCTCGGTACAAGCCTTTCTGCTGGCTGGAGAGCTTCAGCACTTGGTGTGTCACCTTTCTCCTTCCCTGGAAGGGGTCAGGGCTGCCCTGGGATCACGGCAGGCTGGCTGCATTAGCCTGCCAGTCCCTTCTGCACCCAGTGCTGCCGGTCCATCCCTCCCACTGCCCAGGGGAGGCTGCTGAGACCTCCAGGCTTCACCACCCAGCAGCAGGCTTTGGGCTTGTCAGAGTTATGTGGAGTCACTCTTACCTCAAGAGTAGCATAAAAGCTGTAGGAAAATGTAGGTTATATTCCTGGCTACAAGTGGGAGCAAAATTTCCAAAAGGAGGCAATAAAATTAGTATTTTGACTCTGCAGAACCACAGGGCTCCCTCTTTTTTTTTTTTTTTTTTTCTTTTTTTTTCTCTTTTTTTTTTTTCCTGCCTACAGGGACTATAAGTCTGTCTGCCTTCTCCCTGCTCTGGGAGTCCAGAGAGTCCCTTCTCTCCCTAGTGTTTTTATGATTTTAGAAAGTGGCTTTTGTGACAGCAGGGCAGGGACGCAGTGGCTTACACCTCCTCCTCTGCATGGTCCCTTCGAGCAGGGCTCCCTCCAGCCTTGCTGGTGACAAGCCCTGGCTGTAGAACAACCGAAGGCGAGTGCAGCTCTCGTGGCTTGTCTGTTGGAGGAAAGCTCAGTATTTTAGACCTGTTGGACCACTCACTAATAAATCTGCTGCCATAGCAGTGATTTCTTGTATGTGCGTGGTATCCAGTCTGCTTCTGGCTCTGCACAGAGACTGCTCAAAGCTCGCTGGCAGTTCACATGTCATTTAGCATGAATCTTGTGTACGACCCCCCGTGCTTCCCCATCTGATGGCCCCAGCAGCTCATGCACCAGGAATCTGCCCTGTGTGCCACCGTCTGGGGTGCTGGGAGCCGGGTGAGGGTGCAGCTCCACTTCGGTGTGTGGCTTCCTTCCAGGTCATTAATTCGGTGGAGGAAGGCTACCGCCTGCCTGCCCCCATGGGCTGCCCCACGACACTGCACCAGCTCATGCTGGATTGCTGGCAGAAGGACCGCAGTGAGAGGCCACGCTTCTCCCAGATTGTCGGCATCCTGGACAAGCTGATCCGCAACCCAGACAACTTGAAGTGCACAGCCACTGTGAACCGGTAAGGGCTGCCTGAGCTGCCACAATGAGCAGGGGTTGACAGCTGGTGCTGGGCACAGCGCGTGGGCTGCAGCAAACGTGGATATTCTTATCCAGCTCTAGCAGCAGTGGCTTCCCCTGCGACCATGGACATGCGTAGGGCCCATGGGTGCAGGTCATCGGGGGCATTGGGACTCATTCTGCACTTTCCTGCCTTGCTCCCACTGTGGCATCCCCACGCCAGGGTCTGGTCAATACGTGCAGCAGTGCCCATGCAGTGATGTGCCTGCCTTCACCAGCCTGCCAGGGCTCTGTCCTGCCCTCAGCTGCAGGCCCACAGGCTCTTGGAGGTGGGCTTCCCAACCTGGCCACCTAGGACTGATACCTCCTGGTCTAACCCCTTCTGTCCTGCTCCCAGGTTTACCCAAACACGCCTTGAGAGGGGTCTCCTTGACCTGGCCAGCTGTCTGACGGTGGAGGACTGGCTGGACTCCATCCGGCTGGGGCACTACCGGGAAAACTTTGCCATGGCAGGGTACTCCTCCCTGGGCATGGTGATGCGCATGGACATCGAGTGAGTACCAGAGAACACACAGCATCGGTTGGGTTGCCCTGCACCGCCCCACTAGCCCCAAAGAGTGACCGTCCTGCCTTGGCTTGCTCGATCTAGTTGGTCCCTGAAGCCAGAGACACAGCCCTTAACAAATGATGTTGAGACCTGGGATGATGTCCAAGGCTGTGCTGACCTCTGGGAGAAAGTGGAGTTGTACTGAGAGGGTGTGAGTACCAAGTCACCTTTGGTGCTCTGTGGTGGCTCTCCAATGTCATCATAGGTTCCTAGGTAATTCAGGTTGCAAGATGCTTCAGGAGGCTGTGTAATCCAACCTCCAGATCAAAGCAAGGTCAGATATGAGGTTGCCATCTCCTTGCACTTCTCACCTTTGTGTCCCCTGAAAAAGGCATGCCTGGACCAGAGCGTGGCTGCGCCATACGGGGCAGCTTCTCTGGGATCACTGGGAAACTACCAGAGCTGGGGGCACCTCAGAGTTTCTTCAAACCCAGTGTGCTGGACTGGCTCCCTGCTCAGTGCAGCTGGGCAGGGAGGCTCCGTCCAGGGCTGTGGTGTGAGTAGAAGGTCACAGCCAAGTGACTAAGGCTGGGTTAAGTAAGGAGAGCTGGGGAAGACATGTCCCATGACCCCTCCTGCTCTGCCACCTGTCTAGGGCATCACCAAAGTGGCTGATGCTTCAAGTGGTACCAGAAAAGATGGCAACTGTACCTGCTCTTACTCTGGGCTTACATTCCCCATCCCTTGGTGTTAGCATCAGTGCCAGGGCTGGCACCAACCTTTTCTACCTATGAGGAGACTTGTTCCCTGTGAAAAGGCATGGAGCTGCCGGACAGTTCCAGTGACGGTGTGTGCCTTGGCTGAGGTGCAGCAGGTAGAGAAGGAGCCTGTGAAAGAGAAGATGGAGAGATGTAGGCTGTCATGTGCATTGATCGGGTGCTGTACTTGGGGCCGTTGCTGTGGGATTGAGCTGATCTTGATCCTTGTTTCTCATGCACATCAGGGAAGCTTTTGAGTGGGGAAGGCTCATCATCCATCCGTCTTTCTGACTGGGTTATCTGAGGACATCTCGCTAAAACTGAATCCAATTTCAGAGAATCGATCTTGTCACCTACTAGCCTGTCAGTGATCCTCCCCCTGCTCCCCCCAGGGCTATCACAGCAGCTGTGTCAGGAGGATGTGCCCAAGGGAATGGCAGCCTCTCTGTCCCTGGCAGGATGCTCCTGGACCTCAGCAGCAGCAGCCTTGTGCTGATGGGCAAGCGGAGAGGAGCCAGGCATGAGGTCCTGGGCTGGTCCATGGGGTGCGCACACACCGGGAGCAGCAGTGTCCCTCCGGGACCCGGCACAGGTACGGTCTGTGGGGTGTCTGACAGTGTCTTTGTTCTCCAGGGACGTTCGGAGTCTGGGCATCACTATGATGGGCCACCAGAAGAAGATCTTGAGCAGCATCCAGGCCATGAGATCTCAGCTGCTGAACACAAATGGCCCCAGGAGGCATCTCTGATCATCAGCTTCGAGGACCCGCATCGGGCATTCCTTAACACTTACCCTGGCAAAGGGGCAGCAGGGTGGTGAGCAGGAAAAGGGGCACCAGACCAGGACCTGGAGCCCTGCCAGCATCTCTTTGATTTCAGTAACAGTGGAAACACAGCTTTCGAGATACCTCGATGGTCCTGCTGCCTCCTTCCCCCATCTGAAGGGGGGAGCAGCTTTCCAAGTGGTCTAGGGACAGGTCATGCCTCTCTCCATCCTCTACCATGTCCCTGTGGGACTGGGGGTCCCCACACAACTATGCAGGACAGGTGGTAACCCCTTCAGCCAGCAGGATGGCCCCAGCTGCACCTGCAGCTGGAGGGGTATCAGATGCAACAGCAATACCAGGAGCAGTGGGAGTGGGTTTGCCATGGCACACAGCTCCTTTGGATCTGACAGCTGGGCAGTTTGTTGGATCTCTGAACTGAGGAGGGCTCCACAGGCTGCCACACAGCAGAGACAGCCCTGCTCCCAGTGCCTCCCAGTTCCAGTGTACTCCAGCCTGGACCTCCTGAACTGCACCAGCCTGCAAGTGACTTCATGGTCCACCTCTACCAAGCCCAGGAAGGCAGGGGACAGAGTACAAGGTGGCAGTGCCAGGAACAGCTGGCTCTGCATGCAGAGGAGACTTCCCCAGCATGGAGGAGAGTTGGCCAGTGTCTGCTATCTGGAGCCTCCAGAAGCCCCAGGGTGCTGCAGGAGGCTATCCACCTCCTGAAGCCACCAGCACCGCTCCTCTTGGATCCACCACCGCATCCCAGGGCAGCTCAGGCATGGCCACAAGCTCGGGTTTCTCCCCCAGCAGAGCAACCATCCTGGCATCTCCCAAAGCTGTACCAGAGCAGAGGGGAGTGGGAGAGTCTGCTTCCATCTCACGTGATGGAGGGACAGAGAGACTTCTGCCCAACTCTGTGTTCTTATATTGCCCTAGAGAAACCCAAGAGCTGTCCCATTACCACGCTATCTGCCTATGCCCAGGGCTGCCATGTCATCTGTAGAGGGGTCCTGAGCAGCATTTCCAGCTGCAGTCACACAGCTCTATGTCTGGGGACGGGGGCTCTAGGTAAAGAGGATCTTCAGCACTACCCAGCTGGTGAGCCTCGTGACTGGGAGGTTGGCCTTTCCTCCAAAGCTCTCCTCTCCTCCATAGGAGCATCTTTTTTTGGTAGCCTGGTGCAGAGCAGTGGCCTCCAAAGCCTTGTGGAGCTGGTCTGAGAGGCTGAGCTGGCTGCAGAGATGCAGATGTGCCGGGAGGGGGGGGGGGGGGGGGGGGCAGGCTGTGGGCTGGGAAGGTTTCTTTTGGGTGTAAATACAGTTTTCTATGGGTTTGGGAACTGTTTGACTGAAATATGATATTAAGTACACAAAAAAGGTCTCAAAGCACAGAAGCCTCAGCTGTGGGGCTGAACTCACTGCAAAAAAAAAAAATCTGCTGGGAGCGTGGCTGAGGGGGGACGCTGCTGGAGAAGAAGTGCCGGAGGTGAGCCACGCTGACTGCCAGGGACCAGCCTGGCCCACAGCATCCTGTACTTAGCACTGGCACAGTAAATCCAGCATCACTCAAATGCAGGTACTGGTAGGATCTGGCCTGAGGTCTGTTCCTCCCAGTGTTGTTTGGGCACGAGGGGTGGGGTGGGGGGAGGGTTAAAGCCATTTCTCAGCTGCAATAATCCAGGCTAAACTGGCCTTTCCGGGGCTGGCTTAGCTTTCCTTTCAGGGTGCTTATGTCCTGATGGATTCTTTGACTGTGGCGGGCACTTTACTTCTTCCTATGGAAGCTTTTTGTAACGGGGGACAGATGCAATGTGTTGTTTAATTTGTATTGCACCCTGCGTCCTGCACACAGACCCGTTACACCCCCCCTGCAGCCAGCATCGTGATGGAGCTCAGCCCAAGCCCTTCAGCACAGGATGGTGGGTGCTGGCCATGGCCTCTCTTCCAGCATTTGGGACTCTCCGGAGGGTGAGTCCATCATGGACGTGGGGAGAGCAGAGGTCAGGCTAGTGTCCACAAAGTCCTTGGGGTTTGCTGGGCAACCCTGGTAACACAGGCTGCAGGGTCCGTGGTCGGGAGCTGCCCGATGGCCACTTGCCACGTGGTTCATGAGTCAGATCCTGCAGCTGGGGGGTCCTTGGGCTGCTCTCAGCTGCAGGGATGGTGGGGCAGAGTTTGCCTTTTATGTTCAGAGTGTGCACCTCCTCCTGGACAATAAAACTCCTTCTTCCCATGGGCCATCTCCTTGCCTGTTACTGTCGCTGTGCTGCGCAGAGCTGCTTTGCCACATGCAGAGGGCATGGGGGCCTCCACGGCTGCTTCAGAGGCACAGGGGGGCTAGCAGTGGGGTGCCCAGCTAGCCACCACTTTCCTCCACTCCAGAAAGCCTCCCACATGTGAAGGATGATCCACATGGGGAGCAGGAGTGTGTGCGATGGGTCCACAGGTGCAGGGAAGGGCTTGCAGGGTCCCTGGGAGGGGGAGGTTGCTGTGCTGCAGGCTGGGAGAAGCCTCTCCAAAACCACCAAGTCATGGCTGTGTAGGAGCACCTCAAGCAGGAGATCATGCAAGCACAAGGTATTTTGCTTGCAGAGGCTCCTCTGAACCTTGGGGGTCTCCTGCAGGTTTTCCCAGACCCAATCTTACCCTCTCCTGGAAACTCAGGAATCTTTTTTTAAAAAAGAAAAATACCCAAGTGAAACCTCAGTCCTCATGCCCTGAAGTCTGAGCTGAAGTATCTTGTAGGTGAGTTTGCAAAACCCTTCTTGTGGGCATTGAGCTGTGGCTCCAGCTGCCTTCCAGTGAAGGAATAACCAGCCTCTGAATCGCAGGGACAAAGACAACACTAGCACTTGCAGGGAAGAAGCGTATTTTTCTTGCCATAGGAAACTAAAAGGGCATCACAGCACAGGGTGGGGTTGGCTCTATCCGTCTCACTGCCTCCTCACCTGTCCCCAGCCTTTGCAGCGGCATCAGGGATGGAGGTGGCCGTCCCCAGGCAATGCAGCCACACTCCACGTCCCCGCTGTGGAGAAAGGCCAGCCTGGCCCATCCAGGGTGCTGTGCAGCCCTGTGCTCCCAGTCCCCCCAGTCCTCCTTGTGCCAGCTGCCTACGTGCTATCCAGTTATCCTGCCAGAGCATCCTTCCTCCCAGTCCCCCCTTTTGCCGTTCTCCCCAGTGACCCATTGCCCACAGCACAGGCCCCCAGACTGGGCAAGCTGCTGCTGGGCAGTCTCCCCAGCACTGAGGACTGAGCTCACAAGCCTTGATCTCCACATTCCCCCTTACATTTCCTAGCCTGGTATTTACCTTTCCTGTCACTGCCACCAGTACCATGGCCGCAGGATGCCTGTGGCTTCTCCTGTTGCTCCTGAGGTGTCCTGTCATAGACCCTTCTCCTTTGCCCATCACCCACCCAAACACATCCTTAGGATCGTGGTCCAGCTTTCTAGTTTGCTGGAGCCTTTATCTGCCAGAGATTTCACAAAATATGGTTGGAAGGGACCTCTAAAGGTCACCTCACTCCGCTCCGTTGCGTGCACGTCCAGTGCACGCAGGTTCTGCTCAGACGCTTGCCTCTCAGGTGGACAGGGACAGCAACCATGTCACATCTCGGTCACAGTCCGTTGCTGGCACCAGGCATAGTGGGACAGCCTGGGAATGCTGGGATGTGTCAGTGTTCACCGAGAACTCACATTTTGTTAATTTATTTCAGTTATGAATAAAGCCGGCATCCGCACTGTGCAAAATGTACAAAGTTTTCTTACATGCCTCAGTCCCAAAGCGAACACTCGATCTATGGAAGGGTGGATGCTGCTGGTGCCTGGCTCCTTCCCCAGGTATGGCCAGGGACAGATGCTGTCAGCTAGGCTGGTGTGCATTGCTCCGTGTGGGCGAGGACCCGTGTTCCACCGCTACTACAGCATCACTTTGTGAAAGACTGTGAAGCTTCAGCCCAGGGTATCACCCCGCTCTCACAACCCCCAGCAAGACAAGGCATGGTCGTGTCATTTTTAACACATCATTTCTTCCCCCTCTGGAAAAGATGAATGACCATGAAACGGCAGCCCTGGCAAAGGCCAGTCGTTGCGGGTTCCTCTCCAGGACAAAGAGCCATGTCTCCAGACCTTGTGCGCTGCTCCGAGTTCCCAACACTGAACTCCACCGCAGGCGGTAGGTGTCTGGTCCGGCCCTGGGGACAGGGCTGACACCTGGGGATCCTGATGGCTCAGAGAGGAACTGGCTCGGCAGCAAATCCCTTGTGGAGAAGACTTAGGGAACTTGTCCGGGGGAAGGAGCTGGTCAAGAGGCAAAGTCCTCCATCCAAGGAGAGGTGATGGAATCTCTGGCTTACGTATGACAGCAAGTAACCCCCTTCCATCTATCAAAATAGCCCTCGGGCTTTTCACACTTCCTTAAATGTCCCCCAAGAGACTTTAATTCCAGCTTACATGGTTGCAAGCTGGTCTTTCCCTAGTAGAACAGCTTTTCTTTTCTAGTCACACCCAATATTACCCCAAGCTACAAATAAGTCATCTCCGAAGCATTTCATTTACAGCTGTCTAGGCCAAATTCGGCTGTGTCATTAGCAAAAGAGGCTCTGCAAGCTTTGTGTGCCTGGAGGTGGCAGTCTGGACTTGCAGAGCACCTGCAGAGCCCTGCATGGAGCCACCCGCCTCAGCTCCGCACCCACACTCAGTTTGTGCCAACTTTAGGCAGGTTTGCAGGGGTCAGATGCGCTCCGTGGATGGTGTTAACAGATGGTGAACTCTGCTTCGTATTTACTGATATGATTCCTGTCTGATCACATACCAGCTTAGTCTGCCAAGGCAGGCTGTATTCCCAAACCACCTTCTCTCTCTGCTTTTAGCACAGTCATTTAGCATCATGTCCAAGCAAATTACTCAGGATAATCTGATGTAAGATAGAAGTATCACCCACAGCTGCTGTTTTAACCCTTGGAAGGGTTACGGGTTAGGTTCTGCAAGGGTTTTGAAGTCTTCAATAGGTCACGCCTTGGAAAGCACCGTCAAGGAGTGAGATAGCAGCAGGGTTTATCCCAGGATGAAGGGAGGCTGACAGAGCGCCTGCTGTGCCATCAGGCCAGGGTCTCCCCAGCTGGAGTGAGCTGGGCTCTGGCGGGGATGAGTCAGGACCACTCATCCACAGTTTCTGATAAAGCAGAAGTGAGCCTGGCTTCTGCTGCAGGGGCTGGAAGCATGGGATGGGCTTCGGAGAAGAAGCGCAGGTCTCAGATTAGGAGGTCTCCCTCTGAGCAGTCACCTGCTGTGCTGAGTGGGAAAACGAGGAAAGGAATGGCCCTTCATTACTCGCCTTGTGAAAGCGCCTTCCTCTCTCAATCGGGTGTAAAAGGGAACCTGGACTGATCAGCCTGATTAACCTCCAGTGACATGACGTGTATCCCACCCCTGTGCCCAGGGGAGTCCCACCAGCCCATGGAATGCAACCTAAAGCATCTCACCCAGAGGGGAGTGCCAGGGGATCCCCAGACACACACAGCCCAGGCCCTCAGAGATCTGTGACCCACCCCACCACCCCCCACGTAGTTGGGGGGGGGGGGGGGGGGGTAGCGGTTTTGCTGTGCAGCACGTGAGCAGGTTGCTTAGATTCTGTACTTTCAGCAGTTTATGGGTCCTTCATCCAGCAACCGAGGCACAATTACATCTGCTCTTCTGAGCAGGCTGTCAGATACCCACAATATCCAGAAAAACAACAGAGCCTTTTCTGGATGAAAACTCCTGGCAGCTGTGCCTTGGGAAATCCCAGCGCACAGTTGCTGCATCTCCTGCTTATGCTGGTCCTTCTGGAAGGGAATTGCAGACCACCTGCAAGTGCCAGAAAGATTTCTGCATGCAAAGCTGGCGACACTTCCCCTACACACCATGCTGCTTATTCTTGGAAGTGAAAAAAAGCAAGATTCTTCTTATTGAGTTAAAAAAGGCTAAGGCATTGCACACCACACAGGAAACTTGTGAAACGGGTGAAGACGTTGAAACCTGTTGATCTACACTCAGCCCCAGCACATTAGAGATTTTCATTTTGCTGATGGTGAAAGAAGGTGAAATTGTTCCCAGGCACTCAGTGATGTCTTCCTGACCTCAGAGTCTTTAACTCATATAGATTTCTTCTTACTCATCCTATGTCTCATTTCCTCCCCGCAGCCTATGTCTCATTTCCTCCCCGCCTTCCCATCTTCCCCTGATAAAGCTGTCCTGAAGAGTGGCCCTTGTAGGGAGCGGGCAGTGGGATGGAGAGCGTGGGAGAAGTGGCATTTGGTGGATAATGTGTCCTTCCCAAACACAGAGCGGGGTGCGAACTGACGGACTGTATCGAGGAGGAGAGGCGAGGGTGTGCAGTGCAGAGGTGCTGAGTGGTGGGTGGTCTTTGTGCCTGGACAGGAGCTGAGGGAGTGTGGAGCAACAAAGGCAGTTTGGACGGACCTGCATTGGTGCACTGATAGGGCATGAGCTTGGGAACCAATGTGTGCTGCAACACGGGCAGGGCATGCTCCAGGCACCGGGAGAGCTGCCATCCCAGTGCGGAGGAGATGGAGACACGGGAAGCCCCGGAGAGGCAGGAGCAGCAGGCTTACACCCCCCGACCCCATCCCACATGGATACGCAGCAGGGAGGGGTGAAACCCCATCTCATGCTAGGCTCCTCTAAACCTGTTATCAAAAGATGAGGTTCCTTATTACAATTTCTTTATTTCTCTCACATTCAGAGCTGCCAGTGAAGGGTCAGCAGCACTTACGAAATTTTCAATTCTCGCAGGTTTTGAATTTACATGTTTTTTTCTGTGTCTGAGCTGGAAGAAGATTATGAATAAAAGATTAAAATTGGAGGTCTCCAATCATTTAAGAGCAATGCAATGAGCATTTATTCCAGGGACGAGTGTGAGCCAAACACTGCTGCATGCATACCAAAAATTAGCAGCAAACTTCAAACAGGGCCCAAACAAAAGGCTGTGCTCTTTGATGTGACTCTCTGCTGGGGTGCAGCAAGGAGTGAACTTGGGGAGCTGAAAACCTCTGGGCTCTGCAGGGTCTCGGGAGCAGAGCAGCAGCCTCCTTGACTCCAGATGCTCCAGAGGACAGATGAATCCCACTGGCTCCATCAACGCTTCCCCATCACTGAGCCCTGCTGAGAGGCGATAGCATCATACAGGAGCATCTTGTGCGAGTGATGGGGCTTTTTAAGACAGAATGGAGGGGTGGGTGGTGGGAAAGGGAGGGGGGTAGAACAGATTTGAGTGAACTAGTATGTGGCTGAGAGACTTGGGAAGAGCTGTGGCAGGAGGAGGAACTGGGATGAGCTGAGGAGCACAGGGAAGCTAAGGTGGGTCTGAGTGGGATGGGAGCTAAAATAAGAGGCCAGTGCAAGCCATGCCTGCTGGGGAAAAGGGCTCTTCATAACCAGAGGCCATGGCTTACTGACTATAAGCTTTGCAAAGGCAATAAAATAAGCTCTAGCAAAATCTTTGGCTTCTGTGCTCAGAGAGATGCAAACAGGATGGCACTTGCTTGTCTATAGCCCCTTCTCTGGCCATGGACACATTTCTATTCTCACCATGCAAAAATCACCCATCCCTTGCTCCTACCAATACCTGACCTTCCTCCCTGCACCCTCACTTTTCCAGACACTTGAATTTCAGTTCATTTCTTTATCAACACTTTGATACTTAAGGGATTAGGCACAGACATGACTTGTGGCTCCCAGTGCAGCCTCTCTCAGGCTTTGCTGGGATAAAAGTCCCCCAGCCTGAAATGGAGTGTTAGTCTCCTCGGTGCTGTTCCCTGCCTCAGTTTCCCTTGTCCTTTCAGAGTCCTACTCCCGTGCCCGAAGCTCAGATCTCCCCCCTCCAACCTGGGGGTCCTCATGCTGTGTCTGTGCAGGTGCCACCAGACGTGTGTTTGCAACGGCCTGGGATTACCCGTTCAAGAGCCCCGCTGGCTGGTGCTGGTGCAGGGGGAGGCAGCAGAAGAACCTGGGATCAGGAGGGGCCGGCAGGACTCCAGCCATCCACAGCAAGGAGACACCACATCCCTAGAGGGGTGTGAGGGGAACATGGTGCTATGGGACAACTTGATCTGTAACAGGTGACAGCCCCACCACGAGTGTGATGCTGGAGGTCCCTTGCACCAGCCCTGCTGGATTCTGTGTGATTGCCAGGCAATGAAATATCTCTAAGCAGCAATTCTCATCAACAAATGCTGGACATAAAGTGCTAAAACGTTATGATACAGCTTCCCAAGACATCTCCAGGCCTTGCACCTTTTCTACCAGCAAGGGCTTGGCAATGCAGTCATGGGCAGCGCACACACTCCCCAGCCTGTACCCGTCCTGAATCTCTCCACCACTTCTGGAGCTGGGGTGGGTTTCAGCCAGACGTGACAGGGGACAGGAAGCACGGAGGAGCCGTGTTTCTACAAGTTTGATGGAAACAGATGACAGCCGGAGAAAGAGCCTGTGATGTAGCAGTGCCCCTGCAGACAAGACGGTGGCAGCCTCAGCTTGCATCTGCATATGTCCTGCAGAAGGCATGAAAGAGGGACCTGTCACAGCTCCCTGCAGGCAAAGCATTGCTTCAAGCTTGCAAGAAGCCTTGAGACTACTTGGAGTTCATGTGCTCTGCTTTTCCATCCTTCACCCTTGTCCCCTGCTCTCCTGACACTGCGTCTTCAGCTGCTCCCTGAAAGCATCCCACCACCTTTCCTTCATCCTGGTGCCCCCGGGATGGTCCCACAGCCTGCTGAGGGCAATGGGCAGGGTGGTGAAGCATCTGCGGTAGCGAGGGGCTTTCCTGGTGCTCCTAACCATGGGTTACACCAGGTTTCACCTCCCTGCCTATGTCCTTTGAGCAGGGCAGTGCTGAAGGAGGACAGCTGAGATGGGGATGGTACATTGCCTGCAAGGGAGCGGCAACACCGGGCTCCTTTCTGGGAAGAGCAGAGTTGCAGCCTCTTTGAAATTCCCTGCACATGCATCCCAGGGAGTCGGGAGGGGCACGGAGCTGGGGGGAGCCTGTGCTTTTGTTTTGCCTCTGCAGAGTGTCTGTCAGAGCTGCCCATCTATGGGAGGATGGGATGGACAGATGGACGTGGCTGGGCTGAGCAATGCTTGTGGCAGGCTGCTGGGAGCTCCCTGTGCTCTGAGAAGCCCCCCACCATCCGTGCTGACAGCCGCGGCCCCCAGCTCTCTGCCCTCTCAAAGCAGCGCCTTCAGTTCGATCCTCTCCCGGGACTGCTCCCACCACTGACAAAACCCCTTCCTCAGCTCTTACACATCCTCACCTCAGCAGCCCAGCCCCTGGCACCGCTCCTTTTGGCATGGGGGCTTGGTCCTGCCCTCGGGACAGAGCCCTCCTTGCCCACCCTGCTCTGGTGGAGCATCGCCAGGCGGCTGGTCTTGCTCTGTCTCAGGACTCTGGTGCAGCCTAGCAAAAACATTATTCTCAGAGCCTGTAACTGTGCGGGGAGGACTGGGGCTGATGGACAAGCTGTTAGTGGGGAAATGAAGCAGGTCAGGGATGAACTGTGCCTGGGCCACCCCTGGTTCTCCACCAGCCTGGTGAAACGACTGTCTGAAGGCAGGTGGGTCTGTGCCCGCTGCCTCTCTCCAGTGTCCTGCATCCTCTTGCTCTCACTTTTCTAAGCATACCACCATGTCTCTATTCACATTTACTTTTCAAGCCTCTCTAAAATCCCAGTGCATTGCAAGGTGGGGAATTTAAGAACAGTTGATGAAAGGGACTCAACAGCATACGCAGCTTGAAGTACGCAGGGTTGGCACCTGGGACTGGTTGTCAAGGGTCAGCATTATATCTGGGGTGAGATTCCCCAGTTTTTTAAGAATGCTCAGTGTCCATGGGAGGCATTTGTGATCACTGCCCATAGCTCTCGCTTCTGCCAAGCGGCTGTCTCTCTCTGAGCCTGTATTTTTGTGTAGGTGCTGGCAGCTAGAGCGTAGGACAAGAAAGCAGATGCAGGCAGACATGTCATGAGTTTACAGGCTTGATGGTAAGAGAAGATAGGCAAAGCTCCATCTGGAGATGCTATGCAGGAGACTGTCAGCATTTTTGCTTGTTTTCCCCAAACCATGCTTTCCTCTGTCGAGGTTTCAGCATCTTCCCTTATGAGCAGAGGCAGGGATGCAAACCTGCAGCCTGTGGGGACCCAGACAGGTACATCCTGCTCTGGGTCACCTCCAGGAGGTTGGGTTTGCCCTCAGGTAAGCCTCTCGCTGCCGTAGGCTACACTAATGGGATGCTGGTCCCCAGGTCCAGACCCTCCTTGTGCACAGGTCCCACCCCAGGACCTGCTGCCCACACACTGCTGTGCAGGCTGAGGGTGCAGGATGCTGCCTTACACCCCTCCCCTGCAGGAGACCCAGAACCTGGCAGGCTCAGTGCCTCACCCTTTCAGTCACTGGCTTCCCTCCATGGTTCTGGGGTCCCACCTGCACCGGGCAGGGCTCCCCCACCTTTTGCACTGGCCTTTCTCTTGCTGAAGTGGAGCAAAGCATGAAATATGAATGAGCCGCCGTGGCCTGTCGCGTGCTGCTGGGCTGGACCCTGATTCGATTAGCACTGATGTTTCTTTCATGAGCGAGAGGCTTTCTCCTCTCCGGAGCTCTTTGCTGCAAACGCCGAGCTCAGTCACGGAAGCAGACGGCTGATTAACCACCCGCTGCCTGCCGCTGCTCCTGCCTGCTGCTCCTGCCTGCCTGCCATCCCTCCTGTCCCTGTCCCTGCCCGCCGGTCGTCCCCTGCCACCTCCTACCACTCTGGAGCAAGCCCTGCTGTCTGCAGCCTGCTCTCGCCGCTGATGCTGCCAGCATCTGGCTTCCTCCCTCTTCCTAGGCTGGCATTCTGCACGGGTCCTGCCTATGCCAAAGTTGTTTTCCCGATGGGCTGGGGCTGGGTATGGCTGGACAATGGCTGGACATGGAGCAGCACTGCTAAGGGATGAGGTGGTGGGACCCTGCCCGGTGTGGAGGCTCCGGTTCAAGGTGTGCAACCAGGTACCTCCTGCGTGAAGGACGCAGCTTCTGCTTCTGCTCTGGAGACACGGGGTCGGCTCCTCAACAGGCTGATAAATGCTCTCTCTTCAGCAAGATCTTGATGATTTTCCTAATGACCAGGCCTGCAAAATAAGCCTGGCTCCTGAGAATTCAGCTGGGTTATTTCAGGCAGCTAATTGTACCTAGCAAGGACATTCCTACTGTTCAAATTTTTCAGTTATCTGGGACAACGTGGTGCTAACAGGCTTCCCCGGAGCTGCTCTGTGGGGCAGGGAGAAGGGGACACAGCAAAGATCATAGTGCATCTGTCTCTTTCTCTGTCCCTATGTTTTTGTAAGGTGACCTTGAAGCTGATACGTACCATCGGCTTTAAAACTTTGTGCATCCCAACTTGCCTCGGTTTTCTTTGTGCAACAACAGCCATTCCTTCCCGGCTCCATCCACACACATGAGCACATGGCTTATGCTCAGCAGGTTCTTGGTTGCCTCTTTTCCACACAACCAGCTGCAGGAGGCATCAAAGGCACCAGAAGTTTGTACAAAATTAAATGCTCGAGTATCTGCAAAGGGCTGAGTAATTTTGCAACTGAAAACTTTTCCCTCTGCCTTTCGCAGCCCTGAATTACACCTGTGCCGTTAATCCTGTGCAAGCATAAAATTCCCCAAGCAGTGCTGGTGGGGTCCAAAAAAATCTCCATCTGTGAAGATTTTCAGGTCTCAGGTGGCCAAGGGCAAGCTGATCTGACTTTGAAGTCAGCCGTGCTTGGATCTGGGGGCTGGACTGTGGACCTCCAGAGAGTCCTTCCAACCTAAACCTTTGACTGAGCCTCGTTTCATGACAACCCTGGGAAGCTGAACCCTCTGGGCTGTGTGTTTTTGTGCTTTCCCTGCTGGAACAATCCAGTCCATCCTCTCTAGTGTTGTTTTGCAGTGGGGAAAGTGCTGTCCTCTCTTTTACATGTGGATTTCAAGCGCAGCCGTGCACCGCCAGCTCTGTGCCCACCCAGAGACTCATTGACCTTCAACAGGTGCAATTCAGGAGACAGTGCAATTAGCTCCAGAGCTAATTTATCTGTCTGCCCACACATGGTGTGATTTCTCGGCTGCAGTTTGAGAAATGGTAGCAGCACCGTTAACGTGGGTGGATCACATACGCCAGCTCTCCATGCCTCCCCCTGTGCTGCCCCTTAGCCAAGGGCACAGGGGTCTCCGTGCCTTTCTGCCCACACTCCGAGGAGAGGCAACGTGATGGGGCAGGAACGACCTCCAACACATGGCAGGTATAAGGCGTCTGCTGAAATCGATGGAGTAGCCCCAGGACAAGAGCTGAGACGCCTTAAAGCAGCCTAAATGCGGGGGACTCAGCGCTTTAGCCTCCGAAGGACTGACCCAGTTCCTACCCCTGAATCCCACTGCCTCCCTTGTCCTGGGGTGGCTGGTTCGGGGGCACAGCACCAGTTGAGGAGAGCCTGGGCTGTTCCCAGGGATGCAGCCCTTCCCTGGCAGCAGCCTTGGCTGCCTCCCTGCCCGGCGGGTGGGCTGCCTGCCTGCTGAGATGCTGCTTCCAGACACTTTCCGCTGCTCTGCCTTTGCCTCCCGCACAGGGAGGGCAGGGATGGAGGCAGGCGGCGGCGAGCAGCGATCCCGCAGCCCTGGGGAGCACTTGACACGCCATTCCACTCGCACAGACAGCGCTTTACACGCTATTGCTGGCACAACACAGCGAGCGGCCAGGGGTTTCTCTGACACACACGCTCTGCCCTGCAGCTCCCAGGACTCCTTCTCCTCCCAGCCATGGTACCAGAGTAACCGGGTGCTGCTCTGGTAGCATGAGTGGTCTGTGCTTGTCAAAGCCCAGGGGGTTGGTGGCAGAGCAGGGTCCCCACTCTGCCTCTGCTCTCCTTGCTCTACCTTCCTCTACCTCTCCACTCCTCACTGCCTGGCTGCCCCAAGCCACCACTGAAGCCTTGATGGGGACAGAGGTGGCTTTCCCCTACAACATCCACTGGGCTGGAGTCACTGGTAGGAGATGACTGTCCCATCCATAGCAAGCAATTAGCCACTCCACCAGTCCACTAAGGTTAAGAGATTACTTTTCAAATTGAATTTATCATTCTTGGCTCTTGTGGCCAGGGTTTGTGGGTGTGTCTTGGTCTTCTCCCAGCTCCAGCTGACAGGGGTTGGCATTCCATGCCCTGGTTACAGTGGTCCTGCCCTGGAAGATCTCCACTTACCCTGCAGCTCCTCCTGGTCCGTTACCCATTCTGCTCTATCCAGCCTGAGGGGTGACCAGACCATCATGGGGTGCTGATAACAACTCCAGGTATTCCTAAATCCTGAGCTGTTTCTCCAGCTCTTGCACTTCAGTTTGGGGCTTTTTATATGTGCAGAGGGTTCAATGTTTTTTTCTCTATGCATTTGCCATCACGTTGGCCACGCACCACACTCAGACAGGTCTTTCTAATAAGCCTAATCTGGGGCTCAAAACTCCAGGAAAGAGGGACAGGGTCCTGAGGAGCAGAGGGAGTCACTCTGCCAACAGACCATCAGTAGATGCTGCAAGAACTAGGAGGGAAGGACAGCAGACACACTGGTGAGGCAATGCCAGCTGTGGCCACCTGAGCACAGGATACACCCCAGAGGGCCCAGTCCAGGTGGGAAATTCAGGGGGTTTGGAACTGGGAATGTCCTAACCAAAGGGGATGTACCATCCCATGCTGCTGAGACTTGTGTACCAAAGGGAAAATAGCAGTTGTGTGCAAGAGGATGATGAGGGAGCACCTTTGGCTGCCCATGTCGTGGCTGTCAGAGCAGGGATATTGACCCTGCAGGCATCCAGAAGGATAGTCCCCTGGCCAGAGATGCTCTGTGCCCAGGGGTGGCCCAGTGGGGTGGCTGATGAGCCCAATGCAGGCTGTGGCTGCAGAGGATGGTGGGCATGCTCCTCTTCTCCAGGATGTCAGGCTTCGGACTCCATCTGCTGTAATAAATGTGGAATTTCCCTGGCTTGTACCGAGCTGCCTGTGCTGGGGGAATGCGCGGCACTGCTGGTGTTCGCGGTGAGCAGGAGGAAACTAGGGCAGGCAGGGATGAACTGGGCTGTGAATTTGCCTTGGGAAGCCCGGCTATTTCCCAGGAAGGCTGAAACCTCCGCTCAGCTTGATTAGCAAGAATTCCAGGAGCGATTTAGCTCAGCAGAAAGAGGACAGAGGCCACTCCAGCTGGTCCTTCCAGCATCACTCACGTGAATTGAGGCTTTTTGCAGCATCCCTCTGATACATAAATTTTCCTGTGTGGACGTGCTGCTGGATGCCCAGCACCATGGAACAGAGGAGCTGTCGCCCCAGTTTCCTAACTGGGATTGTCCCATCAAGGATGTAGGTCTGTGTGGTCATGCACGCACAGAGGAGGCTGCACTGGAGCATGCACAGGAAAGGTCCATAGTGCTTTAGCAGCAAAAAGCTGCTTTCCTTCTTCCCAGGGTAGTCTGGGGCTGTGTCTCCTGGTGGGACAGCCCTCTGCCTCTGCCCACATCCCAGGGCTGTGTCTCTCCCTGCCCATGCTCCTCACACCCTGCACATCAGGAGTCTGTGCCAGCTGTGTTTGCTGCAGAGAGAGAGGGAAATGAAACCCTCGCTTCAGGGCAGGGCTGGATGCGGCTCTGATGCCCAGTGCGGGGCTGCTGGCCCTGCCTGCCTCCCTTCTCCTGACTGCCTGGGGCTGCCTGCTCCCGGCTCCGCTGGCAGGGACGTGTGGGCAGCTCCTGCCCATTTGTGTGTGAGGAAAGAGAAAATACAGACTGGTGATTTTCTCTGGGGGGCTGAGCACAGATCAATCTCACTGTGCGCTGTGAAGCCTAAAGGACACCTTGAAAACTTCTTTTGTCAGAAAAGAAGCTGATTTCTCGCTCCCTGGGGCTCCCTGGGGACTTCCCAGCAGATTTCCAGCATCTGAAAGAGCATCTTCCCTTTGCCCACTTCCCCGACACCCGCCGGCAGAGCATGCCCATGGGCTGCCACCGAGCCCTGAGCAGGGACACCCAGGCTGGGGTGGGGGATGCAGGGGGCACCGTTTTCATGGATTCATGTTTTCCCCAGGGGCATGTCGGTCTCTTCTCTCTGTGGCCTGTGCCCAAAAGGCATCACATCCCTGGATGAAGAATGTGCTGGGGGAGAGGGTTTCATCCCAGTCCTACAGGTCCTGCCACGGGGGTGGAGTTGGGTCCTGGGTGCTCGCTCCCCCTTTGGCTCAGCTGCACAGGATCAGGCAGATGGCTGCAAGCGGTGGGAGACCTTTGCAGGGCCAGCTCAGCCCTCACCTGTCCCAGGTGTCAGCCAAGGAGATGTGGCCTTGTCAGGGCATGGGCAGACTCCTGCAGCTGGGTCCAGACCCATGCAGCGGGCGGATTCGGGGGGCTTCCCTGGAACAGCAGTGTTCCTCTCCTCCCTTCCCACTGTGGCTGCTCCCTCCTAGCTCACCCAGCTCCCAGGCCTGGCTGTGCCTCAGCCTTTTTGCTTGGCACAGCAGAGGGGACAGAAATCCCCATGGAGAGGGGCTAGCAGAGGTTGGGGGGAGGGAAGGGGCAGCAGACACCTCACAGATTTCCCCCATCCCCTTGTCCTCCTTCCCAGCTGCTTATGGCAAGCCCAGATTAGGGATGAAAGGTTAACAGGACAAATCTCTGTGAAGACATCAAGCGTCACACTGGCTTTTCTAAGAAAAACACCACCACCCCTTGCCCCCAACCCTGTGGCAAACTAAGGTCACCCCAACCCTTACCTTGCCTCAGATGGAAGAGCTTGCCACATGCATGGAAATGTCCCCATGTCCCATAAGGTCCAGTCAGGGTCCCTTACTTTGATACTGTAATTTAGCAACACGAAAACAGTTGCATTCTGAAATTAAGCATACAAGGAGCTCTCCTTAAGCTGGGGAAATTATTTCCACATCATTTCAAATTTTCTGCTCTATTAATTTCCCTCTAGTCTGTCATTTTCTTCATTTGTCCCAAGGCTCCCGGGGTTCAGCAGAGCCAACGCTAAACATGATGCTTAGTCCCTTCTCCTCAGGCCAAATCCTGCTGGCTGTTTGGGCACCTGGCTTTCCGGATCCCTGGAGGCTCAGCTAGGTCCTGGACTTGCAGACGGCTGCTGCCTAGGATAATGGATGCTACTGTAGCTCAGTGTCAGCTCCAGTCCTTCAAAAGGAGACCCTGCCGTAGGCACAGGGATGCGAAGCTGCCTCGGTGCTGCTTGCATCAGGCATCCCCCAGCAGTGTGCCCCCTCTCAGCAGGCTCCCACCTTTACCCTCGGCTGAAGGGTGCTCAGAGAGCCTGTGACCAGGGTGCCTGGCCTTCCCACAGAGATGCTGGCAGTGATGAGGGTCGCCACCACCTCTTGTCCTCTCCTAATACTACATGTGATGGCACTGAGGGGTGGTGTTGGCAGGGGGATAGACCCTGCAGTGATCAGCCATGTTCCTAGATGCCTGCCCATTCAGCTGGGCGTAGGGAAGAGCACCCCAAAACCAAAAGCCTTTGCCTCAGCTTTGGGTCCTAGCAGAGTCCAGCCCCACGCTTCACCCCTCTGCCTTGGAGCTCATGTGCACATGCCTGCCTGACAGCATGAGCCCTTAAAATGGGAATCGGTCTGAAAGGGTTTAAGTGACTTCAGGTCTCGCATTGCATACAGGCTCCAGCCCCTGGTCAGGTTTGCAAGATCTCTGCAGTCAAGAGGTGCCTTGGCGTCTTACTTCTGCTTGCATCCCGACCCAGGCTGCCCAGGACGGTCCCTTGCTAAACCTACAGCGTCACCATCACCGTTTGCTCTGTCAGTGTCTCAGCTGCTTGCAAGGGCTTTTTTTGGAGACTGGGGAGGTGCCAGCTGCTCTGCAAAGGGCCACAGCAGTGAGGTTTTTGGGGATGAATGCTTTCTGGATGTAGTGCAATCAGAAGATGGTGCTGCAGGGATGTGCATGTGGCTCCCTGTTGGGATGCAGCCCAAAATTGTGCTCTTGGAGCACCACATCAGAAGCATAAGGCAGGAAAGGTTCTCTGCTGCAGCAGGACGGGTTTGCTACCCTGTGCTGCTGAGCTGAGTGTCCCAGGGACCTTGTTAATTGTAGTCCATCTACTTCTTACCCGTGTTTGATTTGCACCCTCAGTTACCCAGCCACTGGGCTAGCCTGGAGGGGATGAGCACTGGGGGTTTTTTTGGCTGTGTTTGCGTGCAGCACCCTACTCACACCCTACAGGGATCCTTCTGCAGGGACTCCACAGAGCCTGAGTCAGAGACGATGGCAGCGCCCCTCCATACTGACATTTTCATCCTTCTGCCTCACTTCCAAGCTGCTCTTCCCAGGAGATCTCAAGTGATAACTTCTGCTATTCAACAGCAATTTGCTTTAAAAAGCTACTAGGACACAAACATTGCACTGCTTTTCCATCAACATCCAGCAGCTAAGTGATGGATACTGGCAGAGGACTGTGCTTAACTGCTTCAGCCCTGGTTATTGTGTAGCAAGTAAAGGAACGTATTTTGGCTAATATTCCTATGGGAGACAGAGGGTGACCCATTTCAGCTCTTTGATTTTCAATTAAAGGCTGAATAATACCACATCTTGGTTTGCATTTCCCCGCAGCCTCTGCTTTATTAGTAAACAGGTGCCTGGAGAGCAGTGGGCAGAGGAAGCCCTTTGCCTTTCCGTGGGGTGCCATCTGTGTCACAGCTGATGGGGGATGTTCAGCACATGTAAACATCCTGCAAGGTTGTTTTCTGCGTCTGCCTTCAGGTGCTGCCCTGCGGCTGGTCTCTTCCAAGTGGTGCTCAGAAGAAAGCACTTGGAGACCTCCTGGGAGTGTCCACACACCCTGGGCACTCAGAGGAGAGCAGGGAAGCTGAGGCAGGGCAGAAGCCCATCCTCACGCTGCTCTTGCCTTCTCCTAAAGGACCACAACCACAGCAGGCTGTTCCTGTAAGCTGTCCTCAGACTGGTCCCACGGCTGGAGTAGAGCACTTCCCACCCAGCATCCACCATGGCTCATGCTGTTAGTAGTAGACATCCTAGGAGTATTTATGGTGATATGTGGAGGAACAGCTTCCCATTCCCACTCCCAAAGTTTTATTTCTGGTCACCTGGAAACCAGGAGTGTCATCACTCTTCGCCCCTCCACCTCCATCTGTTGCATTCTGTTGATGTGGAGGGTTAGACTCGGGGCTGTAAAGCTGTGTGACAGCCACGCTGAGCTGGTGGAGCAGATGGCCTGTGTGCTCCCGGTCTGCATGCTCCTGTTCAACAGCAGGCCACCTCCTTACCTGCTCCAGGGTCTCAGCTGAGCTGGGGGATCGGCGATCCCCCACGCCAGATGTTGCGAGTCCCACCTGCCAGCTTGCCTCCTGCTACCCAGGGCTGGCTCTCCAGCCCCGTCCCCTCTGTCTCCTTCCTTATTCCTGAGATCTCAGAGCTGCTCCTGTTGTCTCCTGGCTCTAGTGCTCATACCCTTCCTGCCCCTCCTGGTTTACAGTGACTCTCACAGACCTCTTGTTTCAGGACTGATGCCCTGCTCGGCTGGACAGCTGAGCTGTCAGGGCGCAGAGCCTGTGCCGCAGGTGAGCGCTGGAAGCAGGATGCTCTCCAGCACCAGGGGCTGAATTAATCCCCCTCCTCCCCAGTCTTCATACATTTACTTCCCCATCGTGGTCCCTCATTAGCATCCCACTGCTGTCCTCCAGCTGCTTTCCCTGTTTACACCGTTTCCAAGCCTATGGTAGGACTTTATGAATCATTTATCTTAAGCAGCAAGTATTGTACAAACAACTTATAAATACAGTGGCTATCAGCTTGCTCTGAACATCAGAGACAAAGCGTGAGGCATAAACATTGCAGAAGATGGATTGAGCGAAGGATTGTTTCAATTATGTGAGCCCCCCCCCTCATCCTCTCCCTGCTCACACAAGCAATTTCAGGGACACCGATGGGGCACCTGCTCTGAGCAGCTCGCTAGTGTGAAGCTCAAAGGCAGAGGGCAGGAACAGTCTGGTGGCAACAGAATATGCAAAGTGACCATCCTGCAACCCAGGGCATGAAGCTGAGCACAAGTGTCACACCATGTATGCTGGAGTTTATGCAGGGCAGCCCAGGAGAGGGGTCAGCCAGTGGATGCCCCAGGCAGCCTCCTCCCAAACATCACCAGTTGCCTTCTGCAGCGGTACCCGAGCCTCAGGACCTCGGGAGGCTGCGAGACACCTTCGGCTGGCCAGGCTGAGTGGCCCCTGCAGCACCATCTCAGGGAGTGGGACTCACATTTCTGGATGGATGCCTGCAGGGGTGAGGGGCTAGGAGGCTTCAAAAGCTGTTGGGCAGGATCTGAGGAGGGCGATGCTCCAGCATGGCATATTCCAAAAAAACCTGCGAGAGAGATGCCAAGCTGTCTGTAAAATGATGCCTTTCTGCAAGGAGAGTAAACAACACAACACTCAGCATCTGGTCAGTGGGGAAAACTTCAAAGCTGAAAACAATGCCAGCTCAGTCACGGCTGTGAATCCTGCTAGGATAAATTGTGTTTGCACAACCTCACTTACTTCCATTAATTTGCGATGTAATAGACGAGGTTTCCTAGTGACAACTGGCAACGGCATCGGCGCTCTGCCCCATCCAGCACCCATCAGCCACGGTCTGATCCAAGCCCTGGGGAAGCACAGAAGTAGCCCAAACCATTCCTGGGAGCGGTGAGCACCCTAGGGGGAGGGGGCGGCCTGAGTCAGGTTGGCTTGCGCTTTGCTGGGACCAGTTTCCAGGGGATGGCCCAGCCCTTAGGACTCACCAGAAATGTCCTGGCCACACTGGATGAAACAAGGAGTGCTTCAGTGCATGAAAATACTGTAGGAGCGGGGTTCAAACGGGTGAGGGAAGGGGGTGCAATGTGTGCCGGGGAGCGAGGGGCTTTGCCTTGTCTTGCAAGGAAGAGACACGGGGCTGGGAGGGCTGAAGCCCCTGGAAGGAAGGCTAGTGGTGGGTCCAGGTGGAGAAAGCAAGCTCACAAGGTTGATAGATGTCAGCTTCTCCCTGCCTGCCCTTGGAGAGGAGAAAGATGGATTTGGGTGCTGCTGAGCACACGCAACGGTGCGAGCAGCCCCTGCGTGCAGGCAGGGCGGCTCTGCCCGCTGCCAGCCCGGCACATGGCTACTGGAAGCTGAAAAATCATCTCCTCTGGTTGCCCGAGCCACCCCCAGCAGCAGCACGTGTGGCACATGCTGGCCTCTCTTTGCAGCCCCCTCGGGGAGCATCCCCCGCGCTCGCAGGGACCTCGGTGCTGCTGAGGGTGTGGGTTGCGGTTGGGAGAGTGGTAGGAAAGCTTTTCTAGCGACTTCTTCAAAGCCAGCGTGTTGGAGGCTGGGGTCACAGTGAGGCCATTCCCTGTCGTTTCTGCGTGAGCTCTTCCCCCAAACACACAAAACTGTTTTCAAACGAATTGAAATGAATCACCTTTCCTCCACAGACAAACTTTTCTCCCCCTCGTTCTCCTTTGAAGATGCTTACAACATGTTGGACTTATCAAGACTAATTTTAGAGAAAAACAGGGGAAAAAATATGCAAACTACAGACTCAGGCCCCTGAAGACTAAAGCACTAAGAGCTCTTCTAAGGAGTGCAGATGCAATGAGGCTGCCTTATCTCAGAGTCAGCGCTGAAGTAGAGAGCCACGTAACGAGGGACTATTTCCCATCTGCTGCATAAATCTAAAGTTACTTCAGGCAGAATGAGGAATCAGAAGACACTTCAAAGGCATTTGAGCTCTGTATCTGTGTCAAACCGCAGCTCTAAGCACTCTGTGTTGCCCTCCTATTAAAGATGAACTTTTGTACTCTGTTAGACATCTTAAAAAGCATAAAACATAAGTTCATTTGCTTTTCAAGTACTCCCACCCTCCACCCCCCGCTCGGCTCCTTTGCAAAACAGGAGGCTGTTAGGATATTTGTGAACAAACAGCCCTGGTTTTGCTGCAGAGGTTTCATCTTCCCTGTGAAGGCAGGAGGGCTTGTCTGGGTGTGGGGGCAGCTCTGCAGCCTTGCGCAGCACTGAGGGGAAATGTCATTGTGGTGTCACAATGGGTCCAGGCACCCCCTTCCCACAGACACATCCCCAGCATCTTCTGGGCTGAAAACATTCCCCAGCATCTTCTGGGCTGAAAACCTTTGTGCTGGGGTGAGTGGGTGGATGCAGCCCTTCCTGAGACCTGGGAGGGTTTGCCTGGGAGGAGAGGAATAAGGTGGCTGTCAAGATAACCCTTTTCCTTGTAGAGTATGTGGCTTTATCAGCATTTTTTGCAAAATGGGATGAAATGTGAAGGGTATTGAGCTGTGAAAATGAATCACTTCTTTTTAAGGTAGCACTAAGCCCCACAGCCTAGGGTCCTCATAGGATGCTGGGGCATCCCCACGTGTTACCCTACAGAAGTGAAGGTACCAGTGCCACGAGCACCACAGGAGATGCCGGCTGGGTGGTGGAGACGAGAGAACAGTGCAGGAGGCCTCTGGCTGGAATCAATTTAAGGCATTGGAACAAAACAAAGGGCTTTGCTGTTTCCAAAATCCACCGTGCATTTGCCAGCAGATCAGCTGCCTAGAGTTTGGCCTCTTCTTTACATGTTATTTCTTGACAGGGCTGTAGCTCTGCTGCTTTTATGAGCAACAGTCCCATCACTGATGGGGCAGCCGGGAGGGAGGATGGCCCCAAAGGGATGCATGGAGCCAGGAGCTGGGGAGGATGGGGGAGTCAAGGCCGAGCGAAGCCTTCAAAACCTCCAGGGTCTGAAGGGAATATTTGTCAGGGGCAGGGTATGAGAAGAAGAAGAAGGAGAAAGTGTTAGGAAGAAAAGGAAGAAGACACGGGTATGGCATTTTACAGAAAGATCAGAGGCAGGGAGCACAGTGGGAGTAATTAGAGTTTGTGATTCAGGTGTGAGACAAAAGGAGGGGAGCATCCATAGGGGAAGAGGATACAGAGAACAAGGAGGAATTCAGAGTCTCGCAGCAGACAGGCAGGAGGGGATTAGTGCAAATGCAGGGAGAGAACAGGACACAGGTATGGTATAGCAAGCTTGCAAATGGCTGTGACAGTGAATTTCTGGCAAAGTCAGCAGGGATGACACGGGGTGTCAGACAATGCAAACCAGGGGCCATGGGCACAGCCAGCCACAGGAGCATCCCTGTCACCTGCATCGTGTTTGGGAGAGCTGTGAGGCTGGGTGGCGCTGGGATGCAGCTGGCAGAAGTGATGGAAATGAGGAGCACAAACACTACAGGCTTTCAAATTAGGAAAGAAAATAACGCTAGCAACTGTGTCTTAAATGTGTAATTTCTGTTTCTTAGCTGGAGCTGCTGCCCACATGGCTGCATAGAGACAGAGCTGGGGCCAGGATTAGGGCAGGTTTGTACAGACCATTGGAGCTCCCCACGTTTGGGAGCACCGCCTGTGCTACGCTTGCCCCTTGCCCTGCGCAGCTCGGGGGCTGTGGGCACAGCAGTGGTGGGATGTGTCTCCTGCTGCACCCTCCTGGCTTGGGTCTCAGTGGGGTGAGCCCTGGCCACAGGGGAGATCGGGATCCATGGACTAAAGGAGGGACTGGAGGGACCTGTTTTCAGCCGGTGAGTTGTAGCAGCGACTCCACTTGGATGAGAACGGTCACACGTGGAGTCCTGCAAACATATCTGCCCATCCAGGCTGATGCCAACGCACCCCCAAAGTCACCCAGAGGGGAGTGAACCTGGCTGTGTGGATTTGGAAAGCTCCATCAAATCAAATGCAGAAGAACTCAGACCTTCTCTCCCGGCTTGCTAACAATTTACAACCCCCTCTCTAATTTTCATTATTGGCTGTAAATGAGCAGTTCAGGGAAACAATTTTCTGGCAGACTCAGCAAATGGATTTGGCCTGGACTGTTGCCTGCTCATGGCATGTGTTTTCCCAGTCCCTTTCCAACTCATGGTGGGGCATCTGAGAAGCTGTAGCTGCCCGCCCAACCTGTCTCACACGGAGCAGCAGTGCAGATCGAGTCCAGGACCAGCACTGGGCCAGCTGGGCTCTGCATGGCATGGGGACTGATGGGTAGCTCACAGCAGCATGGCAATCCACAAGACAAGGACACCCAGAGCCAGCCCACCACCTTTGGTGGAGCTGTCCTCCAGAAATGCATCCCCTCCCGTTTCCAGCTCCCAGCTCTTCATCATCCCACAGCCAGCAGGACTGCACAGATCTCTGTTGCATCCCTCTCACTCTCTTATTCCCAGGTTGAACAGCCCTAATCCATCCAGTCTCCCTTCGTGTAACTGTTCTGTCTCTCCCATCATCCCACCTCTCCCCTTTAGCCCTGTTTCTAGTCAGTTTTGGGGTGGCAAGGCCAGAACTCCGCATGTTGTTCAATTCATGGGAGCTTTACCAAAGTTTCTGTGTTTTTTGCAATACGTTTCTTAATAAATTTCCTTTTCTCTTTGCTGCTGGGCATAGTTTCAAGGTACTATCAGGGAGCTCCATGTGGCTGCAAGATCCTTCCTGTGTGGTCGTTGCAGATTTGGAGCCCATTATCATGTACAGCTTGCGTTTCTTTGCTATCCAAATTAGTTTGTGCCTTTTGGCATGGACTCGGGGTGCCATTGTATCTCCCAGGCAGTCTTCATTTTGACACTTTTTTTTTTTTTTTTTTTTTTTGCAGTTTTTCATGGTCACTTTTAGATTGGAACATTCTGAATAGATTTGCATTGCTGCTTCAGCTTCCACCACCTCTTCTGGGTGTTACAAGCATGCTAACAAGCCTGGGACTCTGCCTAAATCCCTGGGCCTCTGACGGTGAGATCTTCCATCATGAAAATGGGACATCTGTTCCCAGCTTGTGTTTTTTCTCCTTTAAGCTGGTTATCAGTCCACAGGACTGAACCATGGCACCTTAGCATCTATAAAAGCCTTGGCTGAGGTACCTTTACCACAGCCTTTTGAGATCCAAGTACATGGTGTTGACCATATAGTCCTTCTCTATCTCCTTCAAAGATCTCTCCAAGGTTGGAGAGACTTGACTCCCCTTTACAGAAAATCTCACGGCACTTTCTCGATAAATTATGTTTATCCAGGTGCCTATTAAGTTTGCCCCCATTGCTTGGTGTGGCATTCAGACCCGCTGGCCGTATGCTGTCTGAATGGCCACAGAGGTTTTTGTATGGATTGGTGTCACATCTGTCACCTTCCACACCAATTTGAGGTTACACATGGGAATTTGTATCTGATCTGATTCTTCTGGTCTTGTCTGTGTCCTGTGCAGTCCCGGTCGCTGGTGACTCTTCAGGCACTGGCTTTGCTCCACCGCCTCCTCCACCACCTCTCTTTGAGGCAATCCTCAGGTATTCCGCTGGAAAAGCCCTTGTGGTGTGGGAATCTCCTTAATCATAGATGTGCAAAATACCACTGCAGTGGTTTAATTTTATTTTTCTGTGGACCTATGTGCTCGTCCTGCCCTCCTTTAATACGTTGTCATCTATGAGTGATAACAACCTCCTGATCTGGCCTCCTCAAGTGTGGGAAAAGTTGCGTTCTTAGCTTTCAAGCTGTTAGCAAGTTGCTCTTAAAAAATACTTAATCTGATTCATGATGGTTTGGTACTTGATTTGCCAGGGCCTGGGCACATTTCTGTTTTCCGCCTTTGGACACTACTTTCTTTTTATTTCTAAGCAACTTCACAGTTTAACCATAGCAGACCTTTAAAACCTAGCAATACAGTTGTACAGTGTTTAAAAGAACATTTCTCCAGCTTAATATACAGCTGATGGCAATGCAGAAATTTTATAGATTTTAAACACTACTTACATGTTTAGGTTTTTGCAAAGTACTCTAGTACTACCCTAGAAGTATGGCTTATCATATTGGAAGATAGCAGAGGCAGTTATGGACTAACAAGCATGACCAAGACCCCAAAATGGATTTACCTCATTTGAGAGGCTTTTCCATTAATTTGTTTCACTCCAGGCAAATTATATGTGCCTCTCAAATCAGGCTTAGTGAAGATCTTAGTCACAAACAATTGGTCTCAAACCTCAGAGATCAAGGGTAGTTGATATCTCTTTTTTCCTCTAATCTAATTTGATTCCCAATAGTCTGTGGCTAATGCGGGCGCACAATGCACCAGACAGAGCATTTGCAGCAGAGACAGGGACGTACAAGGCGGTGTTAAGATCTTACTTACATTATTATCTGCAGCTATGGCAGTTGGCAGCAGTGCTGGGAGGATCTGGGGAGTGGAGGAGCACAGAGACCTCAGCCTGACACAACCAGGGTTGAGAAAGGAGATCACGATCTTTTAAATATGGAAAGGGATTATCCAATTTCAGCGACAATTCTGTTAGCACCTAAAATCTGCATAAACTGCCTGTGACCACGTTGACATGGAAAATTAAGAGATTCATAAACACACAAAGGGGAATGGTTTCCCAAGCAGGGAGAAGGGGACAAAGAGGCTTAGGATTAGTACCGTAGCCAAGGGTCAAGGCAGGAGCGAGCCTGGCGTTGGAAATGCAGCTTTGCATCACCAGTGCTCAAGCAGCCGGAATAACAGCATTCCCCAGAGAGGCTGGACAGGACGGTCCATCACTGCCTGCGAGCATCTCCTTGTCAGGTCCTGCTGACCACCTGCAGGGCCAGAAACCATTTTTCTCCTTAATATTTCCACCCCCACTCCCCCCATAACTCAGTCTCTTGGTTCTCTTCCCTGCTGGAGCAGAGAAACAGCTGGAATAATGTACAGGACGAGACCTGACACATCTGTCACGATAACCCAGGTCAGAAAGGAAGCTCCCCCAGCCAGGGAGGCAAAGGTGCTGTTGTTTTCCCTTTGTACTATAGGTTTTGTCCACTTTCTCCTAGGATTAGCTGGAATTTTCCCCAGAGATTGCCTGCTGTCAGTTATCTTCCTTAATACCTGCCTAGCATTGCAAAAATATCCTGCCTTTGCCTGTTTGTTTTACAAGTCTTGGGAATGTGCAGTGACCGTGCTTTTGGAGCAAACATCTGTGATTACCGTGATTGTGGAAAGCTGGGCTTGACTCAAGCGGTCCAGTGTCTCCTTGACCCCCTGGTCCAGGCACAATGTTTTTTTCTGAACAGGGTAGTTTTTGATGTAGGAACCTCTGAGGGCAAAGGATGACTTTAGGGGACCAGGATGAATAGGTGGACAACACGGGATAAGTCACAGCCAGAGATGGTGTAGGGTGGAGCTGCAGCCAGTGTCCTTAGGGATGGGTTCTGCAGACCAAGATGCTGAAGGTGTTTAAGGTCTCAAGGAGAGGAAAGCTGCTGTAGAAGAAGCATGAAAAGTGCAGGACTCAGCTGGGCACACAAACTCTTGCCAGCTCCTCTCTGCATCCCCCATCTTCACTAGACACCAAAATAAGCACAAGAGACTAGAAAGAATCACCTTGATGCTGCTGGGGAAGCCTCGCCAAGGGAAAAAGATGTGGTTAGGGTGACTCAGAGGCTCACTTTGTCTGAAAGGGTCTGCACCGAGCACAGGATAAGAGCACAAATTGTGCCCATGGAGATTGCTGGAAGCCAGGGAACTCCTGAACCTTCCTCCTCACCCGTAGGTATGGTGCAGGCAGGGAACTGGCGTGCTGGGAAGGGTCCCACAGGGCATCGTGGAGCTGGTCTAAACCAGCTTTGTACAGGTCACATCCTGCAAAGGCCTCTGATGGAGAAGTCCTGAGAGGGGGCTGAGGCAGGTCCTTGGAGCTTGGTGGAAGGAGAGGGATGTGTTGAAATTCAGCACAGCACACCTGAGCGTTTCTTTTTAAATTCTCAATTTAGCAGCACCCACATCCTAGTAAATGATATCAAAACCGCAGAGAGCAGTTCTGCAAGGAGAATATAGATGGAATGTCAGGGTAAGGAGCCATGCATCACCCCTCCTGCCGAGCCGGCCCGTACATCCCGAACCACAGGTGAGTCAAAGCATGGAGAAAGATGCTCAGGTTCACTTGAATATCTGCAAATGTGACAGTATCCATGAGTACACGAGGGGAAGAAATATTCCAGCTTTCAAGGAGTGCACAGCAGTGCAGGACTCATTGCCTGGGGTCCAGGTCATGAAGACCCACCAGCTGTCTGTGGCTGGCCACGTGCTGATGGATAGTGTCCGTGGCTTCGTTCTTCTGTAAGTTTGTTGTGTTCACCTCTTCACAGGGAAGGTATTATTTTCTCCGCACACTGGTATAGGTTAATATAAATGCTTACCAAATGTCCGTTCTCAATAGCAGGCTGTGTCCAAGGCTGTGTCCTGCAAGAGCCTCAGCAGACAGAGGGTACAGGAGAAGGCTGGCCACCGGGTCAGTGCTGTGCAGGCTGCAGATCTGCCTTGCTGCTGGCCTCGTCACAGCAGGGAATTCCTGAGAAGGCACAGTTTTGGCTGGGGGAGCTGATCGGACATGAATTGCATGGGGCTGCCCATCCAGGAGAAGCACTTTCTGCATGCAACAGGATTAGGAGGAGTGGGAGGAATACTCCAGACTTTAAAGGGGATCCAGAGCTCAGCTCACTCCAGGCACTGGCAGCAAAGTGGTTTAGTCCATGTGTCATGGAACATGCTAAAGGCTGATGGAGGCTCTCAGAAGCTCCACGCAGAGACACTTTCTGGCTCTTCCCAGCCTTGTTCACAGTCACAACCCAGAGGCAGTGATGAGCCTCAACAGAGGATGTATCAGCGGTGTTGCCTTCCAGGCGTTTCCTAGCACTTCTGTCCCAGCACAAGCTGCCGAGCCCGAGGGATGGCCATGCAGCCAGCACCCTGGGAGAAGTGGTACCTTGTGGAATCCAGCCTGAATTTTTTCTCCAATTTACCTGGAGAGGTAAAGCACCCATGAGGGATGCAGCAGCACAGTAAAGGCTGTCCCTTTGCCTTCTCTGCTCCAAGATGCACCGCTCAGCCCACTGCAAAATCCCTATGGAACGCCAGCAGCCATGGAGGGCCCAGGACCTGCATGAGGACCAGCCAGTCTTGTTTGATTACCAGCAGATGGAGGATGCACGCAAGAGAGAGATAATTAATTAATTGCAACTTTCCCTGCCTCCAGACTTTGGTTTCTATTGATCTCAGTTTTATCTGGAGTAATAGAGACAATTAGGAGGGAACACAACAGCAGAAGTTAATTACCAATGGAATGGAAACTGTGTCTTTCAATTTATTAAACTTCTATCACAAAGCAGCACTGCTGCAGAAGCACTAGGAGAGCCAGTATGCCTCTCCCCATCCCCCGTGTCCTGCAGGGCACTCCCCACTCTTGACAATCAATAATAAATGATAAACTCATCCTCCTTCTGAGCAGGGCCAAGGCTCCCGTGCCAAGCCCCAGGGAGCCAAGCCCTCGGGGGAGAGCATCTGGGCTGCTTGGATGGGCAACGTTCACTCTGACGAGAGCCTGGAAGCTGCTGCTCAGCCCTGCCTGCACCCCACCGGGCTGGCAGCTCTTGCAGGCAGGAGCTGCTTTGCAGGTGCTGGGGACAACTCATTGCCATTCCTGCCCTGAGCCCTGGGTGGAAGGCAGCCCTGCCTGCCCACGGTATGGGCACAGCACAGCGTGTTAAAACGGGTGCTGTGGGCAGAGGAAGGCTGGCTGGGGAGGAACCAGCCCAGCTCAGAGAGTTTCACTGATCACGGCTGGCTTTAGCTCCCAGAATTGGGTTTCAAGCAGCCTCAGGGATGCATCAGCCCTGCTAGACTTGCCAAGATATGCATCACTTTAATCAGGGCAGGGCTGCAGGAGGCAGCCAGGAGGGCTGTTACTTCTGCCTCTTAGTACCACGGCTCCAGGGACCTCCTTCCCCTGGCAGGAGGCTTGGATGTCAGGCAAGGACCAGGGATCATCCTCCCTTCCTTCTCTCCACCTGCCCAGTTTCGCCCCACCCTCCCCTCCGCTCCCTCCTCTGCACATCCTGGCCTGAGCCCAGCTTGGGAAATGCCAGTCTGCAGCCTCTCGAGAGACCCTCTGCAGCCTCTCAAGAGACCCTCTGCATCCTCTCGAGAGACCATCTGCACCGTGACAGCTGAAGTCACCTAGCAGGTAGCACAGCCTTGGTGAGACTTCTCAGAGAGCACCATAATTCGAAGCTGGCTCCTGCTCCTGTGCCAGCAGCCAGCGTGCCAGCAGTGAGCAGGTCAGGGATGCTGTGGCAATCCTCTGTCCCCCACTGCCCCTGTGGCACACAGTGCTGAGCATCCCCCCAAGCCAGTCTGGGGACTGGAGAGCAGCATCTGGCTCAGAGGCTGAGCTCTCTCTGCTCTTTCCACAAAACACAGGAGAAAATGATTTGTTAAATATTGCATAATTCTCTGAGGGTGGCAGACCAAATGGTGTGACATAACGAGTCTAGCTTGGACCTGTTTTCAGCCATACCAGCCTACAAAACACTGCGCCTCTCTCCTCATCTTCTTGCCTGTCTCCTGCCTGCTGAAAATGCTCCCACCTGCCTGCTGTCCCTTCCCTGTCATTCCCTCAAGGTCTCTGAGTCAACTCCCACATCTTTGTCTCCAGGGCATTTCAGGCAGTGAGCGTCTAAGTGAGCCTCTGTTGATTGTGCAGGAGCCATAATTAGGTTTCTGGTTTGCTCCTGCCTCTCTTTCCGACTGTTCCCAAGATGGTGCTTGTGTCTGCGCTCCCCCACAGAGCTGGAGTTGTCCAGGAGTTGTCCATAAGACCCCACTGTCTCCCACTAACAGCTCACTCCAAGAGTCGTGGGGCTGTACGGCTGGTGTTACTGCCTCCCGGCATCAAAGTCAGATCACGTTGCTGAGGGTCTTGTCCAGGGGAGTTTTGAAAACCTCCAAGAGATCCCAGAAGCTCCCTGAGCACCTGGACTGGGGCTGCACCACTGTCACAGGGAGGAATTTTTTGACTATGCCCCATGAAGCTGGATGCTGTCCTTGTGTCCTCTTGCTCTTTCACTCTACACCTCTGGCTCTGCCTCCTTTAAAACCTCCACTTAAAGCAGTGAAAGACGCAATTAGATCTCACCCACATCTCCCTTCTAGAGGCTGATAGTTCCTTTGGTCTCCTTTTCTGTATCCTGTGCCCCAGCTCCTGGCCATCTTGGTGGCCTCCGTTGGACTTGGTATCTCTTCTGCAGTAGGGTGGCCAAAACTGGGCACAGGGCTGCCCTGTGGCTCCTTAAGAACTGGGTAGAGGGAATGATGACTTTCCTTGACGTGTCGGCTGTGCTTCTCCTAATGCAGCGCATCTGCGGACAACCTTCATGACCACAGAGGGCAATGCTGGCTCAGTCTGACCTGAGCTGACCCACACAGCCTTGACCGAACAAGTTTTCTGTGTCACCAGGAAACTTTCTCTGGTCCTGTAAGAATACCTTGATTGCTCACGTCCCAGAACGGACCTGATGTAACCTCTCTTCATGATGAAAAATGACTGTTTATGTGCATGTAGTTAAGACAGTTTCATCAAGATCCTTTTTTGAAGCATCACGTCCAAAGATTTTGACACGGTATCGCTGACTGCTTCACTGGGGTCACAAGTTTAGGATTCATGGTCCCATTCTTAATACAAGGCGACATTGCACTGGACTGCGAAGAGAAAAGCACTCTGGAATACCTCACTTGCTGACGGCTGAGTGTGCATGCTATTAGAGATCGAGCAGCTGTGGGCCTGACCATACTTGAATAGCATACAGGTTTTAAATCCCTGGTATGGTAGGCACAAGCCAATTAGTCATGCTTAAATACTTGGGAGATTGCTGGAGCCCCAGGCCTCAGAGAACCGTAAGGCTCAATTCTGCCCTGCCAGTGAACTGATTTGCAGAAAAAGAGGGGAGGAGATATTTTCTCAAGGTGAAATAGATGTTCTTGGAGGATATGTGGGTTTAGTACAGTTAGGTACCTGGCAGATTAACCCCTGCAGCCTCGATTAGCCCTGCGCTGGGATTCCCGGGTGAAGCAAACATGAAAAACACAAAGAAAACAATTGCAGTCACAGTGACTTGCAGAATGCAACTTCTTGTGGCAGCTCTTAAGCAGTGCTGGTGACGCTGCAAAGCAGTTCGTAGCAAAGAGCAACACAACTCCAGAGTCAAGGTTGGGGCAGGGCAGAGGGTAAGCCCTGAGCACCGTGGTTAAGTTAGTGCCAGGCTTCGCCCCAAATTCCCAACATCCCCAGTCCAGTCCAGTATGTGGCCCTGGCTCTGTCCCCTGGCTGGGCAGGTCCAGCCTAGATGCCTCGTCCCATGCAGCCTTGCCTGCTATATTTGCAGCCGCTTTTCCCAGCCCTTCCTGAGGAACCTGCTCAGCAGCTGTGTCCCTCCGGACCCAACACTGGCTGGGGCATCTCTCATTTACATGTCACTCAGCACATCCTCCTGCTCGCCTGCAAGTCCTAAATTCGATCTGATTTCAGTCTGATTAGTTTCCCCTCCACTTGAGAGAATTAATTCATCTCCGGCTCCGCTCTGGGTTTTTTTCCCAATCGATAAAAGGAGGAAGGAAAGGGTGGTGTACCTGTCATTAATCATCATTAAATTAGTGACTCCGGAATTAGCTCACCATGAAAGCCAGCACTTGTGCAGCAGCGGAGCTCTGCTGTGTCGCCGTACAGTGAGACCTGGACCTCTGCAGAGTTCGTGCAGAAAGAAACAGAGGTCTGAGTGAGGAGTGACCTACACATGGATGCCACATGAGGGAAAAGATGCAGAACATCCTTGGTGTCAGAGGAAGGACTCTGCCACAGCAAAACACCTCTACACAAATAGGTACTGGCAGCTCCAGGTTGCGCCAACACTCAAGCCAAGCCAGAGCTTCATGATCACTGATCAGCATCACCCTCACCTCCTTGAGGTGACCATCCTGGTGCTGAACGCTGGCTCCATGCTCAAATCACCAGGCAGAGGGTTACCCTTCCACCCCACACAGCACATGGCCTCCACATGCATAGGGAAGATAAAGGGTCAGGAAGGAGCTTCCCTGCACCCCTGCATCCATCCGGCCATGGGGATCAAGTGATGCTGCCCCCCACCTCCATTCCCTGACCTCACTCCTGCCTCTGTGGCCTCCCCTCACCCATCCTGTCCACCCGGTGCTGGAGCAGGAGGCTGAGCTGTTATGGTGGCAGCATGTGGAGCAGGAGTGGTGGGATCAGGGGAAGGAGATCACATCCACCTCCTGTGTCAGCGGGTGACGAGCACACAGTGGTTTGTATGAGTAAATGTATCTAAAGATAGGTATATCCATCCTGCATTCCATGTTTTTCTCCCCTGGGCACCTTTTAGTTCCTGGTCCTCACACCTACTCCTGACCACTTTTTGCTACAGCTCTGATCTAGGAGCATCTGCTTTGCCTTCCATGGGAGTTCTGGTTGTGCTGTGGGACCAAGAGACAGTGATGACAGGACTGTGCCGGGGCAGTGGGTCTCAGATCACACCTCTATGGACCCGGTGTCTAAGTGACACTTCAGACCATGCAAAGCATCTGCCAGGGTCTGGTCTGGAAGGTTTGTCTTTGCCTCCCCTTGACAAAGTCAGTCATGCTTGACCTTCACCAGCACCCAGACACACCATAAAAACCCTCCCCTTGATGCTGCAAAAGCCAGTTGGCCACATCATGTCTTTGCAAGGCTTTGGACATGTGGACAGGGATGTCATCACCCTCCATGGCACCTCTTGCTCACACAAGCACTGCATTTGCCCTGTTAGCCACAGCCAGCAGTGCCTTTGCCTGCTGCAACCTGCCATCCTCTTCCAAGGGCACTGCTTTGCGGGATGCAGCCCCCATCCGATAAGCGTGACCTACCCTACTCAGCCTTTGATGTGTGACCTTGCCTCTGGCCTTGTTAAAATGCGTGTTTCTGAAATGAGCCCACCGTAGCCAGAATGCAGCATTACACCCTCATTACTGATCACATGTCTTGCTTTCTCTGTCTCCCTGTAAATAATGTATTTTAATAACTAAGCACGCAGAGCAGGCTTCCTTTAACAGACATTGCCCAGAGTAGCCGTGCTGAGGAGGCGCATTCACTCCTGCTATGCCTCAAAGCACTTCATTAATACATCAGAAAAGGCCAGAAAAACAATGCAAATATTCGGATCAGCCAGTGCTTTCAGCAGGACTTGCCATCCCCGCCTGGCTGTACTGGGTCCAGAGCATCTCCTTGCCTGGCTGTACTGGATCCAGAGCAGCTCCTTGCCTGGCAGTACTGGGTCCAGAGCATCTCCTTGCGCCCAGCTCTGCTGCAGCCTTCCATCTGAGCCTTTCTTGGGGACTCTGTCCAGCTCTACCCCTCCTTTGAGACCCCTCTTAATGTGGCTCCTGCATGCTCCCAATCCACTTGGGGCTGGAGGTTTAACGCTTCAGGGACTGCAGGATGATCCCCACCTCCTCCTTCTCCTCCACTCTTCCTAAGCTGCATCAGTCTTCTGGTTGGGTCATCCTGCCCCTCCCCAGTGACAGCTCTGCTCTGATCACCAATCCTGGTTCCAGTTTGGAAAAATCTCCTACCAGCAGCTGTTCCCTTTTCATTTGCAATGCTGATGTGGCTGCTGACAGTGGGAGACCAGGTCAGGCCATTCCCAGTGCTGCTGAAGTATTGCTGCAGGCAAAAAGAGCAAAGCATTCAATGGGAGATGTCCTCCACTGGCCTGGAGAGGGTGGGCATGGACACCCTGCTGCTACTATCCATACTCCTGCCCCAGCAGTGGGCAAAAAACCCTCCCAGCACCAGGAAGCCTGGCTCCTGGGACTGCTGTTACATTTTTCTCTCCAAGATTTGTCAGCAGCCACCCAGACTTGCTCTCCTCAGCCTGTCCTGCTGGCAGAGCAGCCAGAGATCAGGCAGGAGAACGAGCTGCAGATCAGCTGCAGAAATACCTCTGTCAAACACACACACTGTCACGGGTGCATTTTCCCCTTGTGTAACACTTAGTATATATATTTTTAAAAAAAATACAATTTTTTGGGTTATAAGCCTCAGTGAAACTGATCCAGAGGAAAGCATGTGGTGGATGTATGCATGGGTGTGTGTGACTGTCCCTGCTGTACCTGTATTTATGTAGCAGATTTGTTACATATACGTACATACATGTGTGTATATGCTGCTTTCCCTGCTTTTCAAATTGTCAGTGTCTTTTCATCCCTTAGCCAAGGCACAAGGGGGTTGGGGTCAGCACAGGACCAGGACCCATCCCTCTTTCCCTGCAAATACTGGGCTGAGCAGCTGCCCTGCAAACTGGGTAGCAGGAATCGTCCCACGGAAGGAGTGCAGATCAACACAGGAGAGGCAGGGCTGAAGCTCGCTGGTGTGTTATAACCCCTTCCCTGCCAAAAAGAAAGCTGTGCCTCTGGTGTCATCCCTGGGGTGAGAGCTGGGGGAGGCTCAAAGGCTGGAAGAGGCGATCTGAGACGTTCAGTGAAGATCCATGTCCACAGGCTATCCCTGTCTACAGGATCGCAATGAACTTCACCTCGGTGCCCACTAACTGGAAATTCTGTGGGATGTAAAGACTGCTGAGGAGAAGCCAAGCCACCATCACTGCCAGGGACCCAGTCAAACCAGTACAACCCCACTCTTAATTTGCTGAGCAAGCAGCTGCACTTGCAAAGCCAGCGCGCTTCTTTACACAGACCTTTTCCCCCGGAAAGCCCCTTGCTTCCACTGAGTGGTTAACACCAGCCGAATTTGCCACGATTCAAGGTGTTATTACAATGAATGTGAGTGTGAATTAATAATGGCACTTTGAAGCCACTCTCTGTGCTTGCCTGCATCCCTCCTGCTGCATGAGCGGCTCTGTGCTGCCGAGGAACTGCATACATGCTGCTTCATTTTGCGATAATCACAGCCTTCCGCTAAGAGAGATAAACAGCGTGCGGAACTTTTGCTGGCAAAACACAACTCCAAATGAACTGCTAAAAATGGTGTACGAAAGGCTATTTCCAGCCTCTCCACCCAGCTGGAGCTGGCTCTCCTCCCTGTCTGTTGTCAACTCAGAGGGCACACCTGGATCTGTCGCAGGAGGGGTAAAGCACGGAGAAAGGAGACAGGGAGGAGTGCGGGCAGCAGCTCGCTGAGGTTTGGGAGAGCCAGAAGAGGGGTTGCAGCCAGGCGCAGGTCATGCACCAGGCGCGGACAGAGGACACGGCCATATCAACCACGTCTCCAAAGGGCATCCCCAGAACAGCCCATCCAGGGTGGGAGCGGTGTGCAGGCACTGTCCCCATCCTCCAGTGACCTCCTGGTCCACTTCCCTGGCCACTCAGCACAGCTGCAGGGTGGCCCATTGATGCTGTCAGGTCCTAGGGTCCACAAGGAAAGCAAGTCCCAGCAGTGCCTTTCCCCGGCTGCTGCTGCTGCTGCTCACTCATGCAGGGGTCTCATCAAAATGCAGAGCATCCTTTTCTTCTGGCCGGCTTACAGTAAGCAGTTGTCAGACACTTCTATAATCCCAGGTATAATGAACCTTCCCCAGCTCCCTGATTCCTGTATGTGTCACGCGAGCCAGCTGTGCATGAGGAAAGCACTTTGCATGCAGATTATTTATCTGTCCTCAGTCTGATCCAAATAACACCCCCTAAGGACAATCAGACAGCAACAGCCCCTCCTTCCCGAGTCTGGTTTGAGGACACTCGAGTGAGTTTGCACTCACAGGGGTCGTCCCATGAAGGACCATTTAGGACTAGCTGCAGATCGCAGCAATCCTGCAGGGCTCTGGGGCTGTCTGGACAGCAGGGCTGAGCCATCGGAGGGTACGGTGAAGTGCACTAGTGCAAATTTACCACTAGCACTCATGAAGAGGTAGATGTCTGGTTAAGATGGATGCCCCAGAGTGCTTCTCTCCAGCTTGCCAGCTTTCCCTTGGGGTGGATGTCCTGCTGGTGGTTCCCATCTGTTCCTCCCCTGCAAAGACCCTGCACAGTCAGATGAGAAAGCAGCGGGATCGGCTGTGCTGAGAGCACTGCTGAGGCAGAAAGGCACAGAAGAAATGCTGCCTTGGAGATGCCAGAAACACAGGAGCCCTTGGCAGTACAGCCCTGGGGGCTCGGGGGTAACCATTGGCAAGCAGGTTTGATTAGAATTTAAGCAGCATCCAAAGAAAAGTGTGATGTTTAATAAAGGAGGAGGAGGTACAGCGTAGAGCAAGGACCAGACTGACATCTCTGCAGCCCTGAGACCCGAGGGAAGGCTCCCCATCCCAGGCACAACCTCAGGCACACCGGCCGTAGGGAAGGCCAGCTGCTGCTCAGCACATGCCTGGACCTCAGAGGCACAGGGGAGATGCTGCCACCCCAGGTGACACCTATAACCTGTGCCCCTAGGTTTCCCAGGAATTTAGAATGCTCCTCAGTGTCACCCTGGGGGTGCTGGTGGACCCCCTGCTCTGCCCCAAACCTATTCCAGACCTCCAGTCAGGCCTGGCTTAAAAACCATTATTGATTTTGAGTTCTCATCCTCAGCTTTTGATGTCTAAACGGACAGCAGCCTTTTGATAATGTTTTGGGGCTCTTCCTTCACCAGATGGGCATAAATGTACTTCTTTTAGGTGGAAACAGAGTTTTGCACTCAATCTCATGACTCGAGGAAGTGGGGCTTTAAAACATCCTTCTTTATCAGATGACATGAAATGAAGGGAGTCCCCCTTCCTGATTCTCCTCTGAGAGAAGGGCATGCCTAGGGAGAGAACAAGGATTTCGCTGTAGTGGAGCCAGGTCTCAGTGAAAAGTCAAGCAGATATCACCGCAGAGCTGCAGACAACAGTCTCTCACCTCCAGATCCAAACCACAAAGTAACTGGGATGCTGAAAGAGGAGGATGTGCGTGTCACTCACTGAACTAGTGAGATCCCAGAGGAGCAGGAGGATGCTCATCTCCTGGAAGAACAACATTATGGGCACAGCTTCTTGGTGTTCTCTCCAGAAAGGGGCTTTTTCTCTCCCTGTCTGTATAACCAGTGGATGTAGCACTCAGGGTCTGCAGCTGGATCCCTGTAACCACAGCAGACACAAGTGTGGGTGGTTCCTATGCTGATTCCCGATCTCTTCATCATGAAATTGCTTTTATTATTTATTATTAGTGGGAAATCTATTATGCTGGATCCAAGAGCTGAGAGAGGTGAGGCTGCTGCAGCTCCCTGTCCCTGTGTCCAACCAGTAGTGAGGCTGAAGATCACAGAATCGCAGCACAGTGGGGCTGGAAGGCACCTCTGGGATCATGGGATCACCGTGTCCAACCCCTGCTGGAGCAGGTTCCCCCCGAGCAGGCTGCACAGGATCCATCCAGGCGGGTTTGGATGTCTCCAGAGAAGGAGACCCCACAGCCTCCCTGGGCAGCCTGCCCCCCTGCTCCATCACCCTCAAGGTAAAGAAGTTCTTCCTCATATTCAGAAGGAACTTCTTGTGTTGCAGTTTGTGCCTGTTGCCCCTTGTCCTGGTGCTGGGCACCACTGAGAAGCGCCTGGACTCTGGAAAAAAGGGGTTGGAAGGTCCTCTTGACCCTGGCCCTTAGAATATTTGTAGGCGTTGGTAAGATCCCTTCTCGGTCTCCTTCAGACTGAACAGCCCCAGGTCTCTCAGCCTTTCCTCACAAGGGAGATGCTCCAGCCCCCTCATCACCTTTGCAGCCTCCGCTGGACCCTCTCCAGTTGTTCCCTGTCCCTCTGGAACTGGGAGCCCAGCACTGGGCACAGCTCTCCAGGCATGGCCTCAGGGCAGATCCTCTGCTCTGCCAGTCAGCCAGTTCTCAGCCCAGCTCACTGCCCGCTCCTCTAACCCACGCTCCCTGAGCTTACCCGTGAGCATGTTGTGGCACACAGCATCCAAAGCCTTGCTGAGGTCAAGGTAGACAACATCCACCACTCTCCCCTGGTGTACCCAGCCAGCCCTTCCATCAGCATGATTTCCCCTTAGTGACTCCACGTTGACTGCTCCTCATAAAGGTGTGTGTTCCCAGCAGGCACACACAGACAAAGCACACATGTACTTCATATATACGTATATACCTATATACCTGGCTGGCCACACAGGTCACAGACAGAAAGTCAGAGCACCCAAAAGAACATTGAGGACACCAACAGCCACATTCTGCTCCCCTCTCTGGCTGGGCAGGATGGAGATCCTGAGAATATATATATATATAATTATTATTATTTTTCTCCACATACATATACACACATATATGCAATGTGGATGCCTCCAGTTCCCAGTGTCCACATTTCCCAGTTCCCACAGTGTCCATATGGACACCCAGCTTGTCCATAATAAATCCAAAAATGCTCTTACCCTGCGTCCCATGATGGATCTGACACCCCTAGGCAGCAACCCCCTTGGTCCAAAAGGTGACCTGAGGAGCTACTCCCAGTGACTCATGGTGATGGGTTTCACACCTCGACACTGGGGCTGATGGGTCCGCTGGGACCCCTGGAAGGGGCCCTGGACAAGGTGGCTGTTCCTCTGGAGTCTGCAATCTGGGTTCCCAGCTGGCACTGTGTCCCTGTGCTCCTCTGGGCTTGTGGAGATTGGCCTTTGATGGGCTGATGGCTCTCCTGTGATGAGCCTGGGAGTAGCCCTAGCGTATTGTTTGGGGTCCCTCTCCTGCCATTGTCCTTTTGTGCTCCTTTGTGGGCATGCAAACGAGCGTTTAACAAATGCTCTTAACTTTAATTGTGACAGATACCTCTATCTTAACCCCTCAGGGAGCCAGGAGTGTGGGAGCGACCACCTTGGGCACAGCCCCTCCAGTGCGCAGAGTGCAGGCAGCGTGCAGGTCCAGGGTGCGGGCAGGTGCCATCTCCAAGTTCAGGCTCAGCAGCAGGTTTTTGGCAGAGCAGGAGAGTCCTTTTTCCCCCTTAAATCCTGTCTCCATGAGCAATTGCACAGCTATGTGTGTGCATCTAATGGAAGGTCTTTCCTCAGCGTCTCGGCACTGGGAAGTGCTCTTGGTGCCACATCCCGTAGGATGGCATGCAACATGCTTTGTGCCCCATGGGCTCTCCAAGCCCTGCAGGGATGTGGAAGGTGCTTTTGCAGTGGCCTGAAGTGCAATTTCTTGCCTGGTTTGCCCAGCTCTTCCTTTCCAGGGTCTGCAAACCCCGTTTTCCACCAGCCCTAGCTATTGGCACGCTGCGGCTGCACGCACAGAGACACGCAAGAGTTTAAATTCAGGGAAGATGTTGTGTGTAGCACAAGATATGAGCTGTCACTCATTCACTTTCTGATCAAGCACCTAGCTAAAACCTTCCAGAGAGGTGACCAGCCTAGATCTGAAGGCAGCAGGCAAAGGGAAAGCAAGGAGGGTCAGTGCCCATATCCCCACTGTACAGTCAAGGATGCCAAGGGACCAAAGCATGGTGATACAGCCAGCTAGCTGCCATCAATCACAGGGCTTTAGCAGAGGCTTCTGAGTATTTAAATCATTAATTAAGATTAATGAAATGCACTTTTGCGGTTTATCTAAGTGCTTGTTCCGAAACCAAAACCCGGTCATTAATTAGTGAATGAGACAATTTAAAGGGCTCAGTAAAATCCCCTCTTAAGCCCCAGTGAGGCACATCAGCATGGCTTTAAGTGGAAGGATATGGCTCTACCTAGGGGATGCTACACCAAAGCAGGATAGGTGACACTTGAGCAGAGACACAGACACATGCTCCCCACCAGCATGGGCTTTTAGGGGATTAGGGAGGTCCATCCAGTTCAGGACAGACTGGGAGAGACAACCTGCTAATCTTCTTGTACCCTTGTGGCAAATGAGAGGCTCCATTTGGTTTCCCCAAATAAATTAATTTGAAAAGCTCAGGGATTAGATTAGAGCTCCCTAGAAATCCCACTGCCTGATCTGCCCATCCTGAGGCTCCTGAAACCTCCTTATAAAGACTAATGTAAACAAATCCATCCCATTACAGGATGGATCTGAACCCGCCATAAAATGCCCAGACTGTGTGACACGAAATGCCACATGAAGCCCAGCTGAGGGTCTCCTACACGTGTCAGCTTGTGCTTGGCCTCATGCTATGACATGTGTGTACCAGACCCAGATCCAGAGGACCAGGACCCAGTGCCCAGATGCAGCCAGTTCCCCCACACTGTGTTCCCCAAGTGCCACGTGTGGTTCCCCCAGGGACCTCCTGGGTGAACACCTCTGGTGATGGGCACGGAACCGCAGTCGCCTTCTGCCCCCCATTGCAACCTTCCCCCTGGCTTTGGAGTTTGGAGATGAATTTCAAGGCACATCTTATGGCCACTCACTAGGGTGTTTGAAAAAATAGTGTTAGAAAATGACCTTTTCCGCAGTGCAATAAAACAGATAGACTGGCAGTAAATTGCACCAATTACAGGGAACTCAGTAATTAATTAGAAGCCAGGAGTCTTCTCATCCCTCAGTGCAGCTCTGAAATTAAGAGTCTGAGTAAAGAATAACTTCCAGGCCAGGGAGTCAGTGCTGGGGCTGCCACGCGACTGCCCCCCACGCAGAGGCTCGATGAGGACTGCAATTGTCTCCTAGATGTTGATCGATTTGCTTTTGAGTTGGCAGCAAGGACACGGGTTTGACCTCTGCCTGCAGAGAGGAGGGAGAGGACTTGCAGCAGCGCCTGCGGGACGGCATCTCTAGTAGTTAATGCCACTGCAAGTGGAAAAGTGTCTGCCCAAGCTGGGAAGGGGCTACCTCCTCCTTGCAAAGTGATGGAGGTGGTTGAGAAGAGTAGGGTGAACCCACAGGGAGCACAGCAGAAGCAGAGAGGTTGGGATCTGCTGACAGAAAGTAATGAGCTGCCGAGCTAATGAAAATGCTGGAGAGGATGCTGTAGGTGTGTGGACCACATGAGTGCCGAGGGTACCAGTGCTGCTGCCCTCTGCCCACCTGGGGAACCAGACCCCAGGGAGCTACCGTCATCAATGCCTTACTCCTGCTGCTGAAGGGCTCAAGCATGGGCCGGAGGGACAAGGAGGCATGGTGACCTCCAGCCTACCGCCACCTGAATACATCTCCAACCTTGAAAACGTCAGGTCTGGCTCTGCACAGCATTGCTGCAGCTGGGCTGGGATATTCCTCAGCAAATCCACTAAGCTGGAGGTTGGCTGATGGTGCCTGCGAGCCACCCGTCGGGGTCCTGCTGCCCAGAAGCAAAAGCAATCAAAGCCTTTGAAGCAGCAATCAGATGCTCTCCAAATTGTGGGGACGTGAGAAGTGAGTTTGCAACTTTGGATCGATCCAGCAGCCAAGGTCAGTCAAAGGGAAGCTGAGCTCCTGGAGAAGCCACTGTGGAAAGTGAGTTGTAATAGAAATAAGTTGTAATAGTCTCCAGCCAGCATGGACCTCCAGCTGCCGCTGACCCAGTTAACACTAACACTCACCTGCAGGAAACTTCTACTTCATTTTTCAAGGTGTTACATCAGGGAAACAGATGATGGCATTGAGGTTAGCCTGCGAAGAGCATGCGATGCTCTAGCAGCCATCAGGATCTGGCTGTGCATGACATGCAGGAAGGATCCATGCTGGTCATCTCAGCCCAGTGGAAAGCATGACATTGCTATAAAGGAGTGCATGGTGGTCTCCGCTTGCCTGGGAATAGCACATCCCCATCTGGTGGAGGGATTCATGATGGTCTCGCCATGCCCTGATGGCCCCAAAGAAAGCAAACCTCGCATACCCAGAACTAGGGCATCAAAACACAAAGCCCAGAGAAGAGGATCTTGTGCCTCCCTCGCAGTATGGCCATCACTTTGGATTAGGAAGGGAAACTCCTATTGTCCAGGGTGTCTTTCCAAGCCTTGTTTCCTGAGCCATAGCATAAAGCCAAGAGGGGGAGGAAGGAAGGACCATGACTTGTATTTTTTTTCAGTTGCCTTGTGGTTTTTAAGCCATTAAAAAAAAAAATTGCGAAGTTTTAAATGCTGGGATTCACACAGCACTGTGCCTGCTGAACATAATTTTTCTCCTGGCTGGATTTCTGTCCCGGGATGCCCTGCCATGGAGTGGTACAGGCACCTCTCCCCTGGCCTTGCAGGGGTCCTGGCTGGCTCCTTGCTCCTCAGCCCAGCCGCCGTGCCCATTGCCTGCAGGAAGGCTTACAGCACTGCGATCGCTTCTACTCATCTTGAGTGATCTCCCTTACTGGCCTTAAGATGGACAGGCTTGCATCCTGGATGCATCCACAGGCTTTTGATGGAGCCCTGAGTGGTAGGAAGAAGCCAAACGTGAGCCACGGTGGCAAACAAATCAATATCCCATACAATGGGCCAGATGCCCCTTGCAGCCCATAGTCTGCATACTTTTCACCATGCTAAAATCAGCCCCCTTCAGAGACTGGTTCGAGGAGTAGCCCTACTCCTAGTAGTGGCTAGATCCTACCATTCCCCAAAAGCCTTTTGGTTCCTCTGCTTGCCCTTCTGTGCTGGGGGAACCAGCCACAGAGCAATGCCACAAAGCAGGGACCCTGTTGCATGCCCCGGGGCTGCTGGTGTGTTGTCAGCACAGCTATGGGCACCCTGCTCTGATCCCATCTTATTTATGGCACATCCTTCCTGCCTTCTCCCTGCTATTATCGCCTGAAATGTTGTGATTTAGATTCCGGCTGTATTTGATTGTAAACTCTCCCAATCTACAAATTTCAGTGACAGGCACTAGAGCAGCTCATTTACATGCCAAAGTGATCAATCCGGAAATGCTCGATACACAAATGAATAAATAAATAATGGATACATTAAAGAATGGGAAACAATCAGCCAAATTAACCAATAGATGTTGAATAACAAAAAGCCCTGACATCCCTAACAGAGAACAAGAGGAGGAGGGATGGGACATGCTTTCCTAGCATTGCCCAGGGCTGCTCAGCACTTCTCTATCTCTTCTCATCCCATGAGCCAACAGGGATGTGTATCAGCACCAGGAGACAGGAGAAAGGGCTGGAGCATAAAATCCTGGCTTTTAAACCCCATACCTGTCTTTGTTCCTCCCACCTGCTCTGTGCAAGCATCTGTCATAGGAATACCACATCCCCTAGGAAAACAATTAAAACGTTTTAGACATTGCGTGGCAAGTGGCCTTGCAGCCTGATTTTCAGCTGACGTGTCAGGAAATCCTTTCAGGGCACTCGAACCATCCCAGCTTCTTGTTCGGTTGATGGAAACATGGGAGCCTGCAGAATGCATGCCAACTCCATTGCATTGCGCAGGGAGTTTACCCGGTGGTCAGCGGCCCAGGGTGAGCATTTGGGGACAGGCCAGCTCAACCGCTGCAAAACCAGTTTGCAGTGGTTATTCAGGCATCCTCAAGCCACCAGCGAGGGCAGAAGCACGGATGCTCTGAGCTGTCCTGACCTCCTGGGGGTGCGGGTGGCAGGCTGGGATGCTGGTGACTGGCAGCAGAGGCGTGTGCAGTACCTGCCAGCACTGCTGATCTCCCACCACCTGCCTTCGTCGCTGTCTCCTCAGCAGTGACAGGGAGGCGCTGGCTACCTCATTTATCCTCCTCTGGCAGCTCCTGCCTGTCACCACTCTGCACCCCAGGGGATCCCCAGCAGGGAAGGCAGTGGAGGAGCATCCCTCCCCGCTGTCTGCTGTCAGGCAGCTCGTGTGTGCCTGAAGGCATTGGGGATGCAGGGAGGGGGCTTTGCAGGGGTCACTTCTCTTCCATGAAGGGGTGCAAGGCTCGGATGGCACTGACTGATCCTGCCTGGAACCACCAGGTGGTGGGGCAGCAAGGAGGTGAAGGAGCTGGCACCCCATGGCCCATCCTGAAAGGAGGGTTGCTTGGGGTAAAATCCATCTGGAGCAAGGCTGTCTGGGTCTGCAGCAGAGCCAGGAGGCCGTGACAGGTACCCTAAATGATGTGGATGCTGACCACAGTGGTCAGGCTCCCCCAGACCCAGGGCTGTCCTCCTCGGGGTGGGTTTTGGTGCTGTGTGGTGCTCTGCAGGGCTCTGCGGTGCCCTGGCTATTCCAGCATACACCCACCTTCCCCTCTGCCTTGGCCTTGGCCCCATTTCACGCCATCTGAGGGTGCCCTCCATCGTCCTTGCCCTTTCTCCATGCTGGTGGTGGTGCTGGTGGGATGCTGCTGGATCTGCAGCAGCTGGGGTAACCTGCCAGGGCATCACAACCCCTTGCAACTCCAACCACGGCTTGGTCCTCACCGGTGCAACACCACTTCTCCCCGGCTCTCAGGGTACCAAACTGCTCCCAGCTTGGGGGGAGGATGTTCGTGGCCTCACTGGGGCCGTTTGCAGGAGGGAAGGGGGTTTTGCTGTGGCTCCCGGCTCCGAGGCAGGGATGCCCGTGGGCTCGCTCCGCGGCTGGGCATCCCGCGGCGTGGCCGTTGGGGACACGGGGAGGCGCGGCCAGCCACCTGCTTTCGGGGGAGGCCGCGGAGCCCCGACGGCAGGTGCCACCAGGCATGGCTGAGGCAGCGCTGCCACCTCGTGGCGTGTCACCCCGCTGCCTGCGCCCGCTCCCAGAGCGGCCCTGACGGGAGGGGGAAGGAGGAGCGTGCCCGGCTGGAGGGATGCTTGTGATGGTGTTGCGGATCAGCTTAAAATTTCACCGAATCTCCCTGTATTTTGTGTTGATGGAACAGCTCTTCTAAGCTTATAATGTTCTTATAAGAACATTTTGATTCTAAGGAGTTAACCTTCATGATAGAATTACGTTCACGCTTATTAACCAATGACGTATGAATCGCAGTGCTGCTTGTTATCCCAGACTGTTCCTTGAAGTCCCTATGCTATAGACCATAATACCCTCTGTCCTCACTCTCCAGACCGCAACCAGAGCACCCAGGTTCTATAGTGTATAGGACGGGTTATTGGACAGCTTGGCAAGGCCAACATCCAGCCTCCCAACTTGGCAACAAAACTAACTTTTAAGGTGTCCTGAAGTGAACTCCCTTCATTATAACACTAAAAATCACGCCCACAGGTCAAGGAGACCCTCGCCCAGGTGAAGCCCCTTCCCCTGTGCAAGCATAGTAACAGAAAAGGGTGACACAGCAAATACTACAATTATATGCAAATTACTAACCAGTCATTGTAATTGGGAGTGTACGACCTTATAATTTTGTGTATAAATGTAACGGTAAAATCTACACAGGTGTGCTTGATTTGTGGAGATGCCACCAAGCACCCAGCGCTGCAATGAAGGAGCACCTGCTCCTTAATGCTGCATTGGTGTTAAGAGGTTTGATTCCCGATTTCAGTGACGATGGCAGATGTGCTCTGCAGAAGCCTCTGGGGCGGCACCATGCCATGCTCACCCACGGCTCCCTGCAGCCAGCCGTCCCCTGGAGCCACAGCCGTCCCAGCTGCAGATCAGGAGGAGGAGGAGATGCTCAGAGGATGGTGGAGGAAGGTTTGATTGGAACTCAGCGACATCAAAAGACAAGTGACTGGGGCTAAGAGCTGCTCAGGGGTCTCAAGGACCTGGAAGAGGTGCTGCCTGGACCACCACCATCTTCCAGAAGATGCTGGAAACCCCCAACCAGCCCCCTGTAAGTCAACATTTACATGGGGTTAAGGGGACAGTCAGAGACCAAGGAGCACTAGGACAGAGCCATCAATCAATCCTGCATGAAATGTTGGAGTGGTCTCATTTTGGCTGTATATTAAGAAAGGGCAATAGGGCAGAAATACAATTACTGTCCAGAAACAGCATTTTGTGGAAGGTAGGTCTTTTCAAACTCACCCGTCATCTTTTCTTGACACGATTACAGATCTGGTTGATAGAGGAACTCCGCTGATAAAATAAAATTGCATTTCTTCTGGGCATCTGATTTATTACGGGGTGACATTTTGATTAAAAATGTGTATTCTATTGCATTAAGAGGGCATATATTCAATGAATTGAAGACCAGCTCAGTGACAAATCTCCAAAGGTAATTATTAATGGAGATGCACTGATGAGTGAAGTTTTGTGTGGTAAGGGCCTCCGGGCTGATTTTTGGTTTCACATTAGTGATTCCCTTTTTCAGCTGTTTTGGAAGTGATGCAACACCTTGCTAGAGGTGGCAGGCAGGGGGGACAGAGGGTTTGTCAGCCCTCCTTGGCTTTGGGACCACCCTGGTCCTGGGCCTTCACACCACCCTCTGTCCTCGGAACATCCTCCCCCGAGCTCCCGCTGTGGCTACATTTGCTTTGGGAAGCCCAGCGTCTCTTTCTCATGAGGGTCAGCGCAGCTGCCACATGGGTCCTGAAAGGAGATTCCAGGTGGATCTGGATCTGATGGGGCTGGTCCCCAGGATCCCCAGGATTGCCACCTGCTGGGGTCATTGTGGCATGGCTCATCCCTCTGCTCCCTGTCGTGGTAGGGCTTGGGTACTGGTGGCTTTTTTGGACTTTTTTGTGGCAGAGCTGAATCCTTGGGCACCTTCCCTGGGGTCTGTGGCGTAAGACACTGGCTTTTTCATTTTGTAGGTCAGGGGGAGGCCATCCACAGCTCCTGGGGTTGCCCAGATCTGGCTGGTGCAAAGCAGCACAGGACCAGGAGCAACCTAGGTGCCATAGACCCCCATCTTCTCCCGCTCTACTACAGAGACAAGGTCCCCAAACCACTGAAGTGAGGGCAGTAGGAAGGAGATGTCTCATCAAGGATGCTCGAGGCCCTGCTGAGCCACACAGGCACTGGTGATCCTTCCCGGAGCCCTGCTCCCTCAGGGTGGGCATCTGGAGGGGTCAGCCCCCAGCAGCAGGGATGACAAGGTCAGTGACAGCCGTGCTCTGCCCACCACCCAGACCAGGAGTCATCAAGCGTGATCCCTGACGAGCATCCCTTGGATGGCCATGCCACCTAGTGCTCACACCATGGGTCACCTGCGGTGACAGCTGTGGCATGCCTTGGGGCACCCTCCATTGTTGTGTTGCTTTGTGCCCAGTCACCACTGGTCCCTGCCGTGGGGACCGTGCTGCTGGGAACCCTGTGGTCCTGCACTTTCGCTGACCAAGCTGTTCCCTGACTGTGACCAGCACGACCAAATGTGGAAAGGGAAACGAGTTTCTTTTTTGTGCAGAGAAAGCAAAACCTGGCATTTCTCTTCCCCAACCAGGCAAACCACCGTGCATGCAACTACACCCCAGCCCACCCCCACCCCTTTCCTCCCTGCTGCCAGGCAAGAGCTTCTAGAAAACGGACTGTTCAGACTGGTCTGTCTTCACCCCAGCAAGGAGGTAAGTCACCCCAAATAGCTGGGGACACATGCCTTCTCTGTCATCACTCTCAGTCCTTGTTCCCTGCCACCTTCCTTTCTTCACTTTCCTCCTCCACCAGGATTTAAAGTAGGAAAAGGGAGAGAAGATGGGGGGGTGGAGGGGGTGGGCTGCAGTAATCTGTCCTTGCTCCATGTCTCCATGTGGTTGTGGACATCACTGGGCTCTGCAAGCTTGTCCCAGGCTAAGTACTGCAGTTTTGGGGTAGGTCTGTGCGCTCAGAACATTCCTCCTCTCTCCCAGCTCTGTGTGTTGGAGACCTGGATCCCTTTTGCCTGTTTCTCCCTCTTCTGTCATGTCTTTCTGCATCCCTTCCTCACTTGTGCTTTCTATCCCATGGGACCACTGCCCCCATACATCAGTGCTTGCTCCCCAACACTGGAAGAAGCATCCTCTGCATGCATTTGATGTGCAACCACCCATCCCCAGGACATGCACCAAAGGGTTTACGCCACGCTCCATGTCCTGGGCTTTCCAATTCCACCCGACCATGGGCACATGAGTAACATCAATGATTTCAGATCACACAAGGAAACAGCCTCAAAATCCTTCCAGGAAGTTATTTTCACTACTGCATGTGGTGTCCAGCTATCTGTACTGGACAACACATGGGTGACATGGACGACATGTGCAGCTGACCTGCACACTTGCATGTCTGTGTTGAAGGTGCACCTGTGTGTTTGCTCTCTTCTTGCCTCCATCTGCAGTTCCCCCACCCCAGCGCCTGCAGGCAGGCAGGATGCAACCTGGGCTTTGGCTGGCGACCAGCATCCTGGCATCAGTGCTGGGCACGGCCCTGCTGGAGGACGGCTTGTGTCAGGCACCAAACGGCAAGGATGGCTTCCCTGGAATCCCTGGCCTTGATGGGAGGCCAGGGCAGAAGGGTGACAGGGGAGAGCCAGGTAATGGGGAGCTGGGGATGCGGGTGGTGCAGGTGGCTTGGGAGCTTCAAGCCTCCTGGTGGGAGCATCACGGTCTGTGAGAGCAGCTCGGGAGATGCTGGATGTGCATGAACAGTTCCTCCTCACCACTTCTCCCTAGGGAAATCAACACAGAGGACAGGCATCCAGGGACCCAAGGGGGATGCAGGCGAGCCAGGGACTCCTGGCATGCCAGGGAGACAGGGCTACCCCGGCCTGCCTGGCCTCCCTGGGCTCCCAGGACAGCCGGGGCCGAAGGGGGACAAGGGGAAAGCTGGCAACATCTTGGACCAGCCACGTCCTGCCTTCTCCGCTTCGCTGAGGTCCCCACGGTTCAACAGCGGGACAGTTGTGTTTGACAACATCATCACCAACCAGGAGGACTCCTACAATCCCCAGACTGGGGAATTCACCTGCCGTGTCCCTGGGCTCTACTACTTCGCCTACCAGGTGATCTCCAGCGGGGACCTCTGCCTGAGCATCACCAAGAACAAGGAGCGCGTGGTCAGCTTCTGTGATTACAACAGCCGCACGATCCTGCAGGTGAACTCGGGCAGCACTGTGCTCAGCCTGGCTATGGGCGACCAGGTCTCCGTGAGCACCAACCCTGGCAGCAGCAACATGATCTACAGCGGCTCCGAGGCAGACAGCGTCTTCAATGGCTTCATGCTCTTCCCGCAGATGGGCTGATGGACTCCCAGTTTGGACCTGCTTAGCACCACCACATTGCAGTGGGTGTCTCTGCACGTGTTTTCCCCCTCTGAGTGTGTGGGATGGTTTAGTACCACAACAAACAGGGATGGCCGCAAACCAAGCCACCAGACAAGTCCTGTGCTTCCACCAATGTCACAAAGTGGCCAGGCCGTGGGTCATCACTGCATCAGTGAGACCCCTGCTAGCAGTTGCCTCCATGCTGAGTCTGCCCGCTCCAGCCTGGAGGCAGAGGGCTTCTGGTCCCAGCAGCTCTTTCTCCTCCTGGACATTCAGACCCCACACTGGAGAGACCCAGTTGTCACGGGGTCAGAAAGAGCCCTTCATCAGCTGTGGCTCTTTGCTCCTGAGTGGGAAATCACTGCATGCCACTGCTTCTGCTACACTAACCATTGCAAATGTCCTTCTGGTGCTGAGCCACTACTGCCTCTCACATCCTTCCCATCAGTACAAATAAACCCTTCTTCCACAACAGCCACTTGGGTTGCCTTTCTTATTCTTGCGTTTTTCCCAAACCATTTATGTCCCGGGTCCCTTCCCGAGCTGCCCAGGGAGAGAAGCAATCCCAGCTTCTCTTTGGAGAACCCTAACCACAAAGGCAGAAAGACAGGAGGGAACAGAGCGTACAAGCAGAGCTGGCACTCACAGGGAGGAATGGGAAATCTCTGGGACTAGCTTATGTGTGTCCTTTCTCTGATGAGTCGAAGCTGGCCGTCCTGTATAAGGTGAAATACAGACAGCAGACCCCACACCTCACCCACATGGCCCTCTGTTGGTACCCAAACACTCCCAGGAAGGGGGAAGGCAGCTGCCATCCTCCAGCCTCTCAGCAAGGAGGCACAGGGACTTCAGGGTGACTGATGGAGTTGTGGGGCAATGGTGGTTGTGAGGCAATGCTCTTCTCTCGGTGGCTTGGGGTGAGACTGGCAGGCAGTGCAGCAGGCTGGGTGGGTATCAGGCAGCCAGAAAGCATCGGGAAAGCCACACAAGTGCCATACTCTAGGACTGCTACTCAGAGGAGCAGCTACACACATGTCGAGCAGTCAAATGTCTTCATTGCTGGAGCAGTGAGGAGGAGGGCAGGTCACCTGCGAGGAGCAACACCCCGACCAGGGATGCTGGAGCCCCAGCAAATCCAGCAGCCAGCAGAGCTGGCAGAGCACAGGGTAAGGTGCAGAGAGGACATCCCCTCGAAGAGGAGCATCCTTCAGCCCCGTTGCCTAGGGGTGCAGCATCTCCCAGGCAGAGACGGGTAATGAGCTTGCACCAGCCCTTCATTGCACAGGCATCTCTGGCCCCTTGGAGCTGGCATGAGGCTCTGCCTCCCATCCCCTCACTGCCCTTCTGCTCAGAAATGAGCTCAGGATGGGTGGAAGGCAGATGATTTGCAGAGGGCTAGTCCCCACGGTGGTTGGAGGGTCTGTGGCACATCTCCTGGTGGAGGCTTATCCCAGCCTCTGTTTTTCCAGCCCCTGCTGCTGCAGTGGCACAAGTATGAGTCTTGCTCGACAGCCAGGGAAGTGTTTGCTTAGAGGAAACCATCAAGCAGGAGGATGTGAAACTTAGCTGGGGGTTCTGGATCCCCACGGGCCCTTTCCTAACGCTGCAACTTCCTCCAGGAGGGTGTCACGGAGAGTCACCCACACCGTGCTGTGCTGGCCAGCAGTGCCCAGGGCAGCCAGAGGGCTCAGCAGTGCAGGATCCTGTGCCCTGCTCCCCACACGAGAGGTAAGAGGTAAGAGGTGCTGCAAGGTCCATCTCTTTGGGGTGGCTGCAGGGGGACTGGGGGTCCAGCAGCATGGCACAGCACTGGGCTATGTGAGAGGAGGAGGAGGAGACAGAGGCACTGCCAGGCTGCACACATATCATGGGGTGGGATGCAAGCTTGTCCTTGCTGAGGGAAAACCTAGTCCCCTAGGCCAGGCACTGTCCTGGGACATCTCCAGCTGATGGGGTGCTTGATCCTGAGGGCTGAGCCAGGAAAGTCGGGCTGCTGCTGGAGGAGGGGTGAGATCAGCTGGATCCAAGGAACTCCAGTCTCCGTGCAGCACGATGCAACAGTCTGCAGTAGCATATGCATCTGCAGGGGGGTCAGGATGCTGAACTGGGAGAGCTTGGGGCTGGCCAAGGGTACCACAAGACCTCTTGGCTCTATCCAGACTGAAAGTCCAACCCACCTTGTGCCATCAGGGGCTGCCCTCGGGGTGGTGCTGAGCCCAGGGTCTGCCTCCCCATATCCACCTCCCCACCGCCCGGCAATTGGTGTGGGGGAGACACTGAGGGCACAGTCATCACAGTCAGGTGCTGCTGGTGCAGTCGGCCTCATAGCACAGCAGCTCCTGTGCCCCATGCCCTGGAAGCCACCCTGCCGTGGCCACTCACTCCAGCCCTTTCTTTCCCTTTCCAGGAACCAAAGCACCAAAATGGGGCAGAGCTTCTGGGAGCAACGCTATCTGCCCCTCGCTCTCCTGCTCCTGAATCTGGGGTCTTCTGTGACCGGAGATGTCCCTCACAGCTGCTATGGGGCTCCAGGCCTCCCAGGCCTGCCAGGTGTGCCAGGCAAGGATGGCCGGGATGGGCTGAAGGGAGCCAAAGGCGAGCCAGGTGAGTGAGCAAAGAGGGGGACCACACAGGCTGTTGAAGGGGGGCCATTGAGTCCTCCATGGCCTGTCTGCCTTGGTTTTCAGGCCATGGAGAGCATCATCTGTGGACAGGGCAGGAGGAGGGGATGCTGGAGAGAGGCAACAACCCTCTTCTGCCTGAGCGAAGGGGCTGGAGGAGCCTCTCCTTAGATCCTGCCACTGCCACTGACTCCCTTTCACTCCACACACCACAGGCATCCCGGCCACTCCTAAAACACAAGGACCCAAGGGCATGAAAGGGGAACCAGGCATCGCTGGTTTGCCAGGCAAGACTGGCCCCATCGGTCCCCCTGGTCCCCCTGGAGACCCTGGGTTTATGGGGGTGGTTGGAAACCCGGGTCTGCCAGGCAGCTACAAGCAGAAGCACCAGTCAGCATTTTCAGTGACAAGGCAGACAATGGAGTTCCCCCTGAAGAACGTCCCTGTGGTGTTCAACCACGTCATTACCAACACCAACCACGACTACAACACCACCACTGGCAAGTTCACCTGCAGGCTCCCCGGCCTCTACTACTTCATCTTCCACACCTCGCTGACAGCCAACCTCTGCGTCATCCTGTACAAGGACGAGAGCAAGATGGCCAGCTTCTGCGACCACAAGACCAACACCATGCAGGTCAGCTCTGGTGGGATCCTTCTCCACCTGAGTGCTGGGCAGCAGGTCTGGCTGGAGGTGAATGACTACAACAGCATGGTAGGCATCAACAACAGTGACAGCATCTTCTCAGGGTTCCTGCTCTTCCCAGACTAGAGGATCACCAAAGCCCACCCCAGCACACCAACCTCTTTGCCTTCCCTGTAAATGCTGCTGCTCACCACCAGGCTGTTGCTGATGCTCCAGATTTCTCTGCTGGGTGGGAAGCCCTAGTGAGGGGGTCAGCCCCAGCCACCAGACACAACCCCCTGGCCTGGGGATCAAGCACAGGCAGCTGCTGAATGGGGGTGACAGGCACATCTGGATGCATCTGCACGCAGCATGATGACGCCAAACCCTGGGGCTCCTGCTGGCCCGGCCATGTACATCCACCCTGATAACCCTGAATCACCTTCCACTGCCAGAGCAAGAGGTCTCTCTGTGCCTCTCCCCTTCCCACCTGGGTTGCACCAGGGACAGCCAGGACACCAGGACAAGTCCTGGAAGAGGCTTGCAGCAGCATCTTTGCCATGAGCCATCTATGGAAAGTGTCAATAAAAAACCTTCCCCAGCGTGCCTGTCTTAGCGTGTTTTTTCCTCCGTGACTCACCTTGCTGCAGGTGGAGCCCACATGTGGACAGGTGGATGTGGAGTCCATGTGCATGTGTGCACCATGTCTGGATGTCTGCATGACATCTGGATGTCTGCATGGTACCAGAACATCCCAGAGCCCTCCCTGACTCAGCCGTGTTCAGCATCCATGAGCATCATGCACTATTCACTACCCTGACTTTGCTTGCTGGGGTAGGACCCTCAGCTGCACTGACTGCAGGAAGGGGATGGTTCCTGCGCCCATGCACACAGCCCCCACCCGGGGGGGGGGGGGGGGGGGGGGGGGGCAAGACACACTGAGACTTCTCCAAGAAGGAGCCCTAATACTCCCTTTCCCCTCCAAGTGGATGCAATTCAGTTGCAGAGGGTCACAGACCACAGCAAACCTCACAGCCACCCATGCCTCTGGTGGCTGGGACACCCTCAGGGTCCTAGACTCACCAGGGACAGAGCAGGGTCTGAGCCACACCAAAGGAGCTTGTTGCTGTGGAGGTTACAGAGCCCACCAAAACCCAATGGAGATTCCTCCTGGCAGCACGCATGGAACAGTGGAAAAGGAGGTCATCTCCCCTGAACATCCGGAGCTTCACTTCCACAGGGCATCAGCAGAAAGCAGGACTGGACATGCTTTTACCGCAGGGTGAAATCATTTCCCATCCTCTGTAGCATCCTTTGGGTCCTGCCGGTACCTCCCAGCAGAGCTGGGGATGTGCGAAGGAGCCTGAGGGCTACTAGCTAAGTACATGCAACATTCCTGCAGCCCTCAGGGGTTATCCCAAACTTGTCGGGAGCTCACAGATGCGCTGCCCGTAGCAAGCACACATGAGCAGGACCCAGAGAGCTTGCAGGGCAGAGCAGACATCCCTCTGCTCCCCAGGGCCAGAGCTGTACGCCCGAGGGGCCCCAGGGTGCTCTTTGGGGGCGGCATGTTCTGCTGAGTTGACGGACAGCATTTGTGGCGGATATGAAAGTGCCACTGAAGAAAGGATAAGAGCTAAAGATAAAAAAGGGATGTGGCCCAGATCCTTTCACAATAATAACCTTTGCAGCAAACTTCTGCTTTCCCTCGTGGTCATTTCCAAGCAGGACACTGGCGTGTCCTGCTCCATCTCCCCACCCGTGCAACAAGAAGCTCAAGGTAAGAGCAAGAGGTCGGCAAGGCTGAGCTCCAGCTCCTCCCTGCAGGTAGGACCACGCTGGGAACCCATCAGCCCCAGGTTGACGGTCACCCCCTGCACCAGTGGCACTTCACTGTGGCTTGGGGTAGAAAAGAAAAGGGGGTCCTGAGCTGGGGGTGGTGGAGATACCTGATGGGACCTCGATCCCTCCTGCTTCACCTGGGGGAAGCGGGAGATGAAAAGGGAGATGGCAAAGGCCAAGAGAGGCGATCAGGGACTGAGCATCAGCGTGAAGGGAGCCCTGAGGGTGCTCTCCTGCCCTGAGATGCTCTTGTCGTCTGCCTGGACCTCAGCTAGGAGCCTGCAGACCGGTCCTTGTACCTGCTGCATCCAAATCGGAGCAGCTGTGGTTGGAGAATTCAACTCACCCACTTCTTTTCCTGCTGACACCAGAGTTTCAGTGCTGGGAAAGTCCACCCGAGGCCAGAGAGCATGGCTGGGGTGATGTGATGTCCCAATACAGCCCCCCCATGCCCAGTGCTTACCACACATGCACCTGCACCAGGAGCTGGGGAAGGAGCTGGTCTGTGGGATGCCAGGAGGGCAGAAGGAAGATGGGAACCCCAGGACTGGAAAGCCAGGTGACTGTCCCAGTAAGGCTAGTTAGATATAGAAACGCTCCTGGGATGAAGCAGGCATGTGGCAGGATACAATGGGAACCCACAGGGGTTGGGAGGGCAGGTCTGGGGATTTCATTGCTATCTGCAAGGATTAAAGCTCTGCCTCAGGTATGTGGGTGGAGAGCAAGAGCTATCTATCCCTTTGCCAATGATGAAACCGCTCTCACCTGGGGAGATGATTGTACCCTGCAGGTGTGGTCCTAAACCAGGATGGAGAATTTCTCCTCTGAGGGAGCAGTAGGGACCTGCAGCACATGCCTATGGCAGCAGCATGGCCAGGCTGGACATCAGACCTCTGGCACAGGCAAACCTGTCCCCAGATATTCATGTGGCTGAAGTTCTGGGCACTTGTAATCTGGTAATTTAAGAGCAGGAAGAGACTGACCATGCCCAAAGGGGCTGGTCCCTCCAAAGTCATCAGGAGAGCAAATTTGGCTCTGCAGCAGGATATTTTCCCTCCCTGATGATATTACCCAGATGTGCTTCTAGTTGTTGTCCTCTAGAGCAGCAAAGAGTGCCTTTCCCATCCCTCCCACCGCCCAAGGCAAGCCCCTTGACATCCTTCTGTGCTCCAGCAGATGCAGACCGTGTGGGCAATGCTCATCTGCCTGGCTGGAGGACAGCTCGCAAGTGCCTCCTTCTGCAAGACTTATGGCACCATCCCAGGCATCCCAGGGTTACCAGGACAGCCTGGCAGCAACGGCAGAGATGGGGAGAATGGCCCAAAGGGCGAGCAAGGTAAGGAGGAGGCTGCAGGTGGGGAAAACATCATCTTGTGAGTACCGAGCACAGGAAAAGGTGGTGCTGGGTGCATGGTCCTGGGAAAGCAATCCATTTTCCACCAGCCCCTTTGGGGTCTTACCAGGTGGGGGTGATGTTCAGGAACAGAAGGGGCTAGACAGACCAGAGCACCCTGAGGATCCTGGGGAGGGAGGGTGCATGAGAGCAAGGGGTGTCACACCTGCCAGGTGGGCAGGGGTCTCCACTGCCCCACACCCCAGCACAGGTACAGCAGTTTCCTTCCCAGTGCCACCTCTGCAGACCCGTGGGGCTTAGCTATGACCACAACGACTCTTCCTCCTGCTTTCTAGGTCCCCCTGGCCAGGTGGAGCACGAAGCAGACAAGGGGGAGAAAGGAGATCCCGGAGTACCAGGGCACCCTGGGAAGATCGGCCCCAGGGGCCTTCCAGGTTCAAGGGGATTACCAGGTCCACGGGGACTCCCTGGCCCTCAGGGGGACTCTGGTGACTACAAGTCCACCCTCAAGTCTGCCTTCTCCGCTGCCAGGACCATCAGCTCCTACCCACGCCGCGAGCAGCCCATCCGCTTTGACCGCATCATCACCAACGAGAAGGGTCACTATGAGAACCGCTACGGCCGCTTCACCTGCCGGATCCCAGGCATCTACTACTTCACCTACCACGTCACCTCCAGGGGCAACCTGTGCCTCAACGTGAAGAAGGGCCGGGGCAGCAGGGGTGAGAAGGTAGTGACCTTCTGCGACTACGTGCACAGCAGCTACCAGGTCACCACCGGCGGTGTGGTCCTCAAAATGGCAGTGAACGAGTCTGTCTGGCTGGAGCCAACGGAGAAGAACTCCCTGGTGGGGATTGAAGGGTCTGACAGCATCTTCTCCGGCTTCCTCATCTTCCCTGGGGCTTAGCCTGCTGAAGGTGTCTCTCTGCAGCCCTTCTGCTGCTGCTGGCTGAAGATGCCCCTGGAAATGACTCTTCGCTCCACATCTGGTGCCCTGAAACCTGTTGCTGCCGGTCTTGCACATTAAATGACAGCTCTTTGTGCTGCTGGTTCCTTCCTGCCTAGAACTTGTCTCCTTCCTCATGAATAATGCTCAGATACCCAGGGCATTGCCTCCTGCACCCCTGGGTTCAGCCCAGGTTCATTAGCATCTCATTAGTGCTGAGCAGAGCCAGGCAATTCATGCAGTTCCTGCTGCAGACCACGCTGAGCATCTCCTCCCAGAGCCACCCAGAGGAAGCCCCAGCCCAGGGTTGGGAATATAGCGGGAAAACTGGGGCCACTGGGAACTGGTGATAGATGGGGAGACGCTGAAGATGGTGCTGTACCTGAGAGTCCTGAAGCTGGTAGGATGTGGGGACACCAACCTCTCTTAGCCTTGGGGGTTTTTGGGGTGGTGGTGACAATAATACCCACAGAAGTTTGTGGAAGGGCCAGGTGTAGGTGGGGAAGCCAGAGCTTGATGCCATGATGGAAGAGGCGTGGAGCACACAGCTATCCCCTGGTGCAGCTGGGCAGGGTCCAGCAGAGCCCCATAACCCCAGCAGAGGACCCGTACGTCTAAGTCCTATAGCACCACCAAGCCCGCCCAGAGATGTCTTTATTAATTACTAGTAGAGCTGACGAACCCAAGGATCTCCAGACAAGAAGTCTGAGGAATGTCCTGTCCCTGGGGCAGGTGACAACCCAGCTTTGTACCTGGGTGGGCTCATTGCCTGCAGCCCCCAGCCCACCCATGACAGCGAAGCCCGTGGGGATGTACATGGGGTGCTCAGGACATAGGGGAGGATAATTTTTGCAGGGGTCTGGGATTTGAAAGGGGCTGGATGAAGGGGATGACAATAAAGGGTCTGGGGGGGACATGGAGTGGCTTTTATAGAGCATGGCCACTGAGCTCGTGGGGTCTGCCTCTGGGTGCAGGGTCTCACAGCTCCGGGCTGCGCAGGGCAGTGATGGGCAGAGGTACGGGCTGCCCCAGGGCTCCCAGTTCTGGCCGGGATGGTTTACCAGCAGGTGGCACTGGAGACTGGATCAGCCCTCGCCTCGCCAGCGTCCTCGTCCCACGGGCTGGGAGGGCAGAGCTCGCAGGGACTGGGCGGCAGTGGGAGGTCCAGCTCTGCCTTACCCCTGAGGTTAGGAGGAGACAGAGGGCAGGAGTAGTGCTGCTTCTTGCTGGCCTGGGTTAATGCCTCATCCTCTTTGACCTTCCCCCAGAAAAATCTGTGGCTCCTGTCCCCAGGGGTGCAATCACCCCATGTCCCCAGACCTCTACCTCCCATCAGGGCAGAGATGTCCCCTGTTGCATCCCAACGCTCCCCCCGTGCAGGAGCGCTGGGCTGCTTTTAACGCGCAGCTGCATGGCTCATGCCATTTCACAGCTGTAAACGCAGCATCCCAAATAAAATTGGGTCAGCAGGGCAGGTGGAGGGAAAGAGTAAGTCTTTGACCCCCAAAACAGGGGCTGGGCAGCATAAACCAGGTAAGACTCCTGAAAGCTCAGCAAGTCTGCAGGAGACACCAAGCCAAGGAGCAGCTGATGCACTGGAGGACAGGGCTGCCATCCAAACAGCCTCGATAAACTGGAGAAATGAGCTGGCAGGAACCCACTGACATTTAACGGGCACAAATGCAAAGTCCTTCCTCTGGCATGGGGTAACCTGCCACACAACGGGACAGGCAGGGGGAAGCTCCGCAGGAAAGGATAGGAGATGCTGGTGCACAGCAAGCTGAAGCTTTCTGCCTTTCCAAGGAACTGATATAATCATTTTGGACTTGTGAAAAGGTTTTTGGCAGGCCCCCTCTGGAGTGGAGCTGCTTTTTTTTTATTTGTTAAACTAATGTCTGACCTAACACCAGCACAAGCCAAAGGATTTCTGGGGTCTTGGCTGTGCCTGGAGGGAGTTGGAGGGCAGTGCAGGTACCAGCTGCAGCTCACTGTGCTTATGCAGCTGGAAAACAGAGGTGCACGGGCATTGCTTCTTCCTGGGGGGCTCAGCAATGCCACCTCAGGCATTAGCTCCCTTAAAGCTGCCAGTGTACAGACCATGGAGCAGCACACTCCTCAGGTATCCAAAATGGATGAGAAAAGGAGGCCAGAGGGCCGTGAGCGGCTGGTGGTCCATGCAGCATCATCGCTGAGTTCCTCCAGGGCTGCTCAGTGGGGGCAGCATGTTTCTGACCCTGCAGGGAGTCATACAGCCCCAAGGGCTGCTGGAGAGGACCCCCCTCCTCTCAAGCTCTTATAGCGCACCCTGAGGCCAGAGCCAAGATACAGGTGCCCCCTCCCAGGAGACCATCCACAGCAGGAGCCTGGATTGCTACCCTGCGGCAGCAATCCCTCCGCAAGATCCTCGGGGCCAAGGCAAGAAAAAATAAAACTGATCTGAGCAGCTAGTGCTGTGCTGTCTGTCACACGTTGCCTGCTTGATGTTACCCAGGCAAGGCAGGATTGCTACAGCTGGGCTCTCAAACCTCCCCTGCCCTGCACGGTGTGCATAATTAATTAATCCCATGCAAAACAAAGCAATCTGGGAACAACACAACCATTACCAGGAGAGTTGGAGAGAAACCTGTTGCACGGTCAGGTGCAGCCTGGTGGTAAGGAGGTCAGACAGGGGAAGCTCCACATTCACTGTCTCTCAGGGAAACGACCAATTTGCATCTTTAATTAATTATTTACATCTTACCCATGAGCACCTGTCACCCACCAAACTTTAACCTGGCCGCGTACGCACTCACTGAATAGATGTGCAGGCTTTTTCTCACCCAGGACCTGGCGGAGCTGTTCCAGTGCTCTGTGCATGCTGTGTGCACTGTCTTTCTGCTCACTCACACCCGTCTGGGCATGCTTACACTGTGGACTTGTGCACGCTCACCTTGCTTAGTGCCTGTGATGCTGGTCTGTGCATGCTTGCACTGTGCACACATGCATGCTCACCATGCACTGTGCACACGTGCTGCTCTGTGCATGCTTGCATGGTGCACACATACATGTTCACCATGCACTGTGCACACCTGCTGCTCTGTGCATGCTTGCACTGTGCACACATGCATACTCACTGTGCTCTGTGCACACGTGCTGCTCTGTGCATGCTTGCACCGTGCACACATACATGTTCACCATGCACTGTGCGCACCTGCTGCTCTGTGCATGCTTGCACTGTGCACACATGCATGCTCACCGTGCTCTGTGTGCACGCTTGCTGCTCTGTGCATGCTCACACTCTGCACACTCACTCCACTTTGTGCAAATACATGCTGTTCTGGTAGAAGCTGAGGCAGGTGGTGTTTCGAGAGGGAGCAGGAGTTTCACAGCTGGAAGTGTTTTGCCAAGCTGTAGCTAAGCAAATTTGGGGTGCTTTGGCCTCTCCATGCTGGAGGTTACACAGACTGGGTGAGCGGGGTGGGACATGGAGCTAACCAGGAGCACAGCTGTCTCACCCTGCCCCATCACATACCACGTGAAGGTGTCCAGTGACACCAAAAAGCAGCAAGTATTAAAGGCATTTTCTGGGGAGTCCCTGCAAGCAGGCACTGCTTTGGTCCGAATTGGAGCAAATCCACTGATGTGCAAAGGCACTGGTAGAGAGCTATCAGGATTTTAAAATAAAATCATCCTATTTCAAGAGACATAGCAACAGGGATCAGCAAGACTAATCACATAGAAGTTACCCCTGCATCATTTAGCTGGGCTTTTCTCTGTGCTGAAGCTCCAGTCCAGGCGTAAGCAGAACTCTGGCAGGGTCTGATGTGGCGGAACATACTAGTTGCCTATCAATATTCATGGAAGGCAATGCTGAACTGGAGAGCTCAAAGCATGGTCACGCTGCTTGTCAGCAAGACTGAGCCAGGGATGTCGGTCCTGCAGCCTGGTCTAACATCACTAGCGAACACCGTGGCAGTTGCAGAGATGTTGATCTGTTTGCGCTGAGCCTGGCCGGTTCCCCGTACCTGCTACCCAAGGAAGAGCGCTACCTAACCCATCCTTGGTTGGCCTCGCTCCTTGTTGGCAACACCACACAGCCACAGGGTCTTCTAGAGGCTACAGCCTCCCATGCCAGCCCTGCCTAACAGCCCCCACAGCTCATGACGTTGCTCCTAGACACAGGGATGCTTTTCCCTCGCCAGCAGCTCCCTCTGACACCCTGTGAGCGTTTCCCTCCCTCAGCCTCCCAGCACCAAGGCACAGTCACTGCTGCCAAGCTGGCAGCTGCTCTCCACCTTCTCCTCTGCCCTCAGGCTGAGCTGCGCAGCGAGATGTGTTTTTCCCATGTTCTGCCTTCCCTCCCCTTCCTCAAACCCTAATCCCAAGCAGGAGCTACACGGGACACCCTGCACGGGTTCAGTGCTGTGCCATGCTACCCGTGTGCTGGGGGCAGAGGCGTTGCTGGGGCAGTGCACTGTGGCCTGTGGTTGTTGCGAGGGTGGCAGACACCCAAGGGACACGCAGGACCACTCGGGTTCAGTGGGGACCGAGGCCACACGCAGCTGCCGCAGTGCCAGCAGCGCAGGAGCTTCCCGCATGGATCCCCTGGCTCGCCTGGAGACTGGGGCTGCTGGCAACCTCAGTGGGACTTGTATGGACTCATACACAGCAGGAACCAGCCCGAGACTGGGAAGGGAGTTCAGGCAACACCTCCCATCCCACACCTAACCTCGGGGCTTCTGATACCTTTGTTTCCCCCCTCCTCGCTCAGGCTTAGATTTAAATTTGAATGGGAAGGAGCAATTGCTGCTTTTGCCTGCAGCAACACAGACTGGCTTGTCTCCCAGTTTAAGCTTCACAGAGAATTCCTGCTTTTCCTGGCCCCTCTGCAAATCCCGGGAGCTGTGAGGCTCTGCTCTAAGCTGGCCACCAAGGAGTTAAGTCCCAGCCCTTTTTTTTTTTTTTTTTTTTTTCCTGCTCTGCCTCCTTATGAGGAACAGCCTTTGCAGGGCTGCAGAAAGGCTCTTTCTTTCCCCAGCAGATCTCTGGGAATGAAAAGTCTGTGTTCCAGATATTAAATTACTCATAAAATAGTTGGCCTATCCCTGAGGCGGCTCCGCACCCCCCCAGCCCCCACCGCCCGCTCTGACGGGCTGCTGATGTGCATCTGCATGTCACCTCCTGCTACAAGGTCAATCTCTCCAATTTAAAGCAGCAACGTTGGAAAGCAAACCAGATTTCAGCTGGAATTAGCTTCAAATGGAGCATTCAGGGGACTCGTGCTGGGAAGGGAGAGCAGGAGGGGAAGGACCAGCAGAGCCAGGTTGTGGGATGGTGCCATCGTGACGGGGGGCTGGAGCAGGGATGCTGCCAGGGGAGAGGATGCTCGGGTATCCCTTACCCTGCAGTGTGGGGTGCATGCGGGCAGGCAGGGTGGGAAGGGCACAATCCCTCACCCCTTTGCAGCTTTTGCAGCCCTGGCCCATGGCCTGGGTGGCGAGAGCCACTTGGTCCCCATGGGAGGCCGCTTGGACCAGCGGGGCCATCGGTGACCTACAATGCGGCGGGGGGCGTGAGGCGGGGCAGCAGGGCCGAGGTTTCCATGGGGATGTGCGGGATGGGAAGCCTGGCCAGCGTTCAGCTCCAGGCACAGCTCGCCTCGACGTCGGGCTCGGCTCCTTCCGCTCCGTTTCCCGCTGCCTCCCGCCCTCACGCCTCGCGGCGCCTGCCGGCAGCCGAGCAGCATCTCCCCCAGCCTCCGCCCCTGCATGTTGAAGCAGCAGAAGAGGATGCAGGAGAGCCTGGTGGGAGCACGGTGTGGTCCTCCTGTCCCACTGCGTGTCCTTAACTCCTTGAGGGATGCAGCTCGATGAGCTTGGGTTTGCCCCCCCACACCCCGTGCATGCAGGCTGCCCCGTGGTCCCAGAGCAGTGAGACTGGGTGCCATGCTGGGGACCCACTCCGCCATGACATGGGACCAGGTTGCCAGTGAAACCCCAAAACCTGCACTGGAGATGTGACAGCGTGGGTGTGGGAGAGCCCCACATAGCCCTGCTTTCCTCTCCAGCGTTTTTATGAAGAAAAAAGGCAGACCCTTTTTTTCTTCCACTGCTGGCTCCTGGGAATGACTGGGGACACATCAGCGACCCCCCGAATGCCTCAGTTTCCCTGCAGGGAGGAACAGACCCTGCTGTGTTCCATACCCTGTCCTACCAGCCTCGCTGGCGAGCCGCGTGAGTTTCAGCCCTGGTTTTGCAGTACCCGCTGGGAAGACGAGCTGTGTTCTCAGCCTGTGTGAGGTGGTGAGAGCAGCCCCCAGCCCCATCCTTGTCACATATGTAGCCATGTGCCTCGCATGAGGCTCGTCAGAGGCTTGTGTGAATTAATATGCAGGGCACGTAGCAGGCATACGCCCCAAATGCAAACCACACAAACATCATGCGAAGCACAACACGTTTTCAACATGCAGCATGAGAGCAATGCACACGCAAGCTGGGCAGGCAGTGCCGGGATGGAAAAGTCCAGGATTGCTCTCAACAGCTTCCCGCTGCCCTAAATCTTGCATTTACATGCAGAAGGAAAAAAAAAAAAGAATGAAGTAGACAGCTAGGAGCCCAGAGCGCAGCGAGACACTGCCATGTGCAGCCTCGTGAGGGCTGCTACACCGCAGAAGGGTCCCTGGGGAAATGTGTGCAACACGCACGGACACATACCTGAAATACCCGTCTGGTTTTTGAATGGGGATTATCTGTGAGTCTGCAGTCTTGGCTGACTCGGAAAGAGCAGGGGCTGGAGCCCTAGGGTGAGCACTCGGAAAGCAGCTCCCCATGGGCTGAATGCCGCTGCCCAGTGCTCCCTTCTGTTCCCATTATGTGCCAGGAGAGCTTTTGTCTGGGGATGCTGGCATGTGGAGTCACCAAGGAGACGGGAACAGCAGCGGGTCATCAGCGACGCTTCCAGACAAGCTGGGAGGGAGTTAGACAGCCCGGTACATCCCCGAGCGAGAGGCTTCGGCCAGCGGTGCTGGGCTGGGGATGCACATCTGCCACGCACTGCATGGCCTGGAGTCCTCTGCTCTGTGGGGTGACCCTGTGTCATGGATCCGACCCTGCAGCTTGGGGATGCCACGAGGGCTGGGAAATGTCAGGCTCTGGGAACATCAGGGGTTTGCGCAGAGTTTTGGCTCCTGGAGACCCCTCGGCTGTACACAGCACCAGGCGCCAGCAATGGGAAGCCCCCAGGGTCCACTAAGGCTACCACCAGCTACCTGCAGTGGAGTATGGTCCCTTGGGATGCTGGGGAGAGAGTGTGGGTCACTGGGTGCCGTGCTGGGTGCCTCCCCCCTATGCTGGGTGCTGGCCCTGCATGTAGAAGAGCTCCCTGGAGAAAGACAAGGGTCAGCTGGCCCTTCCCAGCCCCACATGGTCTCCTGGGGCAGGCTGGGTGAGCGGGGGAGATGGTCTCTCTTTCTAACGTCCATGTGCATCTGCCACAACTGCTCCAACTCTGTCCCTAGGCTCTGGGTGAGTCCTGGTAGTTCTGCCTTGGTCCTTTGGTCTCCACCACCATCACACTTGTCCCTCAGGCTTGATGTAGAGCAAGGAGCTAAAGCCATTCACCAGGGTTTTGCTAGCAGCATTTCGTACCTGCTTTGTGTTGATTCAGAGGAGGACCTGCACCCTCGCTGAGCCGAGAAAGAGAAGGAAAAGCCTTTCTGAAGGAGAAACAAATGCCAGCGGAGTCTGTGAAATGCTGGAGCACCTTTTTGCCTTCACAGCCCCAACATACCGCCACCACCAATTGTCCCAAAAGGCAATGGAGACAGATGCTCCTGTCATTTACCCAGCTGGGACCTCAGGGGAGGATGCAGAGCATGAGTGTTCTAGAAGGGAAAGGTGGGCTGAGGGTTACCCAGGAGCCTTGTCCTCCTCCTTCAGGCAGGCTTCTCCATCGTCCTGTGCCTCCCATCAGGGGTTTGTGTGGTTGTGTCTCTATTTTCCGCCTTTTCCCTTGGTTTTCGTTTTCCCCTAGTAAAATGCATTCCAGGAACATTGGTTGTGTCTGAATATTGTGCATTCATGACCCCAAGGACCTCCACCAGACCATCTGAAGCACCCTGAGCCCAGGGTGAGTGGGTGGACAGTTCTGTGGACAGAAACATCACCCATTTATTAGTCATGCATTTTGGTGTTTGGGATTCTGGATTCAATGTATTTAATTTTTAAAGGCAGCTCGTGTTGTACTGTCAAATAACCTTTATTTCCCCAAGTTGCATTTTTCCTTGACCCTGGTTTTGCTGCAACATCGCTTGTGTCTGGGAGTGCTCAGAGGCCCTGAAGTGAATGTCACGGGAGACAGGCAGTGCCCCCACAAGTTTCCTCTTGCAATTTTTAGCCACGAAAGATCAACCTCCAGCCTACCGAGCTGGATTCAGCTGCATGTCTGGCTGCTCACGATGTGGCACAACTACTTGGCACAGCCTGTGAGATTCAGGGGAGGTTACAGCTGCTCTGCCTCGGTGCAGGACCACCAAAGCACCCCACTTCATCCTTCCTTCTGGTCTCTTTTTCCCACTGTCAGTGTCATCCTGAAGTCCTCACACCTTGATGCATCTGCAGGCGCATCCTTCCTGCGTACCATTCACCAAGTCGAGGTGATCTGCTGCAGGAGATAGGGTGTGCAAAAAGAGGATTTAGTCTCAGTGGTCTATTTTGGCCTGGGACAACATCCTTTGGCTATCAGCAGCTCCCAGCCCAGCAATGTGAATGTTCTGGTGTGTATTAAGTAAGTAGTCAGAAATTGCACTGAAACCTTGTGGTGGAGACATTAATGATTAACCTCTTTAGCATGAGCTCTCCGGAGTGGATTTTCCAGTGTCTGGTAAGGTATTGAAGCTCTTGCCAACACCTTAACACAGTTTGGTTCAACAGTGAGCAGCCCAGGCTGTTACTCAGTCTCAGCCAGCCCATCACCCCCCTGCCAGGACCATGCAAGCTCGGAGGCTGCCTTAACTGGGGCAAGATGCCCTGCAAGCATCCTTGGAGCCACGTTTCACGATGCTTCGCCTCTGGCTGCTGCAAAGGTTTTGCTGCTCTGCAAGACACGGTGTGTGCGCTATATTGGGCTGGAAATTTTCCTGAGCCTGACATCTCTGTCCTATACCTGCCTCTGAGCAGCTGGCAAGCAAACGGGGGGACGTGTTGGAGCACAGACCAGAGTGAGAAGGGCCATAGGTATGCTTGTGCCTCCTTCCATTTCCAGCCCAGGCAGATGCTTCAGGGCCCTGGTGTACGCTCAGAAAATCCAAGACAAGGCACAGGGGCAAGCGTACGTTTTGTGATGGACTGTTTGGCATCTCTGAGCTGCTGAGGCTATCGTGCAGTTTGGGTTTGCTCCCCTGGTACCTGGGGACCGTCTGTTGCGATACAAAGGGCAAAATGCCGCAGCAGGAGACGGCAATGCTGGAACCAGGAAAACCCAGCCGACATTTTCTTCCTTCCCTGGCTTTGCCACTAGATGTCATAGGAAAAGCAACATTTCCATCCCAGTTCGGCTCTCCCGGATGGGATTTTGGGGGGCTAGCAGGTCTTCCTCCCACCGCCGGCCATGAAGCATCTTCCCAGCCTCCGCCTCGGTGGCTTTGTCTGTCTGCAGAGCCCCTGGAGAAACCATCGCCAGGGATTCAGGGTTCAATGGACATTGAAATGCAACTGAAACCTTTTTTCCCAGCGCCTGGCTAAGCTGCCCGCTCAGACCCTCCCAGGAGGGAGCCGCGCGTCACCCTTTCTCAAAGGGGCGACGCTGTCACGCCGGGACCCGCGGCACCTACAGCAATATGGTCCCCTCAAACAAGTCGGACAAACAAGGCCTTTATAGGCACTTTCTTTTCTTCTGGAGTGGAAGACAGAGAAGCCGGGGGAGAACTCGGGGGCGTCCCACCGCAGCGGAGCAGCACACAAAGGCTCGCAATGAAAGGGGCGCCAGCAAATCCTCTTAGGGGCTTCACTGTGTGCACATTCATATTCCAGCCCCATCTGCCGGGGGGATCCCCGGGAGTGAGGGGGGGGAGAGGGGCTCTCCCTGCTCCGCGCCGCCAAAGCAAGCAAAACGCATTCAGGGAGTGAGAAAGGGATGAAAAGGAAGAAAGGCCATGCCACGCCGGTGCAGAGCTGGGTGGTAAATGCGGCTCTGCCGACGCCGTGGGGAGGGGGTCTTGCTTACAGGGGAGAGGGAGGCAGCTTGGGTGGGGGCTGTGCAAATGCTGACACCCCCCCTTGGCCCCCGGGGGTGAGACGGGAGTGGGGGGAGCCTTCTGAGGGGGGCAAGGTGTGCAAGCCTGGTGCCTGTGGGCAGAAGAGCTGTGCGGGCACCCTGGGCACAGAGGAGCACCCTCCATGGGTTTAAGGGTTCCTTGACTGCTGGGGACCTGGTGGGACCACAGGAGGGTGGGGGTGACCTGGCCCTCTGGGAAGCCAATGTGCTGGTGACGATGCTTGGTCCCATGTGAGCTGAGCCGGGCTGGGGCATCGTAGCCCTGCTGCACAGCTCCTGGGGGATTAGGGAGTCTCGTGGGGCTCCGGGCAGGAGCACGGACACCCAGCATCTCACAGCCCTCAGAAGCCAGAGTAATGGCATGCAGAGGAGTTAGAAGGATGGCATCCTACCTGTGGTCCTACTGTCAGAGTGTGGACAGATGTCTGATGCTTCTTTGAAGTTGTCAGGACCAGAGGAACCAGATGTGGGGCCACAGCAGTCAGTGGGCAGCAGCTTCCAGAGCCTGGAGCCAGGCACCCAGGCAGGGGAAGGGAATCCTCGTGTCTATCCTGGCAGGACTTTAGTTCACTGGGGCTTTCAGCTCCTACAGAGACCAAGCAAAGCTAATAGGACTTGAATTTCTTCCCAAGACAGAGGAAAGCCAGGGATACTCTTTTTAGTTTGGTCTGGAGAAACATCTGTCCCTCCCTAGAAGCAGATGATGAAGGTGACTGAGTAAATAACACACATTAATACCCATTTCTAGGTGCTGCAGGACAGCAAAAGTTCTGTCTCCCACAGGTTTGCACTTGTTGGGCCTCTTCTTCTTCCTGCCCATCCTGCAGCCTCAAGTCTCTCTGCATGGTGCATTGGTGAGGACAAGAATATGTCTACACTGGGTCGGTCTACACCAGGGATTTGCTCTCTGCTTCCCTAGGCTCAGGGCAGCCACTTTGATGTGCACGTGGGTGAGCAGATCAGAAGGGTTAGGCCAATTTGGGGGGGGGGTGGCGCTTTTGGGAAGCTGAGCCAGGGGAGCTGGGAGCCCTGCCCAGGCTTGGACACAGCAAGAAACGGAGCCCAAGCAACCAAAGCCCAGCCTAAGTCTTCCACCTCTCTTGGGGACAACTGATGTGCTTGTCTAGTGACGCCAGTGACTTGCTGCAGCAGCGTGGAGAGAGTGGGGAAGATGTGATGTTCTCTCTTGTATGGGCTGAGGATTTAATTACTGCAGCTAAGGCAGCTTGTGTCTCTTTCCAGCCTGGCGCCAATCCAGTCCAGGGAGCGGTCCTTCCTCTCTGGTGGCCTGCAGCCAGTGCTCCAGGAGCCCTTCCAATTCTGCTATGATGTGGTTGGGTCATGCACTGGGAGAACATCTCTTTCCTGCAGCTGGCTGTGGATGTCAGGGAAGGAGAACAAAGTGTTGGAGAAGCAAAGAGGATCAGGGTGCCCCAGGCAGCGTTAGGTCTCTTCAGGAGGCATGGAGCTGAGAGACGTGAACTGGAGTGGGGCTGAGGTGGGGATGTGGCTGCTTTGGGCAGTCCCATCAGGGTTCCTGAAGTTTTCAAGCCTGTGTCTGAGGAAGGCGTGCAAGAGTGAGGTGGTGGCAGCTATTCCCTATCTGGGGAGCTCCAAAGCCTTGTGTTCAGAGGTGGATAGCAACAGGTATGTCCATTATCTGGAGGATGCTGTTCTTTACTGCCTGCAGAAATGACTCATGAGCAGGTTGGGTAACTCCTGGTGCCAAGCTGGTGATGAAGGTCAGACAGTCTGTGCGTGGCTCTCCAGGGTGAGACAGCGTGAGACACAAACAGCGACAGACCGAAGGAGATCAGGACGGTGGAGGGCACCGCCTCTCTGGAGGGCACCACAGGCCACCCACACGAGTCTGCTGAAGGGATGCCGATGCCAAAGGCTGCACAACACATAACCTGAGCTTATAGTGACATCACTCAGGCTCTGGGGACTACCTATGTGTCCATGCAGCTAGCCAGCTGCTTCCCAGCACAGCCTGGACCATTCAAATTGCAGAAGGAAAGGTCTGTCAGAAGGACTCATGAGGAGGCTCCATTTAGCTGCTGAACATGACCATCAGATGACTTTGAGCTGTGGCTGGCTTGGATGCGTTTGGAAGAGCCAGCTGGGGCAGTTCTTCCACAGGCGGGAGAACAAGTTGTGTTTGTCCCACCTGGCTATTCCAAAAATTGCCTGAGGTGCGTGGGAGGAAGGAAGGTTGCATGAACATGGTTGGTGACTCTTTCAGCTGGGGATCCAGCATCAGTGCAGGGATCAGGGAGGGACTGTTGGAAAAGGAGAAGAGGAACGTGTGGATGTGGCTCTACCTGACTGTGACCATTTTTGCCTCCAGTGATCTTGTCCCTTTCACCACTGCCTCCTCAGCAGGGAGGACTCGTGATGCCTTGTCAAAAGCAACCAACATGCTCATGAAAAGTGCTGCCAGGGACTTATTTTGCAATGCATGTAGGTGTCTACCTGCAACATGCCCTCAGCTTCCAGGGAAGCCTCCTCATAGCAGAGCTGCAGGACTGAGAGTACTTCGCTGGTGCTCATCGCCTGGAGAACACACTGGTCAGATGTAGGAGTGTCTAATGCAGACCAGACCGGTGCTCTGTGCATCAGGACCACACACACACGCACACACACCCCCATGAGAAGGACAATGTTAGGTGATTCAGAGTGAGATACAGTTTTGGCATAACCAGTTGCCAAGGGAGCCCAGGTAGAAACCCTTAACACATGGGAAAAAGGGTTTAACACTCATCGAAAGTCAGGATTTGGCCTTTTTTGCCTATGGTGGAAGGTGGCATATATAGGTTTTTTACTTCTATTATTCTGAAGAGAGCACTTTGAGTGTCTTCAACCTCCACCAAATGCAGACAAACTTTTGTAGATCCTGTGGAGCTCACCTCCCGCAGCAGCAAGCTCTCCAGGCAATCACACAGCATGTGAAAGTCTATCTGTAACGAAAAGGATCAGAGATTTCATCAGAAGGCCTGCAAATGTCCCCTCCTGGAAGCCAACAAAGCCTCTACAAAAGCAAAAAAAACCTGCTGCTGAGTTTTTGCTATATTGGATTCCGGCAGGACGTGGGAGGCTGAGCAAGGGACGGTGCGCCAGGTGCTGTGCTTGCTGACACACAGGCAGCAGGCACCGCTTCCCCCAGGCGGGATCTGGGCAGGGTGCTTCAACCCACCAACATGAAGTGCCTGATGTTTTTTGACAGCCCCCTTTGCTCCCCTCACTGTTGCAGGCAGCCCCTGGCTCGCCCTTCACTCGGCAGCTCTCACAGCTTCATTTCTTGCAGTTGCACGCATTTCTCGTCCTGGCTCTCCTCCCCTTCCTTCTGCAGGTCTGGATCTGCTGGGAGGAGCAGCTCCATCCCAGAGCCCCTGAAAAGCCGGTGGGCTGGGCTCCTGAGCAAGCACCGAGGTCTCCGGGCTGCTTGAGTGATGCTCACTTCCCACCCATGCATGCGTGCAGAGCTGGGGTGACAAGCGATGGGACCCGCCAACCTGCCCACTGCCAGACCAGAGCCCCGAGCAGGGGCTGGGAGAGCTGCAATTGCAAACCTACTGGTTTCCACGCTGCATTGGAGCTGGACTTGCGGCAGGTCCTGGAGGTTTCTGGCACTGGCCAAGTCCCTCCCCGCTCCGGGGCTGAGCTGTTTGCTTATCTAGTGCCATGATTTAACACAGATGCAGGAACTCACACACTCTCTCCCAGTCTCCTTCAAATTACTTTATTGCTTCCTGTCAACTAGCTGAGCATATCCTGTTAATATACAATCCCCAACGAGCAGTTCTCACAGCATAATCCCCCATGGTCAGATAACACAGCTCGGCTCCCAAAGGACACCCTGTTCCGTCAGTTAGGCACCTAAGGATGCAGGATGCCAGCGCTGGGCAGGTGTTTTCCAGTGAAGCAGGGTTGCCGTCATTGTTATTTTTCAAGATAAACCCCAGTGCTGCAAGAGACGCTGGCTTTCTGCCAGTTTTGGTGTTATTTCCAGGGCTCCATCCACTGGTGACCTCCCTCAGCTGATGCCAAGAGCATTCCCGTGCTGTGACAGCAGCGAGGGTCCCATGGCTGGAGCCTTTCTCCCAGCTCTCGCACCCCTGCTGCTTAGGAAATGTCCTTATCCACCTGCAGCGGTAGGGGAGCAATAGCTTCAGGTGCCACAAGAATAGTCGGTAGTATAGTGGTGGTGGGAACCCATGTGGGGGTTCTGGTCCAGCCCCCCACTTGCAGCAGGGCTGTCATCAACACTAGACCAGGGTGGAGGTGGCTGTGGCTGGCCAAGTCCTGGAAATCCTCCAGGGGATTTCCTGCAACCCCAGGTTTCCTTACATTGCTGCAGCCCTTGCATGAGTCCTAGAGCTGATGGTGTCCTACCATCTGCCCCGAGGGTACTGTGGACATCTCAGCCTCACTCGGTGATGTCCAGCTAGCAGGGTATCTGCCGAAGCTTGATGTTCCCATGCTGTGTTTCTCCCATGTGTTTCTGATCCTCCGTCCATCATGCTCAGGTTCCATGCTAAGACACCTACGTGTCCTGACACGGCATTTGAAGGATATCAACACTGCTCTGCCCCATCTGGTCTTCTTCAGCCTCCTCGTGGGCTTTCTCCCTAACCCTGATGTCCATGTGATGTGCCAGCTGAGCCTGTGACCATGGTGTAAGACTAAGGAGGTCCCTTTCAGAAAATACCACTGTGACTTTTTGCTTCCCTGACATGGAAGCATCCTGAAGACCAGGTCGCCGCAAAGCCCCACGTGTCGCATTTGCATTCCCCTTGCCTGTGCATCCCCTCTGCCCTTGTGCCAGGTCCTGCTGTTCCCGGGCTGCCTCTTTGCACAGAGGCACACAGGCAGCGCTGCTGCGGCATGGGAGGACAGGTGGAGATGGCTGAGCCCTCCACTGGTGAGGGACGGAGGACAGTGCTCCTGAGCATGGCTGCAGCTGGGCTTTTGGGTGGCTCCAAAGGCAAACAAAGGACAAACTTGGCTTCAAGTCTAGCCCTGTTCCTCTGCAGTGCTGCAGATGCTGCTAAGGAGACCCGGCTGATGACCAAGCTCAAGCCCAAACAGCATCTTTTCTCCCTGGGGAGCACCTACCCGGGCTAAACCTCCCTGACATAATCCACTACACCTTGTGTGGTCATTTCTTCAGCAAACCTGGGGTATTTTAGGACTCTGGAGGCTGTTCCCACTTGGTCCCTGTTGCGAGCTGTTGTATCTGCTCCAAGCATGCCCCTTGTCATCAGACTCCTTCCTTGGCCCGAGGAAAGGGAACATATGTGGCCACGTTAATGCGGCTGTAGCATGACTTACAGCCATAGTTTTGCAGTTGTATTTCCCAAGTTTTTCCTTGATCCTGCCCTTAGGACAGTTTCTTTCTCTGAAGTTGTTCCTGGAAGTTAAGGACAATCTTGGTGCTGGTTATTGGTTTTACTAGCAGCCGAATCTGCCCTCAAGTACTTGTGATTATCTCTACACTTAACACCTCATTAGCTGGAACACCCACTTACAGAGCACAGTTTTGCAGGTCTGAAAAGAAGGAAAATCCTGATTGACTCAAGAGCAGCCAGTCCTGGAAATTGACTCCAAATTAAAAACCAGTTGAGAAGAAGTATCTGTCCTCCCAGGTAAATCAGGGACTGATTTATTTCCTCCCTAGCATGCCTGCTGAGCAATGCATTCAGCACAGAGCCAGCCTAACACATCCCTGCCTCCATATCCCAAGGCTGGAGGCCTCTGTGATTGCTGTGCCTCCAGGAGCATCCCTGGTCCCCTTAGAGCTGCCTCCTGCTCCCCTCCTTCTGCTCCCTTTCTCCAGCGCCCTGCACTCACTGTCCTGCTAAAGTCCCCAGCCCAGCAGTGATGCAGCAGCTCTGGCTCTTGGCAATCCCAGCTCTCCAGGCAGAACAAAAACCATCTCAAGAAAGGAAAAAGCAAATTGTAGTTTAAATTAAAGACGTCTCTGATAGCAGCCTGGAGACGAGTAAAGGGCATATGGCAGCTGAGGTGGGCAGGAACGGGGCTAGCGGCGGGTCAGCAAGGATGTGCAGGAGGTCCCCATCCATGTGTCCATCCCATGTTGACACCAGGGAGCATCTGCAGTGGCTCAGTCCTGAGGATGGTGTAGCCCGTGGGGCAAACCTCCAGCATTCACAGCAGCTCCCGTGGCCCCAGGAGGGGATTTAATGGCAGAAAGGAGACAGACTGGGGGGCAGCACGAACCCAGAGAGAGCCGTGTTGAAAACTTCCCAGCTATTTTCATTTCCGTGGGTTTCCCTGTGTGTTACGTGGTCCTGGATCTCTCTTCCAAGTTGTCCAGCCTCCACTTAAATCCCTGTGAGTTTTGTGCATCCACAGCTCTGCCGAGGAGCTCCACAATTCATCTCCCATCCATGTGAAGAATCACCTGCTTCACTCCTGAACCCCAAGCTTTCTGAACCTGACCCTGAACCTCACACAAGTTTCATTTGGAGGCCTTGGCTTTTCTATGGGAAGAGACAGAGAGTGGCCAGTTTGTCACTGTGCAAGGTTGTGGTTGTTTTCCTCATGTGCATTACTTATCCTCTGTCACCTCCTTGCTCATCCCTGTTCCTGTCAATTCTGGGTCTGTTGAAGAGGACAGGTCCCAGCTCAGACCCTGCAGGATGATTGCCTGGTGACCTCCCTCTGCTTGCAGTACTGCTGCTTGCTCCTCTCTGCTACCATTTCTTGAGCAATGCAAAAGACAAGGAACTTCTCTTGTACCCCCTATGCTGCTTTTTCAAAAGTTTCCTTAAGAAGCTTTTGGCAAGGGGCTTCATGGAGAGCCTTTGGGAACCCCAGCAAATGACATGAACAGATTGAACTGAGCCACACGTGTTTGGCCACTCTGAAGGTCTCCGAGGGGTCGTGGAGCAGGACTCCCTCTTGCAGAAGCCCCATGGACTCCCCGTGGGCAGAGAGCACTCACCCAGATCTCTTTGTTCACTAACAACACCCACCCTCCACCTTGTAGAAGCAGCTTGAAGTTGCAGCCCTGTAGTTGTCTGTGTCTTCCTGGGACTTTTCACACAGGCTGGTGCCACGCTGGCCACCGCAGCAACCCCCAGTCTCCCACCCCGATGCCAGGAAAGAGTGGTGAGGGGCTTATCCCTCATGCTGTGCAGTGCAGGAGCATGGACACCTTCCAGCAGCCCCAGGTGCTTGTGAGAATCCCTTGAAGGAGCACTGGAGAAGGGGACATTTCTCAGAGACCAGCTGATGCCGATGGGCTGAGGGTGTCCCAGTAGCTGCAAGGACCGAGTCTTGCGTGGAAATATGCAAAAAGCCTCCTCCATCAGCAGCACTGGAGGGCTACAAGAAAGGATGAAACCATGATCTTTCTGACCATTGCAGCCCCCTGCGCTGGGTGCATGGCCAGGACCTGTGCAACAGCATCTCTACCAGCTCTGCTTCATCCCGACGGTGCCGTGGCAGCATGTCGGGGGGACAGGAGTCACCAGAGCACCTTTTTTGCTGGCAGGTCCCTTATGTCACCAGGCAGCAACCCAAAAAGCAGATGGCCGGGCTGTTGCAGGGGCAGCTGCCCTCCAGCCACCTCGGTTAATCGGGCAGCATTTCCCTCCGCTCCCTGCCAGACCTGCCTCCTGCCAGCGGACAAACATGGAGCAGGTCTCTGCTACTGCGCCATGCCCAGCACTCCTCAGGCCCTGCAGGGCTGCCTCCTCTTCCTCTGCCCAGCCCCAAACAGCCCATTCCCACTCACATTTGCAGCGCTGGCCCCTGCTTTTCCTCCCTTGAAGATGTGCCCCCTCTGCCCACGGCGCTTGGGCATCATTAATGCCGCCCTGCCCCATCCCGCTGCTCTCCTGCCTCTGCACACCCCAGTTTCATCCCGCAGCTGGCCCCAGCGGGAGAGGGTAACTTGGTGCTAGAGCTTATTACTCCGATGAGCCTTCAATAAAAGAAAAGGTAAGTAAATATTAGCATGAAGAGCTTCTGCAGGCACTTGCTAGCATCCAACAGCTCTCTGGCTTTGTGGGACTTGTTCCAGCTCAGTCACATTTTAGCCAGAACCGTAACGGAGTGGATATTCCCACACCCAAAGAGAAAATGTGAAATGCCTATCATACAGCGTGCAGCACCGTTCCCACTGACTCCTGACCTTTAATCTCCAGACCTCGGAGGGTTTTTGTCTGCGCACCACTCCGCCTTCTCCATGCTGCTGTGTCTCCCTTAGCTTGCTTCTTTTTCCAAGGACCCGGACAACCTGTCTTTTCCATCCTTGTGCTGTGGAAGGAGATGTGGTTGCCTCCTTCAGGTCTGCCTTTTTGTAGTAATCGCCTCTTAGGAGAAAAGAGCAATTTCACAACATGCCATTGCCTTTGATCTTATATTTGCCTTCTCGTAAACTTATGCCATCTCAGAGCACTGGAGGATTTTACTCATGAGTGCCTTGAATATAACACATAATGTTGCATTTTTTCACTGTGTTCATAAGCATTTGCAAAACTCCTATTTTTAACACCAGCGCTGAGAAAAACCAGGTAGTTTTCTCCCCAGTTTCCTATTAAATGCCATTTCAGCATTCTCAATTTCAAGGATGCCACCCTGTAATTTTGTAGTATTAAACAGAGACCTGAGTTTGACTTTTCAGGTTTTCTGGCTTCCTTTGAACAACTTTTAAACTATTTTCCAGAAGAATTCTGGACTGTGGATGCCTTGCTACAAAACAGCTTTTCTTTTACAAATCTTTTAAAATGACAGCAATTAAATTGTGCATCCTTTTGTCATTACCTCTGTCAGTATGTAATGCCTGGCAGTTTTTCATCAGAGGTTACCTACTGGGCAGATTTATTCTCTAACATCACTATTTCTGGCCAACCATAAAATAATCAAGGATTAAAATGAAAATATTTTCCAGAATAGAAATACCACCTTCTGCCAATCATGCCTCGTGGTTGTGAAGTCTTCTGGATTAGATTTACGTACATAACATGATATCCTGGTGATCGTTCCGCCTATTCTTTGCTGTATATCTAAATCCCTTTTTTTTATTTTACGTATTTTTTAAAACATAGAATAATAACTTGTACTCTTGATTGTTGCAGTTCTCTGCATTCTGGGAAATTGGGAGTTCCTTGTATATGCTTTTATATAAATTTGCCTTCTCTTTATTTAATTTTTTTTCTTTCTATCTCTGTAAGGTCCTGCTTATTTACAGTATCAATTGTTCAAGATCTGACACGTTTGCAGTCCTGAAGGAGATACTTTTATAAACTTTGCTTTTCCAAAATTTTCTTTTAACTCTACAGCCAGTTAACACACAGCCATGGTTGGATAATTTCTGCAGTGCCTAATCTAAGGTTTACCTGCCTCCTCTAAGGTTTTTCTGCCTGCATTTGGCTCTGTCATCGTAAGCTGGGTTCAAATTAGCTGTGAACAATTTCCTGCCCAATTCTATGGTTCTAAATCTGTTTTGAATGCTTCAAAAGTACCTCTTCTCTTTACTTTCTTCCCATGAATACCATTCAAAAGTTCCATTCATTTTAGGAGTTCAATGCTCTTCAAATCTTGGAGGCAATCTACCAGGTGGCTTTTGCATCCTGATTTAGCCGAAGGCTTTAAACCCTAAGACCTCAGACATTGCAACAGCAATGCAAATATAACTACCTACCACTCCTTGCTCCTCTCTGCAACCCCCTTTGTCTCCTCTAAGAGATTAAATCCTCACCTGAAACTTTTCTGGGGCTTTGCTGTGTTCCTGGGGGTCCAGCAGAGGATGATGCTTGGTTGACCTGTGCCATTCTCTTTCCTTCCTCCTTTCTCCCCGCTTCTGGTACCAGGCAGCGTCAAAGTTTGTGACATGCACCAATCTTTCACTTGGCCATAGATGAGATCAGAAATGCTGGAGGAAAGAGCTGAAGGGTGGAGTGAGCTGCTGGTTCCCCGTTAGCTCTCCCTGCGCAGGACCCTGTGACACACGCTAAACAGGTTGAGTGAGGGTGGCTGTCCCGTGTCACGTTTCAGCACAAGCCATCCAGGGCCAGGTACCCTCACAAAGCACAAAGGGATGTAAAAACCTTCTCTTGATCTAACTCTGCCCGGAGAAAGCTCGCCACTGTGCCCCCCGTGGGGCAGGGAGGGCAGGGGCTGCAGTCCACACCTGCTTGGATGGTGGCTGGAGGCCAGTACCACTGGTAAAGATGCTGGTCTGCTCTGGGAAGGGGGGAGAGGTCTGTGGTCCCCCCAGAATGTCTATTTAACATACAGGTCAGGGATGGGGGATCTTGCGCTGCAAGGCACTGGCAGCAGCCAGGGCTCAGCCCTGGGGGTGGGGAGCCCCTGCTGCTCCCACCCTTCCTCCTGAAGGACCAGACCTGCTCCTCCACCACGCCGGGGGTGACGGGGTGAGGCGAGGAGGGACAGAGGGAGTCTGTTCTCCGTGACAGGCCACAATCACATCTATCCACGGGGTTCCTTGCTGTTCATACACCCTTCACAGAGGTTAGAAAAACTCACTGTTGGGAACAGTTCCTCCATCCCTGCTGAGCTCGGGAACATTAAGTAGGTGATAATAAGCGGTCCCTGAGCAGGAGGGTCTGCTCTCCTTTGGAAAGTGCTACTCCAGACAATTTATCATGCAGACAAAGAGGGGGAAAAGGGTTAAACACTGCCTGGCCTCCCCAGCCAGCAGTGGCTTTGGTTATCTGCAGCATGGCTGCGGGGCTACACGGTGCCGGTACATGTTCGGGGATCAAGAGTTAAGTGTTTAAATGATAAGTGATATCTTAAAAACATAAGTTTAGCAATGAATCTTTGCCGACAATACTATTCTATTAGTTAATAGGCAGAATTAACTCACTGGCCTGGGGCCAAGCCCGTCACAGCCAGAGCCAGAACAGCTGAAGCTGCTTTTCACTTGGGTTCTGCTTTTATGGGATTTGCTGCTGCAGGGAGACTCCAGTTTCTGTAAAAATATGCTCATGTTTTCCTCCTCCCAACCTGCCCTTGGAAGCTCGAGGCTCCTTGGAGCCCCAGGGATTCGGCCAGGAGCTGAAAAGCTTTCCTTTCACATGCAGGGGCATGAGCGAGGGTGATGATTTCCCACAGGGTGTCTCCCTGTGGTCCCTGAGCAGCTGCCTGCTCTCAGTGGCTCTGGACAGGCAGATTTACCGCTTTAGGTGCCACCAAGGGACTCACTCCCTGTCCCTCCCATCCAGATTAATTGCCCTCTCCCTTGATTGTCGGATTGAGCTTGGTCAAGTAGCTCTGGGGGAAGAAGCTTCTTTGGACCGCAAGAACAAGGAGCATCTCCCGGCTCCTACGGGTGCCTGGGGTGCCTTGGGTGATGCTCCCCCTCGCTCCTGGCCCTGGGATGGCTGCACTGAGCCTTGAGTCTGTGCACCACAGCTCCATATCACCCATTGCACAGATGCTGCTTCCTTCACGCTGCTTCCCTTTGTGTCTCCCTTGACTCCTGGCTGTCGCCCGCTGCACCTTTTTAACCTTGCAGAGAGTGAGAAGAAGCCAAGTCCTCCAGGTGTGATGAGCCAAGGGCTTCATGTGCAAATTAAACCTGTTCTTCCTGCACCAGGAACTGAAAATGCTACATTAAATGCGTCACCATCAAACCCGTTTTAGTGTCCCCTAGATGTCATCTCTCTTAGCTCTGTCTGCTTGGGAACAATCTTTTGATGTCAACTAACACATAGGTGCAACTGAAGTGGTGGCTCTCTTAATTTTGCACCCCCGGTGCTGCTACTTTTCCCAGACAAGGCTTTATCTAATGCTTTTCCCAACAGGATTTGAGCTCCCTACCACAGTGCTGCCCATGGCTCAGGTGTGGGCAGCAACTGCCAGTAAAACCAACACATCTTGCCTCCCAAGGTGGGACCAGCTGCCTGATGGTGGTCCCTGTGACACAGTGCTGTGGCCACTTGTCACCAGATGGCAGCAAGGAGAGCATCTGCTCACATTGTCGTGGCTGGCTGAGGATAGCAGTGAGGATGTCCATGACCATCCTCCACCGAGGCCACTACTTCTGGTACAGAATGAGTAGAAGGTGGAGCAAAGGACATCGGAGGAGACCTGCCATTGCTTATCACGGCGCAATGCTTTGTGGCACTTGAGCTGCTAGCCTGGCGACCAGAGAAGCTCGAGGGCTTCAGGACAGAAGGTGGAGGCTGGTGGCACCCCCTGCACTGCAACAGCAAGTTTGGGAGGGCAGCTGTGGGGCCTTGGCAGGCCTTCCCGTGGGTGCTGAAGGGATGCAAGAGCCATAGTAAGCCCTTCCTGGGGGCAGAGTGAAGGCCTGAGGTGGGACCAGGGCTCACGGTTCATGACTGACTCTGGAGAGCATCTTCAGGGGACAAACCAAACTCCAAGGAGTAAGTGCTCCAAGTAAAAGCTTCAAGGTCACTGCAGCAGCAATCAGACAGCATCCTGGTTTCGGCTGGGATGGAGTTAACTTTCTTCTTAGTAGCTGGGACAGTGCTGTGTTTTGGCTCTGATGTGAGAACAACCTTGATAACAAACTGATGGTTTTGCTGGGTAATGTTTCTGGTCAGACAATAAGTCTGCATAGTGCAAGGTCCCATCTCCAGCAGCAACAGTCTAACGGGATGCTCAAAGGAGCTGGAGAGAGATCACTAGCGACTGTTCCCTCCAGAAGAGTTCCACTTATTTGGACTTGTGCAAAACATTCGACACTGTCCTGCACAACATCCTCGTCTCTGCATTGGAGAGATGTGGATTTGATAGCTGGACCACTTGGTGGAGAAGGAATTGATTGGATGGGCGCACTCCAAGAGCTGCTGTCAACCGCTGTGTCCAGGTGGAGACCAGGGACGAGTGCTGTTCCTCCTCAGTCCGTACCGGCACCTGCACTGTTTAACACCTCTGTTGGTGACACGGATGGTGGGATTGAGGGCACCCTTAGCAAGTGTGCCGACGACACCAGGCTGTGCAGAGCGGTCAACATGCTGGAGGGAAGGGGTGCTATCCAGAGGGGCCTCAACAGGCTTGAGGGGTGGTCCTGAGTGACCCTCATGGAGTTCAACAAGCAGGTGCAAGGTCCTGCACGTGGGTGAGGGTGATCCCAAGCACAAATCCAGGCTGGGAGCAGATGGAGAGGGACTGGGGGGTGTTGGTGGGTGAGAAGCTCCATGTGTCCTGGCAATGTGCGCCCGCAGCCCAGCCAGCCACCCCTACCCTGGGCTGCACCCCCAGCTGCAGGGCCAGGGAGGGGGTTCTCCCCCTCTGCTCTGCTCTGGTGAGACCCCCCTGCAGCGCTGCCTCCGGCTCCGGGACCCCCAGCGTAAGGAGGACACGGACCTGCTGGAGCGAGTCCAGAGGAGGCCACGGAGCTGCTCCGAGGGCTGGAGCCCCTCTCCCGTGAGGACAGGCTGGGAGCTGGGGCTGGTCAGCCTGGAGAAGAGCTGGTTCCGGGGAGACCCCAGAGACCTGCCAGAGCCTGGAGGGGGCTTCTGAGAAAAAGGGGGACAGACTTTCCAAGGGCCTGCAGTGATAGGGCAAGGGGTAATGGTTTTAAAATAAAAGAAGGTAGATTTAGATTAGATTAGAAGAAATTTTTCACCATGAGGGTAGCAAGGCATTGGCTGCCCAGAGCAGCTGTGGGTGCCCCATCCCTGGAAGTGTTCAAGGCCAGGCTGGATGGGGCTTGGAGCAACCTCATCTAGTGGAAAGTGTCCCTGCTCATGGCAGGGGGTTGGAACTAGATGTTCTTTAAGGTCCTTTCCAACCCAGACAATTCTACGATTCTATGACCCTCTGATCCTACCACAAAGTTCCCACTGCGTCTGGCAGTGCAGCCCTGGGGAGCTGCAAGAAAATCCTGAGGGTCTGGGTGGACAATGGCAAAGAGACGGGGCTGCTGCTTGCTCTTGGGTTCTAGGCTCCCACTTTGGGGAACAGTGTGGATCCTCTGGGACACCCCTGTCTGGGGCACTGCAGGACACAACAGCAGCCCTGGCACCCAGAAGTTTTGGAATGAGAGTTGGAGGAGTTTGGGAATGGTGAGTGCTTTCTGACACCTGATGGGAAATGCTGGGTGCCCCACAGCAGCGGGGTGCGAAGGGACCGTTACAGAGCTTGGAAACTTGGGGACCCCTGGGGTGGTGGGTAACTGCTGGCGCTGCTGGGGCTCCTTGCACTGCAGAGGAACACATGTGGAGGCAGGAGCAGCAAGACCACTGGATGTTGCTGGCTCTTCTGCCTTCTTCTGTGATGAACTGAGCACCAGTGAACCCTAACGAGGCACCGAAGACGAGAGCTTCTCCACAGGGTACGAAGCCGGGGCACAGGATTCCTCAGAGGCTGCGGCACTGCATGGCTGGCCAAGCCTACACGCCCTGGGGACCGGAGCTGCCGAAGGGGATCCGAGCCTGCAGCTAGCCACACTGGGCTGGGGAAGGCCATTTGGCTCGTGCACGTGGCCAACACCACCAGCGAGCCTCGACCTCCCCCAGAAGCACCCGTAGCTGGCAAGACATGAGTCACTTGTGGTGGGTCAGGGCAGGGAACCCAGGATGCTCAAGCTGGTGGTACAGAAGAGGGATAAGGCGGCGTGCAGTGAGCCAAGCCTGTTATCTCAGTCTTGGATGCTTTGTTGAGCCGAGGGGCTGGGGTCCATGGTGGCAGTCCAGTGGCTCTTGGGCTACAAGCCTTGCACAGCTGGCATGGAGAGTTGGGAGAAGATCCTCCAGGACACGCGTGTGCTTTCTGTGGGATGCATCTGACCCTCCTTCCCAGCCAGAAGGAACGGGGCACCGCTACGGGAGGTGAGCAGAGGCACACTGCTGGCTGCAAGGTGGCTGGATGGGGCTAGGAGGAGGGGTCAGGGTGGTGGCAGAGGGGACCTCCTGGGGCAAACAGTCCCGGTAACGGTCCTGAAGAGGGTTTGGGTGACAAGGTGCCCAGAGGGCAGGTTTGGGGGGCATTGGGTGGTGTGTGTGTGGGGGGCACAGGTGGAGCTGGGTCTCTGCTTACAGCTTCCGGTAAAGTCCTGCTTGACCGCCCTGGTGCCAGGGGAGCTTGTCACCAGCTCGCAGCCACCCCACATGGGAAACGAGGGGACCGGGGAGGGGGGGGTCTGGGGGGGTCAGGGCTGCCCGGGGCCTGCCAGCCGCGGATTTTGCCTATTCCTTGGGTTTTGTTTTGGGGTTTTTTGTGTGTGTGTGTTTGTTTTTTTTTTAATTTCTGTCCCGCTGGCCCTTTCTCCGCCGGGCCCCGGCCGCAGCCAGCACGTTGCCCTCCACCGCCCCCGGCCCCCCCCCCCCCCCCCCCCCCGCCAACCCCGGTGGGCAGCGGCGGGCGGGGGGGGGCCGCACCCCCGGATGGAGGGATGCTCAGCCCGGGGCCGCCGGGCGGGACTGGGCTGCGGGGCGGTGGGAAGGGCGGGGGCGGGGGCATCCCTCCGGGACCCCCCCCCCCTCCTCCTCCTCCTCCCCTCCTCCGCCGCCCCCTCCCCGTTTTTTGCGGCGCGCAGTCAACCCCGGGCGAGGAAGATTTGGGCTGAAATCACGGCTTTCTCCGGATGATCGACAGCTCCGGGAGAAACCATCGGCGGGCGGGGGGAGCCGCCGCCCGCCGCCCGCCCGCCGCCCCCCGCCGCGCCGCCGGCCCCCCGCCGCCCCCCGCCCCGCCGCCGCCCGCCCGCCGCCGCCGCCCGCCGCCCGCCGCCCCCCGCCGGCAGCGCGGCGCCCCGGGGCGGGGCGGGCGGCGCGGGGCGCTCCCCCGCGCGGCGGCGGCGGTGGCTCGGCCCGGCCGCGGCGGCGGGGCCGGCGGTGCGCTCCGTGCCCGCGGCCGTGCCCGCGCCGGCGGCGGCCCCAGCGAGGGGGCTCGGCTCTGCGCTCCGCCGCTCCCCCGCCGCCTCCATGGAGCGCCGGCCGCGCCGCCTCTGATGCCCGGCCCGGCGCGCACCATGGGGCCGCTGTGGCTCTGCTGCCTGCCCCTCGCCCTCCTGCCCCTGCTCGCCGCCGTGGAAGGTAAGGGGGGGCGGCGGGGGGCGGCGGCCTTGCGCGGCGGGGCGAGCCCCCCCGGTCGGGGCTCGCAGCCCTTTTTTTCGGGGGAGGGTGGCGGCACTTTGTGTACCCCCCCACCCCCCCGCGCCCGCCGCACACCTCCGCAGCGCTGGAGGGGAGGCGAAGTTTTGGGGAAGTGCTGCCCCGGCTGGAGGTGCTCCCTCGGTGCGGAGCCGGGGGCCGCTCGCGTGTCGTCTGTCCCTGTCCCCGTCCCCCCCGCCCCGTCCCCGTCCCCTCCCAGCCGCCATCCCGCCGGCAAGGTGGGCGTCCCCCGGCGGGCGCAGGTCGCTGGGTGCCGGCCGGGTACCGCCGCCGGGGGATGCCCGGGCTGTGCCCGCTGCCGCTGGGCTGCGGGAGGCTGCGGGGTTCACCCCGGCAAGGCCTCGCCATCCTGGATCTCATGGCTCCCCGCTGGCGGCGTGGCTTTCCCGGCGGCCCCGGGCTCCCCGCCGAGTCCCCCCGGTGCTCAGACAAAGCGGAGGCAGGCGGCAGGTGGGGGGCTCCTGCGGGCTGGGGGGGAGCCCGCTGGGGAGGGTCTAGGCAAGGGGGGCCTTGTCTTCCTGCTCACAAGCCCACCTCAGCCGTGCCTGCGGGCCCTCAGCCCACCCGCTGCTCAGGGACCCCCGAGCTGGGCCGGGCAGGGGTGGGAGCAACGTGTCAGGCCATCAAGCTGCGCATCCCGGTCCGCGGGAGCGTGCCCATCCCGGTCCGCGGGAGCGTGCCCATCCCGGTCCGCGGGTGCCCATCCCGGTCCACGGGTGCCCATCCCAGTCCACGGGTGCGTTCCCGTTGCGGGAGGGCTGTGGCCGAGCCGGCAAGGGGCTGGGTGGCCCTGCTGGCCCCCTGGCTTGACTGGGCTAGTGGGCAGGCTGGGTGGCCGTGCTGGCCTTGGGCGTGGAGGTGCCGGGCGGTGGGAGCCGCACGGACGGTGTTTGTCTGGAACATGGATGAGGCACCATTTATTAAGTTGGAGTTTTGGGAGATGACTCATGGGTTGGCCAGCTATACATCGTGATATTTACAATATGGGAGCTTGGCATAAATAGGACTATTTACGTTGCAGTGGAGAGTTCTAGCCAGCTATGCTATTCAAATGAGCCCAGTATGGTTTTAATTATTGGGGGGGAGGGTGGGGGTGATGAGCGTGTTTGTGGGAGCATACGTGTCCACGTGGGGTGTCTGGCCTCGTCAGCGGGCAGTGCTGACACTTACGGTGGGGTTTGGGCTTGGCGGGGCCGATGCTGCTGGCGATGGCAGGGGATGGAGCTGGGCACCTTGTGCAGGGACAGGGTGACGCCTCCGCCCCACCTTGCCCTTCCTCTGTGTGGAGAGGAGCTGCCAGGGGGGTCGGTGACCAGCTCCCGGAGCTCATCCATGCTTTCTTGAAGGTGTGGTGACCTTTCCGCCATCATGGCAGGAGCAGCAGGGACTGGATGCGTGAGCACTTGGGCTCATCCTGTGGCATGGGGGATATACCTCTGGGGATGAGGGGGGTTCACCCACCTGAGATGATCGCTGTGAAGCATGCTGTCCCGTGGCTGGGGATGCTCGGCGGGGGCCCTGCACCATCCCTCCAGCGGCTGTCCCTGTCTGAGGCTGAACGCGGTGATTCGGGCTCGGCAGGGTCCCCCCTGCGCCCCCGCTCTTGCCTTCTGCCTCGTGCGTGTGTTGGGTTGTGATGGTTGCTCACAGTGCTAGTGTGGACAACCAGCTCCTGTATCCCAGCCTTTCCCTCCTTTCCAAAGGCTTCTGGAGAGCTGGTGAGGCGAAAGCGTGTGGGACGCAGCTCCCCTGGTGCACTTCTGCTCCTTCCTCCCCATTGGGAGCTGCCTCTTCCCGGGGCTCCTTGGGATGCTTGGATGTGGGGTTCACCTGCATCTCCGGCTGCTCTGGGCCCGTCGGTGTGGGCAGACCCACCCCACTGCAGTCGCTGGCCAAGGAAGCGGTGAGTGGACCCCACCGCATCCCTCAGCCACAAGACACCTCTGTGGTGGCGATGCCCTCCGTGCGGCCATCACCAGCTCCGGCCGATTCCCAGGACCAAAACGAGGGCAAAAAAGGCTCATTCAGGGGGGAAAAAGCATTCTGGTTATTTGCCCAGGGATCCTGCCTCTTGAGCCCTGTTTTCAGCTCTGCTACGGAGCTTTTCTGTAATGCTGGTAATTTCACTTGTCTCCTCTGTGCCTCAGTTTTCCTAATTACAAGGCGTAAAATAATACAAGCGTCTTTCCCAAGGGAGCCGCGAGGTTTTGTTAATGAACATGACAAAGTGCTTTGGGATCCGTGGTTGAAAGCGCAGCCTTAGTCAGTGCGCCTGTGTGTGGGGTGTTTATTTATCTACATGCTTTATATTTCTCTGTACACTATATATTCACTTGCATTTAACAAACCTTAATTAGAAACAAAGCCGATAGGGAAGGAAATATAAACAGGAGTGTGCATGAAAATTGGAAGTTGATTACTCACTGGCCAGCAGAATGTGTGTCTCGGGCTCGGGAGGAAAGGCTGTTTGGTTAAAACCAGCTCTGTTAAAAGGAAATGTGAAAAGAACGTAAAACATAAATCAATATGGAAAACAGGGAGGTGGATGACAACGTACATAAAGCAGAGGTTAAGGAATTGCGTACAGTTGTTAAGGCAGTTGCAAGGTAACGTATCAGCAGCTGAGAAAGTTCAGGCTTATAAAAGGAAAGTTTTTTTGTGTGTGTTTTTTTTTTTTTTTTTTTTAAAACAAAAAAAACACCCCAACAACCAGAAAGTCAAGAACAAAGGAGTCCTGGAAGGGTCTGGATCCCACACCGGTTGGTAACAGTGCCGCTATCACTAACGGCTCCTCTTTGTATTCCTGCTGGCGTATGCTGTGCGCATATCTGGAGTACTGATACTTCCGACGTATTTTTGGGGGGGAGCTGGGAAGGGCACTTAGGTATTTTAAAATCAACAGCCTGGCAAACTCGCGTGCAAGGCGGGTGAAAAAAAAACCCTGAAGGCGCTCTTAACCCCGTTGGAGTTAACTTTTCATAAACCTTGCAGCGCTGGCAAGTTTCCCAAGGGCTGGAGGGAAGCCAGCCGTGTGCCAAAAAATGTGAAAGGAGAAACAAGATGGCCCTAATATCTGCGAGGGTGCGGGCAGCACGGGGGTCGGCAGGCTCTGGTGGGCGAGGCAGGATCACCCGGCAGTTTTGCTGGGAAGCAGCAGCACGGGTGAGGGGACTTGCTCTTGAGCATCCTTCTGTGCCGGGCGGTTGGGATCCTGAGCCTGACCTTGGCCTTGGAGAGGGATGCTGGGGAGGGAGGGCCGTATCCTTTCTGGGGTGGGTAACGCTGGAGCTGAGGTGCTGGACACGAGCGCCCGTGTCTGTCCTCCCAGCCAGCTGGAGACAGGACTTTTGTGTTTCTGTATATTTACGTGTTATAGTGCATGCAATAGACGTTACACATTTATTATATTGCATATGTGTACGTAATACACGAGATTTTGTATTTTATGTGTGCTATAACATATTGCAGTGTTAAAATATGGTCACCTCTCTTGCACACACAGTCATGACCTGCTGCTGAGCACCTCTGCAGCCTCCTCCAGGCCCAGGTGTGGGGCGGGGGGATGCCAGTGAACACAGGGTTTGGCTTGTTCCCCGTGGTGCCCAGCTGCGTGGTTGCAGCTACCCGTTTCTTCTGGTACGGGTTACACCTGGGCAGTTGCTTTGACCTCGGTGCTCCAGGGAGGTGCCATGTACCCGGGGTGTGCCGGCATCCAGCTGCAGGAGCATCCCGGCTAGCACAGCACGCTCCGGAGGGATGCGGCAGAGCAGCAGGTCCGGGGAAGAGCACAGGATCTGTTAAGGAGCTGATGCTTCCTGCGTGTTCGAACTCCAGATCTGCAAACAGTCTCCTGAATCCAGGCTGGAAACAAATTTTTGAACAAACGGGAATGAGGCGTGCAGCAGAGGCGGTGGTTTCGGGTTGGACCTGTGCTGCCTGTCTCCCTGCCGCTGCCTCCCCTCCCCGGCCCTGCTCCCTGGGTTAATTTTTGACGAGGTGCATTCCTTGCGCCCGCCTGCCCTTTGCATTACCTGGGCAGCAGCAGGGAAAACTCCATTTGGAGATCAAATAAATTGGTGCCAGATATAAATGTCCGTGGAGCTGCCATTGTCGCTCTGCCTCTCCACTTTTCCTGGGCAGGAGCAGCAGTTGTTCCCGAACTGTGCTGTATTTCCAGCTTCTCTGGGTGATGAAAGCAGAGGGAGCAGTTGCTGGAGGGAGATGCTAAGGGGGGACAGGGCTGCAGGGGATGAGGGCTTGGGGCTGGCGTGGCCACTGATGTCCCCCAGCTCCTTGGAACACCCTACAGAGGGATGTGGGGGTGCGAAGGGCACGTGGCTATGCCTGGGGGATGCTGCGAAGGGGGGGTTTGGGGCTGTCCCCCAAGGATGGGGGCAGTGGTCCCCTTTGTAGCCGGGCTGAGGATCTGCCTGCACTAGTCGCAGCCCTTTGTGTACACATACCTGAGCTGGCTGTAAAGAGGGGTGGGCACCAGTGGGGCTGCGAAACCTGCCTGAGGAGCTGGGTAAATACTGGATGCCGAGATACCTCCCGAGGCCTGAGTGCTTTTGTGTGAGCGCAGCCCGAGCAGTGATAAACGAGAGACTGAGCCCGCTGCTCCTGTCCCAACACGCACCCGCTCCCGACAGAACGACACGGATACTCATGTGGGGTCCGTCCGGGAGTGGGTGCGGGGTTCCCATCCTGCAAAAAGCCATTTTTTACTGAGAAAGACCCCTGTTGGCTCCCATCCTGGTTTGCCATCCCTCCCAAATCTGGCTTCTGGTTTGCAGAGAGGCCAGATCGAAGCGGCTGCCTGTGGGATGTGTCAGGAGGGGGGTAGCGGGGAGATGCACAGAGGCAAAAGTTCAGCCTTAGATAAGGGGGTAAGGACGGGGCCTCCCGCGATAAGGCACTGATGTGTGGTGCAGAGGGAGGGAGAGGCAGAGCCCTGGGGGGGTCAGGAGGGGGCTCTGCCCTGGCTGGTACCCAGGGATGCAGGGAGCACGGGGGAGGTATGACTGGGGATGCTGGAAGCAGGCAGGGACCCCTCGAGCGCCGGCAGGCAGCAGGTAGGAGGGGTTGTGGAAGAAGAGGTGCCCCAGGGGTGTGTGCAGGGATATATCAATACTGACTTTATATCGGGTTTCAGGAATGTACTGGATGGATGGGGATTTGTGCCAGGGTGCAGGCATGGGGTTGGCTGTGTGAGGTGTGTCGCCCCCTCGCCCCTGGACAAAGCAGGATGGAGGCAAAGGAGTAAGTGAGGATCATGCCGTGCCATCCGCCCCTCTGAACTTCCCTGCTCGGGGATGAAGGGAACACCGTTGGGTCTCTGCTACCCCTTGGACCCAGCTTGTGACACCAATTGCCAAACATTAAGGGAAATGAAATGGGCCACAAAGGCAGAAAACACAACTACAGTTGTGGATGGTCCGTGCCTCTGTAAGTGTCACATAGTGGCATTATTCGGAAATTATAGTTTTAATGACTGTGAATAATCGCCGCTCTTCAGAAAGCCCACAAGAGGAGGATCTCTTGATTTAGACCCAAGCATCGTGCGCGATGCGGTGCAAGGCATTGGCCTGACTCCATGGGAGCACGAGAAAGAGGTGGTGAGCTCCCAACATTGGTGAAACTTTATCTGTTGGTCTAATAAGTAATATTCTTTCCACATTACCTCTCTTAAAGGCAGGCCATCGTGTCTGTAAAATGACCAGCACTTAAAAATATGATGCAGTAACATCTTATAAGTAAGGCAAAACGAAGGAGCTGGGCGAAGGGAGCAGCTAAAATAGTGAAACACTTGCACATGATATAGGAAATTATATTTGAAGCTCAGAATAAATGTGTGTGGCCATTTAAGGTATGAGTTTTTTTTTTTTTTAATATCTTGATTGAATGGCAAATTGAGGGAGGTCATTGGAGGTAAAAAGATGTTCTTCAGCGAGTGAAAGTGGTATCTAAAAGGGGAAAATAGAAAAAAAATCAGAAACCATGGTGTGGTGAACGTAAAACCATATATGGCAGCCTGAGAGGAGTTTGAAAAATAACTTGTGAGAAGAAATGAATTACCCCCCCAAGTTCCCTCTCAAAAAATGAGAATCAGGATGGAGCACGTGGGGAGGTGGGGAGCGACTTCAGTGTCCCCCCAAATGGCCATGGCCAAGGGGACTCCGGCCAAGGAGCTTTCCTTCGCAGGGCCAGGCTGAGAGGCTGCCCTGAAGTGACGGCAGAAGAGCTTATATTTTAATATAAATGGGTAAAACAAATATTTAGACCAGAGCAAATGGGATGAGCATCCTTTAAGAAGGGCTCCCTGGGTGACTGAGGAGACTCCAGAGCAGTCATTTTAGAGGAAGGGCTCTCTTATGGATTAAAATCTGCTTAAAGAGGGGGAAACAGCCAGTTTTCCCACTGGATGAGGGTCACCGTGAGGCTCGCGCTGTGCAACGTATTTATAAATGCGCTAGAAAGGGGTGGGAACTGGAAGGCCAGAAAGTTTGCAGATCATACAAAATTACTCAGGACGATAAAAACAACAGTTGTCTTTAAAATATTGTAAAAGGATCTCATGACACCAGATAACCAGGCTATAAAGTGGCAGATTAAATGTAGTCAGTGATGAATGAGAAGGGATTCACATGGAAAAAATTACCCTAAACCCATGCATGCACAGTGGCGGTCTTTAAATTACTTATTAGCATTTTAAGAAAGAGATCTTAAAGTCATTGTGGATGGCTTTTTGAAAGCGTCAACTCAGAACTGGGAAAGGCTGGGAAAGGAGGGTAAAGATGCTTGTGCAGGAGAGGTGCAGGGGTGGGGGGGCTTCAGGAAAAATGCCGCTGGGGGGGGTGCACAGAGGTGTGTTGGACTGTGGGAGGAGTGAAGAAGAGGGTGATGAAGGGGTGATGATTTGTTATTTTATATTCTTTTCACTTGCTCTTGGGTTCTGGTGTAAAACCAGGAGTGATGGAGGGCGGAGGCAGGAGTGTATTGGGCAGGGTGAAGCCCACCCCTGCCAGTCCTGGGTACTGGGAGCACTGGGAAGCCCTCGGGCTGCGGCCAGTAGGGTGCTTTCTACACCTCCTCCCTGAGCATCCCTCCAGTCTGCTGCCTGAGCATCCCCCAGTCTGCTGCTTCGGGAGCAGGGAAACCAGGAATCCCTTTGGCTCAGCCTCCCATGGTGGTGGTGGTGGATGTGGATTTGAGGTCTGTCCCACAGGGAAAGGCTCTGATGCTGGATGCCCACGCACAGTGGGGGCCCTGCCACCCCCCAGCTCCTTGCTTGGCTTTTGAGACCATCTGTAGCTTCTGAGGCAAAGCACCAGGGGGGTCCACGTCGCTCAGGGAGCTCATCACCTTGGGATGATGGACCCTCTGGGTGCAGGAGCGCTTTCTAGCCTCTTGATTTTGGCAGGGTGGCCAGGCAGGGGTAGGGTCCCCTGGAAAATGCTCGTTGGTGCTCACCTTGGGTGTTTTGGGGAGGGTGGGAGCATCTGGTTGGAGCTGGGGGAGGAGAGGAGCTACCCTCATCTCTGGGTTTATCTGCCTGGAGTTGGGGGGGGGAGGCAAAGCTGGGTTTAGAGGGGATGCTCAGCCCCTCGCCCACCGGCTGAGCGGGTTGGGGGGTGGTGGGGGCGGCCGAGCGTGTGAACGTCCCTGCGGTAGAGGGGACGCCTTGAGCCACGCGGGCTGATGCTCAAAAGGCCAGACAAAGGGAACAATGGGCTCCGCGGCCAGGCTCCTGGGCAGCCTGCGGCTGGCTGCTGAGCCCCTGCCATGGGAGAGGAGGGGGCGGCGGGGGGCTGGCCACGGAGGGCTTGGTTCCCCTCTACTCCCACCCAGGCTTTGGGGGCCATGGGGACAGCCGGTCTGCGGTGGGCTGAAGGACAGGCTGTCCCCTGGGTGATGGTTATCGCATGCCAAGCAGCTCGCTGCCTGCACCCAGCTGGGCCAGGCTTGTTTGGGGTCTGTCCGCCTGGCAGCGGGCTGGAGCGAGTCCTGCGCCGTGGAAGGTATCACCCAGCTCCAAAAACATGTCCCCGAGGGGTGTGGGACCGTGCTGGAGCCTGGTGGGCTCTTGTTGCGCATCCTCACCGTGGTTTGCAGGGACCCTTGTTGGGGCTGGTGCAGCACTGCTCTGCTGCTGTGAGGCAGAGGGCTGGGAGAGCCAGGGAGGGTGAGGAGGGTCGAACAGGGGCTGGACCCTCTGGAGCCTCTGGACCCCCTGTCCAGACCCTTTGTGAGCCTGAATAACTTCAGCAGAGGGATTCAGGAGGGAGGTGTTGCTGTCCTCCCAGCCCTGGTGCACAGGGGTTGTGGGAGGCTGCGGATGAGGAGCATCACGCGCTGTGGTGTGGCAGTGCGGGTTCTTCCCATCCCAGAGTCTCTCAGGACAAGGGAGGACCGCTCGGAGCACTCTGTCTTGGAGCAAGGGACAGAAGTCCCTGGGTGATTTTCAGTCTGGAGGAGATCCTGCTTTTCTGAGCCCCCCAGGAGGCCACTCGTTCATGTGGGGTGGCTGCTGAACCCAAGTGCTTTGGTTTGGGTTGCTCACTGAGACTAGAGGGTTGGGCATGACGTGTCTGAGGACAAACTGGACAGGAATAGGCTGTTCCGATGCCTCCAGATGTGTGGTTGCCTTCACCCAAGAGACTGGTGTGTGTCCCCTACCAGGACCCGTGTCTGCCTGCATCCACTGTTCTCCACAACCTCCAGGCAAAGGCTGGTGGCCGTGGCTGGTGCTCCTGGAGGGAGCTGGCAGCATCCTTCCCTCCCGCTGGCTCCCGTGACTCTGCAGCTACCCGGTTATGGACAAGGTGCTGCCTCTGAGTTTGGTTTCAAGCCTTTCCCTCGTGAGATGCCTCTTTCTTGCGAGCTCAGCTCTTTGTACAGCCAGTGTTGGAGCTGTTGGGGTGGTGGGACTCAGCAGTCTGACCCAGGAGGAGGGCTTGGTCCTGGGACATCCCTGGGGACAATGCCTTTATCCTGTATCTACCACCTCTTCTAAGGATGCATCCAAAGAAGCTGTTTGTGGTCTTGAATAAGAGCTAGGGGTGCTCTGGGCTGACAAATACACATGCTGCTGGTTTGAGGCAAGGTATGGTAGAAAGTCTGTGGAAGATCAGGATTGGGCCAGCTTCATGAGTGGGGGGCGGCAGAGGGGAGGTCGAGGAAGCCTTTGGCCATCTAGGAGAGGTTCAGTGGTGGCCAGTGGCTATGAGCTGGCTGGGCAACCGCCCCAGCCGGTGCACGCCACATGCTTGGGTGTGAGATGGGCTGGAGCACGTGAGGGGTCACGTCTCGCCATGCCAAGGTTACGGTGGCGTTTCATGATTTGCTTTGCTTGTAATCCTGTTTCCAGGCTCCACAACTGCAACTCAGAAACCTTTACGGTGAGCCTCACTTAATAAATCTTTGCCTTGTTTTACTTTTAAGCCTGTCTGGTATCAGGGGACAAAGCAAGCAGAAGAAATGCGTGAACTGGGGGCAGTGCAGATGAAGTAAAACAAGGTGGATGAGCTGGCTGGAGTGCGTTGCCTGCAGGGAGGGGGGCTGGCAGGGCTGCAGGGAGTTAATTGCAGCGTGCCAGCTTTGGGGAAAGCATTTCCTTAGGATCAATCCTGCAGGATCCCCAGCACCTCCAAGGCTGTTTGTGGAGTGCCCTTGCAGGTGGCTGAGCGCTGCTTTTGCTGCTGGTCGCCAGCCTTTGTACTGCGTGCACGGTGCATGCCGAGAGAGCACCTGTGTGTTCAATGCGAGCAGGCATGCGGCATCCTTGCTGCTCCGGCATAGAAACAGGCACCGAGAGGGAAAGCAAGTCGGTGATGTTATTATTTTTCTCTCCCTGGGGAGCAGAGAGCGGCCAGTGCCTTGACGTGGGGAACGGCTGGTGGCAGGGTACTAACTGCCTGGCGCTGGAGCGTGCTGGGCGGTGGTATGGAGGTATTTACCCCCCTGAGCTTGCTCCCACCTGGCATGGGGTGCGATGCTGTGGGAGTCAGGGGGTGGATGGAGGCAGGCAGAGCAGAGCAGCCCCACCAGGGACAGTTTCCAGCCAGGTTGGGCAAATGCATTCCCCAGGCAGAGCTTGGAGCCACCCTGGCTGTGCCAAAACCGGGACAAAGCCCTGCTCCTTTTACCAGCCTTGCGGAGGGGTGGGTAGTCCCTGCCTAACAAGGACCCTCCTGGGCTTCTCCCTTTCTCACCACGTGTTAGCACCGCTCTGGAGGTTTGGGATGGATAAACACAGAAGTGTGCCTGATGCTGTGTGGAAATCCCTTGACAGCAGACACATAGCAGAGCAGCGGGACGCTGGTGTGGGCTGGAGGAGCAGGCTGTGCCAGCTGCTCCGCAGGGGGAAGGGGTGCTGAGTGGCTCCAGGACTTGTCCCTGTTCGTCTGCTCTACCTTCGGGAAACCTCAAAGAGAGTCCTCGGACAGGTGCAGAGCGGTCGGGAGCAGGGGCAGGCGCCGGAAAGGTGCTAATTAGGATGTTGGCAGCATTAGTAGGGGTTGGTGTCTGGCTGGTGGGAAGTGTTGAACGGGCAGCACAGGTTCTGCTCTGTGTCGCGCTCGGTGTAAATCTCCAGGCAGCAGGCAGCTAGTGAGTCTGCGGGTGAGATGAGGCCAGCTCAGTTGTGTGATGGAGATGTCCTGGGGTAGGTGGGTGCTGCTCTGGGTCCACCCGTGGCAGCTGGGTGACAGTGGGTGATGTGGTTGTGGCACAGGGGTACCAGATCTGCTCTGGGTATCGCTCGGTGATGGGGAGATGCTTGGTGTGGTGCACAGAGCCAGTGCCTGATACACCTGGTTTTCTCCTTTTGGTTCTTCATTTTTATTTTTCCAAGTCTGTAGGCGAGATGGAGAGCAGAGAAGTTGCTAACGATGCTCGGTGCTTCTTTTCCTTTTTTTTTTTTTTGTCTTCTTCTTTTTTTGGTCTGATGTCAAACTCGTGTGCCTTCAGATTGAATAGCTGCCACGAGATTTTGCTGTGACTGACACCTGTTCTGGCTGGAGAGCGACAGCTTTTGATAAACACAGATCCTCTGGAAACACTGAATTTACTGGCAGCTGCTCCCATTTGTCGTCTGGTCTCTGTTCCTGGATTTGGCTAAACCTTGCGCCGCTCTGGGAAGTTGTTGATGCTCCTCCTGGGGTTGAGCGGTGGCTGGGGAGGTCTGCTGGGCTCCACTGGGTTATGGGGAGGTCTGCTGGGCTCCACTGGTTTATGGGAAGGTCTCCTGGACTCCACTGGTTTACGGGGAGGTCTCCTGGGCTCCACTGATTTGCGGGGATGCCTCCTGGGCTCCACTGGTTTACGGGGAGGTCTCCTGGGCTCCACTGGTTTGCGGGGATGCCTCCTGGACTCCACTGGTTTACGGGGAGGTCTCCTGGGCTCCACTGGGTTATGGGGAGCCATGGGACAGGCAGGAGGTGCAGGCAAGTGCCAGTATGGCTTTGCTGGGGAGTGCATCCAGCCTGTCCCTCTGGGCCAAGCACTGGGGCCATCCTCATCCCAGTGGAACACAGCTAGTGGGGGAGCAGGTGGGCATGTGCCAAAAGCTGAGTGAGCCAACCCGTCCCCAGCGTTTGCTTTCATCCTTTGGCATTGCAGAAGCCCATCCTTGCTTATCTGTGGGTCCGAGAGTGAAGAACCTCTCCAGTCTGTGTCCCTCAGTGCTGCTACCGCTTTCCATGTGTCTGTGCAAAAAAAAAAAAAAAGTGGGGCTGCAGGGCAGGGCTGGAATTTTGGACTGGAGAGTGAGGGATGTGTGGGGGACACTGCTGGGGCTGTGGTAGGTTTAGGGACCAACACGAGGGACTGGTGGAGCCTGTGGTGTCCCTGGGGTGGTGCCAGCCAGGGTGGCAGGGGCTGCCTATATGGCTTCGTGCTGGGGGAAGCAAAGCAGGTCACCCTCAAGGAGAAGCCTTGCCCTGTAATTTGGGTGGCCTAAATATGACCTGAGCTCCTGCCTGTGGGTGCTGAGGCCTTGGAAAGCTGACCTGGTGTTCTACCGTGCGTTTGGGAGGTCCTTGGTGTGTGGGCTACAGAGGGAAAGGGGGGAAAAAAAAAGAAATGGGATTTGCAAGGTCAGCCCTGGGTGTGTCATCCATCAGGCTGGAATTGCTCGGTGGCCAGAAGGGTGGAGGAGGGCTTGGCCCCTGCTGTGGCTCTCACGGGGGTGCCGGCAGCTCATCGAGCCATGGCAGCATGCCCACCCCGTTGGGTTTCCATCAAGGTGCCCATCAACCCTGCGTGTGGTGCTTCGGGGTCTGTGCTACGTGTGCTGGAAGGAGAAACCTCACGGATGCAGGGGCTGAGGCGGTAGCATCCAAAAGCACTGCGGGGGTCTCCTTCCCTTTGGTGGCAGGAATGTGCTGTACACTTGCACAAGGCTAAAATAAAACTGCTGGCAAGGTCCCATTCCACATAAAGAGCCCAACTGTGCACTAGGGACACGTCCCTCTCCCGGCTGCCGTGGCTGGGGTTGCTCAGCGCAGGGGTTCTGAGGTGGTGCTGTCTTTTATTTGATGCAGAAGAAGGGCTTGGAATTGATGTAGGCTCTCGTGCTCAACGTGCTTCAAAGCTTTAACTCTGAGAGGTCACCTCACATGGCTGTGGTCTAATGTGAGCACTGGGAGCCCACCTGGAATCAGTGTGTGGTGGCCGTGAAAGAGATGATGTGTCATGCCAGGGAGTATCATGAGGGCAACCAAACTGATGGATGAGTCAACAAAGCCAAAAAAAAAAAAAATAATCCTAAAAGCCTTGGTTCTGTTCCAGTTCTGTAACAATAAAATGAAACAAACATCATGTTCAAATTGGCTGAAGGAATCCCACCCACCAGTGGCGCTGAGGGAGACCCTGCCAGTCTGACGTTGAGCTGTCCTGCTCCAAGGACGCGCATCCCATGTACAGACCCTATTGATGCACTGTGGCAGAGGGGGAGGGGGTCCTGCCCCAGCCCCCCTGCTTATTTTCCCTTTCCCACTAAGCTGGCAGTCTGGAGGGGACGTTTTGCTACACAAGCCTGTCTCCAGCGTGGGTTCGGTGTGACACTGTGCCACACCTGGGCTTGGAGGTACCCACTCTTCCCATCTCTTCCCCTCCAAATCTTTATTTCCTTCTCAAGTCGCTCAAATTAGAGCACCCTGGGGGTGGTTTTTCCCAGGTGGGCATGGTTTCCCGGGCCAGCGTCTGCTTGAGCCAAGGGGAGATGTTTGGATGCCCTCTCCCCAGGAGCTGGGAGGACTTTGCCAGTGCCTGGGACCACGCAGAGACTCCGGCCATGGAGTGCTGTGGTGGAGAGCAGGGACGCACAACTTGGGTCATCTCAGTTTAGTGGGGCTGGCTCAAAATCCGGTGTTTTAACCACTCGGAAAACCTTGCAATGGGATTTATCCAGTGTCTTAGGAGGCTGGTGGAGGGCACTGTACTGGTCCTGGGATTTCTTCTAGGAAAGAAGGACATTGAAGCCTGCTGCTGAGAGCATACTTTTGCAAGAGCGGTTGCATCTCCTGCACCCAGCTCCTGGGACCCAGACAAGTCCTGGAAGGGTTTTGCCCTGCTCTGGACTGCACAGGGGTAAATATTCACTAGAGCCAGCGCAGCCACTGCTGAGTCGCTTTTATTTTGGTCTCTTAAGATAGCGAGGGCTGTCGGAGGTGCGAGCAGGGATGGCCTGTGGCGGGGCTCGCCGGCCTTTAATGCTTGAAATAGTTTTGCCGCTTGCGTTTGCAGGGCTCTGGCGGGGATAAGACTTGCTGGTCTCCATGGTTTTATGTGCCATGGGACTGTGCCAACAGTTTAATCACAGCTGAACCCTCATAGAGCAGCATAAAAAATGTTGTAGTTGGGATTAGGTTACCCATCCTTCCTATAAAAGACTCTATAAACAGTCCATCAAGCCCAAGCATTCCTCTCTTGGCTGTGAGGTCCTTTGCTCTTAATGGGTCTGGCATTTGCTTTGACTAAGTCTTTTTTTGGGGGGAGGAGGCACCTCTGTAAAGGAGCCCCCGAAGGATGGCTTTTCTGCTTGCATTAGTGGGGGAACCCAACCGGGCTGGCTTGGCGGAGGCGGTGTTGGATGTCAAGAGGATCTGGCTGGGGATGCAGGGGGTAAGAAGCAGCCGTGACAAGCCCAGGGGGCACTGACAGCAGCAGCTGCTCCCTCCCCGTGGCTGAGGGCTTTTTTCCATGTGGATTTGCTGTTTGCTGGAGTGCTGGAGAGTTTTCCCTAACCTTGGGGCGGGCAAGGAACTGGGACTCTTCCTTTCCCATCTCCCAGCACATCTCAAATCTGTCTTGTCTCTGCTGCAGCTTGAGCAAGTTCCCCAAAACTGCTGAAAATCCTAAAGTTTGGGCTGGGCACCAAGTGGTCTCTTTCTAGCCACCTTCGCCATCCCGTGCGATGCCTGCCATGGAAGAGCTCCCGGGTTAATACCACCCATGGGACTTCCCTGGGGTGCTTGGAGTTTTGTTGTTTGTCCTTTGGGGAGCCATGGGGCAGGGAATGGGTAGATGCAGGAGGTGCTGAGAATGGTCCTTGTCCTCGCTGCTGCATCCTTGAGGATGTGCTCACCTCTATTGTGTCTCGGGGCAGCTCATCTATGGCACCTCAGAGATGCTCCTGCCCAGGACAGTTACCTTCTCTCTCCTGGAAACCTTAAAGCTGTGGTTATGCTCCTGCTCTCCTAGCAATGGAGAGCTTGAGGGGCGTTTGCTGGAGGACACCAGGCTTTCCAGTGCTTTTCCCAACAGAGTTTAATTTATTTTCAGGTTTTTATTTCCAGAGCAACCTTTGCAGCAATTGTTGCCCCCCTCTGAACTTGCTTTTGAAGATGATTTGGTCACTGTAATCACCGGTACAGAAGTGGTTAGCTGTTAGCAAGACCCCCTCCCTTAGTATCCTGCAGAGGGCAATTCAGTCCACCTGCCTGGGATGGCTGGTTTAGATCATCTGGCTTGTCCTTGGAGGCCCTTTTCTTTCTATCATTACTATCTGTAGAAAATTAACAACTGCATTGAAGTGGAAGTGTTATTTTTTCATATGGTGAATGCCAAGGGAGGCGAATCCTGTATCCTTTACCTGAGGATGCTCAGTGAGCCTGCAAGAGCGTTAGACACCTCAGCATCGGTTTCCTTCATCCCTCTCCATCATGCTGACTGCAAGACAAAACCAAACCAGGGTCTGGTTCCTGCAGAGGCCACTGAGGTCCAGTGCTGGGAACGATTACTTGGAACCTGCCAGCTAATCAGCTTTTAATCCCTTTAGCATGTTTTCGGCGATATGGAGCCATACGCCCAGGCAACGGCTTGGCTGTTGCTGGCACGGCTGGCTCTGCTCCCCCGTGCTGCCGTCACGCCTCCTGGGTTTGGTACTCAGAAAGCCTCCTGCCTTGTACACGGTTACTCTCACCAATCAAACTTGTAATCTCAGTGAAGAATGAAATCAGATTTGTTTGACAAGACCGGTTTCCTGTAGAAGTATGTTGACTGGTGCTAATTATACTCCTGGTCTTTAATTCTTTATGATTTGAATTACATCAGCATTTTCATTATTTTCCCAGAAGTGATTTCAGGCTGAGCGAGACCTTGAATGCTGCCATTGCATCGCATTATAATCCTAGTGCATCTCCTAAACGTGATCCTTCTGCACCGAGATGCTTCTGCATTAGTGTTTTCAAGGACTTCCCAGCTTTCTTTTTCCCCAGGTGTCCCTTTACGGGCTCCTGCTTGCTAATTTTTGAAGTCTGTGGAGTCTGTCGCTGTGAAAAATGTTTGGTTTTCTGAGTTCTCCCTGTCCCCATGGTCACGTTATAACCCCAGCCGGCAGCTCAGCCCCACGCAGCCGCTCACTCGCTCCCCCCCAGCAGGGTGGGGGAGAGAATCGGGGGAGTAAAAGTGAGAAAACTCGTGGGTTGAGTTAAAGACAGTTTAATAAATAAGGCAAAAGCTGCACACACAAACAAAGCAAAAGAAGGAATTCATTCACCGCTTCCCATGGGCAGGGGGTGTGCAGCCATCCCCGGGAAGGCAGGGCTGCATCACATGTGGCGGGGACTTGGGAAGACAAATGCCACCGCTCCGAATGTCCCCCTCTTCCTTCTTCTTCCCCCAGCTTTATAGTGCTGAGCATGATGTCCTGTGGTCTGGGACATCCCTTGGGTCAGTTAGCTGTATCCCCAGCTGTCCTGGCTGTGTCCCCTCCCAACTCCTTGTGCACCTCCAGCCTGCTCACTTGATGCTGCCTAAGCGCTGCTCAGCAATAAGGAAAACATCCCTGTGCTATCAACGCGGCTTCCAGCACAAATCCAAACCACAGCCCCATACCAGCTGCTATGAAGAAGATTAACTCTATCCCAGCCAAAACCGGCACATTCTCCACCCCTTATTCCAAACCGTTTATGTGATGCTCAGGTCTTGCACCTTCCAGTGCGTCCTCGTTAACCCTCACTACCCTTCCCATCCTTTGGTATAATAATGTGATTCCCTTAGTCTATGGACCACCCCTATAAAATGTCTACGGAGTTCATTTAGTCCATGCTGGTGGGCTCCATCTGTTATGGTGGCCACCCAGGACGGGAGAGGTGATACGCTGCACGGAGTTACTGGGCACCAAAGCCAGCTCAGGCTGGGTCTCTGCTGCTTCTTGTAAGGCTTCTCCTCCACTGGTTCAGGTGGTTCCTGCTGTAGTAATTCCCCATAGCGTGCAACTCAAATCCCAGGTTATGTCAGTTTTAAGGTAGTTCCATTGTCTTCACCCCTGGTCCTTTTGGACAAGACTATAGGGTTTGACATTGCAGTGAACTCCTCCTGCTGTTGCTGGTCCGGCTTGGACTTCTCTGCAGACTGCAGTCCCTTTGGGGTGTACCTGCTCCACATGGAGCCTGGTCTCTGAGCCACAGTGTCTTCAAGGGGATGCCTGCTGCGGCATAGATGTACCCACAGGCACAGTCACTTCAAGGTGCACCTCTTCCAACGTGGCCTTCTCCATGGACCAGAATGCCTTCAGAGACAGACCAGCTGCAGCATGGCCTTACCCATGGCTGCAGTCTGTTCAGGGGTGTTCCTGCTCTGTCCTGGGCTTACCCATCACTACAGGCTTTGAGGTGCCCCAGCGTGACCTCATGCACGGCCGCCGATGCTTCGAGGTATACCTGCTCCAGCTTGGGCTTGTCCTTGGGCCACAGTCCCTTCAGAGGTACCTGCTGTGGCACGGACATAACCGCAGCCACAGGCGCTTTGGGGTGTCCTGCTCCCATGAGGACTCACCGGCAGGTCACAGTCCCTTGGACTCCAGTTCATACTGGAGTTCCAGCCTGCCCCGTACGGCAGCGCAGAAACAGCAGCCGTGCCCTGGCCCCCCGCCAGCCCGGCGCATCGCCATGGCTGTTATCAGAATGTTCCCAGGCACAGCAGATGATAAGCAGTACAGCAGTACAGCGAGTAGCGAAAGCAAAAAATCAGCCACTAACGAGCACTAGACGCTAATAAACCGTAAGGCAAGCCAGCCCTGTGGCAAGCACAGAAACCTGCTGATTAATAGCTGAACAGGAATAACAGCTATACATTCGATCTAGCACATTCCAGTCAAATCTGTCATTATCTCCAGCCCTTTGAGCCCCACGCTGGATGCCAGAAAGGACTGTTGGGGTTTAACCCCATCCAGCAGCTCAGCCCCACGCAGCCGCTCACTGGTGGGATGGGGGAGAGAATCGGGACAGTAAAAGTGAGAAAACTCGTGGGTTGAGAGGAAGATGGTTTAATAAGCAAAGCAAAAGCTGCGCACACAAGCAAAGCAAAAGAAGGAATTCGTTCACCGCTTCCCACGGGCAGGGGGTGCGCAGCCATCCCCGGGAAGGCAGGGCTGCATCACACGTGGCGGGGACTTGGGAAGACAAATGCCACCGCTCCGAATGTCCCCCCCTTCCTTCTTCTTCCCCCAGCTTTATAGTGCTGAGCATGATGTCCTGTGGTCTGGGACATCCCTTGGGTCAGTTGGGGTCAGCTGCTGCGCTGGCTGTGCCCCCCAGCCTGCTCGCTGTGGGGTGAGGTGAGGAGCAGCAGAGCCCTTGGCTCTGTGTAAAGGCCACTCAGCCGTAACAAAACCATCTCGGTGTTATCAAGGCCGCTTCCAGCACAAATCCAACCACAGCCCCGCACCAGCTACTACGAAGAAGATGACCTCCACCCCAGGCAAACCCAGCAGAGCCATCCCAGCCTGTGGAGCATTGGAAGCCAGCATCCTTCCCAGTCAGCAGCTGTCCCTGCCTTGTGCTCTCTACTAGCTGGTGGGGCTCATGCATCTGCACCCTTTTTATCTCAGGCTGCTGTTGCAAGCGATAAAAATCTTTTTGAAGTCTCTTCCTGCCTTGCAAAGTGCTTCTGGCCTCATCTCTCCCCACCTTGGCAAAAGAGATCGGGATACTCTCTGGGAACACAGTGCTGGAAAGAGCTACGTAGGTTTGCCCAGTTATTCGTGCAGATGTTGACCAGCGCTGCAACCAGGCTGTGGAGCTTTTTCTGGGGTTTTCTTCTCATTTGATGTTAATGGTTAGTCCCAGAATTTGATTTTTCAACCTGTTGTGGAGGTGTCGTACAGGAATTTTGTGTGGCCGTGTTTCCTTGGACTCATTTATGGAAGTGAAATGCCCCAAAATGAAGATAAACAATGGCTATGGCTTCTCCCGCCTCCACGGGGCTGTTGTCCGTGTAGGAAAGACACATCTTTGGTCTTTTGGTCTTGACACAGCTGTTCCAGCTGTGGCCAAAGTCTTAGTTATTTGCTAGATGCTTGCAAACAGTGTGTGTGATGTTTAAGAGAATTACAGCCAGACGGTCCCTGGGTCATTAGTTATGTATGAGCTGAGGAATCCCACGTTACTAACAGGAGGAAGCAGCCCTGTCCTCTTGAGGGCTGTGGAAATAACATCCCGCTTCCCTAATAAAGACGCAGGCTGGCTGGCCATGGCCATTTTTCATGGATGGTTAGAAAGAACCGCAGCGAGGGAAGCTCTGATTGCACGTAGAGAAAAAAAGCCCCAAAAGAATTCATCACCCTGAAAGTGGTGTCGTGGTGAAGCAGGGCTCAGGAAGGTGACAGCATCTCCATCCCTGGGCATTGTCAATGCTTTTTTTTCCCAATGTTTCTACATTTGTAAACATTTTTACTTAGCATTTTGTCTACGTGCTTAAAAAAACACGACCACCATAGTTTTTCTTGTCTGCAGCCATACCAGACATGGCTTTTTCATAGGTTACTCTTACTACCTTGCTTCACTTCATGCCAGTCACAACAAGCTATGGGTTGCCTGCTTATTCTCCTTCTATTCATCCTGCATTGCCTTTGTATGTGCAGTTATCACAGGAGCACTTTGTTGCTCCAGGGTTGCCTTTGGTGGAAGTTACTGTCTTCCTATGTTGTCAAATTGTAGCCTTTAAAGAAAAAAAAAAAAAAAAAAAAAGTTCTTTAAACTTTTCTTTGAGTCATCGAATCATAGGACTGCTGGGTCTGGAAGAGATCTCCAAAGACTGTCAAGTCCAAAACCCCTCTGATTTTCATTTGGACTTTTCGCTCCTGTTTCCTGCTTGACTCTGCTTGCGAATTTTCTGAGTTTTGGGAAATCAATGTGTTTGGAGCAACGAGCAAAGCATTTCAGAATTGGGCCGCCCTCCCTTTGGCCAACACAGGCTGTGATCATCAGTGCTGGGGCAATTACACGCTTCCAGTCCAGTGTTTTAGCCCTCTTTCTGTGTCATTATGAGGTCCAAAATTGTAGACCTCGGGGTCTTTAATGCACTTTGTGCATTAAAATTATGTAACGAGCCTGTCCTCACCGATCGCAGGGTAGGATATAGCGTAACGATGACAGATATTGACAGGTACAAGGCACCAGTGTTTCTAGGCAGTGCGAGAAGCAGAAGTCTGGTAGTGAAAGCTGGGTCGTTGGCTTTGTGCCTGTCACGCGTTGGTTTTCCATCACACGTGTCATTGCACCATTTCATAGCCTGAGCGTGTTTCTGATTTATTATTGGCGCACTGGTGGCGGAGCTGAACCGATGCAAACTGAGATGTCTTCTCCAGCATCCTCTTCGGCTTAATTGCCCTGTGATGAGTTTACAGTGTAGATTAGTCCTACTCCTGGCTCTGACGGATTGACATGCCAGTGATGGTTTGGTTGGACCTCCTCCTCTGTAGACAAGCCAGGAGCTGGAGGAGCCATGGTTTGGGGAGGTGACAGCGGAGTCTGCTGTGGCAGCTCGGTCCAGGCATGCTGGTCACCCTGCACTCAGCTCTCCCTGGCTGTCACTGTCCCCTTGGCAGCCCTGGCCAGATTTCTTGCTGAAATGGAGAGGGGAGTCCAAGACTGCCTCAGCCTCAGGTTAGGCATGGTGCCAGGTGGGTTGAACAGGATATTTTAGGGCTGAAGAAAGACCACCTATATCTGGATTTGGGAGGACATGCAGTAACAGCCTTTGTGAGCAGGAGTCGTGCCCTGCTTGGCTCATAGAGAAGGACCTGCTGCCCTGGCAAAACCAGCTTTCATGTGAGAAGGTGGCTCCTGCTGGACATTTGCTGGTATCTCTGTTGGTTTTGGGCTTTGTGATTTGAGCTGAGTTGATGCATTGCTGCTGGTGAGGGAAGAAGAGTCCTTTTGGCATCCACCGAAGGGTGGCTGAGCCTCTGAATTTGCAGGATGGATGCCAAGGTGCAGGTTCACTCCTGCCAACAAGCCTGGTGTTAGACCAGGGAGATCCTGCCTTGCTGTCTTTGTGCATCTGCTGGATTTTTGCTCCAGAACACAACCAAGAGAAAGCAGTGCTTCCCCCCACCCCCAGGAAGTTACAACACTAACCAGGTGGGCATCCTAGAGTAGGCAGAAAGGGTTGTGTTCTCAGTGGGACAGGGTGGCTCCTCCTTCCTCGGATGCTGAACCTGGAGCTGGAGCTGGATGATGTGTTTCCCAGCCTCTGTTTCCAGCCAACCTTCCTGGGGGTAAAATTTAGAGCTGCGTGTTGTAGCTCTGCTTGCCAGGAGGAGGGAACATCGGGGTGGCAAAGAGGGTCTGGATGAGACAGTGGCTTGCGTCATTATATAGGAGACATGCTGGGGAAGTGATTGGGGGTCCTGCTATGTCTGCTCACATTCTAGAAGAACAAGGGTTTTCAACTCCATCAGTAAAACAAGGCTTCTCCATCTTTGACCAGAGTAGATGTCCAGCTCTGGTGCCCCTGTCCCTAAGGTCCCCCTGCCCCAGCTGTAGCGGTGATCAGGGTGGCTGTGGATTTTCCCAGTCAAGTCCTGGAGATCCCCCACCTCTCTGGTGCCCTGCCTTAGGGCTCCCTGAGGAAGCGATATCCTAAGTAATCTTTCAATATCCAACTTGAACGTCCCAAGTCACAATTCATAGTTTGAAAAGGTCCCTCCTGGCTCAAAATGTCCATCCTGGAGTCACCTGTTGTCCCTGTTTTATGGGATGAGCTGAGTCACTGCTCTTGTTTCATGGGGTGAGATGCCTTCTACTCGGCTGGGCAAGGATGAAAGCTGTGTTTTCCCTTCATTACTTTCAGCCTTTTCTTTAGGAGGTTGCATCTTGCTGGGAACAGCCAGGTTGAGGGTTTAAACCATGTCTTTGTTTTTTGTTCTCTTCTTACTCTGCCCCAAATTGTGATGATACATGGAAAGCATCGCCCCAGTGGTGATGACCACTGTGGATGCCCCAGAGATCCTGTCCCGGAGGTCTGGGGAACAAAGCACCTAGGAGGAGGTGGGAAAGGAGCTAATCCATGAGCCTGGCTTACAACATTTCTGCTGTGCACAAACTAGAAATGTCTGCACGCATCCAGAATACCTCGCAGAGCGGGTGCTAAACTGAACACTGGAGTGCTTTGGCGTGTCTCTTTCCTTGGAGTAATAATTTGCAATCACATCCCAGTTTCAAAAAGCACCTGAGTCAGATGGGAGTGAATTATTTGCAGACAGCACAACTGCCGTATCCTGCACGCCGGCAGCATCTCACAAGTATGTGGTGGGAGAGGCTGTGGCAGTGAAGGATGTCCAGACATGGGACCAAGTCCATCCCAGACCTGGAAATGCTCCCTCCATCCCTGCTCCCACCTGGCACACTGCCCCCTTCCCGTCGGCCACAGTGGGGTTTTTAATAGCCATTTCCCTGTGAAATCACAAAGATTGCTGGCTGTGAAATACAAATGATACGTACTAAATGCTGTGTAATGGATTCCACTTGCAACATTTCATGACTGTGTGTTTCTAATAAAAGCCTCCAGGAGCAGGGCGGAGGCTCTCTGCCTGGGGCTTGGGGTGGTGGGAACACTGGGTCCCACAGCTGGTGTGCGTGGTCACAGGGGCAACCAGGATAGCTCTTGTAAGGTGACACAGCCAGCCATGAAACCCCACAGAGGATGCGTACCAAGGAAAAACCCCCAAGCTCACAGTGATGGTCTTCAAGGGGAATTGTCCATTCTCTGCTCTACCGATGGAGATGTGGGGTGAATATGTGGGGTTTAGGGGACCAGGGCAGCAGGAAGACTTGCTTTGCATTATCGTGGAACACAAAGCTACCCTGAGGACATACCTGTTTTTGCTCAGGCTGGCTGTAGAGGTAGGGAGATGTGTGCTACACAGTGCTGTAGTGTGGAGAAAAACACGTGGGCAGCGCTTGGTGCTTTCAACCTGGGGGACGGATGAGTCACCCTAAGAGCTGCTGCAGTGGTAAGAAAGGGTTTCAAGCCTTTTACGTGCCATTCAGTGGCATTGGGAGTATGGGATATTCCCATGGTGCTCCAGCGAGGAGTTACAGGTGTGTACTGAAGGGGCTTAAAATTGGCTGGCCATAGGAAAATACTCTTAAGTGAGTCATCACCACTTTTTGGGCAGCGTTGCTGGTGAGATCCCCATCTTCAGCCAGTACCGGTGTTGGGAGAGTAATAAATGGGGGGTGGGGTGGCTTAATTACACCTGAAACAGTTTGATGCATCAGGGGAACAAAAGTGGACCTGAGTATGGCCACGGTGTGTCTGGGAGCAGAAAGTGTGGTCTGCAGCTATGGGACATGAGATGCTAACTAGGAAATCTCAGGCCCTGAAAACACCTTTGAAATGCGTTTTTCTGCAGTGAAAGAGTCCTTGCTTGGTGAGCCAGCTCATCCCTGTGAGGCTGTTCTTTGTGATATAGAGGCCAGACCTGGATGCCTCTGTATCCATTTCTGGTGTCCACAGCTGAAGGAAAATCAAAATCAAAATAAATCAGCTACGGTCATGACTCAAGGTGTGGAAAACCTGCTTGTTGTTTGCTTTATCCAGCAGATTAAGGAGTGTCTTTTGCCTTGTCTGCTGGTACCAGCCTGGACGAAGGGTTGCTAATCACGAAGGTCTGTTTAATTTAGCAGGGCAGGACTCTGTGGCTTGGAAAGTGGACTAATTCAGATCAGTAGAGGAGCATGTTTTTAATAATGTGTCTAATTAACTGTGCAGCAGCTCACCCAGGGATGTAGTCGATTCGCTATTGCTCGTAATCTGTAGAGCAAGGGTGACTGATTTCTCATAAACTGGTTTTGACCCCTGAGGCTCTTCCCTCCAGTGACTCCCCCTCTGCCTCCAGCCATCCTGGGGCACATGCTGGGTGGGAGGGATGGCCAGGAGGGATGGCCAGGAGGGATGGCCGGGAGGGATGGCCGGGAGGGATGGCCGGGAGGGATGGACAGGAGGGATGGCCGGGAGGGATGGCCGGGAGGGATGGCTGGGAGGGATGGCCGGGAGGGATGGCCGGGAGGGATGGCCGGGAGGGATGGACAGGAGGGATGGCCAGGAGGGATGGCCGGGAGAGATGGCCGGGAGGGATGGCCAGGAGGGATGGCCAGGAGGGATGGCCGGGAGGGATGGCCGGGAGGGATGGCCGGGAGGGATGGACGGGAGAGATGGCAGGGAGGGATGGCCGGGAGGGATGGCCGGGAGGGGTGGCCGGGAGGGATGGCCAGGCTCTTTGCTGGCTTAGAAAGCTGCAAGCCTGCCTTCAGCATCAGCGGGTGCCAACGCCAGTGCTAAAGCCCTGCTCCCCCCGCCTGCTGCAGGAGTGCGCTGGGCTGGCTCTGCTCGACCCCAACCTTTGTGGCTACCCCGGAGCAAACATCTACCCAGTAGAACTTATCCTGCAGGAGTTTCAGTTTCAAGGGATGTGTTAAAAAGTGCAAAGATGCCTGGACACGAGGTGCTGGTCAGGGTTACCCTGCTGCGCACATGCATCTCCCAGCTGTGTGCATCGCGGCCACTGCGGCATCGGCTGGTGCTTATCCTGTCCCTGCCCATGGGCACAAAGCAGGACTAGGAAGGGTTTGCCATCCTGGGAAATTTAACAGCAGTGTTGGATGCTTCCTTCTGAAAGGCTCGCCCTTGTCTAAATAAACCCAGGGAAGTCCTTTGGCCGGCGCTGGGCAGTGTCGGACCAGATGTTCGCGCTTCACCCGTCTGACCTCCCGATCGATGGAGCCGTGAACCGTCTTTTGTTCCCCGTCCTTGCAGTCGGACACCCGCTGCCACGTCTGTGACAACCCGCCTTGCTGCCGACAGCCACCAGCCGTGGGGCTGGGCTGGGGGTCCCCTCTGCCCCCAGGCTGGTGGAGGTCTCACCCCCCAGGTACTTCACTGCCCCCCAGCCCCGCAGCAGCAGGAAGCGGTTCAAGCCATTTTGTTCATGCGTTCAGTTTGTGGGTGTTGGGTTTTCCAGGGGCTGGTGTTCGGTTTGTGGATGCTCAGTGTTGGGTTTTCCAGGGTCTGATGTTTCTTCGCTCTGTGGGGAACTGGAAAACGGTCGGGTTGCTTTTTGAGAGGGGGTGGCCAAAGCAAGCGCTGCCCCCAAGTGCTGAATGAGCTTTGCAAGCTGTGTGCCCCCCCTGCAGCGAATGCTGGTGAGGACTCTGCTCCCGGTCCCCGTGTGCTCTGCCCCATTCCAGGTGCCACCTCAGAGGTCCCACGTGTTTGGTGGTGGCTGAGCTATTTGGGTGCCCCCTCCTGTCACCTGTGCCTCTGCCATGCAGCCTCTTCCTTTTGGGGGCTTTGGGACATGAGTGACCCCGGCGGGTGAATCGGCAGCATCTGAAGGAAAAAAAGTAACCAGAGCTAAAAGGCGCTGAAGGTCCGTCCAGTTGTGGTGTTTCATACTGGCCCAGCTCCTCTGCAGTGGAAACCAGGTGGCTATCAGCAGCCATCACCCCCCTGCCTGGCACAGGGGGTCCCTGCAGGATGCTCCCTTCTGTCCCCCCTCTCCCATCCTTCTGTGGCTTCTTTCCCAGGCTCCCTGGTGCAGGGCTTTGCTCCCTGAGGCTCAGTCCCAGCCAGGGGACATCGTGGCCCAGGGACAAGTGTGGAGCCGGCGAGGCTGTGCTCAGCGCTGGCCTGGCATGGTACGGGGGAATATTATAATTTGCTTTTGCCTGTGCTTGGAGTGGGGCAGCTTGTAAGTTTTCACCAAGTTCTTTAAATCCATGTCCCATGAGTCAGAACTGCGTAAAGAGATAATTATTTTCTCCAAGAGGAGTAAATAAAGGCTCAGCTAATGGGTTTTTATTCATTCATCTATAAATCCTCGGCAGCGTGAGCAGAAAGATGGGGCCAGCAGCCCGGTGCATCCCGCCGGCATCTCTGCCAGGGGCAGCCAGCCCCGGTGCCTCTGCTCTCTGGGCAGGATAAATCAGGAGACAAGAAGGAGTGCTGCATCCTCCGCAGGTGGGAGAGGTACCTGCTGCACATCAAGGCAGGATTTTTCACTCCAAGGACATGTTTTCTGCTGCCTGAGCTGCTGAGGTGCAATGAGGTGTAGAGGTGCTCCCGGCAGGGCTGGGACCTGCTGGTCCCCCACTTTGCTGCCCCAGGGATGTGGGTTTTGGGGAGCTTTGCCTTGTGCATTTGGGGTGAACGGCTTGGAGGGCAGCATTTGTGCTTCAGGTGTGCTTGGTGAGCAGCCAGGTGTGTGTTATGGCAGGAGGGACTTAGTGAAGCGAGCAGAGCCTGGTGGCTTTTTTCGGGGGGAGGGTTTTTTTTTTTGCAGGGGAGGATTTGCAGTGGGGTGGGGAGAGCCCTGGTGCCCTGTGAGGTTGCCCATGGTGGAAGCCCATCTCCCGTGGGACTGTTGCTCTTGCTGCATCACCCAGGGTGTCAGACACCTCTCGTGTGGGCAGACTGCACCCACTGTGATCAAATCAGCTGGTTTTGAACTTTTGAACTCCAGCTTCCCAATTTGGAGGAGCGGTACTGCTGCTGAGCCCTGGGCTGTGCTCACCCCCTGGTTGAAAGCAGCCCGCCTCAGGGACAGGTAGCTGGAGAGTCATGTCTGGGCTGTGGTGGCATCATGGCCTCTGGGCTCTCCATGGCACTGGTAGCTCATTGAGCTTTCCGAGGTGTGCTGTGGTCCCAGGTGCTCTGGAGGGGACGTGGTGACCACGCACAAAGCTGTGCATGCAAGCTCATGCTCTGCCTGCTGGGCAAGTCTGGTCTTGTGGACATCGATGGGGCCACCCACGGCCCAGGCTGCACGTGTTGCCTGCCATAAATTCCTTGTGCATCCCAGAGCCAGCAGGCCATCTGCTGCAGCATGACTGACAGCGGTGCAGGGTGCTGGTGGCTTCCCGTGGCTTGTGCATCTTGGCTGCTGGCCAGCCGAGGCTCTGGTAGGGTGGAAGCAAGACCTGCCAGGATGCTCTCAGGGGGCTCCATCTCCTGCAAGCGTGGGTGAGGAGCGGGGTGCTGTGATGGCAGAGGACCGAGTGCGGTGTTGGGAAATGGGAGAAGAGCAGCGTCCCCTTCTTCTAGTGCTCCCAGGGATTTGGGAGCATCCCTGGGGACTCAAGCACTCAAGCACGTCCCACAGATCAGAGCCCCTCCCTGAGCAGAGGATGGGACTGGAGCCCTCCAGAGATCTCTTCCCATCAAACTTGTGGGATCCAAGGATCATTGGGAGTGCAGCAGCAAGGGGAGGATGAACTTGCTGCTCCCTCACGTGTTTTCCTCCTGTAGACATTGATTTATAAAGGCTGCTTCATGCTGAGTAGGGAGTTTGGGGGATGGTGCATTCCCTGCACAAGACTTCTCGCCTGATTTCCCGTGTCAAGGCCAAGGAAGTTGTCAGGTAATGCCTTGGTCACCCTGTACACTAAATTCTGGAAGTGTGGTACTTTTATGAGGCTCAGGTAGCAAACCCTAAACCCTGCTGAGCTGTCGGTGTTTGCGCGTTTTTTGGTGCTCAGAGGATGCAGGGCTGCTCTTCTCTTGGCAGGGTGGTTTTGCACGTGGGAAGAGAGCAGGGATGCAGCCAGTGGATCCTTCCACACTCCCCAGTGCACACCCATGCAAAGAGCACTGGAGGTCTGGGGTGCCAGGGAGAAGGTGCAGACGCAGCGGATCTCAAGGGCATCCTTTCCCCACGGGGTCTGCTGGTGCCTGTGGGCGAGTTTGCTGCCAGGTGCGTGTCTCGGGGTTTCCACAGGCAGTGCCAACCACCGTAGCATCATTTCAGTGTCATGTGCTGGAAGGGTCTGGGGTTGCTGATCGGTGCCAAGTCAAAACCGCGCGTTGCAAGGGGACAAGACGCTCCATGCTCACTGATTTCCCCAGCTTCCTCTGCCTCCATTTCCCTGCCAGCCCCTGGAGAAGAGTGATGCCTCCTCTTTGTAGAGACAGGCTCTGGAGGAGCTGGGCAGTTCTGCCAGATGTGCAAGAGGCTTTAACCTACAGTGGGAAAAGGCAGTGAAACAGGGACCTTCCCAGAAGCAGGGTGGCAGTCTGCTCTTCCCACCTGTAGGGCATTCCCGATGGCTGGCCGTGCAGCGGGATGCAGAGGAGCCAGAAGCTCAAAGCTACGTCTGGCTGACATCCATGCTGATACCTCTGCTGCTTTATCCTCCAAGCTTGCTTGGGAGGCGTCACCTCCTTGACAAAACATCTGAGATGCAGAGCAAGGAAGTAACAGCGAGGCATGGGGAGCACAGGGCTGAACCGCTGGATTTTTGGCCTGGGGATCTCTCAGCTCTGGATCTGCCCTCCCCGGTGCTCGTTGTGTTGTCCTACAGCTAATGCCCCAGGCGTCCCTCTGGTTTGACTCCTGCCAAGATGCTGGCAGAGTTGTCTGGGCGACTGCTGCGGTTTTTGCAGAGCCGATGGGTTGTTTCTTCTCTTGGGGTTTGGTGATCATGCCCAGGGGACTGGAGTGGATTCTGCAGCCACCGTGACCTCCCTGCAGGCAGCACCTAGACCATGTGCTTTAGGCGTCCTCTTGGTCTGTGAAGGCTTTGCTGAGCGGCTGGAAATGTCTGCCTTGCTTTGCAGCAGGTTCCTGGGGCACTGGGGCATCTCCATCCCTGGAGCTCTCCCAGGCTCAGCTGGGCAAAGCCCTGGCTGCCCCAGTCTCGTGGTGGGGATGCAGCTGGACCAAGATCCCCGAGCTCCTTTCTGCCAGCCCTGTGGGATGCTATGAAATCATTCCCCATCCTTGGACCACACCGTCCCTGCTTGGTGCGTAGCAAAAAGTGTTGGAAAGGGAGAGGAAGGCTGTGGGTCCTGGGCCTGTCCTCACCCCACAGGTCTTCAGGGGCTCTGCTGACCACACAAAGGAGTTGCTTGAGAGCTACCAGTTGTCTTGGGGATGCTGCTGCTCTCAGGAAACAGCTCCAAAGTTGCTAACATGGTCCTGCCACCACTCATCCCTCACCCCTGGATGGGGCGAGCAGCTGCCCAGGGCGCTGGGATGCTGCCAGCGAGGCGTGTCCGTGGCTCTCAGCATTCCCTGGTCACTGCTGGTCCCCAGCCTGGAGGCGCCTTGCCTGCTTGTTCCTCCTGGCTCTGCCCTTGTTTTGGCCCGCTGCGTTGGGGTGTCTCCTTTGCTGCCTGACTTCACACTTGAGCATCCTCAGGGACTCGCCTTTCCACAGCTTTGGTTGTATTTGCTTTTGGTGTATTTAAAAGTCCCTCTTTTTCTCTCCTTTATATTTGCTGGCAGTTGATTTTTTCATTGATACATCCTTTCGTAACTGTCTGCATCTTATAACTGCTAATTTACTGCTGCCAACTTCCCCCGGTTTAATTTATACAATATGTTTATTTTTACTGCAATTTTTTTCTTTTATTCAAAGCCAAGATAATTTTTAGCTAAAGACGCCTTCTTTTATGATCACAGATTTATGAGATTTTGGCAAAGCCTTCTTAAGCTAACTGTAATTGCTCTTCATTGTTTTTGTTTACATTTCCCCCCTAATCAATTTTTGCTAATAATCCCTTTTAACTTTTGGAAATTGCCCCTTTTCCACCTCTGGGTGTTTCTTTTTGGTCAGTGCAAAACTCTCTTCCCACATATGTGTAACCAGATTATGGTTGTCTGTACCTCGGCGAGTGCTCATCCTCGCTTCATCGGTGCCCTCCGCTTCAGCTGACAAAACAAGGTTTGCTCTGCAATTACCCACACCGGTTGTATTAATTTGGTGATGGAAATGGGTCTCTACAAGCGCTGGGGTCTCCAGGACCCCATCCCAGTGGCAGTACTCATCCCGTTATGAGCAGCAGAGCTGGCTCATAAACTGCTGTCACCTTCTCCAGGCACAGACGTGCAGATACAGCCCGGCACGGGCTCCTGCACGGGTCCCTGGACCCCCAGCTCCTTGATGCAGCCCTTGCAGGTGACGGCAGCTCTGCTGCGGTGCAGATGCAAGTCACATCTGTGATTTCAGCCCTGCAGGGGCTTCTCTGTCCTTGTGATCCCACAGCCCGTCTCCTGCCTGCTTCAGGGATGCTCTTGCCCAATGGAGGGCAGCCGGCCAGCTCCTGTTTGATGGGCAGCGCTGTGATGGATTGATGGAACGCATCCCTCGCCCGGGCAGGGCCACCAGTGAGCAGGAGCCTTGCGGCATCCCCTGGTGGAGCATCCCCTTGGTTCAACCTGCTGCCTGGGGTGGGGGGGGTGGGGTTGTGTTAGTGTGTATTACCCCAGTGTGAAAAAGAAAGGCCCCTCTGTGGTGAGGTGTTGCAGATGGAGTTTTCCCAAGGAAGGAAACATTTGTAGTTCACTAAAGATACCCACTGCCTGCAGCTGCCAGCACTGCGGTGGCTTTATCTGCAGCAGGGGGGCCTGGAGGGGACATAGGGTTTGTGTTCCTGGCGTGGCTGCAAGTGAACCCCCAGAGATACCAAAGGGATGGGGCCAGAGAGGTGCTCTGGCCTCGGAAGGGGCTAGAATGAAGCCAAGCTCCTTGGTGGAGTTTTGGGATTTCCTGCATCTGTCCTGGGGAGAGGGTCCCCGTGGCCAGGAGCCTGATCCGAAGCCTCCCCCCCCCAACCCCCCCCCTGCCACAGCCAGCCTGGGGCATGGGGCATCCCTCTGTGGCTTGGCAAAAACAAGCCTGCAGCTGGCCCTGCAGTTCCTCCCAAGCCATTCCCGCTTGGAGCTGCCAACCAGGAACAAATTTACAGGCTGTCAGTAAAAACAGTGAAAAGCAGGAACATCAGGTAGATGCACAGAGCCAGACGCGTGCGGTGGAGGGCATCCGCGTTCAGCCAGGTGCTCTGGGCACTTGGGGGGGGGGGATGTGAAAAGGGGTCTGGGGCTTTGTGGGCAGCACCAGCAGTGCTGGAGGAGTGGGCTGGAGGAGTGGGAGCATCTGCAGGCACTGGTGCTTGTGTGGCACAAGTCAAGCGCTGCTCGATGCTCATCTGGTGGGGGGGGCACACGACTTCCCACCCCAGCTCGCCAGGGCTGGTGCAGCCTGGCTGCCTGTGCAGCGTTCCCTGCCTGTCGCTGCCTGTCCCTGTGCTGCTGTCACTTCCCTGCAGCCACCCTGAGCTCTGACACGAACTTGGTGCAGGGGACTGGCTGGAGCCAGGGATGCTTAGAACAGCCACCCCGGCTGCAGGCAGGGGCTGGTGCTGGTGGGGGGTGGTACACCAGTACAGCCCCTCCAGCCCTGGGCAGCAGCTTTCTTTGGGCACCCCTGTGCTCCGGGCAGCTCCCTGCATTGCTTTGCAAAGCCCTGGGCGTGGAAGAAGTTAACCAGGCTAATCTGCCAGGTTTGCTTGGCTGCACCAAGGGCTGGTCCTGGGCTTTGGTTCTTCTTGGCTGGGCCCTGGTGCTGCCTCCCTTCAGCCCTGCCGTGGCTCTGTGTGGCCCTGCCTTTACAAGCCAGGCACAGGGCTGTATGGCACAGCTGCCTGTCGCTGCATGGTGGTGGGGCTTTTGCTGGAGCTTTGGCTGTGTTTGGAGATAATATCTTTCCCCTGTAAATGTTATTACCCTGTATATGTTCGGGGAGGGGGGGGAGGGGGGGGAGGAGAGGGGGGTCACCATCTGTGTTTTCCAATAAAAGCAAATTAAAATTGAAGCCCATTAAAGATAGCTCAATTGGGATGCTGAGCGGGGCTCCAGAGCCTGCTGGGAACAAGTTGCTTGCGGCCCGTGCCACCATGCAGGGTGACAAAACCTCATTTAGTGCCAGCAGTGCTGGGAGGTGGGATGGGTGCTTGCTGCCAGCATGATTGCTGCTCTGGGTGGGGGTGGCCGGTGGTGCTGGCCCCAGGGGGAAGGAGAGGCAGAGCTGGCCAAAACCCCGTGCGCTGGGCTCACGTCACTCGTCCTGGTCCCCTCAGCGCTCGTTGCGTTGGATGATGGGCAGGGGTTAGCGGGGAAGAGGGATGGGTGTTTTGCAAGAGCCAAGCACGTGCTGCTCACCCAGTGATGCTCTGCAGCCTCCAGGCTTCCTGCTGCATCCCAGATCTCCTGAGGTCGCCTCACCCCTGTGCCCAGGGATATAGGATGCTGTGTCTGGTATTGAGAATGGGTCTAGGGTATCGAAGAGGACTAGGCGGTGCAGCCTGGCACCCTGGACATTACACCTTGTACCAGCTGGCCCCAGGGGGATGGGAGCACGTTATTGTGTTAGAAAGGAACTCATTCCCTTGGGAGTGCTGCAGCCAGGGGCTGCATGTGGCAGCCGCTGATGCACACCAATGGTAGCAGCTGCGTGTTTGGGCTCCAGCAGTGACAGCCGTGTGTCCATCCATGCCGTGGGGTCAGCTCTGTGTGGTGGCTGTGCCATGCTAATGGCCGGACTGGGGCAGCATGTGGTAGAAGCTGCCAGCTCTTCTGAGGCTGGAGCATCTGCAGAAGGAGCTTGTGGGCATGGGGTCTTTAACCTCCTGGAGCACCCCTGTGGGCCCCCCAGAGAGGAAGAGGGATCTGGGGGCTGTAGGGAGAGATGCGGTCCTGCTCCATCCTCCTGGGAGGTGGCTTGATGGGGAATTTAGTCTTTGCTGGGCTGATTCTGCTGGGGTGGATGAGGCTGGATGTGGGTGAGGACACCACCTGCTTAACCCTGGGATTCCTTCCTGCAAGGTGTCTCGCAGAGATGGGGTTGGTGCCGCTGCAGGGACCAAGTCATTAGCACTGACAGCAATGGCTGTTAAATGTCTGCATCTGTGTCTTCTCTGTGTGGCTACTGCATTCCCGGCAGCAGCAGGAGGGCTCCTGCTTGCTGGCATTTAGCATCTGCATTGTCTCTTCCCGGCAGCCTGCCCTTGGCTGAACTCGGACCACCTACAAGTCCCAGGTCCTTTTGGGACAGATGCTGCCAGCAAGGACCGTGGGTCCCTGGTGCTGCTGGACCAGCTTTCTGGGGGTCTCTGGTAGTGTTATCGTGTTTCGGCTGACCCCTGGGGCAGGCGATGTTGGGAAAGCGGGGCCGGAGAGGATGCACCTGCAGCGATGCTGGGGGGCTGTGGCAGCAGGCTGGAGCGTGGTCCTCCCTTGCAGCCAGCCTAACCTGCATCTTCAGCAGAGGCCCCAGGCTGAAAGATCACAAAATCTGAATTCCCAGCCCCAGCCCCTCTCAGCTGAGAGCCAGAGCTGCGCCATACCCCTCGTGGCCCAGCAGATGAGAGGGGAGATCCTTAGTGCTAGTCTGGATGGGCTGGTCAGCTGGGGGCGTCAAAAGCAGGATGTGTGCTTGGATGACTTGCAGGACCCCTGGGGCTGTTCAGTTGGGCTTTCCCCTTGGTTTTGAGCTTTCCAGCAGTGGAGCAGCGAGCACCATGCGGGGCAACGCCTGCGACAGCTGATGGCTTCAGAGGAGGGAGAAGAGCGGCTGGGGAGAGGAGCTGTGCAGCCGCTGCTCCCAGCGTGCAGCCTCTGGGTTGCAGCCACTGTCGGCCCCAGCTCCTGGCTCACCCAGTGTGATCATCACGACGTGTGATGTGCCCAACGCGCGGGCGCAGCGCTGCTCTGAGCCCGGCTTTCCTTCCTTCCCCACCTGGAAGGGCTGGGAGCCGAGGGACACGCTGCACCACAGCATCAGCCCTGGGTTTGGCCCCCTGGGGACAGGTCCGGCGATGCCTGTGGTCCGATGAGGGCTGGGGGATGAGAAGAAGGGAGTGATCTAGGTGGGAATGGGGAAAGCATAGCCCAGCTGATGGCAGCCCCTCAGCGTGGTGCGGGAAAACTTGGGAATTTCCAGTGGGGCTGCTGAATGGCTGTGCTGAGGGCAGGGCATCTTGGGGACATCCCTTCGTTTGACACCAGTCCTGCCTCCGAGTGTCATTAGCAGCTGAGCATCACCCAGTAGATGGGTGCTGAGCCCTACCAGCTTCCAGCACCATCCCCTGCTTCCCCGCTGGCTCTGGGGCTGGCTCCTGTTCCACAGGGCTTGCAGGCAGGCTTGGCTGATATCCTGGTGAGCTGAGGGGCCAGGAAGGCTCCATGGCTCCCCAAAAGTGGTGACATCTTTCCCTTGCCTGTGCTGCGTGGTGTTTCTGGGGTCAGGCCTCCCCGCTCCATGCTTTGCTAGCCCCCAGGACTATCAGCCTGGGGTGCTGGCTGGTGCTCTGGGTGCTGGAGATGCTGGACATCACCCTTTTTCCTAGGTCTGGCTGGACCTAATGTTTCAGAGAAGAGCATTGAATGACCAGGCACCTGACCGTTGGGTCCACAGCACCAGAACCACCAGTGCAACCCAGTACGGCTGCCCTTGGGGTGCCCTTTGGGGCTGTGGACATGGGGGCAGGATGCTGGTGGTCCCCATCCCAGCTCAGTCAACTGCCTCTTCTCGCTCCCTATCAATCACTCTCCCTCTTGGAGTTTAAGTGGATCCCTGAGTGAAGTATCCAAAATATCCTGTAGCCACTGGCTCACAATGCAGCGTGCTGTTCCTGCGCCAGCGGCTCGGCCAGGGGGGGGATTGGGTTTCAGTTTGTTCCGCTGGCCATCGGCCAGGCAAAGCAAAGCTTGGGGCTGCAGAGAAGGGCCACTGGGTTTGCTCAGCCCCTCTCAGCTCTCGCTGGCAAAAATATTATAATAAGGCTCCAGGAAAGCACAGGAGGCAGAGAGGGGGCCTTTCAACTTCTAGAAGGGTAAATAGATCTGCAGTGAGGGCTCTTCGGGGTGGGGGACAGACGGGTTTCTCATTAGCCCCCCCCACATGTGGGGATGTGGTGGCTGTGCCGGAGCCAGGCTGGAAACGTGGTTTCAGGAGCACGTGTGCCTGCGCGGAGGAGTTTGTCCCAAGCTGTGGCGTCTCCGTTGCAGATCCCGGTCTCGCTCCACCCAGCTGGGCTCCAGCACTGAGCCTGCCCTCAGCATCCCTCCAGGACTTGCTGAGGAGGCGCCTTAGGTGGGCTCCCAGCTCACGTCTGGGAGGTGGTGGTGAGGCACAGTCCCTGGTTTTACTCCCAGCCCATGGGAGAGGTCTGGGTGCTTCTTGTCTGCTCTGCATGCCCAGCGCTGGCTGTACTGATGCGATCCTGGGTCAACTGAGAAGTTCGCTCCTTGTCTTAAGAATATTGTACCAGGAGTAAAGTGCTGGCAGGTCTCCTGCCCGGAGGGAGGAGCTGGTGTGAGAAGTGAGAGGGGAAGGGAAAAAGTTGTGGGTGGAAAAATGAGGGTGGAGGCTCCAGCTATCTGTGGGGCTATTTATTTGTCCAGCTGTTTCTTTATCTGGATGAGTTTGGAGCCTGTGAATATGAAGGATTTGCCAGAACTTCTGAGAAACTTGGAGCCAGATGCTCTAAATTGGTCTAAATTGGCAAAACTCCATGGAAGTTATTTTTCCGGACACAGAGAAGTGTGTCTGCAACATGCACAGCTCCTCTGTTAATCCCTTGCCCCTCCAACCTCTCTGCCTCCGTCGCTTGGTCCTGTCACTCTCCATCCCCAGTTCTGGCCATCCCATGCTGGTGTCCCCAGTCACCACCAGCATCCAGGGTGATCCCAGTCTTGTACTCCCATCCCAGATCTGCTCACATGGGTCCTGATGTGGCCAGATGGGAAAAGCCGGTGCCGCTGAGATCCCCGCACTCATCTCATAGTGGCTGAGCAGCAAGAAGACCGGCAGAAACGTTGGAGCCCCCCACCCAGGTCATTGCCATAGCAGATCATCGGCTTGGTGGTCTCTTAGCGTAGCTGTTGAGCATCTGGAGGTGGCGACGATGCATCTTTAGATGCAAAGTGCTCGTAGCAGGCAGCAGTGCCGGCAGCGGGCCCCAGCACTGGCAGAAAGTTGCTTATTGAAAGCATCTTCAAAGTGAAAAGGACAGGCACTTATCTCCTAACCGTCCCGTGGGGAGCAGTGCGGTTCCTGGTGGGAAGCGGGCCAGAGTTGCGTCTGCTGGTTTCGAGCAGCTGCAGATTTATTTATAATGCCATGGGTAGCATGTGAATCTGCAGATAAACACGCGGGAGGGAAGAACACAAACAACAATATTGAGAAAATGCTGCTCTGGAGAGAGCATTTCACTGAGCTGCAGCTATCACCAGCCACCAGAGATGGGCCAGGGGCCAGACACCCACCCCTGCCGCTCCTGTGGAGCTTTGCTCCGTGTCATCCCGTCATTGCTGGGGGGTTGCTCTGTCCTGGATGCCAGGCAGGTCTTTATGGCAAAGGATCAGCTGTGACAGCGAGTGAAGCTGCCAGATTTGCTGGTTGAAACAGGCACCTTGTCCTCTCCATGGCTGGCAGGACAGGGCTTGGGGCTGCCCATCCAGGAGTTGGTCCATCTTTGTTGTCCCCAGCTGGCTCTGTTGGGTGCATGGAGCACAGAGCAGCCTGCGGGTGGGATCAGGAGATCTGCTGGGGGAGAGGTGGCCATGGCACCCTACCACGCATCACCCATGTGCTGCAAGGGGCTGAGCGCGCTGCAGACAGCCCCGTTGGGACTGCTGCGGGTAGAGGAGCTGCTCTGGAGGATGGTGGGCTCCCATTCCTTGGGGCTTGCCGTGCCTCCTGTGGGGCTTGTGCCTGTAGCAGAACTCTATGACTGACGCCTTGGTCCCTGGAGTTACCCATCCCTTCAGAGATGTCTGTGAGTGTCTCCTTCATGGCCGGAAGGAACCGAGGCAACCTCCCACCCAGTGTGTGCTCCTGTAACACACGCTTCTCCAGCTCAGCTGGGATGGGGAAAGATGCAAACTGTCCAAGATCTGCTCCTCTAGGCAATTACTCTTCAGGGCAATGTTGTTTTCCACGTTTCTTACTGGGTTCAGCTCCCAGGCAAAGCTGTAGCTGCTTTACACGCTAAGGAGCTGTTTGCTGCTACTTTCTGCAGGTGTAGATCTTTGCAATCATCCTTGCAAACTCCTCTTAGATGAGCTTCTGCAGTCCCACTGCAGCAATAAAACCCCCTCCAGCTGGAGGAGGAATAGATCCCAGGGGAGCCTCAGCCTTTCTCTTGCCTGGCTGAGGTGGGTGGTAGGGCCATGTCCTGCTCTTTTAAACCCTCCTGGTTTATGGGTTGCTAGTTTGGACTCTGTGCCAGTGCTTTCAGGATGGGATGTCAGAGCAGGGCTTGGCTATGTCTTCAGGGGGCTTTCCTTCTGCTGCAGCCTGCCCACCGCTGCCTCTGGCTGTGGAGATCTGAGCAGGTCTCAGCCTGGGGGAGAGGCAGAGAGAAGCCCCTGCAGATGAGGGGTATGTCGGTTCATTGGACATCACTCCTGATTTTGTTGGCTGGAGACAGGGATTAATATACTTTCTTTGTCTGGAATATAAGAAACTTCTCAGGAATGAGACGGTGACCTTCCCTGGAGGACCATGTGGCATCCTTGACATCAGGTGGAGCGTGAGGGCTTGTCCTGGCTGGGTATATGGGCAAGATAACTCTGTGGCAGGCTGTTATTTGGGCAATAAAATCTTTTGAAGTCTGCCATCGATGGAGGATGCAGCAAACCCACCGCCACCGTTGAAGCCCATCTTGGCTTCGCATCCAGTTTTGCAGTCGGTGCGCCTAACTGAGTTCACTCCCATCCATGGGGACCAGTTAGTCATAATTTTCTGTAATTCAGGCAACTATTACTGAGTGTTAAGGTGCCAGCCCATCTCCAGATGGCCAGTAGTTCGGGCAGCGGTTTGGTAGAAAAGCTGTGCAAAACGGGGAGCATCGGGATGCTAAAGCTGTGTGCAATGGGGGACTGCAGTCTGGGGGTCCACCCTGTACAAAGGAGGTCGATAAACAGGAGCTTCAAAGACAGGGACCTATTTTAGGGTGGAAGAAGACGGAAGCTTGGCTAATTTAGTTGTCTTGGAGATGGATTCATTTGCCAGCCTTAAGCACCGTGAGAGGGAAAGAGGATTTTGGATAGCAAGAGTCTTTGTATGAGAAAATCTAATAGCTGGCAGCCGGATGGTGTAAATTCAGGCTAAAATTGGAAAAACCTGCTGAAAACCTGTGAATTTCTCCTTGTCTCCTGTCAAAACGGGATGTCCTTGGGCTGGCTGGGGTAGATGCATAGCTCCGAGGAGATGAGGATAAGGAGAAGGGATACTGAGGATAAGGAGCAGTGGCGAGGGCTGTGGGCAGCGTGCTCCGCAGTAGTGCACTGAGCACAGCGTTCCCATTGCGTGGAATTTTTGTTAAATAAGAGACTCTTAGAAATGCAGAATGCTTCAAAATACGATTTTTATTTGGGGAATTATTTATACTCTTTTAGAGTGTATCATCTTTTACATTATTTTCACTGCTATTAATATACTTACTATGCACCGCTGTCATTGACAGTGAAGATAAAGTAAAAACAAACAAACAAAAAAAAACCCAAACAAAAATACAACAACTTAAATCTGTTAAGTACTGCAGCTTCCAGCTAGCACTGGGTGAAAAATGGTGTTTTCCTTTCAGATCAAAGTGCCACTGGTGTTTTAATGAAAAAACCAGGTCCTCTGATAAAATAAACACTATTATTGAACTATGTAAACAAATATTCGGTTTAAAAAGAAATTTCATAAATCTGAATGACAGCATTTCTGGACTAGCTGTTTTCCAGAACTCTTCCTAGTGGGAAAATTTGAAAAGAACTATTTTTGCTTTTGACTTTTGGAATAAAACCAAATTTTGAAATCCTGGTTTCCTGTGAACTGGAAACCGCTGGCTCTAACCAGGAGTAACGAACAACCCACAGTCTGAAAATTATTTACTACCAGAAGTAGGTGCAAGTGGCGTATCTGTGCCAAGGCACTTTCTGGCTTGCCGATGGGAGAAGGGGAACCCACGTGTGCTGTTGGGCAGTGTGAAGAGCAGTCATGTCTGCATCCAGGCTTGTCTCTTAAAGGATGGGTCTGCTCCAGGCTGAGCTTCTCTTCCTTTGTTTTTGGTCAATGGAGTGAAAGCAGGGAAGATGGAGATGCTTTTGGGGGTTGATGGCAGGACGCTTGGCTTTTTGGTGGTAAGGAGCAGCAACAGGACACAGTTACAGCCAGTAGTTCCCCATCTCTGTTGTGGCCACGGGAACTGGCACCATTTGATGTATTATAGGATGGTGACTGGAGATCTCCACTATATTGCGGTTCTCCTGGCTGGTTGCTCTCAGTGAGCTGACCTTACGTCTCATGGATAAGGTGCTTTTTCTTGAGAACATCAGTGCCCTAAAGCTGGACTGTTCCTCTGCTTGTCCTACATTAACTAGGAGGGCAGGGAAAGTGAGGCTGCAAGCCAGATTTCATGTTTGAAACTTGTGTGTGTGCGCAATGGATGCTTTCCAGCACCCCTGCAAATGCGGTTGGTATCCCGTGTGCATGTACTGAGATCAGGGGCAGGCTCACACTCTCCCTACGGAGCAGAGGGGTATAATTCCTTCGGTATAATTCCTTCTGTGGGCATCACATTGGTCTCAGCCACAGAATCACCAGCCTGTGTAGTCTGTCCCACAAGCATCACACTTTTTCCCATGCCCAGCCTCGCTGTGCTGAAACCTTTGGGTGTGATTTCTAAACTGCATTTCCTAAACACTGGAATATCGTCCTGTTCTCTTCAAACATCAGCACTGGGCACAGTGCAGAAAAATCTCGGTGTTGCAACAAGCATGTTGCATGCCGACCTCGAGGATGGACAGTTACGCAGATGGTGGAAACCAGTCCTGGTCCAGTCTATTTCTGATGGGGCTGTCTGGCCAGTTTCTGTGCTGGATGGGGAGCAACCTACACGTGTCAGCCCGAGTACTGGGGTGCCATAGCCTGAGCATCCCTTCTCATGCTGTCAGTGTAGGTACGCCAGCCTATAGCTATTTGGGATGGAAAAAAAAAATAAATTCTGGAAGCGTGATGAAGGATGAGGAAGCTTTGCTGCCTGCGTGGCTTAGGGAGGCTTCTCCTCTGCTGGTCGGTGGTAGCATTGCCTGATTTATTTCGACCCAAATCATCTGGAAAACCAGCTTTAACGTTGGTGTAATTTTTTAGTACTTCGAAGTCCTAAAAGTGCTGTTGCTGTGTGCTACTGCATCACAAAGGATTCTGCCTACCGTGCAAAATGCTGGGAAAAAACTGCCCTGCTTTTGCACAAGAAACTGAAAGGTGATGGAAGAAAGCTGCTCAGGCTGGGTTCGTTATCTCTAGCAGCTGTGGTACCCTGATTCTGGATTTTGAGGAGGAAAGTCCTGCTGGGCTGGCGGGTGGAGGAGGACGTGCCCCATGCATTGCAGGAGACAAGGCAGCCAGGGAGCAGTGGGTGATGGATGGGGAAGCGGATGGGTAGAAGGAACGATACCTGGCTCTGCCCCAGCTGAGAGCTGGCCAGGGGTCTCAGCGCAGGCTGGGCTTGGAGGCTGTGGTCCTGGGCTGGCTCCTCTCCGCCTCTTTCCCCTTTGCTAGCCTCAGGCCAGTCACCGGCCAGCCACTGACTCCTTGTTTCACCTTCCCCCTGCAGAGACGCTGATGGACTCTACAACAGCCACGGCAGAGCTGGGCTGGATGGTGCATCCTCCGTCAGGGGTGAGTTAATCCTGTCGCTTTACAGGGGTCTGGGGTCTCCTGCTGTGCGTGAGCGTAGGCGGGCTGGCTCCACAGAAGTCACTGAAGCAAAGTGCCTTGGCCACGTGGAAAGGTCTAGTGGGAAGAGCACAAAGAGGATGACAGTTAGAGTTCCTGATAGTTTTCTAGGAGGTGACGCTTCCAAAAAATACCCCAGGGCTGGAGGGGTGTAAATCTCACCCTACAGCATCAGGCCGGCGGGGTGCTGGAGGAATCATGCTCTCCATAAAGCCGGCCTGCAGCCACTTAAAAATCAGAGGGCGGGAGGGAGAAAATGCCAAGGCCACTGTCGTCTGTCCCCAGTGTCTCACTTGTTATCCCATTGCCTGTCACCTGGAGCAGAAAAGGATGAGGGCGCTGGCCTGTGAGGCTGCACCTACAGCAGCTGTTTGATCAAGTCCTGGAATGTCCAGCATTCCTGGCATCCCATGGAGAGGCATTTGCTGGCTCAGCAACAACTGTCGTTCTGCTTTACCGGTGCCAGGAGTCCCCTGAGCCACATCCCAAGACCCCCCATAACAAGCTCCTTTAAAGAAGAGCTTGGACAAGGCCGTGCGTGTCTGCAGCACCCACGGCACAAAACCGGAGTGGCCTCTGCCACCTCCGTGTCTCATGGGGCTTATGTGGGGCATCGAGATGCTTCAGAGCATCCTGCCCAGCTCTGGCCGGCAGCAGTGTGAAGCCCCCGTGCCCGCCACCCCTAGACCTGCTCCCTCGTGCTCAGATGGCCTAACGCAGCTTGGCCAAAGCCTGGAGATGCTCCCTATCCCCGTGCTCGGAGGTGGTGGCTCAGGCTCCATCCTGCCCTCCATCCACCCTCCGCAGGGGCTGGATGAAGACATTTCTGTGGACCTCACCCCAAGGCTGACAGAAAGCCCCCTCCCCGAGCCGACTTGGCAGAAGAAAAGAACCGGCCGCCCAAGGCCTCCATCGGGGAGATTAAACCCGGCTCCCCAGCAGCCCTGCTACGACGGGGCATGGGCGCTGAGCACTGGTCCCCCATCACCATGATAAAGCCCCACGCCTGCCTGCCAGCCCGGCTGCTTTGCCAGCGCCGGCCAAGGGGGATGACGGGCGCACAATAGGCGGGAGCAGAGGTCAAGTCTTTTTCTCTCCTCGCCCAGCCTTTCTTGTTTGCGGCGTTTCCATATGTAAAGCACGCCTTGCTCCCCGCTCCCCAGCCCCACGGTAATGAGGCCTGGGCCTGCTGGAAGCCGTCTCCCTGTATTATTGTGCTGCCTTCTTCTTTTGAGCTCCCGGCATGTTAATTAGAGAGCGAGGAGAAAGGGAGAGGCTTCTAATTAAGCATCGAGGAAGCGCAGGGGCTGGTGCACGGGGGTGACTTTCTCTCCTCGCTGAGAAAAGGGAGCTTGGGAGCTCCCCCCCGCCCCCCCCCCCCCGCCCCCTTGCTCGCTGCTGCAAGGGTGCAGGAGGATGCTGAGGGTCCTGAGTCTGGCCCCTGTGGTGCTCCCAGGTCCCCTGGCCCTGTCAGGATGGAGATGTCCATCTGGGAAGTCCAGTGTAGCCCCGGCATCACTGGTGGGATCTCCTCCCATCCCCACCTCCAGGCAGGTCCCTCTGGGGGGCCATGGCATGCATCATGCTCTGCAATGTGCACGTCACGGGTGCTGATGCTGTGGTGCCTTCACGGCTTCTCCCAGTGCAGCCTCGTGCCCACTGGTGGGACAGGGCAAGGCATCCTACCCATGGGTGGCTGGCCAGGTTGGGTGCAGCCAGCATCATCTGGAAGACAAAAGCTGATGGGTGCTCCACCTGTTTGTTGCTTCTTTGGTGAGAGATTCTAAAGCCCAGACAGTTGCTTTTTCTCTGGCTGTTGAGCCCCAATACTACATGTAGGTGTCCCCATGCCCTGCCTCCACTGTCTATGGTTCAGCCCTGGGCTGTAGGGGCTCTCCTTCCACCACATGCTCTTCATGCTCATGCCCTGAGCCCTCCCTGGTGTGGGTGAGGACAGGGCAGCACTGCACATCCCTGAGCTGGTGACTTGCTGTCTCAGAGCGGGTGTCAGGAGTGGTCCAGGCGAGGGAGAGCCACATCAGAGGCAGAGCAGGGGAAGGAATTGTTTCCCTTGTCCTTTATTCCTTCACCCCGCTCCCAACCGGTGCCCTAAAAAATGGGGAGATCCTGCAATTTTCCATTATTACACCAAATTTATTTCTGCAAAATAAAGCAAATGATTCCCCTGTGTTTTGCAGGGATGCTCTCCTCCTCCCCCAGCAATGGCAGCAGATTTGCAGCCACTGCCAATCAGAAGTGGTTGGAGCTGTTTGGGGATCTTCCCTGACAGCCTTCTGTTGGGCTGTTAGCCTTGACGTGCGAGGAGCAATCTGTCTCCCATCTCGTGAGCCTCCCTCTGCAGTCCTGGGTGCCTTTGTGAGACCTTTTGCAGGCCAAGGGGCTGGGGCTGCTCTGCTCCTGCAGGGTTTTCCCTGTGGATCTGGGTCCTGGCACTGGTGCTGGATCCGGGCTGTGCTGCTGCCGTGCCCTGGGTGTCACGATCCTGCATCCAAGGCAGGGTTGTGCTCGGGGTTTCACGTCTGTGGGAAACGGCTCAGCTTCCACTTGAGCAGGTTTATGAACGAGTTCATGGGAAGCCATTCCAGCTGGCTGGAGCCGTGTCACACGCTCGCTGGACCCTGGTCCCTGCCGCCAGCATCACGAGGGTGCTGCAGGTGGGGAGGGGGCAGCATGGGGAGGTGCTTTGCTCTCCAGCAAGGTCCTGGGCTGGGGAAGATGTTCTGGTGAGCCAAGTGAATGGTTCTCCTCCCACAGAGACCCTTTCCCGTCTATACCTGCCACAGAGGAGTGGTTGGTTGCAAGCTGCAGCTCTGCCCTTCCCTGCTACATCACCCACCCCAAAGTCTCCCCATCCTACAAAGGATGGAGACAACAAACACAGAAGGTTTTGGGGAAAAAAAGAGCCTGGGGAAGGGGCAGGGAGCTGGACAGGGCCGGGAGGTGTCTCAGCAGCTCTGAGCTCTGTGGATACTCCTCCAGAGCTGGCAGTCAGCTCTTGGTCAGCTGGGGGGAGCTGGATTGAGCTTCCCATGGGGGAATATGTCAGCTCTGAGCTCTCTTGCCAAGAAGGATGTTCCGGCCATGCCACAGCTCGTGGGACAACCCATAGATCCAGTTTAGGACAGCTGGGACTGCGACATGTGCACAGCTGCAGGAGGGACCCTAAAGATTGTTGGCCTTGAAGGGGCAGGGATGAGGGCTGCCAGGGGGTCTTGCCCAGCATCTCCTCGTCTGGGTAAGCTGCGGGGTCAGCCGGGCTCCCGTAAACCTTCCCTCCTGCCTCTGGGGAAAGGCCACTGGCTACTGGCCCGTGGCTCAGCCGGCCGCCTGCACCGGTGCTTGGGCTGCAGCCGGTGAGGAGGTTTTACGGCTGCATTACACGCTCCTGAGAAAGCAGGTCCTGTCTGCCACGTCTGTAACTGTAGCAGTGCGATGGGAATACATCTGCTAAAGGCATCGTGTTACTGTGCTGGGAGGCTGTGCCGTACCGCAGCCCACGGGCAGCAGCCCCTGCTAAAGACATTACGGCCTGCAGGGGAGGTGCGTGGCCCCACTGTGCCCTGCCACCTGGCAGAGATGCTTTAGCATCAATCCGGGCACGGACCACGGTGCTGCTGCAGCGAGATGGCCCCAAGCTCTGCTGAGGGCTTGGGTCACCTTGTCCCCGCGGTGCGGAGCCTGCCCGGTGTGCAGCATGGGTCAAATCCTGCCAGAGCAGGATGGAGGCTCATAGGTACGGGGTGCTGGGCTTCTGGGGCTGCCTGGGTGATGGGGTGGACGTGGTGTGGGGCAGCTGGTGCAGGCAGAACCTGCCTGCTTGGCACGTGGGGGGGTTGGGAGAGGTGAGGTGGGTGGGAAGCATCAGTTCAGTGCAGCCCCTTGACTTTGTGTGTCCTGTCCGCAGTGGGAAGAGGTGAGCGGGTATGATGAGAACATGAACACGATCCGCACCTACCAGGTGTGCAACGTCTTTGAATCCAGCCAAAACAACTGGCTCCGGACCAAGTATATCCGGAGGCGAGGAGCACACCGCATCCACGTGGAGATGAAATTTTCTGTCCGGGACTGCAGCAGCATCCCTAATGTCCCAGGCTCCTGTAAGGAGACTTTTAACCTCTATTATTTTGAGTCAGACTTTGACTCGGCCACCAAGACTTTTCCTAATTGGATGGAGAATCCTTGGATGAAGGTGGACACGATCGCTGCCGACGAGAGCTTCTCGCAGGTGGACCTAGGTGGACGGGTGATGAAGATTAACACCGAGGTGCGCAGTTTTGGACCTGTCTCCAAGAATGGTTTCTACCTGGCCTTCCAGGACTATGGAGGCTGCATGTCCTTAATCGCCGTCCGCGTCTTCTACCGCAAGTGTCCCCGTGTGATCCAGAATGGGGCCGTCTTTCAAGAAACCCTCTCAGGAGCAGAGAGCACCTCTCTGGTGGCAGCCCGGGGGACGTGCATCACCAACGCAGAGGAGGTAGACGTGCCCATCAAGCTGTACTGCAATGGGGACGGCGAGTGGCTGGTGCCCATCGGGCGCTGCATGTGCCGGGCAGGCTACGAGTCGGTGGAAAACGGAACCGTCTGCAGAGGTAACCGCTTGCCTTCGGTCTCGCTCAGCACGCTCGCCTCGCTGCCGACGGGCTGTGCTGGTGGCGGCAGTCGGGGTTTGCAGCTGGGTGCTGCGTGAGCTGCCTGGGAGTGACCTCCTTGAGCAAGGCTGGGAGAGAAGCACGTGGGGACGTGGGAGAGGAGCATGTGTGGGGATGCTGACTCCGTGCCCAGCTCCTCAATTCCTGCCCCAGGCTCATCCAGCCATTGCAGAGCCTCTGCGTTACCTCTGGGTCCTCAGAGCCACCGGTTCCCAGGGTGCTGGCCAGGGGCTGGTGCCCTCCGTGTTCTCCAGGTCTTGGAGGGACACACATGTGTGTAGCCGTGGTGCGTGCCACCCATCTGCAGTCACCTCCCAAAGCACTATGGCCGTTCTCACTTCGGTTTGTGCCCTGTGCCTTGACGTGGGCTGAAATGCTTCTGGGATGAGAGGAATGGCAGTGAGGGCACCCAAGGGTGATGTGGTGGGAAGGAGCAAGTTGTCTGCAGCGTTTTCCTGCTGAGGTGCGGGATGGTCATGGGCTGTTTGGGACCAGGCTCACCTCTCCAGCCTGGAAACCTCCAAGCTCCTGCAGTAGCTGGAGGTCTCCTGCCCCTGCAGATGTTGTCCTGCCCTTGCAGATGTTCAAAGCAGACTCCAGGAGTTCCTGCTCCATGAGCTGAGCACCATGGAGCCAGCGTGGTCCCCGGCAAGTGAGAGGCTCCGCACTGCTCTCCCTGGAAGCACTGTGCCCAAACCCATCTCCGTGCTCCTCCCAGTCACGTGTGGGCTCGGGGAGGTTGAGAAAGGAGTGCTGGGGGTATTGGGAGAGAGGTGGGGACCCGAGACTTGCCTGTTTATTGGGCACCTGTGGCTGTACAATGCATAGAGCAAACTATAGCGTTTAGCAAATGGACTCCTCTCCCTCCCTGTCCTGGATGAACATCAAAATCCCATGACAATTTCGATAGCATCAGTGCACTCCGAGCAAAGCTGGGGTTTTTCTGAGATCAATTATAGATACATGGGTGGGCACTGCAGAGTGTGAGGAAGGAGCTTTGTCTCCTCGGTTCTTGCTGTAGGAAGGGGTGGCTGGGCAGCACCAAGCAAGGTGCTGGTAGTGGGGAGACGGGCACACCAGAGAGCGGGATGGACAGTATCTGGCCACGCTTAGTTGGGTCTGCAGGTTGGATGGTCCCCTTGGAGAGGGAACCATGTCTCCTGCTCTTGGCTGGGCTGCTCGCGTCAAACTACAGATCCTGATGTGCTGCAGGTGTCGTGTCACATCCGTGCTTTGAGCTGCTCCTCCCTAGGGCACCCAATGTCTCTGGCCACCAAGCTTGGGGTGACCAAGTGTCCTCCAGCTGTGGCAAGGACGGTGCTGGGGAGGGGGGGCAGCACAGCAGTACTGCTGCAGCGCAGGGTGGAAAGGGGGCCTGGCTAATCCCAGCCTCAAAGGGAAGATGGGTGTTTTATGACACCCAAGTGAAGCATTCGTAGCAACACCAGAAGGCCAAAATGATTCATGTCAGCTTTTCCATCTCAGGGTTTTTTTTGGTTTTTTTTTTCCCTGAGCAGACCCAGCCCTGCACAGCGCTTTGCTCTGATGCAGCTACAGTTTCTTGGGGCTCCCTGGTCCTGCTGCCAGCCCAGCCAAGGGACAGTCCCTTTGCATACCTCAGGGCTCCTGGGGTGCCTGGTGCAGGACCCTGTCCCTGCAGGATCCGGGGAAGAGGCGGAGTGGGCAGGAGCAGGGGGCCAAGGTGGAGGGAGCGAGCAGGAGGGAGAGGCCAGGTCTCCTCTTTGTCTGCACAGCAGCAGGATTTTGGGAGGTCCGTACCTCAGCATCTGTTTCTCCAGCCGGTGCTGGCGTGCGCCTGGCCCCGCACTCCCCGCCGTCATTAATCACACGGTGGCCGGCAGCCCACCGTCTCCGTGGGGCAGCTGACTCCAGGGCTGCCTTCCCCTCCCTTCCCCTCCCTTCCCCTCCCTTCCCCTCCCTTCCCCTCCCTTCCCCTCCCTCCCCCTCCCTTCCCCTCCCTTCCCCTCCCTCCCCCTCCCTTCTCCTCCCTTCCCCTCCCTGCGTGGGGCTGTGTGACTGGGGCTGGACGGGACCCCGGTGTCACGCCAGACTGGGTCACACCTTCCATTTTCCCCAGCAGAAGAAGAGCAGGGACTGGGACGAGAGGCAGCCACACAGCTGTCCGGACAGCCCTAGCACCCCCATCCTCTCCCAGCCCCCCCAGTGAGCCCCACAGAGGTCTGGGGAGGGGGCTGCTCACCCCGGCTCAGTCGGGCAGGGACAGGGCTCCCCTCCCCAGCTCATCTCGGGAAGGACCTGCGGGATGCAGCCCTGCAGCCGTGCCCACCCCCATGGTGTCCTTGCCCCCCCGTCCCCCCAGGGGCAGCGCACAAGCCGCCTGGTTCGGGGGACTGGCTCGTACATGTGGCCGGCAGGTTTTCTGCTGTTTCGCAGGGTGGGAGGGAATCTGGGCCCCTTTCCAGAAGCAAAACAAAAGCAAATCCGAGCTGGCGCTGGGGGCGAAGGAGCTCTCGCACAGCTCGGTCACCCAAACAGGACGTGGCGGGGAGCGTGGGGGACGCGGCTCGCTGGTCCTGCCCCGCTGAGGGGTCCCGGTGGAAAAGGGCATCCCAAGCGATGGCCAACTCCTCTGTGCAGCTGCAAGGCGCTGGAAGGAGTTGCTCATTTTCTCCGCTGGACTTCTCATCTGGCTAATACGGCGCAAGGCTGCTCACGGCAGTGTACACAAGGGATATTTATGGAGGAAGTTCATGCATCTAACAGCTTAAGCTCTTCTAAGCTTGCAGCCCCAACACAAAAGGATTTGGGGGCAGTTAACAATTCTGTGTGGTTAAGAGATTTTCATTTTGCTGGGCCTTGCTCGCCAATCCCGCAGGGCCCTGCGAGGGGCTGCCTGCCCGCTCCACTCCACTCCTCCGCTGGCTTCCCAGCTCCTTTCCGCGCTGGCGAGGGGCTCCCCGCACGCGCCTCCCCCCCAGCCAAATACGCCCGGGCCCATCCTCCCTGCTTCACCTTCTCCTGCTCCCTGCCTGCATCTTTTTTTTTTTTTTTTTTCTCCATCTCCCTGTTCTTTGTCTGCCGCCTCCCCCCTTCTCCCCCGCCCATCCCTCCCATGCAGCATATTAAGCGCATTTCTCTACCTCCCGTATTCATTGGCTCCCCTCTGCAAGAGCAGAGGCAGAGCTATTGTGCTGCCTGCTCGCTCTTTTCGCACTGGACAGTTGACGAACGCTGCCTGCAAGGGTCTCTGCCTGCTCAGGGATGGCAGATGCTGGCTGCTGGTCCTGGCTGTTGAATCCTGCTTCCAGCTCTGCTCCATCTTGGGCGGGCAGCTGCTTGGTGGTGCTCCTGTGGCAATGACCGGGGGGTGTCCTTGTTTGACCCTGGTAATGTGGGATGCTTTTGCCCTGCAGAAGCTGGTGGTGATGCTCTTGCTGTCATGTAGCGTCATCCTTTGGGGTCACAAGCGTTTCTGAGGAGGGGAGAAGCTAGTGACATGCTGGGAAGAGGAGAAACCTGGTCACCTAGGTGGTCTGTAGAAGATCCAGGCTGCCACCTGTTTTCTCCAGCTCAAGGAGGGAGCCTGTGGGGAGCCTGAGGGCTCAGCAGTGCTCCCCTTTGGAGCCTGCCCTGCCTTCATTCTGTTCCATCCCTGGGGTGCAGAGCCAGGAGAGAGGATGTGAGGGTCCTGACCCAGCTCTGGCACCCAGCCTGGTACTGGTCCTGTCCAGCCCCACTTACACCACAGTCCAGCTCCACCAGTGACCCGGCTGGATACTCCCAGGTCAGCTCCATCACTGATTCTGCCCAAGTCCAGCTCTGAAAGGGGAAGGGTGACCTCTAGGGTTATTGCTCTAGTGGGCTGGTACCCGGGGTGTCCCAGTCTGGGGCTGTATGGGGCTGGCTGGTAGGTTTTGGTAGGGCTGTGCCCTTGCAGATGTGTGTCCTACAGGTGGGCTTCGTGGTGGGCTTCCCTGCCTGTACTTGCATGTTACTTTGAAGTCCAAGCAGCTCCACCATGTGATGGGGATGTGGGCGCAGAAGCAGTGATGCGCACCTACATGTGTGTGAAGAACCCCGAGCTGTTCCCTCACCACAGAGGTGTGGGGAGCAGTGGGGGTCTGTCCCAGCTGTGCTTGGGTTTTGGAGGGGGACAAGTATCTGCTAAGGGCTCGGAGGGGTGTGCAGCTTTCTGATGTGCTGGAGAAGGGTATGTCCTAAGTACGTGATGTTTTGAAGATAAGAGGCTGTTTATGGCTCCATGCCTGTTTCGGGTCTGAGCCTCCACTGATAATGCTGGACCCAGCCAATAAATTGTAAGGCCCTAGGGGTAATTAAGCTCTTACAGGAAGCATTCCTGGTTGAGCTGGAGCAGATGCAGCCAATAGTGATGTAAATGTTTCCAGAGATGGAGAATTGCCCGTTAAATGCTTCCAGCGGTCACTCCTGCCTTCTTACCCCTGGCATTCGGACCTTGGTGAACACACCTCTGCTTTCCGTGTGCCTGTTTAAGAGTAATCCTTGGCCCCCTGGTCCTCTGGTAAGGTTTTTGGCTTTTTTTGGTTTTTTTTTTTTTGTTCTAGCTCTTCCCGTCCCTTGGTGCTGCTTTAGCCTTTCCACTGGCAGATCCAGCATCCACATCCAGGATGCTCACAGTGATCGGCCGAGTGGCTGCTCCAATTTCCCTCTTCCTACATCCCCCCTTTGCTTTACCCATTTGGGCAATGATGTTTCTCTGGGTGCTTTTGAAAGGTCCTTGTTCTTCCCAGTGGGACTGGGAGCAGACAGCTGCTGTGGCCCACATCCTTATCCCTGGAGGTGTGATTTGACGTGTATTTGTACTGAAACGCATATTCCTTGCTTGTGCCCCGCTCACCGAGGCATCCGGATTGCTGTGTATCAGGAACCCATCATCTTCAGTATTTACCACACTACAACTTCCATGTCATCAGCTAACTTTATTGGGAATGCTTTGGGCTTTCTCCTGGGTCATTGATAAAAATGTTAAATAGCCCAGAGGCACGAACCAAATTTGTTGGCTCTAGTAGAAACAGACCTGCTTTCTGCGCATTCCCTGCTTAGATCTCAGACCGTAGCAGTATCAGCTTGCCAAGTTTTAATGCATTGAATATGTCCCACAGTGTCAGTGGACCCTCTAATTTCAGAATCAAAATATCATGTGTTACCAAGGGAAATGCTCTGCAGAAGTTTGGGTGCATTGCATTAACGCTGTTACCTCTCCAGCCAATCTTGTAATTGCATCAAAAAAACATGCAAGGCTAATTTGCCTTAATCTGTTTTCCATAAATGTACGTAGGTTGGCACTGCTATTACTGCCTGCCTTTAATCCTTTGCTGACCGAATCCCGTAGCTGGCACATCCTTATTTGACTGGTACTGACGTTGCAGTGGCAGTCCTAAAATAGCCAAGACTGCCTCATTTAACAAATGGCTTTTTCCTACATCTCTGAAACATCCTACTACTTCACGGCGTGTGGAAAATGAACGTTAACTGTCCGCTGGTTCATCAGCCATCTCTTTAAAACTCTTAGGTAGATGCTCTCCTGACATACTGATTTAACAATGTTTAACTTTAGTAGCTGCTATTTAACATCTTGAGTTACTGCTGGAATGGAAAGTATTTCACCATCATCCTATAAGATGATTACATCACCTGGCTTCTTCCCAAGTACAAAACAGGAATTTGTCTGCCTTTTCTACAGGATTGTTGACAATTTGAATGCTCCCAGCCGGCCGTGGCTCGATGTCATGGTGGATACTGCGTTCTGGGCTTCTCCTTCTGCTCCCTCTCTGCCTGGGAAGCAAGAATACGGCGTCTGTCTTTCCATTGCTTTAATTCTTTTCCCTCCCGCTTTTTTGCTGATCTCTCCATATCGTGAATCCAGTGAGGGCTGTGGTGGGGATTGCAACTGCTTGGTGCACCCAGGAGTCGGAGGAGGTGCCAGCTTGTCCTCTGCACGTGGCTGGCTAGTGTTTGGGCTTCTGGAGCTGGGAGCAGGACTGGGGGAGCCAAGCAGAGCCAGGGGGCATCGGACAGGAGACTTGAAGCATTTATTTCCTGGTGGTCCCAAGTCCTACGAGATGCTGACTTCACCAGGAGGGTCACAGGTGGTCCAGGAGTGGGGCAGGACACGAAGGAAGGAGATGGACGAGTCTCCTCAGAAGGAGAAATGCTGCTTCTGAGGGAGTAGACCTTGGTGGCCAAAAGCAGGCAAAGGAAATGAGAACTGCTTCCTCGTTTTCTTTCAAGACAAGGGATGGGTCTGAGACCTTCCACAGAAGTCTTTTGTCTGTAGAGAAAGGGAGGAGATGAGGTCTGCCAGAAGAGGAGTGTGATTTTTGAACAGCAGGAGCATTGCAGAGCCCTCCCAGCCCTGTTGTGAAGGTGTAGGAGAGACCCCCGCAGGATGCAGGAGATCCCCCCAGAGCAGCCCACTAGGAGCGCAGAGGGGAACAGCATGTTCTCCTTCCGTAGCATGGGCAGGCCATGAGTCCCTTGGGTTGGAGGGAGGGATGGAGATCTCAGGTCCAGCAAAACCCACTGGGAATTCACTGATGGGAACGGTGGCCATCCCTGGGATTTCCTTTTGCATTGCTGCTATCTGCCCTGGTCGGTGCTTCCCAGTCCTTTTGCACGAACCCTTTCTTCTCTCTGCTCAAGATCTAACCCCCCAGGGCTGTGGGGAAGGTCTCTGCTCCCCTTCCTGCTTTGGGACAGGTCATTCCCCCCATCCTTACTCCCCAGGCATTCTGTTGTGCTGGGATCAGCGAGGAGCTGGGTGAGAGCAGACCCAGAGGATCTCCACCGCGGGGTGATGTCCTGGCTGCAGGGGCCGAGCCCCATTGTAACACGGGTGCTTTCCTGGAGCTCACACCTGTCTTGATAAGAAAATCCCCGCTGACTTATTTTTACAACAGCATTTTGGATCAAATACCACATTCCTGGTCTTGCTACGCCCGTGTGAGCGGGGACCAGCAGCATCCCGTGCCAACACCGGGGGAGAGCAGCGTTTATTCCTGCTTTTCCTCACTCTCCTTCATAAGCCTCCCCCTCCCCCCTATTTTTTTTTTTTAATTCTGAGAAAAGTGGTAAACATTAATAGGAACTGGAATGAATAGCTGCGATCCAGGCCCAGGCTTCCAGGATTTTAACTCATTATTGCCATAAAATGAAGGGAATGTGGTTTTTACTGTTCGCTTTTCCTTTGAATCAAAGTGCTCGGAGATCTGGAGGGCAAGGAGGGTTTTCCCCTGAATTCATCAGTGCTGCATCGTTATGGGGCAAGAGGAGAATGTTCTTCATTGTGTGAAACCTGAGGAAAATCGGAGAAAATGCTACTTTTGAGGATTTCTTTTTCATTTGGAATTTTTCTGCGAGTCGGGCCAAAGCTGAGAGATACTGAGAAATGCCCTCAGACGTTCTGCACTGATTTAAAGTTATTCGGATGTCAGATGATCACTTTGTAAGAGCACAGTTGTTTTAGTTTAGCAATACAAGGTAAAAATCTTACAGCAAATTTAATCTAGAAGCCATGATTAGCTTAATTAGCTCCAGGGAAACTCTTTATTGTTCCCCATATGCCTTAGAAACATAGTATATCACTTGAAAGTATACATAAAAGTCCCCATAAAGGTTAAGAGATGGAATCAAAGTATTCATAGCTCACACGATGGCTGTGTTTACACAGACCAGACTTCAAACAACATTAAATTAGGTTTGGCCAAGCAAAATACGCAATTTTCACATTTTGGAGGAGACCTTAAGTTCAGTGACACCGAGCCGTGATACCCTGTCCTCGCGTGGGTGGGTGTTAGAACTTAAACATTGTAAAGGAAGGAGGTGCATGAAGGATGCGGAGCAAAACCGGGCAGAAATTAAAATTAAAAAAAAAAAAAAAAAAAGAGAGGGACAGGAAAGAAGGGGCACAGCCCAGCAGATGGTGGGGTGTGGGCAGCAGCTGGTTGAAGGCTGGGTGGGCTGTGGCCATGCTGGAAATACATTTACAAGCCAAACAGGCTCTGAACCAGCATCTTTGACTGCCTCCCTGCCAGCAAGCTTCAGCACACATCCTCCTCTGAGTGAGTGGCAGCCCCGTGCCCACCTAACTCAGGTGCCTTTGCGGGAGTCCAGCATCTGCCCAAGAAGTGGGGAAACTGGTTATAGAACATGAGAAACTAGTAATTTGCAGATTGGCAGGTCTTACAGGCTGGAAAATGAGCAACAAGGTGTAGTGTGAGCAGGAAACTGTAATTCACTGGATCTTGGAAAGTCCTACTGAGACCCGGAGCTACCAACTCAGTGCCTTGCTTCTCCTGCATCCTTTTCTTTGAATGGCACCTGAGAGGAGGGACCTGTGTGAACACAATGTGTTCTGCAGGTAAGTGCCTCCTGTGAAGCCTTTCCAGAGTGCTGAAGCAAGAGCTTCAAAGACAGAGAGAGTTCTTCTTCCCTTCAGCAGGTTGAAATGATGCTTGCCAAGGTGCTAGCACCTTTCTGGAGTCCTTGGAGATAAACTGGGGATACTGGCTTTGCTCCTTGTGTCAGAAACTAGACACCCTTGGAAAAATCCGTTTTGTGGTTTCAGTTGGCCAACGGGGCTCTCGATGCTTGAGTTTACAATTCTGTGCTGAAGCGCATCCCAAGCGTGGGCTGTGGGTACCGCAGCGATGCTGCGGCAGCACCTGGGGAGGTGATGGGCACACCTGAACCACGAGGTGAGGGTACCATCAGAAATCCGGAGGTTTGGTGGGAGATGGCTAAAAATAACTCCTATGACTAACGGGGCAGATTCAAAATAGGTTTTGAGGGAATAACTGGTTGTTCCGTATTTGGTTGCTGACAGTTTTCAATGCCAAGCTCCTACTTTGGAAAGTATTTTTGCACTTTTGGAGTATTGTCACATTCAGAGCTCATGGAGACCCTGTGTTCAAGAAGACAATTTTTAAGTCTGAAACCAAAGCTAGCAATTTTCTTTCAAAACATTATGATCCCAGGAGTACCAGGTTGTTACACCTGCAGCTGTGACAGGAGACAGGAGCAGAGTGAACAATAAATGGACACATGATAAAGGCTTTATTCAGTTTGAACCATCAAAATGCCCAAACCATCAAGATTAGTCAGAATTAAAGTGCAGCCTGAAGTGGAGCCCATAAAGTAGAGTAACGGGGATGCTTTGCTCCAAATGGCATTTCTCCCAGCCTGGATGGCTTTTGAAAAGATCGTAGCGACTTCTGAAGCGTCTGTAGTAAAAGATAATATTTGTCAAACAGCAAACAGCACACTCCATTAAATGCACGATATCTGCCTTTTTACGGCATCGGCTCTCCAGGAGGCTTTCTGCGGAGATGCGGGAAGGGTCTGCGCAGCGTCAGGGGCTCTCAGACACCAGCGGGTGGTTTCCATCACGCTGGTCCACCTTGCTCCCTGCCCTTCGGGAAGGCTGTTCCCGAACACGGGGTCTACACCCTCCCAGGGTGTGCAGAGCCAGGGGATGTGGGCTGGTGCCGCCCGTCCAGCGGTCCGAAGCGCCCACGTGTGTTGAGCATCCAGGGGCGGGCAAGATGTGGGACATTGCTGGGCATCAGATCCTTAACTGGGGATTTCTAAGGTGCTGGTCTCTCTTTTGAGGCATTTCAGTGGAAACCAACTTTTTTTCACGAGCCTTCCTCTGCCCCTTTCCCTCCCTTCCCTTTTTCCTTATCCCTCCTGTCTTGTGTGCTGGTGACAACTGTCTAGGCGCCCATATTGCTGTCAGCATGATCAAGAGCATTATTTTGGCAGATAACCTCCCCATTCATCCCCACCTGGATGGCTCGGGGTCCTACAGCACCATCTTTGGCTTGCAGGGAGCTGTGCTGAGGGAGGAGGAGGAGCAGGAGATGATGCCTGGGGCTGCCCAGGCAGCAGATGCTGGAGCTGCTCTCTCATGCCAACCATCACCCAGAGGATTCCCGTAGCTGAAGGCATGAAGCTTAGGAGGGTTTACCACAGTGGAAACACTACTGCTGCAGGTCACACGGCGAGCAAAATTAATTCTGAGCCTTTCGGTGTATACGTGCAGCTATCATTAATAAAACTGAGAGTAAAAGCGGGGAAAACAGGATTAGGAGAAGCGTTCGGGGAATGACTCACACCCGGAGAAGCTTCTCGTTCACCTTTCCCTGCTGTGCACTCCGGTGATGGATTAAAAATTGCCTCCGTTCGCCGTTGTGGCGGTACTTACAGCCCACAGCACGCTTCCCGGTGCGTGGTACGGCGAGCAATGCTCGCACTGTAATTTTCAGTCACCTTCACAAGTACAGTGGTTATGCCGTTCCCGTCACCTACGTCAGCTTGGACATTGATCCAAGCAATAATGCTGGTATTTTACTCTCAATTTATACCCTAGGAGTGGACCTGGTGGCACCAACTGGAGAATGAGGTATGAGGGAGCTGTTGGAGGAAAAATAAGTCTCCAGGCTTTCTCCAGCTCAGCCTTCCAGCTGCAGCCGTGCACATCCTAGCCTTAGGACCTGTAAAAGGTCTGCGGCGCTGGAAATGGCAGGGTGCACCAGTTTGCCCTTGGGTGCTGCTGACACTGGGTGTTCTGCTTTCTAAAGAGGATTAGGAAGCCAGAAGAGGCACTTTTATCATGCCCACTGCTTCCTTGCATCACCACCATGAGTACGGTTAATTTGCAAATAGAGTGACAAATCTAAGTGTGTGTATCTTCAGGATACCCTATAATTAGAACTGGTCTCTTTTTCTTTTTTTTTTTTTTTTTTTCTTCTGGAAAGTTTTTTTGCTGTCTGGCTCAGATGGAAGCGATCCCAGTTTGTTTTTCTTTCTCTTGAATTAGAGCACAGCTGCTCTTTCCAGGATTTCCCAGGCAAAAATATGCGCACGGGGACCTGCCCGACATGCACGGTGGTTCCTCCAGGACGTTCCTCCAGGACATCTTGAGCCCGATGCACGTGCGCTTCACATGCAGCCTGTGAACGCTCGACAGCTTTAACGATTTGGTGAGCGTTTGGCTCTCTCTGCCTTTGCAGGAGCTGTGGCACAGAGATTTGCCGTGTGCCAGGGCTGGTTTTCGGGTGGCAAAGCCGTCAGTGCAAAGCTGAGCAGGGGGGTCGGGGTGGACCCAAGTGCGGTTTTGCTGTGCTGTCCTGCCTAAAGAAGAGAGGGCTGGTGCGATGCATTTCTCTGGCAGCAGAAGTCCTGGCTCCTGGCTGGGTTGCCTGACACCAGGGCTACCGTGAGGAGGGGTCACAAAGGCTTCGGTGGGAACCAGGAGGAGGTTGCCAAGCTGGGGACGGGGTAGCAGGATGCATGGGACCACTGCTGCTGCACCAGCCCAATCGTGTTGCATATGTCTGGGGGGACACGGACCCTGGTATGGGGTTTCCATGGCAACCAGAGCTGTGATTTCCTGCATGCTGTGCTGGGAGGCCAAAAGCAAATGCAGGTGGGAGGGAGGAAGCAGCGTATGGTGGGCAATATGCCCTCCCTGGGAGGCTGCATCCCTGAAGCGCAGAGAGGAGGGAAGGAGGACATTTCGGTGCCCTGAGCTCACTTGCCACCTCCCCGAAGCTCAGAGCACGGCTGGGAGCAAGGGCAGCCCTGGCAGAGGGCTTGGAGGGGGGGGCAGCATCCATACCTACGGGTGTCTGGCACGGCGTGTACTCCTGCTGTGGCAAGGGCTGCCTAGTCCAACATGCGCTTGCAAGGATGCAGCATCATGACAGAGCTCCATGCCAGCCCAGGTAGCTCACTAACGAGCAGAATTAATTAATTAGCCTGGGGGGAACTGCGCAATAGCGCTGTTGGCATTTGGTCTGTAGCCTCTGCCTGTGTGCACTGCAGTGCCCGGGGGAGCATCCCGCCGTGCGGGTACCACTGTGGGAGGGTGATGGGGGCAGATCGGGACAGGGGTGAGACACCAGCCAAGGTGGAGGTGACACCCCTGCATAGAGACATGTGCAGCCAGGTCAGGCAGGAGGGTGGGACCCTCAGGCAGCTGCTGGATCCTGCCACAGGCACATCTGGATCAGAATTGGTGCAAAGTGTGAGGCTTGTAGGGGGTCCCAGATATTTTATCCTGCTGTGAGTTGACTTGCAGGATCCTCCTTGGAGTGCTGGCGTCTGCCTCTCGCGTGCCCTGTGGGTGTGTGGCATTGCCCTGGCACTGCTGCATCCCTACCCTTGGGTTGACATGCCCGGGTCCCCGCTGTCACATGCCACCTTCGAACCTGTGGGCCGGGTTGCGGCTGCAGCAGTGATGAGTGCTGGAGCTGCTAGCAGACTGGAAATGTCTTTTGTCAAAGCTTGAGATGCCTCCAACCTCCTTTAATTAAAGACAATTACTGCTTTCAGCCCCTCTTCACAGCTCAGCTGGGTTGTTTGCAAACACACAGCTGCGGGAGTCTTTGTGCCCCACTCCGAGTCCCGCTTCCCTGGAGACGCACAGAGACGCACAGAGGTTTCTTTATTATCAGCATTATGGCTAGCGAGCCGCTGACAAGGAGGAGGGGGTGTCCCGGGCTCCTGGGGGGTTTTGAAGTGCAGCACTAACTCTGCAGGGCAGCCTGGAGCAGCCCTGCCTGCTCGTGTCCAGCTTTTCCTGCAAAACCTTCTGTGTGGCAAAGCCAAGCAGCACTCGGTGCGGGGAGAGTGGCTTTCGCTGGGGGCGTGAAGAGAAATGAAGCGGGGTGAATGGTAATGGAGGCGTTGGGGCTGCAGAGAAGGTGGCTCTTGGCCCTGGCTGCAGAGACAGGGCTGAGCAGACCCGGGATGTGAGCTCTGGATACGTCCTTTTCAATAACCCTCTGCTGAGTTAGCCGTGACTTTGCATGCTCGTGTAAAGACGCTGCTTCGCTTCGCTGCAGGAGCTGCACCAGGCAGGCCAAATCTGGGCTTTCTCGACCAAACTGTGCTCAGAAAAAAAATATCTGAAACCTCCTGTAACCAATAACCCCCCTTTCTGTACTTGAATAACTCAGAGGCAGCCAAATGGAGCTTAACCAAACTTTCCAAAACAGTCAGGGCTGGCGCGAGAACAAGCAGCATCCACTGCAGCCCTCTGGGATGCTGTTTCCAAAAATATGAGCCCCAGCGCAGCGGCGGTGCGTGAAACTGTCTCGTAGCCCTGGCTCTTGTACGGATCCAGCCTTGTTCTGCAGCGCCGCGTCCAACCCCAGATGCTGCGGCCAAGGCCATGGCTTCTCCGTTTTCAGGTGCCTAATGGTTTCCTCCGGGAGGAGCCGGGGTGGGAGAGCCTAACAGGCAGGCCACCGCCTGCCTTGGAAGCTTTGAGTTGTTAAATCTGCCTGGTAAGTGCTCAGCCTTCAGGCTCAGGGGAGCCAAGATCCTTTTTTTTTTTAGCTACAAACAGCCTGACACTGCTGTGTCTTCTCAAATTCATTTTGCAGCTCCGATTCCCTGGCGAGCACTAATCACTGGGCTGAGCATGAAGGGAAACATAGCCCTCAAATGGGAAGCCCAGAAGCTTTTTCCCCTTAAACAGCCTCTCTCTGGACATCTTTGATCTGCTTTGGGGTGGTTTCTTGTTCCACAGAAGGCTCCTGGAGGCCGGCAGAAGAGTTGGAGCAACCTCCTGGAACTGGTTTAAATGCAGGTGCAGGCACCATGCTGGGGATTTAGTGTGGGCAGTGGATGGGCAGGGTCAGACACCCGTTGCAAGGGCAAAGACCAGGGCTTTGGAGGCCTTGTAGCTGCAGTGTTCATGTCTGGAGGATGCTGGGCTTCTGGGGACACTGTCCACGGTTCTTAGTGCAACATCATGGGATGCTGGGGCTCTGGGGTCACAGTCTGTGGTCCTTAGTCCAATATCATGGGATGCTGGGGCTCTGGGGCCACAGTCCACCGTCTTTAGTGTGACATAATGCTGGGTGTCCTGCTGCTTTCATGGGAGGAGGTGACTGTCCTTAGCCCATCAGCTGGGGAACTCTGAGCACAGACAGCTCGGTGGAACAAGGTTTGCCAGCCCCTCCAGTTTCTGTTCCAGGTGCTGGTGCTGTTGACTTGGCTCACCAGAAGGTACATATTTGAGGCTGGAGTGTGCTCTAGAAATGGACATCCTCCAGGTTATGTCCTCTGGGAAGCTGTTGGCTGCAGCTCTTGATAGCTGGAGGTCCCATGGGTGCTGACCGGTTGGTCCAGGCAGACCCAGAAGCACATCCAGGAGGTGTCTGAGAGAGAGTTTCCCATGTGTTGAGCGTGACTGCGTGTGTGACAGGAAAAAAAAAAATCACCTTTCCAGAAGCATCTGGGTGTTTATTGGTTTGCAAAGGTCTGTCCTGGCCAGACAGTAGGAGAAATAAGAGGTGGATGGGGTGATGATTCCTCCTGTCTTCTGGCGTGCTGTTTGTATTTTCAGTGCCCACGGTGTCTTGCGGCAGTAAGTTATGTGATTTAATTATGCACTACGTTAAAAAATAAAATGTCCTTCCACACTGTAAGAAATTGCAAGCAATATATTCCCATTCATGTCTCCTGTATTCCTGATGGCTTTATATACCTCCCTGAGTGGTCTCTTTTCAAAAGGAAGGGCCGGAGTTGATTGACTCTCCATATGGAAGCTGCTCCATATCCCTAATCATTTTTATCATCTACCTCGTGACCTTGTCTAAGGGTGACCACCGTCACAGACACTGTTTAAAATGTGGCTTAATAACATTCCTGGTTTACACTGGGTCCCTTTCTTGGTAATTCCTTACATTTTCTCATTTTTTTTGATGATGGATGAGCTTTGAACTGATGTTTTCAGAGAATTATCTCTAGTGCTGCTGAGATCTCCTCCCTGCATGTTAATAGCTAATTTAGTGCCCATCGTTGTGTTTGTATAATTAGGGCTCTTTTCCCCCAAGTGCATTAGTTTCCTTTTGTCACCACTGAATTTCATTTGCCACGTTATTGCCTTGTCACTCAGCACCCTGAGATCTCGCTGTCACTCTTTGCGTGTGGCTTTAGCCCCGGTAAACCCAGCTAATTTGGGGGCATCGGGAGGCTACGCCGTGTCACTTGTCACCCCCTGCTTCAGCCTGCAGGTGGGTGCTAAGGGTGGCTCATTGTTCCAGCACCACTATGATCGATGTCCTCAGCATCTGCATGATGCGAGCGTTTGCGGGGATGTTACTCACACGTTACACAGCGGCTGGGCAACCTCGGTGGGCCTGAACTCTGGATGCCACGAAGGAATCCATCACGTCGCTGGGATTTTCTGTCTGGCTGGTGGTTGTTTGGACATGTCAAGCTCTGTTCCAGATCTCAGCGTGGTTTCTGTGGTTTCTTCAACCACTGTTAGGCTAGCAGAGGCACTTTTATCTCTTCTCTCAGGAGGCTCTTTCCCAATGGCTGGGCAGCCGGCAGAGGAGGATAGCATCACAGGCTGTGCAGGGCGGTAGAGGGATGCAGCTATGACTAGCTGGGATGTTCAGCCCTTGGCTGGAGCTTCGCACAAGGAAATTTCAGTGAGGTGGAGGGAAGCTGAGGAAGAAAAACCTGAGAAGGGATCTAAGCACAGCTACGACTCTGTGCAAGGCAATTCAAAGAGGATGGAGCCAAGCCCCCATCGGTGGTGCCAGATCGTACAGGAAGGGACAGCAGCCATGAGCTGCAGCTTGAGAGGCTCAGGATGGGCTTTGTTGAAAACGTTTTCCCAGAGAAGGTGAGCATCACCATCTTCAGGGATTTCGTGGCATGCAGCCACAGCTGCCCTGGTTTAGGGCTCCATGAGCTGGGGACTGGCCTGGAGACCCCAGAGGTCCCTTCCCACCAGCCCTGCTGGCTTGCCTTGAAAAATCATGTGCCAGGACAGTGGAGCCAGCTTGACTTGAGCACCACCGCTGCACTGGAGATGGATAGAGAAACACGGTACAGTGCTGAAGCCAGTTTGGGATCCAAATATGTTCCTCAGGATAGCATGGGGGGACAGGAGACCCCACCACGAGTCAGCAGCACCCAGACCTAGACCTGCTGTAACTGCATCCAGCAGGGATTTGAAAATCTCTACTGATAAAACCTGTGAAGCCCTGAGCAGTAAGTGAGGAGTTCAGGGAAGTTGTGCTAAGCTGCATCTCATATGAAGTTAAATGTGAAATGTTACTGTCCTGTAGGCCGAGGTCAGAAAAATGCCTTCACGTGAGCAGACCACCCTGCAGTCCACGGCTCAAGAGGGATATGGAAAAGAAACCTGGAGGGTGCTGCAGAGAAACACAAACGTGGTCCCAAGAGCCATGGGAAATGCCCCTCCACAAGGGACTGAAAGAACTCAGTAGTTTCTCAAAAAGAATATCAAAAGTTGAGATGATTACCAAGAGGAAGCACCAACCTCTAAAGGGCTTTTTAGGCTGGCAAAGAAAGGGATAACAAGAACTGGTGGGGTTAAACTGAGCTAGACAAATTAAAAAAATTAGGCCTGTGTTCTAAGTGATTAACCACTAGAGCAGGCTAATGAGATAAGAGGGACTTCTCCACGTTTTGGAGCGTGTAAAAGAAGATGGTTGGTTGCTGGGCTGAGGAGCAACCATCAGGTTCATCAAAGGGCACTTGGATGATGCGGGGGACCCTCAGCCCAGAGCCCCCAGATCCATGCAAGGCTGTGGAGGGAGCAGCCAGCCCAGGGGGGCTGAGAAGCCCCCACAGTGCCTGTGAGGGGTGAGCAGTGTCCCTGGTCCCTGCAGGCAGCACCCACTGAGGGGACGGTTGTGCAGGTGCTGCCAGCAGCCCTTCCCGTGCCTCCTGTCCCTTGCCAGCATCGTGGGCATTGGACACCATTGGACACCAACTGGAGGTACTGGTAGGGAAGGAGGAAGGTGTTCAAAGGGGTGTGAAACTTTTGCAATGGCTGCGTGCATGAGCCTGGCAGGCAGCAGTTCCTCTCGCCGGTGTCAGCGGCGGAGACTCCCCTTCCCCTGCCACCTGTGTTGCAGAAGGGCCTGAAGGACGGCAAGTCTCCAGCGCGGCATCCTCTGCATGTGCGCTCTGTAATGCCTCGCCCTGAGACAAGACCGCAGCATCCACCGGAGCATCCTGAGACACCCCCACCAAACCCTCCCACTGCATCCCTCTCCCTCCCGGGGAGCTTCACACCGGCTGACCCATTTTCCATGTCCTGCAGATTCAGCAGCCTTCGCTTGGGGCTGGCATGACGAACCCGGCTGATTGCCTCCCAGAGGAGGTGGGGGCAGAGGCCGAAGGCTCCTGCCAGGTCCCAGGGGCATCCTCGCATGCCTGCTCGCCTTGCACACCCATTGTGGGGGTGAAAGCCCCAGCCTTGCACGCCGGGTTGCTGCAGCAGGAGCTCAGCATCCTCAGCAGGAGGTCCGGGTGCTGGGCAGTGGTGCAGAGCTTTGCTGCCGGTGACCCACCACCCTGCTGCAGGGGAGAGCAGCTTGGCCGGGCTGCTTTGCTTTCCTTAACTAGATTAATTGCTTTAATCTGCTGAGAGTGAGAGGCAGTTGATCTCGCTTGGGAACACCACAGAGGGAACACCACACTGGGGAGGGCATGATGCAGGGGGGAGGCAGAGGCAGCAGGGAGCCCGCTGCCCGCTGGGTTCACTGCATCCCCTTTGCATGGACAGCTTTACCCCCTCTCCTCCCGCCCCTTCTCCACCCCTTCTCTTTGTACAGATGGAAGATCATGCAAGGGATTACGCTGTTCCCGTGCTGTGCCCTCATCGATTGCCCCCATGCAGGTGGCAGGTGACCATGCATATACGCTCAGCCTAAACGCCTTTGGCCACCCTCAGCTTTCTCGCATGGGACAAAAAAAAAATAATATGTGGCAACAAATGGGGAGAATCCCTCCATCTCTGGGTCAATTATTTCAGCCTTCCTGCCAAAAAATGCACTTTCTTGCCCAGCCGTGGTTGTCCAGCTCCAGCAACTGGATCTGTGGTCACCAGGGGTGATGCCCTCAAGGCAGCACGTCTCGTAGGGCATCGTCTGGACCTGCACATGCAGCTCGTGTCCCCCAGCCGTGCAGGACCCCATGACACGACCGGTGGTTTCTGTGCCTTCACTCTGTCCTCAACTGGCGACAGATGTAGTCTTCACCATGATACAAAACGCTGATGGACCAAGCATGCTCCGTCTTGACAGATGAAGTCTCCTCCCTACGTGTCTCCAACTGCAAATAAAAATAATCTTTCTTTGCTGTTTGTGTCCCCACGGAGCAGGGAGTGGGCTTGCCCAGGGACACAAAGAGTTGGGGGCAAAGTTGGGATGCGAAAGCCCAAATCCCAGCCCTAAGCTCCAACTCCTCCACCTGCTGCCTCCGCTCTGCCTCAGTGCCTTTTATTTCTTGGTGCACTCCAGCTTTTTTTTTTTTTTTCCCAAGGAGAAAAGGATCATGCAAATGATTTACCCCAAGGGATTTCTGGAAGCTGTTTAAGCCAGCAAATGCTGCCTTCTCCCCAGCTGTGCCATGCAACTCAGTATGCTCATGAATTTCCCCTCCCCTAAGTGCAGGAAGGGGCTGACAGATGTTAACATATGATCAGTGTCTCAGGAGAGAGGAATTAAAGCCACACTGGACCCTTCGAAGACATACATTAGTGTCAGAAATTTCTAATCAATCAGCTCAGAGCCTCCTGGGGTCAGAAGCGTCTTTGAAATTCAAATGGGGAATGGCTCCTAATGGGTTTTATTTTGATTGCTATAAATTGATTAGCGTTAAGATAAACAAGTTTTGTTTCCTTCTGAAAGCTCTAAATATGCTCTGGGGGAGGAGGAGCAGTGGAGTCTGATTGCTTCCCATTAGGACATCCTCACTTAGCTTCCACCCCATCACCAGCTTGCACCAGAGACGCGAAACGGTTTTTTTCTCCAGAGCTGGCTAAAGGTGATGGATGCATCGTACAAAGAGGCCCTCGCAGAGCTGGGGCAAGATACAGCTTAAAGGAGAAGGCTGGAGCATCCTTGCTTGTTTTCCAGGGCAGGATGTGAGAATGCAGCTTGGTTCTGGAGGGAGTCGGTGCAGGCTCGTGTGGTGGGAAATGTGGCCATGTTTGAGGAGCAGGCATAGTTTTTCGGGCTGGTTCAGCCTAGCAGCTGCGATGCACTGGGGAGCTGCTCCCTTGCAGAAGCATTTCCTCGGGGTGACGGCTCTGCGCTCACCGCTGTGGCCATCCCCAAATGCAGGAGGACGCGCCTGTCCCCAAGACCCCACTGGGGGATGTGTGGGGCAGGCAGGTCCCGTGGCTGGGCTGAAGCCAGGCATCTGTAGGGAACAGGGGGGAGCATTGTCTAAGGATCAAGGTGGGGGTCTGTGCACGGTACCTGCGGCTCACACCATGCTACTGAATGGGGCCAGCCCCAGAGCCACTGGTGGGCTCCCTGCAGCCCCCTCTGTGCTCCCTGGATGCCTGTGTGTGCTCCCTACAACCCATGTGTGCTCCCTACAACCCATGTGTGCTGCCTACAACCCATGTGAGCTACCTACAGCCCCGTGTGTGCTTCCTAGAGCACCATCTGTCTGGCTCTTGGTGGTGGCGAGGGTCTGGCTGTTGGTGGTGGCCGTGCCTTTGTACTGGGTGGAGGTGAAGATCTCACTGGTGCTGGTGGTGAGGGTCTGGCTGGTGACGGTGGTGAGGATCTGGCTAGTGACGGTGGTGGTGAGGGTCTGGCTGTTGGTGGTGGCCGTGCCTTTGTACTGGGTGGAGGTGAAGATCTCACTGGTGCTGGTGGTGAGGGTCTGGCTGGTGACGGTGGTGAGGATCTGGCTAGTGACGGTGGTGGTGAGGGTCTGGCTGTTGGTGGTGGCCGTGTCTTTGTGCTGGGTGGAGGTGAAGATCTCACTGGTGGTGGTGGTGAAGATCTCACTGGTGGTGGTGGTGAGGGTCTGACTGATGGTGGTGGTGAGGGTCTGGCTGTTGGTGGTGGCCGTGCCTTTGTGCTGAGTAGAGGTGAAGATCTCACTGGTGGTGGTGGTGAAGATCTCACTGGTGGTGGTGATGAGGGTCTGGCTGTTGGTGGTGGTGACGGTCTGGCTGATGGTGGTGGTGAGGGTCTGGCTGTTGGTGGTGGCTGTGCCTTTGTGCTGCGTTGAGGGTCTGGCTGTTGTTATTGTTGGTGGTGACGGTCTCACTGGTGGTGGTGGCGAGGCTCTCGCTGCTGGTGGTGACGGTGGCTCTGCTGGGAGGTGACGGCAGGCTGGGTGTGTCCTCAGAGGAGGCGACCGAGTGGTGCTGTGTGCTCTGCTATGCATGAAGCCCAGGAGATAGGCAGTTCATATTGCTGTACTGAACAGGGAGCTGACATTAATGAACAGCTAATTAACATCGCAGGGCTTGATGGTTGCAGTGTCAGCGTCCCTAATTAGTCTCGCACTAATCTGCTTTAATTAACTGTCCCTGTCGCGGTTTTAATTTAATTTTCAGCTTTAGATCAGAGAGAGCAGTCCTGTGAACATCTGGGTTCCAGTACCACGGTACTGTCTGTACTGGGGTGGACTGGGAGGGCATTAGTGGCCAGCTGGGCACCCTAGCACAGGGGAGAAGCAAGGCTGCTGTGCAGCACCTGCTTGTGCTTTCCCAGGGATGCGTAACCGCTGCTGCAGGACCCCAGCCCAAGGGTCCCCCGGCGTGTTGCCACCTCCCAGACTGGCTGCGCTGGCTGGACGGGGACTGCAGGCAAGCTGCGGGTTGCGCCGTTCGCTTCCCTCGTGCTCTTTCATGCTGCTGCTTTTCCTGCATCAAGCGTGTTTTATGGCATCGCAAGGTGCCACCCCTTCCCTCTTTTGGTGCAGGGGGAGAGCGTGGGGTTACCTGTGATGTCTGTGCCTGCTCGGGTTTATTGTTCATTGCCTGGAATTGTCCATAACCAGGGATGCCCTCCCATTGTGTGAGGTCTCCTTGGGAATTGTCCATAACCAAGGATGCTCTTCCGTTGTGTGAGGTCTCCTTGGGAATTGTCCATAACCAGGGATACACTCCTGTTGTGTGAGGTCTCCTTGGGAGTTTCCATAACCAGGGATACACTCCCGTTGTGTGAGGTCTCCTTGGGAATTGTCCATAACGAGGGATGCTCTTCCGTTGTGTGAGGTCTCCTTGGGAATAGTCCATACCCAGGGATGCACTGGTCCTTGCTTGGCCACCAGGTTTGGAGAGCCCATGGCCCTCCTGCTACTGGTGCCTCTTCATTTGGCTTCAGGCATTTCCGTACCAGGAGCTTCCAGTTCAGAGCAGCCACTGAGGTCTTTCCTCCTTGGTAGGTCCTTCCGACAGGGGACATCCCCTGCGCTAGACGAGGCAGAGCCCCCAGAGCTGGGCAGTTGGGCCAGCAGGAGGGTGCTGGTCCCCAGCATGGGAGATGAGCAAGCTCCACGGCCTGCTGTGATGAGTGTGAGGGATGCTGAGATCCGTGTGTGAGAGGATGGGCAGACAACAAGCTGGGGAGACACTTAATAATGGTTTCCCATGGGAGCAGATGGAATCACAGGAACAAAAGCAGCAGGGAGAGGTACCACACAGAGAGAGGAGGAGGAGTCACCAGGCAGCAAGAGCCTTAGCATCCTGGAGATGCTGTGAGGAGCTTGTATTTAGTCCTGACAGAGCTGCTGCTTGCACCAGAGGGTCTGTTGGTCCTTGCCCTGCCAAGCAGAGCTCTGCCCTGGAAGCTGACCACGGTTGGTCTGCGTGCCCTTGTGCCCAACATTGCCTTTCCACGGAAAACCAGTCTCTGGATTGCGATGGAGCCAAAAGGAGCAGGAGAAGACACAGACCTCCCCTCGAGGAGCATGGCAGCTCAAGTTTTCCTCATGCAGCCCTAAAGGCAATTCCTTGTTAACATCCCAGCGGTGCAGCAGATGCCCTGCTAGGATGAAGGACGCAGACGTGTCAGCGGGGGGCAGTTTAGGGTTTTGCACCCCATTAGTGAGGGCTGCAGCAGGAATGGGCTGGGATGTGCAGCCCGTGCTCCAGCCCAGCTCTGCTTTCCCCTCTCTGCTCCAGGCAGGGCAAAAATCTTCTCAGACACGAACGTCTCCCCACAGGACCTTCTCAGGGGGCCATGTTAAAGCGGGAGTTGGTGCTTGGCAGAGTCCCAGGGAGCTACACGGTCCTGGGCTTGGCTTGTACGCCTGGATTAGTGAGGGCTCTGCCATCTGCCCTGCTCCCAGCCCTGGCTGGAACTGCTCCAGGTGCCTCATGCTTTGACGAAAACCCTTCTCCAACCACCATCCCCTGCTCCCCAGAACCCAGCTGCTTTCCACCTAGGCAAGGGTGGTTGCTTTCCCTGTCTGCTCTGCAGGCTGAGGAAATCCTTGTGTCAGCCGTGGCCACGCTGTGAGCTTCAGGAGTGGTCACCTTGGGGACATGCAGCGCAGGTCCCTGGAGGAGGGCTTTTGGGACTCCTCACAGCCACACGAGCTCAGTGGTTGGGCAGTCTGTGGATTAAGAAGCCCAGATTTATCTATATTTTTATACAGCTGCTGAGGGACCAGGACACTGGTAGGTGTACCACGCTGCCCGAGCATCTCGCATCATGTCCAAGTCTGACCCGATGTGTTGGGCGCTTTCTGCCTCCTCTGCCTGAGGATCTCACTGATCTGTTGCCACAGCTTCGTGCTGGGCTGCTGCACTCAGCCCATCCTCTGCAGCAACTTCTCTGCTTTTCAGCTTTTTTTTCTCTTCTATGTGGCATGTGGTGCCAAGGACCACTTTTTGCAGAATGGGGCTGAGAGGATGCTCAGCCTCACTGGCACACTGAGCATCTCTGATCCCACTCTGCAAAGTGGCCAGTAAACCAATGAAACCCCACAATGCAAAGAAAATATATCAGGGGACTTTATTTGATGCGATTTCTTCCACTCTCTACCCCTGGTAGTGGTGCCAAAATCTTGGCCAAGAGAGCTAAGCGTTTCTTACCCTTGATAATCATATGCCGCAGCGTTATCAGCGTGGCTGGTCCCCTGCAATGGTCTCACGGAGGCTGATTCCATAAACACCAGCACTTGCATCACAGAATTTTCCTTGTCTTGACTCTTAAAGCTCTTGGGTACAAGTTATCTAATTCTGTTGGGAGCCAGTTGCTGATCTGCTTCTTACTTTCAGGGGGAATGGAAAATTTTAAGCAAGTGTTGGTTATGAAGCAATCCTTCTCTATGCCTACACTGCGTTGTTACATATGTCTTTGCCATATTTTGGGGGCAGGAACATATCTTTACTATGGCCTCATTTCTCTTGGATTCTTGATTTCTGTCTTGTTGCTGTTAATCTTCTGTTTTTTCCACCGCTCAATTTATCTGCTCTTATCAACTGCTTGTGTTTTGTGCTGTAAAGCCACTGCTGATAGTTTGTGACTTTTTAAGATGCATTTTTACTCCTTCATTGTAATTTCTTGGCCAGAATTAATTTTTACTGAAAAATACGAATTGCATTTTCCTGGGGGCAACAAGAACTTCTTTTGAGGCAATTTTGGTTGTTATTCCCAGTGCTTTATTTGTACTTTCTGTCCTTGGTGCCATCTCTGGGAACCTGTTCAGCGCTTGTGCCACATGCCCGGTGCTGGTAAGAAGCCCTGGAGCGTGGTGGGAGAGCCCTGGCAGCCTGGGAAGCTGGGGAAGACCCCTGATTTATTGAGAGTTGCTTTTAAATGCACCGAGGCAGGAACTGAGTTCAGCTTTCACGCAGCTGAAACCAGCCAGCGTGCTCCCAACCTTGCGCTTGAGCAACGTCATGGTTTTTCCGTCTCAAGTTGCTTGCGATGCCTTCCCGAGGCCTCTCTACTTTCCAGTGGGAGTATGAAAATCTGGGAGTATGGAAGTCTGAAATCTGGTGGAAGAAAGCTTTTTCAGGTGTGGAAGGTGCGTTTTGATGGATGCAGGCAAACCCCAGCCAAATAAAGGGGATTGTGAGCTGCTGAAAACCGCTTTGTCTCACCCGTGCTTTCCGACAGCACACGCTTGGCTCTCCGGTCCTGCCATACAACACTGTTCCTGGTGGATATAGACAGATAATTGTTTGCTGCTGCTTTTCCCTCATCAGAGAATCCTTTCGGAGAAAGTTATCAGTAAAATGAGAGCCAAGGGACCCAGGGTTCAGCCTTCTCTTTCTGATGTTGATCCCCCGCAACCCTCGGTACTGCACAAACACCGCTACCAGATCGATGCCTTGAGTGTAGAGGGAACACCCGAGGTTGAAATTGCTCCCGGGTATTTATTCAGTCATGAACTGCAGAGGTCATTACAGCTGTGCAAAATGAGGAGGCTTTATAAAAGATTTCCTAGAAAATAATGTATAAAATCTCTACTTTAACTCACCTTATGTGCACATCCCTGGCACGTGGTGACCTTGGCATGGCCCTGCTGCTGTTTCTCAGCGTGCAGGATGGTCAGACCTGCTCTTTGGAAGGAGTTGGGGGTTTGGTAGTTTTCTGTACTCGTACTTCATTGTACAGCCCCGCGCCATATTCGCTGCTCTCTGTCAAAAATGCATGTGTTGATTACAGAGCTGTGGCTTCCTTCCTTGGGCGTCTGCGCTCTCTGCCCAGCTGCTGAGTGCCTGGCTCGTGTCAGCAGAAAAAAAGGTTGAACACGTCTGGGGAGAAGCTGTAGCAGAGTCAGGTTCAGATCTTACTGTGCCCTGGGTTGGTGATGCCATGGGACAGGTTGGCCTGCAAACAAGGCTGTGAACAGGCAGCACCCTGGATGGTCACATCAGGTCCTGGGCATCCAGGAACACAGTGGAAATGCCAGCAGGGCATGATACCGCGCAGCCATCCACGTTTTCGAAAAAAAAAAAAAAAAAAACCAAACTATCAAAAAAGGGGAAAGACGAGCTCTTCTAGAGAGGTTTTGTTTGCTCTGCTTGTATCTTTCTTCCCGCTTCCTGCTGTCCTGCTGATGGGTCACACAGCGACAGCCTGGCATGCACAGCTACCTGTCACTGCAGGAGCCAGCGCTGCCTGGTCCTGGCTGTCCTGTGTGTATGGGGGGAAAGTGGCACGTGGTTGTGTGCTGCAAATGCCAGGTTCACGCATACACACATGAGGGCTTGGGGGCTGGGGAGGGTGGGGAGGGGGCTGCTCAGATGGCTTTCTTCCTGCTGTTTCCCAAATGTCTAGCATTCAGGTGGTTGTGTTTACAAAAACCCTTCTCTCCCCATTGTGAACCTTTATGATTGCAATGTTTTGTGTGTTTTATTTCATCAGCAGTGCTCAGCTAGCACGCTGGCTACTCCTAAGTGATGCTGCAGAGAGCCAGACTGTATACCTGAGCCGGGACGCAGTGGCAGCAATGCTCCAGCCGTGCCCCTTTCTAGGAGGTGGCTCATGGTCAGCCTTGCTGTCCTCACACTCTTTCTCCAACCTGGCTTAAAGCTGGCGTTGCCTCCGCGGGGCTGGACATCTTAGAAACTTCGGTAATTCCCTCCTCTCCTCTGGAGCAGGGGGGTTCAGCAGACCCCCAGCTTTTCGGCAATTGTGGTTTCTTCTTGCAATTCCCTCCCCAGGCTCCAAACCCAGCGGTCCAGAGTCCATCGCACCGCGTTGCTGTGGTCGCTCATTGCCAGGTGAAGCGGCTTCAGCTCAGCCCTTGCAGAAGCCTGGATGTTGTTGGAGGGCTGGGAGCGTGTGCCTGCTGCGTTGTGACAGAATCAGAGGTGGCAGGGACAGATGGGCTTGGGAAACAGAGCTGGATTCATCGGCTGGCTCTGTGGTCCGTGAGGCGTGTATGCTGACAGCACCAAGGGACTCCGCAGAAGGGGACTGTTGCTTCCAACTATTGATGGATGTAGCAAAGTCTGTGAATTTTAAGCGAAGTGAAAAAGTGATTTTTATCCCCCCCCCCCCCCCCCCCCCCCCCCCAGCTGCTCCTATTGACCTTTGCTCTCCTGGTGTAAGTGGCTCTTTTTTGCCTTCAGGCCAGCAGCATGTGTGCGTAACCTCCGCTGTGCAGCCAGGAGGGGGTGGCCCATTGAGCAGGGGGGCAAGCTGGGCATCCAGAAGCTTGGGAAGTGAAGCTCTGTTGGTGATAGGCAGCTAGAATGACAAGAAAGCATGTCAGTCTCTTGGGAGAGGCTTTGACTGTCTCCAAGGATGTAGATCCCTGTAGCTCTCTGAGTTCTTGACCTCCCTCATGGTGGATTCTCTGTGTGTCAAGCTGGAATTTCCCACCTTGAGCCTTGTCTTGCCTCTGAGGGTCTGGCTCCATTGTCCTTACTCTCGCTGGGTCGCTGAAGGCAGCAGTAAGCTCTGTCCTTTGCCCTCTCTTCTGCAGGCTCATGTCCAACCCTCAGCCTCTCCTTACCCACCATATGCTCCAGCCCTGAGCCATCCTGGTGGCCTCCCCTGGAGCTGCTCCAGTATCTTCCTTGCACTGGGGAGCCCCAAACTGGAGCAGCGCTCCATGTAGAACTCCCAGGCAGTAGAGCACTTGGGAGCTTGTTTTGGAGGAAGGCTGGTTCTCCTTCAGTTCTGCCCTCCATGAGTACATAAGCAGCCTTCAGGGTGTTTTGCAAAGTGGAGGTGGACAGCGTGCAACCGCCCCGGGCAGTGTGTGACCTTCCATGCGGTGCTGCCTGCCTACAGCTTCTCTGCTGGCTGCAGGCTGTGAAGGAAAGTTACTGTGCAACTACACCCCCAGTGATTTAAACCACCATAACTAACCATATTTAATCAGCCCTTATGCCAGCTCCACTCAGCACCTAGTCCTGACAAAGAACAATGTTGTCATCTGGAAAGCGGCTGCTGGCACTTCCCCAGCTGGCATGTTTTAAACTTGTCTAAACTGGGTGCTAAGCAGCATTAAAACGTAATGATTAAACATGCCCACTCCAAGTTTTCCTGGCCACCTCCACCTCCACCTGGGAAAGCTGCCTGTGCCCTGGGAAAGCTGCTTTGGGAAGGAAGGGGGTCCGTGGGGTGCCTGCTGGCCCGCTGGGGATGGGGAGGAGAGCGTGGGCTGGGAGGGAGCTGGTCCCCCTGCTCTGGGAAGTGAGGGCAGAGCAATTTGGGAATAACGCCATCAGCACTTCTGCACTCTGGCTGTCGGGGTGGGCTGCTGGGTCAGGTCGGGGTGTCCTTCAGAGACCCCATCTCCGACTCTGCGCCCCTGACCCTGCTCCTCTGCCACCTGAGATAAGGGAGCTGGGCAGAGACAGGCAGCTCACAGACCAGAGCACGGAGCAGCCACAGACGCACTTGGAGCCACTGGAGGTGGAGGCACAAGGCGCTCGGGGGCCTGACACTGGCTCTGGTCCTCCTGGAGCCGTGCAGGCGTTGGAGGGTCCCTGACGGCTCTGGACCCCTGACCCTCTCTGCTGGGTCCAGGTGGATGTGCATGCCATCTCCAGCAGATCCGTGGTACTGGGGTTGCAACTCGGGATTTGCACCAGGACAAGGGGGCTGGGGAGACCACTTGAAGGGCCCTTGTCCAGGAAAAGCTCCCTTTTTACTTCCCTGTTTCCTTTAGGATTAAAGCCATTCATTCTCCTCGGGCTCAAAACAGAGAACGTTTGCCAGGTTTATGAGGGCTTTTAGAGAGGCTTTTAGAGAGTACATCCTATCCCTTCTTTTATAGGGCTGAGATAAGATTATCTTTGTTTTAACACCAATTAAAGCAGGAAGGGTTTATAGGATTAGGGATTTTCCATCAGAGCAACTTTGATGTCACCACTTGCTTGCTTGGTTTGCTCCTTTCCCTGCGTTAAAAGGTTGGGAGCGGTTCCCGTAATGGTTAACATACCATGCTCCCGAGGCACAGCTCTCCCAGGCAGAAGCTTTGGGAAACATTTAAACAAGACCAAACAAAGTAACAAGATGTGAAAGTCCTAAATTCTTCTGGACACCACTTGGAGAAAGCTGCCTTACCTTTTAAACAACCGCTCTTTCAGTATGTAGCGCTGCAGTGTTTGCATTTATAGAAAAAGGGCAGGCTGCTTGCCTGAAAAGCATTTTTTAAAATATCAGAATAAAATATATGATTGTGTTGTAAGGATTCTAAATCAAAACAACCAAAAAAAAAAAAAAAATCCACCCCTGCAGTCTTGCAGTCAGAGGCTGGAAAACGCATCAGTCCGCCCTCTGCACCAGAAGAAAACAAGAGGCTGAGTAAGATGACGGTGACATTTGGTGGATCTGCTGGCATGTCACTCCACAGAACTAACCTCATGGCTCGGCACCTCGCCTGGCACAGGCGGGCATTGCTCCCTGTGAGTCACCCCGGGGCTCCTGGGGCAAGGCATTTTCCCAGCACCTGAAGTTCTAGGTCCTTCCGTGCGTGCCAAGCTGCTGAGACAAGGTTTAGGGGTTGAAATTGTGCAGGAGCTGGCAGCATCCTGATCACCCTGAGTGCTGGGGCTGGGATTGCTCCAGCATCCCAGAATGGTGGATGTCAGGCTTCAGGAGAGCACTGCAGGCTGCTGAGCTTGGGCTTGGAGGTATATCCTAGAGTGCTCTTTGGGTGCCTGCAGGAATGAGGAGGTCCAAAGCATCTGCTGGCATCAGAGCTGTGCTCCTGATCTGTGGTCATATTCAGCTTCACCCAGGGATGCTGGCCTCTGGAAGTGAGCTGCAAACTGTCCCTTTGGGGCTGCAGTCACCTGTGGTCTGCAGCAGTGGGATGAGCATACAGCTCCATGGCTCCTTTGGATGGGGAAGTCCTCTCCCCTTGGCTGTCCACTGGCTCTAGCAGGAGAAATACTGGGTTATGCTCCTCAGCATCCGTACTGTGAGGATGCTGACAGCATCCGTGCTCAGGCAGGGACGTAAAGCTTCCCATTTCTCTTTAAGAGCAGGTTGGGGAGGCTGAACCAGGCTGACCAGGCAGGTAAGAAATTCCGGACGTTTCTCCCTGACAGCTGAATCCCATCACCGCTGATGGATGTGCCGCCCAGAGCAGGTCGGCGGGGGGTGGGGGGTGGGGGGGCTTGCAGGTGTGCATGCCCACAGGTGCGGGGGTCTCACCAGATGCTTGAACTTCTGAGCGGTGCTGGTGGGGAGATGACCTTGCGAACCCTGTGGAAGCCGCAGGAGGGATTTGCCGGCAAGCCCCCGGCATGAAAGCCTCTCCCAGGTGAGGGCTCAGCCCTGCTGCTGCTGCGTGGGCACCGAGAGGGGGCTGCAAGGCTTTGGATGAGGCTGTTCCCTGCCTAAGGTGGTGCTTAGCAGGGTGGTGATGCTCTTGCAGGAGAGCAGGGGTCTGTAACTGCCCGGCGTGTGCAGCAGTCGGTGTGTTGTGATGGCTATCGGTTTGTCTCGTGGTGTCCAAAAAGCTGAACCTCTGAGCCATGCGGTTTTCCTGGTCTTTGGAGCTGTTTGGGTGGCTGGGCTGAGGACAGCCCAGCTAGAAGGTTACCTTGCAGGACTTTCCAACGTGCTTTTTTCAGGCAGCTCCGAAAACAGGGCATCACCTTCCCTGCCTAGTCCTCTCCAAACCTCTGTGACACTCCGGTACTGAGGTCCTGTCACAGCCCCGTGCTGCCCCAGTGCTGCCCGGCTGCGCCTGCCCGTGGACCAGCTGAAGGGGTGGGTGAGGATGATGATGAGAAGATGTAACCTCTTCCATCAGGCAGGTGGTGGTGAGCTGCAGGCAGGCAGGTGCCGTCTGGAAGTCCTTGCCAGGAACATTTCCAAGGGGATGGTGTCTGGAGGAGCCCTGGGCTGAAGCTGGGAGGCCGATGAGGTGGCCTGGGGAGCGCTGTGGTGGGAGATGTGGGTTTTGAAGTCCTGGCACCTCCAGCTGTGAGGCCGGAGTGGCAGTGCCTGGGGGTGGTGTGACCCAGCGGATCTCCTTGAGTTGCTGGTGCCGTCGGTGGCACGGGGACCTGTCTGAAAGCCGCTAGCAATGGGAGGATGCTTTTGCAGGCCTGTGCCATCTGCTTCTGTTTCTGTCCTGTGGAGGGAGAATGACGTGGTTAAACAGGAACATTTGCGTTGTGACTTCTTCCCTTATTGACAACTCTTTAACCCATATCACAGGAGTCGGCTGAGCACCACGTTCCCCTTCAGTTAATGTCACTTAACCCTGTTTTCCTTTTTGTATTTCCATCCTCTGCTCTCCAAATGCTGTCAGAGTTGCTGGCGGTGACAGCACCTGGCAGTGGGATTAATTGCTTATCTCAAGTATGAGGTAGCAGCGTAGCCTGCTAATTAAATTTATCAGGAAGGAGAGTGGAGGACCTGTGCGGCCCCAGGAAGGATGAGTGCAGAGAGCTGACACCTAGAGAGGTCCAAGATATTCCCTCTTTCAGAGCCAGCAGGCAATTCCAGCGCCAAGTTGAAGGGGCTGGGGTGTTCCCACCTGCCTCCCGCGCTGCAGCCCGGCAAAGCAGGATTGAGTGCTCATCCCACCAGCACCAAAACATCCAGGCTGGGGAGGGGCCGTGGTAGAAGCATAAACAGGTCCAAAGGCAGTGGGCAGCATGGCTCCTTGGGGTTGTCCGGAGGCCAGCCTTTGGCTAAGGTGACAGACACCACCGTGTGAGGGCCTGGGGACAGGGAGAACCAGAGAATGGGTGACTTTTGCAGGTGAGTCAAAGCGACATCCCCTTGGGTGCAGAATGCAAAACAAAAGCTCAAGGCACGAGGGGCGGAATGGGGAAGAATACGGGAAAAGTGACAATGTCGACACGATGCCCGCCTCGTTGCATGGTTGATAAAGGGCTAAATTCAGAGCTGGTTGGAGATAATAGTCTTCTGCACAGGGCAACATCATAAATACCCACACAGACCACGAACAGCAGAGAGCTGGAAGTGATGGTGGAGGAGGCTCTGGGGTCCGACCTCCCCCTTGCAGCCATGGCATTTCTCTGCATCTGCCCCAAGGAAGGAGATCCGCCACCCCTCTGTCACCTGTCCCAGGGCTGCACCATCCTTTGGAGAAGGAGCTTTTCCTAATGTCCACTCTGAACTTGTGGGCCTTGTCCCTTGTACAGAGTCTGGCACCCTGAGAATGTTTGGGTCTGTCTTCTGCCCCCAGATAGCTGCAGTTAGATCCACCCCCCACCACCATGCCTTGGTGTGGTGGGTTGACCTTGGCTGGACACCAGGTGCCCACCAAGCCGCTCTATCACTCCCCACCTCAGCAGAACAAGGGAGCAAGAAAATAAGATGGAAAAAAAACCCCCTTGCGGGTCAAGATACAGGGAGTTTAATGAAGCAATAGCAAAAGTCACATGCGCAGAAGCGAAGGAAAACAGAAGATGCTCTTCTCTACTTCCCATTAGTGGTGATGTTCAGCCCCTTCCCGGGAAGCAGGGCTTCAGCGTGCATAGCACTTGCTCTGTGAGACAAACGCCATAAATAACGAATGCCCCCCCTTCCTCCTCCTTTCTCTTAGCTTTTCTATCTGAGCAGGCGTCATATGGCGTGGGATATCCCGCTGGTCACTTTAGGTCAGCTGTCCTGGCTGTGTCCCCTCCCAAGACCTTGCCCCCCCCACCCCCAGCCTACTGCAGGGGGGAGGTTGGAGGGGCAGCCTGGGTGCTGTGCAAGCACACGCCGGCGCCTTGTCACCCCCTTCCTGCTGCCAGCACAGGCACAGCACTTTGAGGGTGCTGTGGGGCTCAGCCAGATACACCCAGTTAAGCCATCCCAGCTCTTCCCACCTCTCCCCGTATGGCCTGTGCCCCAGGGCTGGCCATCTCGGTGACCTTCCCCTGTTCTTCCATATTGTCCTTGAACTGGACAACCCCAAACTAGCTCCAGCAGCATCCCCAGGGCCTGGCGGGGGAAGACACCTCCCTCAGTGTGTTGGCCACACTCCTGACATGGCCCAGGACATTGTTTTCTCTGGTCACCATAACAAATTGCTGACACCTCTTTGGCGTGGGGTCCAGCGAAGCCATCCCGTGGTGCATGGCCAAGGATGCTAGAAGCTTGCTTGGGGTTTGCAGGGTCATGGGGATGCCAGCAGGAGGAAGGGGGGGCTGTGGGAGAGGGCTCCCAAAAGCACTGGGAAGGGTGAGAGGCAGGAGGTGGCCAAAGCGACCAGCTCCGGGGTCCTGCAGCACCGGGGATGGGGATGCTGCCGGTATGGGGGTGTGGAGCCAGCCTGCCTGCCCCCTGCCTCCGGCCCCGCGGGGAGACGGGAGGCAGCTGGGCGATAAGGCTGGGGATTTCAGACTCCTGGCAGATCCTGACAGAGCCAGCGCTGCCTGTTTTCCATCAGCTGTTAAAAACGCCTCACTCGAGTGGAAGGAGCCTTTGCTGCCAGGAGAAACAAAGCCAGGCAAAGGGAGCCAAGGAGGACCCTTCCTCAGAGCCATTAGCACGGGCTGAAAGTGCCATTTTGGAAATTTTTATTGCACGAGAGGGATGTTTGCAGAATGGTCCAGGGTGGGCTGGGGAGGCCAGGGCAGTTTTTGAGGTAGAGGAGCCTGGCTGGAGCCTGCTCAGCTCACACTGCATTAATTAAAAAGTTGGTTAGAGAGCAGCAGTAGGACACAGGGCCAACAAACAGGGAACCCCTCTGCGGCCCCTCCTGCACGTTTGGCTGGGGACTTTTCCTTCAGGATGAGCTGCAGGATGCCCTTCTCCACCGAGCTGCCCCAGGGCAGGGGGGCTGGGAGCCTGGGTGCTGCCTCCAGCAGCAGATGCTGCAGAATTGTCCTCCCCTCCTAGATCCCTGGCACGGTCCTCCTGCAGGGGAGGGCAGGGACCCCTCAGGGGTCCTTCTCCATGGCATTCCCTTCCCAAAGCACATGCCTTCCTGGGCATGACCATCTTTCTGTGCCCTGGGAACGGGTTGATGGGACACGAGGACACGTGGTGGTGCTCAGGTGTTTCCAGCCTTGTTGGAGAGCCCTGCAACCGGTACTCATAGCAAACCCGCTGCTGGCTCTGAGCTGTACCCTCGCGAGGCAGCCATCCATGCCTACCTGCAGCAGTGAGGCAATTAAAGGTCCATATGTTTCCCGTGAACCCCTATTAGCATCCTCTGACTGGTGCTGGAGATGTGGGAACCCACCACATGGGAAGCTGCGAACAGCTCCTGCTTCAGTGGTGGGGCAGAGCCGCTGTCACAGTAATCGCCCTCCTGGGATGAAGGATGCTCTGATCAAGTAGAAATTTGTGTGCTTTCGCCGTTTCAATTCCAAGCAGGAGTTTCTAGGGATGCTCTTCCCCTGCCCTCGTTGCAAGCCTAAGGGGAAGCAGCATGTCCCGAAGCTGCTGTCACCAGAAAACTGGGGTGTCCTCGTGTCTTCCAGCCAGCGGCGAGAACATCCGTGCTGTTCAAACAGGAGGAGGGCTCGCCCCTGTGTGAAGATTGAGTTTTGATTTGCTGTTTACTCTGGAAACAAGAAATTGGGTGGATTCCAAATTAAAAGCTGTTTTCTCACCCAGAGGAAGACCTGGAGGGAACAAAACATTTTTGAACACAATGTTCATTTATTTTACTTCTGGAGGTTGTCATTACTCGAGGAAAAAAAAAAAAACCAACACCCACACAAACAACTTTGCATCAAATGTCAGTGTTTTTTTCCTGTCTTTCAACATGCTTTCAGAACATCTATCTTTGGAGAAGTTCTGCTTTTCCAGGATTATTTTATCCCATGTCAGTGTGCAGGACCTCCTGGGGAGGAAGAAAGTTGCCAAAACTTCTGGCCGCATTTTGGTGGCACATGCAAAGAGTTTTAGCATCCCAGCTTGTTATTTTTGGTGAACAGTCGTTCAACCCCCAATTTTTGCCCTGCTTTAGGAGCAGCACATGCAGAAGTATCTTAATTGCAGCCGTCAGCTTGTGCCGGGCCAAACCTGGGGAATTTTTTTATCTCTCAGGACCAGTGACTAAATCTCCACAGCATAGGCTTTTTTTTTTTTTTTTTTTTTTATGTATCTTTATCTTGATGCGGAAAGTGTTTAGGAAAGTTGTTATTTTTAAAAGAAGCCCTCAAGAAGGTGAAAGAGGCTCACGTCTTAAAACGTCTTTGATCAAATGACCCTGTATTTCACCCTGGGTGTCAGACTAGAGCAATTTTGTCTGTTGATGTTACCATATTTCAAAAATTGGTATTAGTTTGGGGACCCTGTTATCGTTTCAGCTTCAGAGCCACCATCACTCCTCTGTAATGGAGAACGCAGCCATCACCTCTCCCAACAGCCTAACACCCTCGGAGAGGGGTTTGTACTGAGGGACATGCTGGGAATAGGGTCAGAAATGGAGTCAAACACGTGGGGGGGAGGGGACAGCAAGGGTGGGAAGATCTGGGAACGCGTGGAGAAAGCAGTTTTTCAACAGGTCCTTTGACTGTAGGAGGCAGGAGGGGCTTTGCAAGCGGGGAGGCTGACGGTATTTTTCCGTAGAGCTTTTCCCATTGGAAACTCAAGGTAATTTTGAAGGAAGGGAGATGAAAACTGGAATTAAAAAAAAAAGAAAAAAAAAAAGATACTTCTCAGCAATAGCTCTTTATTACAGCAACCCCGAGTGTATGTTTTTCCCAGGCTGTTTTTCTGATCTGCCTCATTCCTGAAAGCCTTGGCAGCCAACTAAAGTAGAAGTTTGTTTAACTCGTTTCAGTGCAGAAACCACCTGCCACCCCCCAGGCTTTTCACGCTGCACAAGAATTAGCAGCGGCGGAAAGTCGCAACCAAGAGCAATCCCCAAGAACCTCGCCGAGAAACGCTTAGAGCTGAGCTTTTCCTTCGGCATCGGTGATCCCCTGACTTGGAAGGACTTTCTGGTGTTTAAAGCTCTGCAGGGGTATTTTCAGCCACCTGTGCCGTATCTGTTAATACTGTGTTTCACGCTCCGGTCCAGCCTTCAGCACCCATCTGCTGCAGGCACCAGGCACCCCCGTGCCACCCTCGCCCACCCTGCCGGGCTGAAGACGCGCCTTTTTGAGCAGCTGTTGCTGATGGAGCATCTTCTTCATCTGTGAGTGGCTTAGGTGGCCGAGCCCCGGTGGAGGTGGACGCCAGCACGCAGAAGTCGTGGCAGAAGTGACAATTTGCTTGTGATACGGAGTGATGGAGACAGACTGGCTGTGGAGGGTTGCAAAAGGTCCTTATGAGACGGCGTGGCCGGGAAATGAGGAGGCAATTGGGATTCTATAGACGTGAGGTGATGGAAATGGGAGAAAACAACCCAATTTCACGTACACCTGCACAGAGATGCTGGGCTGTGAGTTGGCTTGTTGTCTCTCAGGAACAAAGCCTCGGGGCTCTAATAATCCAGTTGATACACTGGTGGTTAACTAATAATCCAGACATTGCTAATTATGCGGAAAGAGCAGAGAACAAAATAGTGCATGTTGTTATTTACAATTTATACAAACAACGTATATGCAATTTATAAAACCAATTTATTATTGTTATATGTTGTCGCACAAACTTGCATCATGCAGCTTGTCTGTTTGTGCGACCCTAGGGGTCACAGGGAAGGTGGGTGGCGATGGAGTGTTCGCTGCCAGTGCAAGTGTGCGATTGCATCAAATGAAGCAGCAGCCGGCAGCTTCAAAGCAGCCAGCAGTGGATTCTTCATGCAGCGCAGAATTATACCACAGGGCTCTCTGCTGCAGGATAAAACGGGTGCAAAACATTTGCATGGAATAATAATAATAATAATAAAAATAAATAATAATAATAATAATAAAATAGCAATAATAATGATGATGATGATGATGATGATGATGATGATGATGATGATGATGATGATGGGTAACTTAGTGGAAGAATTATCCCACCGGGGATATTAAATGCAGAGAGCCTGCCCCTTAGAAAGTCCCTGAGCTATAAGTTGTTGGAGGGTGGCTTGAAGGTATGTGGCCAGTGTGCTTCTGGCTCGTGACATGCTCCTTGGGTGGCCGCTGTTGGGGGGAGCATCCTGGTGACTGCGGACCTTTGGTCTGACTTAGTCGAGCCACTTGCATCTCCTGAGGTGCCAGTGGCTAAAAACCCCCTTTGCATTCGTAAGACTCCTCGAGTGGACCCTGGTCGGCACTCGCGGTCAGGGACGGGGCTGGGGAGCTGTGTCGCCGTCGCTGCAGGCAGCGCGAGCAGCAGTGCCTGCCTCCTCGGAGCCTTCGAACCAGCTGCTCCTTCTCCACTTTGTTTATTTCAAATTGTCAGGTTTTGGCTTTAGACTCTGCAAAACCCCGAAGGGTGTTTTCTGGCAGCTCTGCCAGGCTCTGGGCATCCCCGCCAGCCCCTGTCCTCACTGCTTACCGCTGCTCTTGGTTCTCTTCCAGGCTGCCCGTCAGGGACATTTAAGGCCAGCCAAGGGGATGAAGGATGCGTCCACTGCCCGATTAACAGCCGGACGACTTCAGAAGGGGCCACTAACTGCGTGTGCCGAAACGGATATTACCGGGCAGATGCCGATCCTGTTGACATGCCGTGCACCAGTATGTGGGCTCCAGGCAACTGGGGAGGGGCTGCACGTGGCTGGGAAAGGAGATGCTCATTAGTCAAAGCACTGAGGGATGCTTAACAAAGGCATCTGTCTCAGTGGGATTTTGGAGGAGGCCGGGGGGCTCGGAGCACCTTGTCCAGAGGAGCCGTGCAGGCGTGGGTCTGTCTTACCTTACAAACACTGTGCATATAAAAAGGACATAAATTTGGGTTGTTTTGTGCTGTTCTAGGCAGCGGGAGGACTGCACTCTGGGGCTGTACCCAGATGAGAAGATCTGCCTGTTGGCATGCAGGAGATCAGTGCAAAGGCCAGGAATCAGAAACACTACAAAGTATAATTGGTAAATTTTGCCAGGGATGCCACGTAATCAAATTAGCTTGGGTTAAGAGGACAGGTTTTGTTGCTGCTCTTGCCTTTGGCTGCCCAGCTTGCTCCACACGTCCCCAACAGCAAGAGAAGCACCCAGCTCGGCATGTGCCTGCTGCAGAGTCCTGTCGGGGATGGGGAACAGGAGGGGGTGCAGTTGGTCCCATAGCAATGAGCAGGGCTCCAGCTCTTACACCTTTCTGTCTGTTCCCTTTACAGCCATCCCGTCTGCCCCCCAGGCCGTCATCTCCAGCGTGAACGAGACCTCGCTGATGCTGGAGTGGACCCCGCCGCGGGACTCGGGGGGCCGGGAGGACCTGGTGTACAACATCATCTGCAAGAGCTGTGGCTCCGGCCGTGGGGCGTGCACGCGCTGTGGGGACAACGTGCAATTCGCCCCCCGCCAGCTGGGCCTGACGGAGCCCCGCATCTACATCAGCGACCTGCTGGCCCATACCCAGTACACCTTTGAGATCCAGGCGGTGAACGGCGTCACCGACCAGAGTCCCTTCTCCCCACAGTTTGCGTCAGTGAACATCACCACCAACCAGGCTGGTAAGTGTCTCCCAGCAGACCTTTCCTGAAGGGTGGTGGTGGTGGTGGACGGAGAGCTCCTGCTCAAGAGGTGCTGGGTGAAACCCCATGGGCTGAACAGGGCTTGAAGGGGAGAAGAGGTGGGCTGAGATGGTGGTGCTGCTTGCTCTGTCACGCTGGGGATGACTAAAGTGCATGGGCCTGGCAATTCCTGGATGAATCCCAAACCTTGGGTGTGAAAAAAGTCCCTTATTTCCATGAAAAGCTGGCCCGTGCCCCAAGGCAGAGCTGCCCTCCCTGTCACCACAGCAGAGCAGCTCATGTCGCACCCCCAGATGTGGCAGTATCCCTGTCTGGTGATGGGTGCGTGGCTGTTCCTGAGGTTGTTGCCTTGGAGCATCAGTTGCATGCACTGTCGGGGTGTTGCAGATGTAGCAACGGAGGAGGTAAAGCAGGATCAGCTCCAGCATTTTGACACAAGCTGCCATCTCTGCTCCAACTGCAGAGAAAGCCAGGACGGGCTGTAGAAGCAAATGAAAGCTGCGCAGAAGAGGGGCTGGGGGCTGGTTACACAGGATGGCCATCTGGAAATCTGCTCCAGTTCCTGTGCCACTGCAGAGTCACCTTAGTGAAGCCAACCAAGCCTGTGCTGGCCTGGGGGGTTGCGTCGCTCCCCCTGTGCAGGGTGGCTTTGCTGGGGGGAAGGGCTGCGTCAGGTAGGGCTGCTCCTCCAAGGGTCCCCAGCAGCCCCCCAGCAGCAGCTGTGCCGGTGGCAGGATGCCCCACAGAACTGCTGGTCAGGGGCAGCTCCCCCCCCACCTGGAAGCCATCTGGAGCTGGGGCTGGGGCTTTGCTGCAGCTGATGGCGCGCTGGAAGCGTGCCAGCGAGGTACAAGCATGCGTGGGAGCAAACAAGTTTCTGTGGTCCCTCTGAGCGCTGCCGCGAGTGTGTGGGGTTGTGCAAACGTGCCCCGGGCTGCCCTGGACGCTGCGTGACCTTCAAGAGCGAATTTGGCAGTCGTGGATGGTTGCGTTGGCAGTGAATTGCCAGGGAGCCATGGGGGGGGGCTGGCTGCGGGGGGCAGGAGGCGTTTGCTCTGGGGGAAAGCAGCGGTGGTGCAGGTGGGCATCACTTGGTGGGGCAGGCAGAGCAGCGCAGCAGAGGTGACCTGCCAAAATGTCGTGGGTGCACGTCAACCAGCAGAATGGCCTCCGATCTCCAGTTAGCGCGGGAGCGGCAGGGTCACGGTGTTCTCGGTGCCGTGCCACAGCCTCCCAAGGCAGGTTCAGCGTGGCGGTGGGCTGTGGTTTGACTGCTGCACGTGAGGAGGGGAGAGGAGCTGGTCTGGGACTGTGACCGGTCGCAGCTTCCTTTAGAGGTGGCTGATGGAGATGAGGTGGGTGCAGTGCTCTGCCTGGGGCTGGGAAGGGGCTCTGCACCCTGCAGCGTGGTCCCACGCTATAAACCAGCTACTTACTGCTCAGATTTTGCACTTTGCAGTTATGCGGCGTGCTTCTTACCTTCCTATACTGCCTGCGGCTACTTCCACCTTAGCAAAACCGGAGAGCTGAGTTTCAGGTGAATCCTTTTCAGTCCCCTGGATCCACCTCTTTGTGTTTTCCTTGTTTGACACTCCTTTATTATCAGGGCTCACACTTCTCAGCCTGTGTGATGTCTCTCTTAATGTATCTATTCATTAGCACTAAACAGTAACTGTCTGCTTGCTAATTCCTCTGTAATTAGAGGCTCTGAATTCTTCTGCTTACACTTGGCACCGCCTGGCAGCCTTGATGTAGATCATTAGCAGTTGGTAACAGAAGCTGCAGACACAAAGGCAGAGCTGGGACAGGAGAATGGAGGGTGTTGTGGGGAGGGAGGGGAGGGATGAGCCTGGGGAAGCGACATTACAGTCTCCTCTGCCTTTGCTCTGGGCTGAGCAGCCAGCTGGGGCTCCATCTCAGCCAGAGCAGAAGACCAAATACGTGATCGGTTGTGCTCCTGCCACAGCAAGCCCATGGTGTCCCTGCAAAGCATCCGCTACGCTGGCCTTCAGGGACCTCCCAGCCCCGAAGAAAGCAAAGCAAAATTACCCTGCTTCACCCACGGATAAATGGAGCTGCTGGGGGACCACCTGTGCTTGGTGCTTTGGGGGCTGAGGAGAGATGCCACATCACCAGCAGCATCTTTTGGCCTTCAGCATCCCAGGAAAAAGCTGTTGTGAGAAGGAGTCGGACAACAATCCCCACAGAACAGCCAGCGGGCAGGTGCTGAGTGTGGCCGGAGGAATGGCACTGGGGGGTGCGATGGTGGGGTGACCACCATCCCACAGTGCAAATATGAGATCGAAGAAGGTGACACAACGTTCACCTTGTTCTCCCAAAGATGCTGCAGTTGTCGCTGCTGTACCCCTCTCCACTGAGGTCTGGGTTTCACTGCAATGGCCTTTACATCAACATAACTGGTTTTGGTGTTGTGGTAGCAGGACATTTCTCCTCGTGGATGCACAGGTGGCTGGTAGCTTCTGTCAAGGGAAAATATGAGGTAATTAGACCAAGGTGATCCCTTTCTTGCTATAAGGTGGCTTTCCAGAATGTGGATCTTCCCTCAGCTCTTTGTGGAAACCTCTACATTCTTCATCAGACTTTTTGGAACTGGATATTGTACTCAGTAGCAGCTCTACTGCAGATAAACTACTTCCCTTGCTGTTTTCGCTGTTCCCTTACACATCCAAGTGTAAGGTGCTACCTCACTCAGCCACGCAGGCAGCTTTGACCCTCCCTGGCAGCTGTTGTCTTGGTCAGATGCTGCTTTCCTCAAATCACTCTCCCGTTCTGCAAGCAATACCTGCATTTTGGGTTCTAGACCCCAGCACAACCTTATAATCACTTTTCACGTTGTAGCTGCAATTAAATTCACCCCTAATGTCTTCACCAGCAGGCTCAGCCAGCCCAGCTCTCTCCATGTCTCCTAAGCTCTGTGCCACAGGCTGCCTTGGTCACCCTTGGCTGGATCCTCTGCAGTTCCTCCTGGACCCATGGCCCTGGGTTCTCCATTGACCAAGTTGATGTTGGCCTTAGACCAGCCAGGTTGGTGCTGAATCACAGAACCATTCAGGTTGGAAAAGACCTTTAAGCTCACCAAGTCCACCCGTTACCCCAGCACTGCCAAGCCCACCTCTAAGCCATGTCCCTGAGCGCCGCATCCATGTGGTTTTTAGACACCTCCAGGGATGGTGACTCCACCGCCTCCCTGGGCAGCCTGTGCCGGGGCTTCACCACCCGTTTGGTGAAGACATTTTCCCTCATATCCCGTATAAACCCGCCCTGGTGCACTCGAGCCCGCTCCCTCTTGTCCTGTCACTTGTTATTGGGGAAAAGGGACCGACCCCCCCTGCCTACAGCCCCTGTCAGGCAGCTGTAGGGAGCGATCAGGTCCCCCCCGAGCCCCCTCCTCTCCAGGCTGAGCCCCCCCCAGCTCCTTCAGATGCTCCCCATCAGCCTGGTGCCCCAGCCCCTTCCCCAGCCCCATTGCCTGTCTCTGGACATGCTCCAGCCCCTCAGCATCCCTCTTGAACTGAGGGGCCCAAAACTGAACCCAGGATTCAAGGTGCAGCCTCACCACTGCCCAGTACAGGGGGACAATCACTGCCCTGGTCCTGCTGGCCACACTGTTTCAGACACAAGCCAGGGTGCTGCTGGCCTCCTTGGCCACCTGGGCACACCGCTGGCTCATGCTCAGCCTGTGACCTTCCGACTCCCCAGGTTTACCCTTCGCATGTCTCTGTAACGGTGTCATCTTTTCCGTCCCACCACCAAAGCAATGGGTGGCCCAGGCAGCGTGGTGCCGAGGGGCGTCCCAAGGGACATGCCACCGCTCTTCTTGGGAGAAGGCTGGTCAAAAGAGGGTGGCCAGCCTGTGCTTGGACACAGTTTCCTGGATTTTTCTCTTGCAGTGAGTGCCCTAAAAAGACCAAAGGTGTTTAACCTCCAGAAGGGCAGGTTTTGTTAGAACCGGAGGTGTGATGCTTCCCTTTTCAAAGTGCAGAGAATGAGAAAGGACCAAGACCAGCAGAACAGAAATAAAGAGAGCTTGGAATAAACATCCCCTTAACACCACCTCCTTGCTCCCCAGTCTGTCTTCAGCCAACTGGAATTTACCCCTTCCAGCAAACTGCGTGATTCCCACTGCCTTCCTAGGAAATACCTTCTGTCACCTCCGAGGCCAGGTTGTGTTTTCTCTCTGCTCTTCTCAGCAGGCTTCTTCTTGACCTCCAGCTCCATCTTGTGCATCTCCCGATGCACCCTCCACTTGCCTGCTTATTGCACCCTGCTGCTGAGTGGCATCTCTCCCCCAAAGCTCAGCAGCAATCCCAGGAGGGAGATCCAGGATTTGCCATCGTACACAGGCAGTCCTGCCTTCAGGGACCATGATGCGGCCAAAGAAAACATCGCACAGAGACCGGGTGCCACCAAAAGCCTTTTCTCAGCCGTGCCAGAGCAAAAGATTCATGCCAAGAGGGTGGTTGAGAGCCATGCCAGCATCTCAAGAGGGAAGGAGCAGGAGAGAAGCCAGGGGTCAAGGAGCTGAGCACGGCCCCACGCTTGGGATAATGACACTTGACTAATTGAAAGCCATGTCAGGCATCAACCCTCTTGCTGGTGACAACGCGCAGCCCCTGATTCCAAATTTGCGGCCATTCTTTGGGGAGGAGCTGGGAGGGGAGGGAGTCTCGGTGCTGCGAGGATTTGTAGGCTCCATCTGCGCCCTGGGTAGGCTGAGTGCCCTGGGAAAGAAGGGAGAGGGCTGCTTGGGCAGGGCTGACAGGCAGCGCATGGGAAGGGCATCTTTTGGTAGCAGGCTGTGGCTTCTGTGATCTGAGCAGGGAGGAAATAAGCCCCGGGCTCTGCGTTATCCGGAGACAAATTCGTGGACCTCCCAGTGATGGGGGAAAGAGACCATCCTGGTTTGGGGGAACATAGCCCTGTTTGTGAGTGACTCTGGTGTCGCACAGGATAAGGAGGGAGGATTAACTCTGATGTCAGAGGCTCTTGGCTGCAAGCAGAGCCAAAAAGAGCCATACGGCTGATACAGCATGAGTACCAGCTCGGGTGCGACAGAGGAAACCAATGCACTGTCCTGATAAACCCATCAGGAGCAGCATCCGCAGCGGCAGAGTTTACTGGCACAATTTCTCCCTCTCTATGGATCCAGATAACTTGTTGTGATTATTTGCATTATTATTCTGGGTGGCGTTTTACAGCAGTATGTCGCGACATGGGTCCTTTGGCCGGGGAGATGTGCAGCTTCATGCCTGTGCACCAGGGTCGTGCCAGACATCTGGAGGGTGGAAGTTTCTGCTTGGTGGTGGCTATCGCAGCCCAGGCACTGGCATCCCACCCAGGCAGGTGTTTTTGGACAGGGCTGTCCCGACAAGACTCAGAGGGTTCCTGCGAGCCCAGGGACAGCTGAATGTTTCAGTGGCCCGAAGCAAACATGTGGGCCGTGGCTCTGCTCTGCTGTGGATGTCCTGTGACTGGGCTGAGACCAGTCTGGTCCTTACACAAAGGCTGGGGAGTTCAGTGGTGAAGCACAGGTGGGACAGATCCTGGGAAGTGCAAAGCACCAGAAGGGGATGATTTTTCCCTCACCTTCAGCCAAAAAAGTCTATCCCTTGCAGCCGTTATCCATGTGCTTTACTGTCGGATGCAACAGGGAGTATGGAGGGATCAGGGGGAGAAGGGTGAGGAGGCAGGAGTGGAGGTAGCATCACACCAAGGTGAAGGTGTGACGCTGGTAGGGACGGTGCTTCTCACCAGCCATCGAGGCTGCCATTTGCTTGTCACATCAGTTATGCTCAGGCTAGACAGAGAGGGGAGAGCTGTATTGCCCGGGGCACACGGACTCTTGCTTTTGTCTTCTCACTTTAATTTTGCGTCAGAAGATCTGGCTGGCGTCCTGCTTCGGAAGGATGTGTGGCAGTGGGCTGTGCTCCGCCGGGCGCAGGTAGCGAGTCATGGCATCTCCTCTGTCCCCCTGTGCTGCTCTCAGCCGTGCCTGAGCTGGCTGCGGTCAGGAACTCCTTGTCTATGAAACAACCACCTGGGAAAGCCTTTGCAGAAATCCCCTTGAGGAGCTGGAATAAGCCTTCCAGACCTTAAAAGCTGAGGGTATCTGTTCCTTGTTGCCTTCAAGCGTAAAAGGCAGGAGACTGTAGCATTTCAGCATCTCAGACCTCTCACCCACCCACCCACCCATGGCACAGCTGCTGCCAGCACTACCTCAGGGCATCCGTGGCTTTGCATAGACAATTATGGGTAATCTCCAAAGGCAGAGGTCTCCCTGCATTCCCAGTGATGTGTCCCAGAGCTGCACCCACTACCCTCCATGAGGGAACTTTTCCCAATCTCCAACTTGAACCTCCCAAGCTGTGATTTATGGCCATTGGTCTTTGTTATATTAAGTTTCAAAGGTTCAAGCCAAGAGATGGTTTGGATCAGCCTACACATCAATTATCCTCTCATTTAGTCCTGTCTTTGGCTAGAGCATCTTTCAGAAAGGCAACCAGTCTTGACGTGAGATATCAAGAAACATCAGGTCCTTGTGCACGAGTCTGTGTAGCTTGTTCTTGCTTTTTTTTTCCAATGAGTTCACTGATTTTCTAAGGAAATGCAGTAGACGTTGCCTGTCTGGACACAAGTAAAACATTTGATTTGGAAATCTACTAATAAAGCTGGAAGTCTGTCCAGGAACTGCCATTTAGGAGACCATTCCCACCCAAACGGGGAAGCCTGAGGCTGAACTGAGGTGATGCGCTGATTCAAAATCTGGTGGGGTATTTCTTGTGCAGGAAACTGTGCTACCTCCACAAAGACACTGAGAGGTGGAATAACAGTATCAGGGTGAAATTCCACAAGGGAAGGCAGCTGAGGAGGACCTGGTGGCAGACCATGGGAAGAGGACAACTCTCCAGTATGAAAAGCTGGTGGAAAAACAAGATGTGCAAGATTGTTGCCTCAAGCAAGTTCGCCAGCTGTAGCAAGGTCTCACTGCCATTACACGAAGCTTGGGTGGACTTTGGTCCAGTCATCGTGTGCACACCTGATTGTCCCCATTGGAGAGAGCTGGGCTGATGGTAGCAGGCAGAGAAAGGCTGGCAGGGTGAGCAGAACGTGGGAGAGCCCACGTTAGAGAGGAGACCAAAGAGGCACTGTGTGTAAAGGGGATTTATTTGCTGCCCGTGATGATGTGCTGGGCTGGAGGGATACTAGAAAGGGAGGAGAGTTATTAAAGCAGAAGGACAAGAGCAGATGGTACAGAGTGGCCGGTGATAGCATTTCGGTGGAGAAGCAGAAATTTCCTGAGCTGTGGAGCCGTCTCCCACCTGGAGGAGCCAGGGCAAAGCCCCTTTGCCTGTGTGACAGAGCAAGGAGTGTGTCAGCTGTAGACTGTTCCTGAGGTCCCGTAAATCCCAGGTTTCTTCTTTTGGGGACTTCACTGGCTGTGTTTCTGTGACCATTCAGCCTGCTCCCAGGCTCCAGAGCCTCCTGAAACCTTGACATCTCCAAGGCTGTTTCTCTTACCTAGCATTAACAGCCAGACCCCACACGGACCCTGGTAACCATCCTGCCCCCGCAGGCTGCCTTCTGTCCTTCTTCTCTTTCCTCCACCCCCAGCTCCCACCTTCACCTTACCTGTCTCCTACACATGGTGGCCACCAAAAGCTGATGCAGCTTGACATTTGCCCCCCTCCTCCTCTCACTTGCTGGTCCAGCCTGTTGCCTTCGCTGCGCCCCCCCAGCTTGCAGCCACCAGCGGTGGGTGCCTAGGAGAAACCCCCCCATGCCCAAGCCCCTTCTCTGCCCACTGGAGACCATCTGCAGCCAGGGCTCCCAGATGGTAGGAGCTTTGTCAGCTGCTGGCTCTTCAGGGCTCCTCTTCCCACCCCTGCGGTGGGCAGTTGGGGGGATGTTGGCAGCGCAGGCTGCAGAGCTTTCCTAGCAGATGCCCTTCTCTGCCCGCTACCAGCTCTGCGGGCTCCTCCGCCTGCTGACACCCCGGCATCCCTCTTGCATAAATTACTACGTGAGTTTGAGGATCATTTTTTTCCCACACCTGCCTGGGGCTTCACAAACCTGTTCCGATGCATCTGGAGCTGACTTTGGGCAGAAAACAAAAGCCCATCCGTGATAGATGGGGTGGAAAGTCCCTTCTGGTGAACTCCGTGCCTCCATCCCTGCTGTGTGCGAGTGCTGGGAGCTGCTCAGGAGCTCACCTTTTGCTTCTGCGTTCAGGCGGGGTGATTTATCTTTACTGCTGCACTTGGCAAACACAGCCCACAGTGCTAATTGCCTCGCTTGCTCACAAAGCGCCCAGCGCCAGCGCTTGGGCAGGTGGAGATGCTGGAGGCAGGTAGGCAAGGCTGCAGGCACACGGGAGGCCAGTTTCAGGGTCGCAGTGCTTGAACAGCTGAACATACACTTGGGGGGGTGGTGATGCTGCTTAGTGGTGTGTTTATGTGGACGGTAATAGATGGTTGTAGCAAATTGGGTTAATGCAGCCGGCTGGTCGGTTGTCCCTGGGTCCATCTCTGTGATTTAGGAGTCCCCTCTGTGTGTCAAATGATGAGTCTCTTCTGGCTTGGTTCAAGCAGCAAGATCCTCGCTGTGCCTGTCTCACTGCAGCCCGGGCCATGTTCATCACTGCCACTGGCAAGTGTGCAGGAGGCTGCTGCATTGGTAGGGCTGGGTAGGAAATGCTCTTCCCAAGAAAAAGCCCTGATATTTCCAAAATTCCACACACACACACACACACAAAGGGAGGCCAGCCTGGTGGAATCAACCGTGAAAGAGAGCAAGGGAACAAGTTCAGTCTCAAATCAGCAAGACTCAGTGGGTCCAAGGGGATGCTCTGCAGCAGGCGTCATCATTCTTTCAGGAAATATTTATCTGATCTAAGTTTTCTGGTTTTGAAATTTCAGAATCAGTGTGTTCCTAAGAACCGTTTTGGTTGCCACTAATTGGCAATTTCTGGGAGAGTAATATTTCATTGCAAATCTGAGGGGCAAGCTGGAGGGATGGGGGCTGGCTCCTGCCAGCGCTCCTGCTTCCCACCAGCTTTTTCCTGATAACATCGTTTTGATCGGGAGCGGACGAGGTTTCCATGTAGAGAGGGGGTCAGGAGGTGAGCATGACCTTGGCACTGAACAGCCTCCAACCCACTCCAGCAGGCTTCGTGCTGGGATGCTGGGATCCTCCGGAGCACCTCCTCTCAGCGCCGAGAACAAAGTCCTGCCCTCCTCCACAGGCAGGATGGCATCACGCGAATGAAGGCTGCAGACTCAATTAAACAAAGCATAAAGACAGCCAAACGCCTTCGTCTGCCCGGGCCAAGTCACTGGGCTGCTTTTAGGAACTGCTTTAAAGGCTGTAATCTACACCAAAGCCTTCGTTGATTCAAATGGGGCCAGAGCCAGGACCAGCTTTGGATGCTTTGCCGTGTTTTTAAGATTTTCCAGCGTTTGTAGTTACACACTCAAGGGGCTGGAGGCTGGGCCCACAGGGAAATTTTCCAGATGCTCAACACACACACACACACAGAGCGTGGGTACCAGCCTGGTGGGCCTGCCTTGCCAGGAACCTGGGAAACAAAGATCTCACAGGCTGTAAACCACCAGTTTTTTAGAGCTCTAGCAAGTCTGCTGAACATCCCGGACCTGAGGCTTTTGGTGCTTTGAGGGTGAATGTTTGTGAAAGAGCCCTCGTGCTGTTGTCCCTGTGATGCTGCATTGCTTTCCTGGGCTTCTGCTGGAGGTAATTGGTTTGAAAACTGTGTGGCTTCACAGGGGGGGACACTGGGGAAGAATCTGAGTGGTCAAACTTTTTAACAGTCCAAGCAATAGTGAACCCTTTTAGCAAGAGAGGGTCACTGCTGCTGGAGGCGCTTCTGGGGGTCTCCAGCCTGACCTTCTGTGCAGAGGGAGGTCACCAGGGTGGTGGCAATGTTGAGGGCATATCGGGAACAGCTTCCCTTTCTCATCTGGATATTCCTTGCTATGGTGTTCTCAGTGCTTACATTGGAGGAGGGCATCCCAAATTCAGACCCGTTCTGCAGGGGGGCCTGAAAGCCTGGATGCTTAAATGGCAGGTGGGAGCTTCACCTGGAGAAGCAAAAAGTGGGCAAGGTTTTAACCAAAGAAGTCAGTTTTCCGTCCGATACCCACATGCATTTGGACTCTGGGCTGGGTAAGAGCATGAAGAACTGGGGCTTTGAGGTCAGTGATGGGACCTGGCTTGGGGACAGCGGGACCGTTGCACAGTGACAGCCACCTGCTGGGGACCGTGTGGGACTGGGATGCCCTGGGGCAAGCAGGGAGGGCTGACTGGGGCTGGGTGTCCCTTGGGTGAGGTACTGGCGCAAGACATCCAGGTCCGTGGGGAAATGCAGTGAGTTGTCCTGGCTTTCCACCCTGCCCATGCTTGAGAAGCAGAGGTCATCTAAGCCCTGCATGCCTTGCGTGCTCCTGCCATTTCAGGCACACTGGGTTTTGGGTGCTGCTGGAGCCTGGATCCCAGCCTAGATGCCTCCAGGCCCTGTGGCTGGCTTCAAGGTCAAGGAATCCCTTGCTCTGTGACAGCACCATCTTTGCCGCTGCACAGCATCACCCTTTCGTCTGGCTGGAGCGAGCTGCTGGTGTTATGCAGGGCTTGAAGCGCAGGAGGAGCTCTGGGACCTCTGGGGAGCCCTGTACTGAGGGGTGTCCTGCTCTGGTCCCACGGGGGATGCTCTGGTCCCACAGGGGATCCTGTTCCCCGTGTAGTTCTCATGTGTTGGAGCTCCTTGGGTCACGCAGTGAGGCTGAGTTCCCGGGTGAAGGTAGTGGGAGAGAAACTTGCCCACTTAACCCTCGGTTTTCCAGATCTCTCTCCCCGTTTGCAGGGCAGTTGCAGGCATCCCCTGCCAGATGCTCTGTCAGCAACTTTCTCCCCCACATCTCCCCGTTTACTGCCCCGTCCCGTGGCCTCTGGACTAGCTGATGCCTTGCAGCATCACGGTGCATTTCCCTGCCACTCCGTCTTCAGGCAGGGTCATGCAGTTAATCCTGACCCCGGATCACAGCCGCTTCTGCATGTGGGTAATTGAAAATGCCAGAATTCCCTGCTGACTCTCCTGTAATAAAAGCAGTTCCCGCCGTCCGGTAACCTGATGCTCCGGGGACCAGGATCTGTCAGGAGGGCTCTGAGGAGATGCTGGAAAACTCCCAGCTGTTCTTTTTTTTTTTTCTTTTCTTTTTTTTTTCTTTTTTTTCTTTTTTTTTTTTTCCCCCTGGGTAATTTCAGTGTTGCTGGGGAGACGCCATGGGCCGGGTTGGCTTTGCTCTCTCTCTGTCAAGAGTGTTTTCCAGAGCAAATGTTGACTTTGTCTGACATGACATGGGTTAGTGGTATTAAAGTGATCAGAGATAGAGGTTTTGCTGCCCGTAACCTGACTCTTCCAGCTAAGCCAGCAGAGGAATGGAGACACTTTGATTATACTGGGATCTCAATAGCCCTGACCCGCTGGCAGGCAGGGAGGGAAAAGCTGAGCCTGGTGGGGCTGGCAGGTGAAGGAGGCGGGGGGCTAACTGCAAAACAGGGGGCAGATTGCAATCGGGGAGCGTTTCAAATGAGTATAAAGACCATGAAAGAGAAGCTGTGGAGAGATCCTGGTGTCCCCCAGCAGGCGGTCCAGAGGCTGGAGCCACACAGTCCTACTGAACATTCCCATCAGATGACCAGGGAGCAGGACAGGAGATGCTGCCTGGGGAGTCTGAGACCCTGGGCTCCCCCTGTAGTGTTGCTCTGGCTGCTGGTGGTGTCTCGTTCGATTTTATTCCCTTTACAGCAGCAATCCAGCTTCCCAGCCTGTGCAGTGTGACCTTCCACGGCTTCACAGCAGCACCAGGGCTCTAGAGGCTCTGAAGTGGCCCTGAAGTGCTGTGGACATCATCTGGTGTAGCTGGAGATGGGCTTGTTCCACAGCATCATGTCACTGAGTCAGACCTACGAAAAACCGGTGGCAGCAGCCACTGGCAGTTGTGGTGGCCCAAGAGTCAGGACCTGACGCAGAAAATAGGCTGGTGCTATCAAAGTCTGGTAGAAATAGGATGCTTGTAGCCCTGATGGGTCCTTTGGGATGGGATGAAGCAGCACGCATGAGGGACCAGACTGTCATGGGGTTATGTTGCTCAGCATCTACAAGGAAGATGCTTCCTTGTTCTCCTCTTAAGTGTGTCCCCACACACTCATGTCTTTATTTGTGGTCTTTGTGTGCTGAAAAGGTAGGGGTGGGATAGGAGGGAGGCGACTCTTGGTAATATTGAAAAAGCAGGGCTGGGAGAAAGGTGACAGCCCCCAGATAGACGCTTTTGCTGTCTGAATAAAAGCAGCAGCTGCCCCAGCAGATGTCCTGAGGACTCCTGGCCATCTTGGGCCAGGCTGAGAAAACCTGGTGTCATGGGGATGGGTTGGAGAAAGAAGCACATGAGCTTCCTGAGGAAGCCTCTGAACAGCACAACTCAGAGGTGTAAAACCACCGAGGAAGATGGGCCTATTTATTTCTCGTTCACCTAATACAATTCTTCATTGTGTGATGCCCCCCTACTGTGTTTTGTCAGTTTTTTTCATAATGAATTGCCCTAAGCTTCACATAACAGTTTCACCAATTACACTAATTTGGGATGCGTCTCGGATCTCTCACCCCGCTTCCAGCAGGACACAGGGGGGTTATAGGGAACACAGACACAGACTGGGTCTGGAGGCGTTTGTTCTGACCCTGCATCAGCCAGGAGTGAAGGAAGCAGCAGTTCTCTCCTCCCTTCCCTGAGCTGGGGGGGGAAACAGTTAAAAACAGATGGTGAAGGTGCAGAATGGAGAGGGAACAGCAGCTCTGAGGACTGGGCTGAGTCAGAGGGGTGTTGTGGGGGACACACTCGGAGGAATATCAAACCTGAGCGAGGAGGAGGATGCTGTCTCTGCAATTACGAGGGATGGGTACGGGCTACTGAGAGCAGTTGGGAGGTTTCTGTTTGAAAAAGAGGTTAACAAAAAATTGCAAAAGGTTCAGAAGTCATCAGGTTGAAATGTGGGCTGATGAGTCTGTGAAGCACTCAAGAAGCTCGGTCAACTTAGTTAACAGAAAAAGAAGACAAAAGGATTTTCGTGATCTTTCAGTTCTTCCATGAGGACAGGATTCTGTTTCTAGACTCGTCCTTCATTTAGCTAGCAAAACCAGAAAGGTTCCAGCAGTTGGAAGCTGAAGTCCATAAATTTCAACCTGAAAATAATATGTGCATTTTAGAACAGAGCAGGTAACTACGAGGAAAACCTCCCCAGAGGCATGGTGGGCTCATCATAATTTGAAGTCCTTGAAGAAGATGGGATGTCTTTCTATAACATATGCAGGAGGGTCAACCACAAGCGTTTCAGCTGTATTTAACTTGCTGCCTGGGTTCTGTTGCCAGTGCAGATGTTCAGGCCTGGGTGTTGCTGTAGCTTTTCCCAATTTTCGGCAAAGTTGACATGTTCTTGTGCTGTCTTGTCAAGCCACCCTGGATTTTGCAGTCAGCGTGACCTTCTTTCAGGTATTGCTGCAATTAGAAAGCACCTGTTTCTGCTGGAAAACTCAGATTTCTTTCCTTCTTGTCTTCTTCCCGTAATCTTTTTTTTTTTGTCATTTTCAGCAGGCAAGCCAAAAAGAAGGAACTATTTGGTGTGGAAATAAAATACTGGCTATAACAAGCCTTAGGCTTAGCAATGTTACCAACATGCCCCTTAGTCCGTACCTGAGATCGAACAAATCTTCAGTTAAAAGAATCCAAAGCCTCTCGTGGAGGGATCAGCAACAGTTAAGCTGCCTCTGCTGCGATGGATTTATGCCACCTGGGGTTTCAGTTTTTCTTAGCAGAGGTTGCTTAACCCTGAGGGTGGTGGGCACAGAGCTCCCCGGTTCCTTGCCCACAGAGGTATTAATTAGCCTGCATGTCACAGCATCCTCACAGAGCAGCTCCCTCGGAGGAGGGAAAACTGGACGTGCTTTCAGGCAAGGATGTAAGCAGGTTAAAATAGGATCCCTTTCCTGAACAAATGGTCATTTCTTAATTATCTGGAAGTACATGCTGAGCACTGAGGAGCTACTGCCTCTTGGCCTCAGGAGCAGCTGCATGCCTGGTGCAGAGCTGCGAGGGGCTCTGCCCCGCTGACCCTCCGCAGGGGCTGGCACGGACGCTTTGTCCAGGTTCACATCTGCTGATCCCTGTTGGGGATTGTTAGCAAAAGTTTGGGGTTTTTTTCTTCTTGTGTTTTTTTGGTTGGTTTTTTTCCTTTTTATTTTCCCCTTTTTTTTCTTTAGAACACATGCCTTTTGTAATCCTGAATGCACCTCAGCTAGAGTGGCCAGGAGGCAGGACATGGTGGGGCTCGTTTACAGTGCTGTGGCAGGGAAAGATTGTGCTTTATGACCAAAAAATATATTTTTTGAGCTAATAAACAAAGACTAAAAGATACTAGTACAGAGAGGCTGCTAACTAGGGAAGCCCCATCCTTGGAAGCTTAAAGACTCTGCTAATAAACCTCCACCTTCCCTGATGTAGCGTCAGGACCATTGTGTAGCAGAGGGTTGGACCAGAGACTCCAGGGGTCCCATCCCACCAGTACTTCTGGGATCTGGTGCTCCTGGGAACTGAAGGGTACAGTGGGAGAAGGGGGGGTCAATCCACAGGTGAATGCCTCCCCCATCAGCCTTCATGGCTCCACTCTGTGCTCAGCGTGGAGGCACCTGAGCCTCTGGGTTCATCCCATTCCCCAGCACAGTCCAGAATAGGATAAGATAGGGTAGGATAGGATGGGATAGGATAGGATAGAGTAGAATAGAATAGAATAGAATAGAGAATAAAGTAAGAATAGAATGGAATAGAGGATAAAGTAAGAATAGAATAGAATAGAATAGAGAATAAAGTAAGAATAGAATGGTATAGAGGATAAAGTAAGAATAGAATAGAATAGAATGGAAGAACAGAATAGAATAGAATGGAATGGAATGGAATGGAATGGAATAGAATAGAATAGAATAGAATAGAATAGAATAGAAAGGAATAGAGAATAGAGTAAGAATAGAATAGAAAAGGAATAGAGAATAGAGTAAGAAGAGAATAGAGTAAGAATAGAACAGAACAGAACAGAACAGAACAGAACAGAACAGAACAGAACAGAACAGAACAGAATAGAATAGAATAGAATAGAATAGAATAGAATAGAATAGAATAGAATAGAATAGAAATTTCAGCTGGGAGGGACCTGCAATGATCAACTAGTCCAACTGCTTCAGCTAGGCATGGATAATGCACCCAAGCTGATTACCCAGCCCAGAAACACTGACCTGGGAGGTGCTGGAGCACCATGGTGCCTGGGTTATGCCTGTCTGGCCAGTAGACTTAGTCCACACCATGGCTCTGTTACAAAGCACGGCCAGAAGAGGACAGGATGCCTGTCCTTGCCTGTTACCTTTTTGCTGGATCAGACCATTCGTTGAGGTTGTCTGTTGACGGTCTCCACCTTGACATCGGAAAGACCAACCTTGGGGGAGGCTGAAGTATTGTCCTCGGTGCTGGGGAAGGTCAACTGCTCAACAGGCTGAGCAGCCTTGTGGCTCTGGACCCTCTCTTGCCAAACTCTTGTTGTGACTCTACGTTTCCATCCCAGTAGGTGTCTGGGTTTTCCTGGGAGGCAGTCAGTCAAGTGGGACGTAAGATCCCAAACTTCCAATGGAAAGCACCTGAATATGCTGTGCGGTGGGAGTTGAGACCTTCTAGGCTGGACATGTCCACCTTGTGGCATCAAGCCAGCATGGTTTGTGAGAACACTGCTGGTTTAGCTGTCATTAGAGCCTTGGCAAAACTCAGTGGTTATACCTGTGTGTCCTTCAGGGATATTACGGGTATGCAGTTCTGCTGGCCAGACCTGAGGGTGGCGTATGTCTTCAGCCCCATCCTTCCCTAGTGTTTCCACTAGCTGAGCTCAGGCAGCCTCTTGCACCCTGTGTGGGCCACAGAAAAGCCAGAGAAGAGCTGCTGACATCCCCAGGGATTTATCCTGCAGAGCTGCCCCTGTGCCAGGGAAGCCTGCTCAGCTCCTGGTGGATTAAGGTAAACTGCCGAAGGGCCAAGCCACGGGTCTGGCTGTGATCAGCGCTGGGTGGCCGTGCGGAGGCTTGGGGTGATGATGGAGGAAGCATCCCTCGCATCCCACCAGTGCTTCTGCTCCGGAGGGGTCATCACGTGGGATACGGCGGCTGCCTCCCCTCCCTGTGCGCTACAGGTTTTGCTGCAGCAGGGGACAGGTCATCTGCCTTTTTACCTTAGTGGATTTTCATTAAGCTTGTTTTACACTCCAGTGGTGGTTTTGGCTTGGTTTATTTCTCCAGCAATTTGGAGAAGCCACAGGGCTCCGCTGAGAGGAATCCGAAGAATTTGAGGCCGTCCCAGATAAAGAGGATCTAGAAAAGTGCCTTTCAAGGCCTCAGATGATTCATTTTGCCTCCAAGTGATGTGAGGCTCAAGGGTTTCAGTCATGAAAAGTAAGTTCCCATCTGCTGTGGAAATGAAGCTCTGTTTTAATTATCGCATTGTCGCTGCACCTGTACACCTGGAGACACCATCAGGATAAACCTCCCTCCTGGAAACGGTCACTAAATCCGTGAGAATTGCCCGATGGCACAAATCACCTGGTGCTAAAGACCGTTTCCACCGTTGGAAACGGCCTCTAAAGCTCTGTTTCTTTTGTCCTACGGGAACAAAGAGGAGTCAGGGTTTGTGGAAGAAGGTGACTGATTCGACAGGGCCAGGTTAAATGCTGCTGATGAATCTTGGCGTCTGCAGCCCAGCTGTGCTCTAGCCGGTCCTAGGAAGGGCTTGGCACAAAGCAGGCTGGAAAAAACAAAGGCTTTTCTATTATTTTGGTCCTTTTTGCAGTTTTTTAAATCTTCTCTTTGAACTACTCAGAAACCCAACAGAGGGAACCTATGTATAGTTTGTTCAGAAACAACAGTTCAGGCAAGTCAGCTTAGATATTTTGAGACTCTTAACCGTCTTTGCTCAGCTGAGTTCATCACGTGTCAGAAAGTGTATCTCTCTCACGGTCTTTTCTGTTGTATTTGTCACTTCACCATGTCCTGTGGCAGAAAAAGCTCTTTCTGCATCATAGTTCAGGCTGGTCACAAAGTGCTTGATGCTTCTGTCAGAGCCGGAGCACACCTTGTGATGAGAGTAGCACCAGGCAGTGCTATCCCAAATGGGATGCTCTTTGTTCACTTCAACTGTTTTCATCTCCTTCCTTTTTATTACATTACCTGCATTAAATACTGCTGGGGGGCTGAACTCCTTAGCACAGTCTCTGCCACTGAAAGTGCTCAGTGAAATTTGGGAAAACAGGCAGGGAGTGAAATTGAGACAGGATGGCTATCCTCATTTTCCAGGTAGAACATGGCAGTGCAGAGGGATAATGTGGATTTGTACTAGGTCTCCCATGTGGATGTGGGGCCAGAGCAAACTGAAACCAGGACCTTCCAGCCTTGGAAGCGGTGAAGAGTCAGAAGCTTATAGGTCTTCACTAGCTTTGACGCTGACCAGGAAGGAACCATTTGCTCCAGGATAAGAGCTGCCAGATCCCAGCTGCCGGAGTGTTTGTGTCACTGGCTGGCTAGAAGCTTTTCCCTCTGACTGGGCTTGAGAAAGTCACTCTGAGGTTTGGCTGATTCCACTAAACCAGTTTCAAACTCAAGACACCCAGTCCCAGCCCATTCCTGATGGATGGAACTGGGAGCCTCTCACCTGTGGTGAAGATGTGTGACCAGGACCATGTTTCGTAGCATTGCTGGGTATTGTGCTCCTTTGGCACGAGTGCAGGCAAAAAACTCATGAGGCCACACCTGGGGTAGTGTGTCCACTGTGGGGCTCCCCAGTACTCCAGAGGCATCAACAAACTGGAGCAGGTCCAGGAGGGGGATCACTGGGATGGGCTGGGGGGTGTAGCACGAGGCGTGAGGGTTAACAGAGCTGGGTTTGGCCAGCCTGGAGAGGAGGAGGCTGAGGGGCACCTCGCTACAGTCTTCCACTTCAAAGGGGAGTTGGGAGAGAAGACAGAGCTGGAAAGGTGCACAGTGAGGGGACAGTAGTAACGGCCACAAGGGATAATGAGGGAGGTTCCAATGGGATGTAAGGAAAAGCTGCTTCCTCAGGAGAGCGAGGCAGCTGAGGACTGGTACCCGGAGAGCCCGTGGGATCCCCATCCTTGGGCATACTCAGATCTCAACTCGACACAGTCCTGAGCAAAATGATCTGACTTGGAAATTACTTTGCAAGCCAGTTGGACTGGAAACCTCCAGAGGTCACTTCTGACCTAAATCTTCCTGTGATTTTATTATTGTGCATTTCCCTGACATCTGTGATAACAAGAGTGGTTACTGAGGAGATGCGATGGTGGAGGTTCCTGCCTATCCAGAGCCACTCCTTTGCCCCAGGTGTAGGAAAAGTGCTGAAATTGCTGTAGTCGTTCATCTCACCTGCCTCCTCCCCATTAGGCTCGTTAAGGCTCGTTAGAGGAGCCCCACCTCATCCATTTGCTGTTTTTTTCTGAGCCAGACAGAGCAGGTTCACCAAGTCCACAGCTGCCTGGGCTGTGGCTGGGCACAATTGATTTATACACCAGTGAGGTGCCCTAGCTGTTATCTTTTGTAGTTTCCTGGGCATGGTCTGGAGAAGCAGGAGATGCCCTGTGGAAGCCATGAGCTCCCAGGCTGGCGTGCAGAAGTGGAAGAAGAGCATCTCAGAGAACCTCAGCCCTACCTGGAGGGAGCTGAATCTGAGGAGCTTCTCCAGCTGCAAGACCAACCGTTGAACCTGTGTCTAAAGCCTGGGACGGTGCCATGTCCCAGATCTGGGGGGAGACAGCTGTGGGTGAATGTGGCCTGTGTCCTGGAATAGCTGGGATCGGTTCCCAGCGTGTGTGCAGCTCAGGTGTGTCAGGGTTGTGTACTCGACTCCGTCCAGTCCTAATCCCTGTTGCAGGGTGACCTGGAGCTTGGTGACATGTTCCTTCCAAGCCCTTTCTCCGCAGAGAGAGACATGTTTGTCTTGGAGATTGCAGATGTCCTATGAAATCTGTATCAACGAGGAAACGGCAAGCTCTGGCAAGAGCTGACAGGCTCCAGTAATGTTACCTGTGTTTTATCTTAACACCAGCGTGAGAAATCCCAGGAGTCTGTGAATATGGGCCCTGAAGTGGTGGGACTGGGACACTAAGGTGGGAGAGAGGCAGTGCTGTATGGCACAGAGCAAGGGAAGGTCTGAGATGATACAGAGAGTTTCAGACCTGTGGGTGATGGGGCTTGGCTTAGCCAGAAGTGGGCAGAGGGATTGGCATTTGGGAGGAGGTGAGGCTTTGGTCTCAAGATCTAGACTCATGGGATGGTTTGGGTCAGCAGGGACCGTTAAAGATTATCTAGTCCAACCGTATGTTGTGGACAGGGACATCTGTCACTAGATCTGGTTGCTCAAAGCCCCGTCCAGCCTGACCTTGAACACTTCTGATGCTGGAAATTCTCTGCCCTCGTTCAGATTTTCGGAAGTGCTGGACCATCCTAGAGATGGCCAACGCTTGCTGAGCCTGGACCCACATTGCACCTTCCTTCAAGAGAGGGAGGACCCAAGGAGATGAAGGGTGCACCAGTGGGGTGGCAGGTTTTGCTTTACCCATACCCAGCCCCCTGCTCCTGTTGGCACGCGTGTTGAACGTCCCGGGAGCTACAGCACTCTGAATCCAGGAACCCAGTGGTGAAGTGCAGGGACGCTGCATCAGAAAAAATAGCTTTTGTTGGTATGTTTTGGGAGGGGTGGCTCAGCTGTAAGTCATTACAGTTATGTGCCAGGGCATGCTGCAGCCACGCTGGTCCACGTAGCGCAGTCCTCCCCCTGCCCTGTCTGCAGTCCTCGGCTGGCGTGGTTTCTGTCGCTGCTCGTGATGCCAAGGGAAACCAGACTGGAGATGGGCGAGGGGAGCTTTGCTTTGTGCGCCGCTCCTCCGAGCTGTTTCTCAGAGCTGTCAAATGAGTTGTTCTTCTATGAAATATTGAAAGGGTTGGACCTGGTAAAAGCCCTTCTGAGCGCAAGCCTTTCTGCATCCATTTGTAACCAGGCCTGGCATGCAGGTGATGGGGAAGCTTTCTCGCTACCACTTTGCAGTCCTCTCCCACCCCTGAGGCTTCCCCTCTGCCCTGGAGCTGCTGAAGCGGTGCCTCTGCGCTGGCAGGCGTGCCAGGGCGCACGCTGTGCTGGGGTTAGCGCTCTCCAAGGCCGGCTTGGTGCTGGGTGAGGTCTGGGATGACAGCCGGAGTGCCGCCTGTCCGTGGAGGCTGTGCCGGCAGCAGGCTGGGCAGGGACACGTGCTCACCCCATCTCGGATGCCCTGAAGAGGAGGCAACAGGGACATGGGTATGCATCAGCCCCTCCAGCAAGGGTGGGCAGCTGCAGGCTGATAGCTGCCATGCTGTGGCATCTCTGCCAGCAGTACCTGAGCCATTAAAAGCAGTCCAGGCTGCTTGTTCACCTGCCCTGGTGCACAGCCAGCAGGACCAGGGCTGGTCAGGGGTTCCCACGGAGGTGGCAGCTCCACGCTGTGCTCCCTGCCGCACGGGCTTGTTAGCACAGGTCCCTGGAGGACAGTTTTCCCACAGCGTGGCACCAGCCAAGACTGCCCTGATCCTACCTGGCCATGTGTCAAGCCGCGTAGGCGATGCAGGGCTGTGCAGGGGGTGGACAGCTGGCTCGGATGGCTGAGGAGCTGCTGGAAGGTCCCATTGTGCTCAGTGGGACAAGTGGCGTCTGTGGGTGTGCTATTTCCAGGGCACTGCGACGAGGCGGGCGACTCACCATTGTCAGCGTGTCAGGTCAGGTTTGCCTTGCATGCTCAGGCTGCTGTATGCACCTCCCTTGATTGGCATGTGCAACTTGCAGACCCAGCACACTGAGACGGAGAGGAGCTGCTCGCTTCCTGCAACTGCCTGTGCCTTGTAAAGCTTCTCTAGGCAAATGTAAAAATCTAAACCCCCCCTATTTCCCGGCGGCAAGCAGGGAGGATTGCATGTTGCTGGGCTGGTAGTACTTTTTCCAGGGGAGCAAGGCTGTGTTTGCTCCAGCCCTGAGCTCGTTTTGCCTGGGAACGATCTGTTTTCCTGCCCGAGATGCTGTCCTACGTGTTTTATAATTACAAACTCTTAATGAGCAGTGGAAACATTTTGTTCTCCTTTAACTGCTCCCTACAAACAGCAAAAGCCGGGATCTCCTGACCCCTGGACAGCCCTGCCACTGCTGGAAGCAAATTCAGTAGCTCCAAACAGCAATAATACACAATAAAAACCAGGGGATGCAGGTCCTGCCCATGCAGGCATCTGACTGAGGCCTCTCTCTTGCTCTCTCTTCCAGCTCCTTCAGCTGTGTCCATCATGCACCAGGTCAGCCGCACTGTGGACAGCATTACCCTCTCATGGTCTCAGCCTGACCAACCCAACGGAGTCATCCTGGATTATGAGCTGCAATATTATGAGAAGGTACCGCAGGACCTTGGCAGGGTTCACCCCTAGGTGTCTGGGAGAGGAGGTGGTGTAGGGCATCGCCTGAGGGCGTAACACCGGGCTACGGCAGTTGGTTGATCCATAGGTTATGTCTCTTGCTGCGGGTGGCAGTGACTGGAACCCTTTGGAGTCCAGCAGTGGTTCCAGTGACCGTGCTGCAAGTGTGGAAGATCTACTGGTCTTTCAGGAGGAGCTTCTCCCTTCACCTCTCCAGCCCCTGTGGCAGGTGGACCCATTGCAGGGAGAGCTGGGTAGCCAGGGCCCAGGGTCTAATTTGTCCCTTTCTGCCACTGAGGCATTAGTGGGGAATGGGGATGGTAGGGAGCGTCTGGATCCCATCCAGCATCCCAGGCTGGACCACACCAGCTGAGTGTCTGGTCTTGGAAGTTTGATATAATGCTCTCCATCAGTGCTTTTACACCAAAGAGGAGTTGGGCATCTCTGTGCAGCAGCCTGTAGCCGGGTGTTGTATACCAGGGAGAAGCTGTCCCATACTCCCATGGAGGGTACCTACTGCCCCACGGAGTCAGGGGAGGCTGACACGGAGGGGTCCCACAACTCGGGGGACATGAGGAACATGCCCCTTCCACCTCCCCCCTGCCCCGGCAAGCAGAGGGAGTGCAGGCCAGGGCTGGGCCAGGGTGTCCATCCCATGGGGCTGGAATTGTGTGGCTGCTGAGGAACCTGAAGACCACGTTGATGTCAACCAGGACTTGCCAAGCTCTGGCTGCCTGGTGAACTTCATCCGTGCTACCTGGGGGAGGTGGGGAGCAGGAGATTTCTTCTTGCAGAAATCTGCCCCCTTAACACAAGAGCTTATAAACTATACATTAAAAATTGCAAACTAACTAATTAAAAAGCTTTACGATTAAATGGGACTGAAAATATTTTTCCCAGCAGTTGCCGGAAGAAATTATTAATCCCCCCACCACTGCCTGCCTGTGACCTATTTTCTCATCACCAAGAGCCTGAGGGAGAACAGGGAAGGGGGGGAGCTTCTTTGTAAGCTGTTAAATAGGTCCTGACCTATATTGCATAAATCACAGCCATTTATTTGACCCTTGGAAATGATCCCAGAATACGTGGCAAGATGGATGAGTAGGACAAGGCAGATCTGGAAAGCAAAGAGGGGTCCTTTCCCTGGGTGCCCTCAGCATAGAGGGAGAAGATCTCGGGGAGCTCAGAGGATTCTCCTCTTTCTTTCTCATAATCTCTCCCCCTCTTTCTTTTGTTCCCCTCCCCTCTGTTTTCAGCGGGGGGCTGCAAATAAAATGGGAATTTTTGTCTAAAGGGGAAGCTGCTCTTCATGGCTGCTCTTTGCAGTCGACCTGGAGGTGAGCGTCTGCTTGCCCCGTTCGTTGTCAGAGCGTAGGACACAGCCCGTCCCTGGTGATGGGGACAGGTGGTCCACAGCACGCTCAGGGAATGGTGCGGTACCAGCCCTGACGGGGAGCGCAGCGCAAGCAGCCCCACGTGCTCGTGCTGAGGCTGTTCTCTCCCGGTATTTCATGGAATCACAGAATGGGTTGGGTAGGACCCCTAAAGGCCATCTGGTCCACCCCCTGCCATCAGCAGGGACATCTTCTACTCAGGCAGGTCACTCAGAGCCCTGTCCAGCCTGGCCGTGAGTGTTCTCAGGGGTGGGGCATCCACCACCTCTCCAGGCAACCTGTGCCAGTGTTCCACCGCCCTTGCCTTTAAGAATTTCTTCCTTATATCTAGTCTGAATCTACTCTCCTTTAGTTGAAAACCATTACCCCTTGTCCTATTGCTACAGGTCCTACTAGAAGTCTGTCCCCATCTTTCTTATAAGCCCCCTTTAAGTATTGAAAAGAGTGATAAGGTCTCCCTGAGCCTGCTCTTCTCCAGGCTGAAGAATCCCAGCTCTCAGCCTGTCCTCGTAGGAGAGGGGCTCTGGCCCTCGGATCATTTCTGTGGCCTCCTCTGGACCCGCTCCAACAGGTCCGTGTCTTCCCTTCCCTGAGGTGCTAGGACTCCAGAGCTGGATGCAGTAGTTCAGGGGGGTTCTCACGAGAGCGGAGCAGAGGGGCAGAATCCTTTGAACCTCTCGGGATACTTTTTTGCTGGTGCTCTGGCTGAAGGAGAAAGGCATGTCTTTATCTCCCCCCAACCCAACGTGTACATCGTTCCCAGAAAGGGCTCACTGGGTCACAGCTTGGTCCCACAGCAAGCAAACCTCAGAAGATCTGAAAACAGGTTAAAAAAGAAGGTGAATAAGCTCACTCAAGGTCTGATCCATCCCTAGTTATCACGAGCCAAGGTCTTTATATGCTGGATTTGGTCAGTAAAGAGCCTTCTGCGTTTTCAGTGATGCAATGACACTGTATCCTCTGGCTGCTTGGCAGAGCTGAGGCTCACGTTAGTCCAGTGCCGAGTTTTGCAACGGAAAGCTGTTTCCTTGATCCCTGGGAACAGTCCCAAAATGCACAGCTTGGGATATGCCATGCTCTTCCCCTGCTTCCCATCAATACTGCAATTTGGATGGGGTGTGAGACGCATCCCAGGTGTGTTTTCGCTCAGCTGCCAGGCTCTACAGAGGTGTTTTCCTTCCAAAAGGTTTCATTGCAAACTGTCCCATGTGCTTCTGAATGCTCAGAAAATCTCGCTCCAGCTAGTTAAGTTGTTTCCAGTGGATTTTTTTTTTTCCCCAGTAGAAAATTATATTTTATTAGCATGAAAACAGGTCAAATGTAAGAATAGCAGCATATGCATCTTGTATAAAAAGTGTTTTGGCTCCTCATTTTGACTTGATTCTTTTCTACGTAAAGACATAAATTAAGTAAAAAAAAATTGGGGTAAGTGTTTTAGCGTTAACAGAAAAGAGCTGTTCACAATACCTGAAACAAAGGGGTATTTTTGTTTCCATTTCACAGATTAATTGCCATTATTAGATGCTATTAAAAATGCCTCTACAGAGGCAACATTATGATTTTCTTTCACATGTAGTTAGAGCAAATCAGTGTGGATTGTTACACAAACACCGAATGAGGTGTCTGCTCTCTGTGGTCCTCTCCTTAAAGTATATATTTATTTTTTTTTAACCTCCAAGAGGCACCTGCCAATGTTTGTCTTATTAAAAAAAGTGCGTGTTGTCTTCATTTAGAAAGGGCGTAGTAGTTTTTGTCCAATGTTGCCAAACTCATCCTGGAGTGTGGGAACTGGAGACCCACTGCAGTGTCAAACACTGCAAAGAATAATTAGCTCTCCTTGTTATGCAAAGTGATTGGGCTTAGGGTATGCATTAGGTTAGCCATTTGGTAATTGTTTGAAGACATTCAGCCCATCCCTTGTGCCCGGTTTGGTCAGCGATGCAAATATTTTAGGAGGCACGGGAGCCCTTTGATGTCTCCAAGGATGCTGGGGAAGGGGCATGGGTGGGCTGGAGGGCTGAAGGATGGGGGGGAGGCACCTGTGGCAGCTGCTAGTGGAGGTGGGAGTGGGAGCAGAGCTGTTTGTAGCCTTCATGGTGCCCAGGAGCTTCTGGCAGGAGCCCAGCATTCCCAGGGCTGGGTGTCACCAGGGCTCATGGCCAGGGTGGCTGGAAGGCTCCCTGGCTGGCTCAGAGGACTTTTCTGGTCTCCAGCTTCAGTGTTGGACACCAGCATCCCCCCAGCCTGCAGCCAAAGCTGCTGCCCCGTGTTTCCCACTTGTCCCCAGGATGGAGCAAGAGCTGGGGTGCCCCTTGGCCCTGTGCTGCCCACACCCTTGGAGGGGGCTCTCTCTGGGGAAAACTGTGAGATCAAGAAGATGAAGAGGAAACCTTGTCTGGAAGCCCTGAGAGTTTCCCTGTGCTCCCAGTCGTGCCCAGGGGCCGCACTGGTTCTGTCTGGGGCTCAGTTTTCTTGTGAGAGGCATCCAGCCACTCTTACCACAACACACTTGATGCTGGGAGAGCAAATGCTATTGAGATCTCCCCAAAGTGGTGTTCCCCATGAGAGTCTGGGGGTGCTGGGAGGGCAAACGCTGTTGAGATCTCCCCAAAGTGGTGTCCCCCATGAGAGTCTGGGAGCTGTGGGCCCCATGGATCCGCCACGGACCCTGTTATCACCTCTGAGCAGCTCTCCTAATGCACTTGATCCCATGGGGAGCAAAATTCAGATGTGTGTGATGGTTTGGCACTCAGCCTTGGACTAGCTTCGTACGTGTGGCTCTGTTTGCTTCAGGAACCACAGCAGATTGCCGCTGTGCAGACGCACAGAGGAGCTGTCTGCCAAATTAAGTCAGTTGACATTTTTCTTTGGCTTTTTTTTTTTTCTTTTGGCTGAGAAAACATGACTTTTTAGAAACAATTTTTGCAAATCCTTCAGGCTTTTCACAGACTATCTGTGTTTCCAGAAACTCTGTTGATCAGACTTTGGTTTCTGCTTAGATTTGACTCACGGGATGGGGAACCAGATGAGGACTCCAAATCATACCTATGAGGAAATAAGAAGCTTGTTATTTTGATTTAGGATTTTTAAACTCAAACCATAATCAGCAGGAAAAAAAAACAAACCAAAAAAACAAACACAAACCTCTGTGAAAAACAACAGCTTGGACTTGGACTTTAAATCACCTGGGATGCCCTGGACCTCCTGGAGAAGCCCAGAGGGGTGAAAGGGGAGAAGTGTTTGAAGGGATTGCACAGGTTCCTGGAGAGCTGCTGGCTGAGCAAGGTGCCAAGGGGAAAGAGGAGGTTTGATAAGGGGGGGGTGGAGAGGTGTAAATGCTCTTTCCTTGCTGCCTGGGATTAACGGAGAGCACAGCCATGAGCACACCTTCCTCACAGAGACAGACATCGATTTCCCCGGCTATCCACCATCCTGTAAGCATGCCCCTTGCATTCAATTAAGTCCTCCAGGAGCAGGTCTGAAGTTCCCTCAAACAGTTGGACAAATTATTTTAAACCAGCTGTGTTGTTAGTGCCATCCGAGGGCCTGGGAGGATTCATCCAAGCCCTTGAGCACTAAAACTAAATATTTCCTGACCTGTTTCTCTCCTAGCCTGCCTGGGAAAGGGAGTGCTCAGGTCTGATCAGACAGATGAGGCAATCCATTTTCTGTGTGCTCCTCTTCCCTTGATCTTTCTTGTTTGTGTATCTGCACTTGAGCTTTTCCTTGTCATCAGCCTTAATTCCCAAACAACCCAGCAATACCCAGGCACCTTCAGCGCCAGGTCCAGATGGATAAAACTGTTGTTGCATTTTTTTTAGGAGACTGTTCCCGAAGGCTGTTAATAGGGGAGGTCTCCCAGGGGGTTGCAGAGCTGCTCTGCATTACCCTGCAGAGCCATGTGCCATCAGCATTTCCAAGCCTCCAAGTTTGACTGCACACTTGGAGAAACACACTCCTGCCAGACCGCTCTCTTACCAGCCGTCCACCCCACCCCACTGCTCAATCAAAAGCTGAACACAAGAAGAAATTAACTCCGTTAATGTTGTTTTTCAGCTGCTTCGCAGCTGTGAGGCAAATAGTCTACAGAAACCCGGGTCATGAATATAATCCAGCTCGCAAATGCCAGTGCACTTGCAATTCTGCTTCGGTGTGATGAATAATTGGGAAAGCACTGGGCTGTCTCGGGGACATGAGGAGAACGTTGGTTCAGTGTGGGCTGCTGTCTGGAGCACCGTAGTGAATGACTGGTCTTTGTGGACCTCGTAACCTTGCTGGAACCACAGTTTCTGGCTCTGCAGGAGCTCCTCTGAGTGAAGGCACCAGTGCTGCTCTTGGAAGTGAATGAACATGAAAGCAAAGTCACCAGATGGCTGGCGATGTGGACAGTGGAAGAGAGGAGACCAGCGGTCCCCAGAAGCAAACCGCATCATTTATGGGTGGGCAGGCTAACCTCTGGACTCATCCTGTGCCCCAGCAGCTGAGGCAAAGGGTGTACAAAGCCGAGTGCGGACCCTCCGTTGACTCCTGCGTCGCTGTTGCCTGCAGGTAGCCAAAGCAGCCCAAGAGAGCAACAGCGTGGGTGACTTGCACCATCGCGTGGGGAAACCTGGGTTCATCGTGAGTTGGGACCTTCTGCCTGACCACCCCTTCGATACCCTCTGTCCTCCAGCGCTCCCCTGCAGAACAAGTCGGTGGGCAGGAGCGGATGCTGTGCTCCTCACTGGGAGTTTCGCTCTGACCTCCTGTTAGCATGGGACAAGAAATCCCTCCGTGTCGTCGTCCCCCCACCCCCAGTGGAGTTTCACAGCCAGTCCCTTGATCACACCCTCAGTCCCTCTTAATGGGATGGCACAGACGATGTGCCTGACATCTTCCTGGCAGTCCCTGCCTGCTTCTTACGAGGTTCTCTCCCCTGGCTGGTGACTTCATGTGGGGTAGGAGTTCTGGGGTTTGCTGAGCCCTTTGCAGTGACTTGAAGGTAGCAGATCTCAGCGACTGGCTGGTAAACTGGCCAGTTCAGATTCTGAGCTGTCAGCTGCTGATCTCTTCTAACCGGTGATCCTGCCAAGTCAGCCCGACCTGCCGCAGCAGAGGCGTTACCAGAAAGGGTGAGCGCTTGCAGCGTCGCTACAAATAGTTGATTCAGATATCGGTGCCTGCGCCTCCTTTTAGAGGGGTCGTACTCACAGTTTGGCTTTCCTAAGATTTCTCTGGGTTCCAGAATCATGGAGCTGTTTGCATGTATTGCTGCTTTGCACTGGCTTTCAGGACTTCGTGGCTGCCAGGCAGCTGGCCACCTCGCCCTGACCACACTCAGTCCCCTATGCCAGCCTCCCTGTTGACCTGTTTCTCCATGTCCCTGGCAGGGACAGGGACTGTCTGTCCTCCTGTGCAGTGGCTAGGACAAGGAGGTCCTGCCCACCCACTAGTGCTTCTGGATGCTCAGCTAAGGGCATAATTCCTCAGGGCAGTGATGGGTCCATCACCTACACAAGTGTAGTACCATCTATAGACCATGATGATACGATTGCTCGAATCTTCAGCTAGAAAAACTGCAGACAAGGGGCAGGACAAAAATTTGGCAGTAGTCTTATTGTCACTTTTAAATATGCTTTTGGTTTCCCGTGTTTGAAAACCTAGCCATGGTCCCTGGTGAAGCAGGCCCTGTGGGGGCAGATGGTAGCGTTACTTCTCCTGAGGTCCAAAACCCTGTGTTCAAGGTGGCTTTATCTCCAGCACAGGTAAAGGGAGGCAAGAGAGAGCAAATGGAGAGGGTGCTGAGGCTGGGTCAGGCACAGGAGGAAGGGGTGAGGAAGGATGACAGTGCTGAGAGGAAGTGGGAACAGAAGAGGGAAGCAGTTCCCATCTCCATGGAGCCCAAGGCTTGGAGAAGCAACCCGAGTTTTCTAGCTAACCTTCATCAGAGCCTTTCTGTGAGGTGGTGGGTAGCCCAGGGATATCCATACTCATATTCTTGCTTCTGTGTCTCCCTCCCCGTTTGTTCAGGCCCATGGTGGTCTCTCCACCCTTGGTACCCTGGTCTCCTGCGCTTCCTCCTTCTCGAAATGCCGTGCCTGATTCAGGATGTATTTTTCTGATGACAGATTTGTATTTTCTTGGCAGGATCTCAGTGAGTTAAATTCAACGACAGTGAAGAGCCCCACCAACACCGTGGCAGTGCAAAACCTCAAAGCTGGCACCATCTACGTCTTCCAGGTGCGGGCACGTACTGTGGCCGGGTATGGCCGGTATAGTGGCAAGATGTATTTCCAGACCATGACTGAAGGTGAGTCTTCAGCTGACTCTGCATAAAGGTGACACAGGGACTAGAAAGACTTGAACAAGATGGAGATGCACTGGCAGCAGTGCTGGTCGCCTTGCTGATAGACCCTTCAAGGGCACGTTGACAAGGCACAGGCATTTATTGGACCTGGGAAGACCTGGAGAGAGGTGTGGGCACTTGGTGGTCCATGCAGGGAATCACATAATCTTGGTCAGTTTCTACCAAGCTTTTCTGGCATGGGAACATGTCCACTCGGTTGGATTTTGAGGAAAGGAAGTTTATGATGTTCATGTGCACAGCTGTCGATGACAAATGCAGACCTGGGTCTTTATTTTCTAAATTTGTGCTGCTAAATAAAACAGGCCAAGCAAGTTTTTTGGCCCTGAGGCCAAGAAGCAAGGTACAGCATGCATCCCTGGGACTAAACTTCCCACCCAAAAGCAGTAACTCCATCCAGCCGTCCTACTGGGCACATCCCATGTCACAGCCAGCCTGAGCCATGCACTGGCTGCCCCAGACCAAAACCACACCAGGAAGCTCATTGGCATAGCCCTGCCAACATGGGCACCGCTCATGACCATGCTCTGACCTTGGTGAACTTGGTCATGTAGACCTGTCCTGTGCCGCACTAACTCGTGCCCTCTTCCTTGCATGCCAGCCGAGTACCAGACCAGTGTCCAGGAGAAACTGCCACTCATCATCGGCTCCTCCGCAGCAGGACTGGTGTTCCTCATTGCTGTAGTTGTCATCATTATTGTGTGCAACAGGTAGGTCTGTGTGTAGCTCACCCCGGGGCTGGGGGTGGTGACTGGAGGCAGAGGGTGGCAGGGATACAGGAGGGGAGGACACAGGGCGGTGAAGGGGGAAACAGATGCCTGTGCAGTGCATCTCTTGGCCCCAGTGGACCCGTGACAGTGCTCAGGACTCCCTTTCTTTCCAGAAGACGGGGCTTTGAGCGTGCTGACTCTGAGTACACTGACAAGCTGCAGCACTATACCAGTGGCCACAGTACGTACCGCGGCCCCCCGCCAGGCCTGGGGGTCCGCTCTCTCTTCGGTTTGTGTTCCTGTTCACTCATTCCTTGCGGCGTGTGGGGAGGGCTCAGGCCACCTAGCTGGGCAGGCATGTGCATGGGTAGACAAGAAAACCTCCGTGCTGTCTAGGTCCCCCACCAGTCCCCCATCATCTAGATCCCTGCCCTGCCTTGTAGAGTCCATGCTCTCCAGACCTGCGTGCTGTCGGGTGCCAACTGTGGGATGCAGTGAACACCTGTGCATGCTCTACAAACCCCTGTGATGTCCAACACCCACGCCCCCGGCCCCCGAAGCCTCACCACCTCCTGCAGTGCACCCCCTGCCACCACATTTGTCTTGCTACTCTGACTCGTAAGCTTTGCCCAGCTTTGGGCAGCAGTGAGATCCCTTTCCCAACCTCCTGCAGAGCACTGTCCTTCGGCAGGAGTTCACATACCTCATGATGCCTTTGCTAGAGCCCATCCCAGTGCTCCCACAATCCTGGTAGATATTATCTATCTATCTATCTAGGTATATAATACAATACGTGACATGCCCTGTCTTGCAGTCACCCTCGTTCCAACATCCCTGTGTACTGCAGGGTGCTCCCTCACACCCAGCATTCCTGCTCGCACCCTCGCTGCTCACCCTGCCTCACCCTGGTGCATCCTCCTTCCCCTCATTAACCCCGGGCTGCATGCCCTCTGAAATGCCCTTCTCCTCCTTCACTGGAGACCTGTCGCTGTAATCCTGCTTTGTTCAAACCTCCGTTGTTACTTACCCCCTGTTATACTTGCAGCTTCAGGATTTCTATCCTTTTTATAACCTTGTTCCCGTACAGACCTGGAAAAACCTCGTAGTGTTTCAGCACAGGGACTCACTGTTGCTTCTGTATTTCCCTGGGAAGCATTTCCCAACAGGCAGAGCCCTGAACAGCAGCTCCGTGCCAGAGCAGCAGCGTGCTGGCTGCATAGCTAGAAATTACCCAGAAAAACGACACTCTTCAAGAAAGATTATGTAAATGCAGCTCTCAGTTGTTTGTCAGTCTGTGCCGCGTGTGTAAACATACGTTCACGCTTTCTCCTGGGGTGTGGTGCGTAACATGACAACTTCAGGCTGGGCTGGCATTAATAGCTGTGTCTTCACAGGCTTGATGCCGCCAGATGCAGATGAAGTGATCACGGGCCCCGGGTGCTTTGTAGCCACGTTGTCACTGTGCCAGTCCAAGGCACAGCCCCTGCGTGGTTCCCCAGCAGTGATTGCTGTGGAGAGGCTACAGCTCATGGTTAGCAACTTGCCGAGGTGTAGGGAGCTGGTGAGCATCGCAGCAACTCCCCCGACTCCTACCAGCATCCTAGATGTAGAGATGGGAGTTGTGTCTCTGGGTCTGTCAGGCTCCTTATTTAGTGAGCTGTGAGATCTGCTCTCCAAATACCCCCAAAGCTGGAGCAAGCCAGAGGCCAGAAAAACGAGTATAAAAAGGGGAGAACTGCGTGGGCAGCAGGTAAGAGCTGACCCATGGTGTAGGTAGCACGTGACGTGGCATCATCAGTCCAGCCTCACCAGGTCCCATGGCCATGGCCTGTCACAGCTATCCAGCCTCACCAGGTCCCATGGCCATGGTCTTTCACAGCCGTCCAACCTCACCAGGTCCCATGGCCATGGCCTTTTGCGGCTGTCCAACCTCACCAGGTCCCATTGCCTGTCGCAGCAGTCCAAACTCACCAGGTCCCATGGCCATGACCTGTCATAGCAGTCCAACCTCACCAGGTCCCATGGCCTTCCACAGCAGTCCAGCCTCACCAGGTCCCATTGCCTGTCGCAGCAGTCCAACCTCACCAGGTCCCATTGCCTGTCACAGCAGTCCAACCTCACCAGGTCCCATGGCCATGACCTGTCACAGCAGTCCAGCCTCACCAGGTCCCATGGCCATGGCCTGTCACAGCTATCCAACCTCACCAGGTCCCATGACCTGTCACAGCAGTCCAACCTCACCAGGTCCCATGGCCATGGCCTGTCACAGCAGTCCAACCTCACCAGGTCCCATTGCCTGTCGCAGCAGTCCAACCTCACCAGGTCCCATGGCCATGGCCTGTCACAGCAGTCCAGCCTCACCAGGTCCCATTGCCTGTCGCAGCAGTCCAACCTCACCAGGTCGCATGGCCATGGCCTGTCACAGCAGTCCAACCTCACCAGGTCCCATTGCCTGTCACAGCAGTCCAACCTCACCAGGTCCCACTGCCTGTCGCAGCAGTCCAACCCCACCAGGTCCCATGGCCATGGCCTGTCATAGCAGTCCAGCCTCACCAGGTCCCACTGCCTGTCGCAGCAGTCCAACCTCACCAGGTCCCATGGCCGTTGCCTTTCACGTGAGCGTATCGCTGTGCCTTCTGGTCTTCCTCGCAGGAACAGCTTGGCTCCTGTGATTTCCCCGGTGTCCCCTACAGTTTTCTTGGCCTGTGTTGAGGCTGCCAAGAGGGAACCCAGCCTCAGGCAGGGTTACCTGTCAGGAGAACAGGGGGCAGACTGAACAGTCTCTCCTGCTTGCACTGTCCCAGGGAAGGTCACAGATGCCCCTGTGAAGGAGTCAGTCTGCCTGGGTGGCTGTGTCAGTAATACCAAGTGCCTGGAGCTGCCTCCCTGACAGAGCTCCGTGTGGAGAACCAACGTAGCGTGTGCCTCAGTTTACATCCCAAGGCATCCCCTGACCATCTCCTGAGAGCTGAGCCCAGGTTCCCTCCTCCACTTCCCCATGCCTCTGGTGGGATGGTGTGCGGGGCTCAACAAACGGTCCTTCACGGTGTCACAGCATGGTGAGCGTGGGGTGGCATCGCGCCGTCTCCCAAGAGCAAACGCTTCGCTTGCTTTTCCTCTGGATCTGCTGAAGCTGAATCCCGCGGCAGAGGGTGGGTGGGTCTCTGTGGTCACAGTTCGCAATCCTGGCTAACGATGTAGCCCTCCACTGCCCCAGCAATGGCTTGTGGGCCAATATTCGTTATAACCCAGCTATAACAGTCCTGTGCAAACATGGCTCTGCATGTTCTTTCTCAGACTGCTTTGCTATGTCTGCTTCGTGCCCTTGATTACGCGACCTGCTGAGGTAAAGAAGACCCTCACACAAATAAGTTTCTCTTTTCCTTGATGCCAGCCATCGGTCATTCCATTTGCATCTCTCTGTCTGACTCTCTCCTTCACATTTATGCAGTGACTCCAGGGATGAAGATCTATATTGATCCCTTCACCTACGAAGATCCCAATGAAGCTGTCCGGGAATTTGCGAAAGAAATCGATATCTCTTGTGTCAAAATCGAGCAGGTGATCGGGGCAGGTAGGTGAACTGTGAATGTCTGGCTGGCCCTCGGCAGTGCTTTGTGCTTCTTTGTGGTCTCAGGCTCTGGTGAAGATCTAGCCTTACGTGTACTGGGAAGACCAGTGTCACCAGCTCCAGATTGGGCTAGGAGGAGCAAGATGGTCCAGTGCTGGAGGAGCAAGTGCATCCAGTGCTGGAGACCTGAAGTTCCCCTCTGCTTATAGTCCCATGTCCAGTGCTTCCTACCGATGATGAGTGCACCTGAAGGGAGGTCTTTGGTGCAGAGGGAGGGAGCACAGATCAGATGGGGGGTGGTCAGCTCGGGGGCGCGCAGGGTGGGCATGGCTGGAGCCCCTGGGAGCAGAGTCTCACGGGGAGAACTGACGAGCCCTATCCCTGTTTCCCTTTGTTCACAGGGGAGTTCGGTGAGGTGTGCAGTGGGCATCTCAAGCTTCCTGGCAAAAGAGAGATCTTTGTGGCCATCAAGACCCTGAAGTCTGGTTACACGGAGAAGCAGAGACGGGACTTCCTGAGCGAAGCCAGCATCATGGGGCAGTTCGACCACCCCAACGTCATCCACCTGGAGGGGGTGGTGACCAAGAGTTCCCCAGTCATGATCATTACGGAGTTCATGGAGAATGGCTCACTGGACTCCTTCTTGCGGGTATGAGATCCCAGGATCATGCAGCTCTGGAGATTGTGTTGGGCCAGGGAAGGACTGGAGGGGAAGGTTCCCTTCTCATGCCAGTGTAACAGTGCCCTTCACTGCCCGGCATCGCCTGCCACTGGGGCAGCTGCTGCACATCCTGGAGGTCTGTGTCTTGGGAACAGAGGTGGCACCAAGGCTGTCAGCTGTGATGTGTGTTGGGCTGTGCCTACCTGTAGGCATCCCCACATGTGCCTGTCCCCGCTCTGCCTCTCTGGATGTGGAGGGACAGTCTGGCATAGCTTTCCCACAGCAGGACTTCACCTCCAGCTGCTCTTGTCTAAATATTTACAGGTCGGAGGTTGAAATGGGTCCTTCACTGTGCTGAAGGGAGAGAACCTGCTTAAATAGGAATAGATTGCCCCTTCCGACCCCTCCTGTGCCAGGTTGGGGATTGTTGGGATGACAGCAGCCATCGTGGTGAGGTCCACAGGCTGTGTGACAGTGACTGCCAGCCCCTGCGAGCTCCCCACTGCCCACCCTCTTGCTCTGAGAGGGAACTTGTGGCGTGGCTGTGTCTTGGCACACGATGTCAAAGGAGTCTACTAGCCCTTTGCCTGACCATGGCGGGCCGTGAATTTGCTCCTCTCATGTGGACTCTTTCCCTTCTCTTCCCCTCAGCAAAATGACGGGCAGTTCACGGTGATCCAGCTGGTGGGCATGTTGCGGGGCATCGCGGCAGGCATGAAGTATCTGGCCGATATGAACTACGTGCACCGGGACCTGGCTGCCCGCAACATCCTGGTGAACAGCAACCTGGTCTGCAAAGTGTCTGACTTCGGCCTCTCCCGTTTTCTGGAGGACGACACCTCTGATCCCACCTACACCAGTGCACTGGTAAAGCTGCTCATCCAGAGGGGGAGGGATGGGTGGTGAAGGATCAGAGATCCCCCCTGGAAATGGGGAACACTTTTTCAGGGTGCTAACGATGGAAATGAGGTGCTGCTGGATGGGAAAGACCAATTAAATGAACCAAGGGAGATTTTTTTTGCAAGGTCCTGTCCAGTGGGCCAGTGGCTGTTGATGGACCCTATGGACATCCCTGTGGATAACCGAACCTTCTTCCAACCACGTCTGCAAACACATACATGTCCCTGATAAAGCCTTTAGTTGGAATGCTGCATTATACCCCCCCAGCATGGACCAGCTGGGGGTCCTCTGAGATGCTGCCCTTGCAGATTCGTTGCCAGGGCAGCAGGTCTGGGGTTTCTTTTTTTCACCATCCCTGTCCAATCTGCCCTGCTGTCTGGGAGGCTGTGATCCTTTTTCATGTCACGTCACAGGCTCAGCCCCAGCGACGATGGAGTGAAGAGTGGATGCGTGCTGGGTGAAACCCTGCAGTTCCAGATACTGATCTAGATAGTCTGTCGGAATTAGAGAAACATTCCCAGAAATGTTTTCCTGATCACAGAACAGCTTGACAGGATCCCCATGGTGCCAGTGACACAAGTCCCACCGAGGACTCGGGGCCTGGCTCAGGCTACAGAACGTGCGCCAGGACCAAAGGATAATTTGAAGATTTTGTTGTTGTTCTTGTTCAGTGAGATTGCAGCCAGGACTTCTCGTAAATACCACTGTTCGCAAAGGCATACAGAAACCCTCTGCAGTGATGCTAGAGGATCGATGCCTGCATACAATGGCTGTGACAGGACATCTTGGAAATAAGTGTTGATAGAGCTGGGGCATGAGCTGTAGGAAACCATCTCTCCCAGATCTTTCCAAGCTGCCAGTGAAGAGATGTCTGGCATAGCTCTTAGTGAATTACCTAACAAACACCTAAAAATGTGCACTTCCATTCTCATCTGAACTTGTGTAGCTTCAAACATCAACCTTTCAGTCTTATATAGTCATCCTATAGCTTTTAGAAACACTAGCAACATTCATTTTTCATGACATGATACTTACATGCAATTAACTCTCCCTTTGTTAAGCTAAATACATGGGAGCTTCTAGTGTTTGCTGCTGTTTTCTATTCCTGTTACTGTGCCTGTAGCTTTTCTCTCTTTCATCTCTCATTTATTCTTCTTAAACTGTGGGCACTGTAGCAGGACACATATAATCTATAATGATAGAATATGTGCACCCACTATAACAAAGTACCTGGAGTAATGATGTCTTCCTCTTCAAAATGCACCATCCTCAAATGTCCCAAGATGCAGGAGTGTTTTTTATTCTAATTACCCCAGAAACCTTGTGTTCATGGATGGGAACAGCCACAAGATATGGCTTGGGAGGTTCATGCTGGACCGAAGGAAAATCTCCTTCTCCAACAGGGTGATGAAGCTCTGGCTCAGATCACCAGAGAGGTGGAAGGTCTGGCAGAAGTGAGTTCCCACAAGGGTCCTCCAAACATACCCAGTCTGTAATTTCTACTTCAGGACTTCTTTTTTATCCACTTTTTCAATCCATTGCTTGTCAGGAGCTCTGTTAAGAGTATGCCTGATGGAGAGGCTGTCATGTTTGGTGTGGAGTACTTGGTCTCCCCCTCCTGTGGAAAACAAAATATTTTGTCTGAGGTTTGTGGCTGTGAGAAGATTAAGGAACATTATCTTGTTTTCATTATTCTAGCATGTGTAGGGCCTGAGTCCTAATAAGTCCTAGGAGACCCTTAATAAGACACGGTAATTATTCATTGACAAAGTATAATGTTCCGTAATCTTCTCACAGCCACAAAATGCAGGCACTTTTGCTTATTTTTCAGCACAGGGGAAGATTTTCCCTTCAGAAGGTCCCCTGAGTTGTGAATGCTTCGAGTCCAAAGAGCCTGGTGGAAAATCAGGAGGCTGCAAGGGCTTAAGCAGAGTGTGGCAGTCCCGGTGGCCCCGTGCTGGGTGCACCATTCCTGTCCCCTTTGGTGCAGAACTCCTCTACGGGGGTAGAAAGTCATTCTGATTTCTCCAGAGCTGCTTTTGCCCAGCAGGATGATGGAGACCCCAGCACCCACCCAGTCCATCCCATTTCTCACCAGTGTCCATGCATGCCATACTAAAGAAGATCACAGAATCTCGGCACGGTGGGGCTGGAAGGCACCTCTGGGATCATGGGATCACCGTGTCCAGCCCCTGCTGGAGCAGGTTCCCCCCGAGCAGGCTGCACAGGATCCATCCAGGCGCGTTTGGATGTCTCCGGAGAAGGAGACCCCACAGCCTCCCTGGGCAGCCTGCCCCCTGCTCCGTCACTGGTTTCAGTCATTCTTTCTTTTCCTCTTACTGGCCTCTCTGTTTTTTCCTGCAGGGTGGGAAGATCCCGATACGGTGGACAGCACCTGAGGCAATTCAGTACCGAAAATTCACATCGGCCAGCGATGTGTGGAGCTACGGAATAGTCATGTGGGAGGTGATGTCGTATGGCGAGCGGCCTTACTGGGACATGACCAATCAAGATGTGAGTTGTTAAGAAACAAGGAGAAGAAACACTGAAACTGGGAGCATTGCAAAGCCAAAGCATGGCTACAGCTAGACCCAGCCTGTGGCATGTCCAGAGCTTCCCTGTCGTGGGAGATGTGTCCAAGGTCAACACCTTTGGAAGAAGTAATGGGGATAACTTTGGCTTTTGGTCCCATTGTGCGGTTGTGGCAGAAGTTTGGGACTGTACAGCACCCACTGCGGGTAGGACAGGGTTAACGTGAGCATCTTGAGGGTGGTAGGCATGTCCAGGAGCAAAGGGAGCAGGCACGTGGAAAATAAAATGCTGCCACGGACCTGAGAGCTCCTGGAGCAGCAAGCAGATCTTCATCTGCAGGAGACCACAGGCATTTGGTGGAAGTCTGTTCTAGACACATCGAGTCGTAAAATGGTTTGAGTTTGAGGGAACCTTTAAAGATCACCGAGTCCAACCCTCCTGTCATGGTCAAGGACATCCGCCACTAGATAGTCGTTAAACCTGCCCTGGCAAGCTTGCCCTGTGATGTGTAAGAAGTCAAGCATCTTGTACGCAGCTAGAATCCAAACCCACAAAGTATTTCAGGACATGCTTAATTTTAAATACTTGATGACTCTTCTCTAATTCAGGTGGAACTGTTATGTGCACTCCTTGCTCCCTGGGACCCAGGCAAGTTTCCGTGAGCCCTTGCCCCCGTGCAAGGGGGACCCGTGGCTGCAGTCCACTCCACCACAGCAATGCCATGCTCCCTCTACCTCTGATACCTGGGTGGTCAAAGTCCACCCATCCAGCAGCAATGAGTGCTGTGCAGCATGCTACGGGTGTCCAGAAGACCCCTTTGCTGTGAGGGTCGTAGGTCTCTTGTGACGTTGTCTCTCTGAAGAGCTGCCCTTCTTCATGCGGTCTCCACCTTGTGAACCCTCAGGATTTCCCGGGAGGTCCCTTGGTTTGCAGAAGGCTTGTCTTCCCCCCTGCTGCAAGCCTGACTCTTGCAAACCTGCATGCTACAGCATCTGCCTGGCTTCCAGCTTGTTTCAGAGCTGCCTCTGGGCAGTCCGCTGGAAGCCTTCAGACTGTCACCTCCATCTCCATCATCCTGTGGTCTCCTGAAAAACCCCTGCCTCACAGGGAGAGAGTGAGCGCCAGCTCCCACCTGACTTGTACCACTCCGCCCACCCCGATGGCAAGTCAGACAACTGTTTTCAAGTCAGTATAACCCCATCTGAAGAAACCACGTCAGGTTTCTTCAGAGTGGGACAATTTCCTCACTCGTGCTTGGTGGGAGAGTTACTCAAGGTAGTTCCTCACACCTGGAATGGATAGATGATATCTTTGCACCTTTCGGCTGTTCACAGCCTTGCCTCAGGCCCTGGCATACCAGAAAAATCTTTGCATCAAATCTTTGAGCCAAAGGGGAAGGAGTTAGGGGTATGCCGTTCTCAGAAAGGACAATTCCCCTCCTGTTAAGGCTTTTATCGCCCACAGTTTCAAGGATTTCCTGCAGCCAGGTGTCACCGCCCTTCTCCCTGCCTCAGCATCCCTCTGCACGCGTAGCGCTCTGCCATCCCTCTCCCTTCTCCTCCTCCCCCTGGCTTCCTTCTCTCAATGGTTCCTCTTGCTGCGACCCCTGCTCTGCAGCAGCACTGCTTCAGCCGGTGGGGGTGGCAGAGCCCATGCCCGTCTCCTTGGCACAGCCTGCTGCGTGGCGCCTGTCCCCAGCCTCTTCTTCCCCTTCTGCTGCTGCAGGCCATGGTGCCCCTGAAGCTGTCGCCACTTAACTGCAGCTGGTCCTCCCTGCGGGTGAGCGCGTGGCTGATATTCCCTGCAGATTAGCCTCCTGACCCCGGGGTGTGAGCGCCTGGGGAGGCTGAGGCGGGAGAGGAGGCGGGGGGCGCAGCATGTGCCCCCTCAAGGGATGTGTCTGATGGCAGCGAGGCGGGTGGCTTGTTGGGAAACCGTTTGGTCCATGCCGGAGGCGAGTGTTTGATGCTTGAGTGATGACCCTCCCCAGCCCTGCTCCCCGCCATGCTTCCCCTCCCCTCTGCCTCGGATACATCTGCCATCCAGAGCGCTGGGAGAGGGGACAGCTTGCACCTCTTGGGGGAATCCCTGAACAGGAGCCAAGAGCTGCACAAAGCACACCGACAATGCTTCAGGTCGGACCTTCACAAGCCCAGTGGGGCACCGTCATATCCAGCCAGGGGGGGCAGAAGGGAGGGAGAACTTCCCTCTGGCACGTTTTAACATCAGCGGTGCGAGCCCCCATCTGTCTCAGGTCAGCATCTCCAGCACCTTGGCCATGCACATCGGTGTCTGGAGCACCCTCCAAATCCATTCTCCGCCTGAAGCCACAGTCTGTCTTCAGCCCTGCCAGATGCCCCACCTCATGCCCTGGATTGCTTGGCAGGGATCTGTCCCTACCCTTCCTTGCAGCAGCAGCCTTCTGCTGCCACAGCACCTCCAGTGCCTTCTCTCTACCAACCCTTCCCTGCTGCTTTCCCAGTCCCAGCTGCAGTGTCCTCAATTTTCACCATGTAGCCTTCCTGCTCAACATCACGCCGCTGTGTGGGGATCGCTACTCCTTCCCCAGGAGAGTGGCGCAGCCCTGGGGTAGCCCAGCAGACACGTTTCTGTCATTGGAAGTACGCAAGACGTGGCTGGCCAAAGCTATGGTAGACTTGATCACGTGGATTATCACATGGATCACATGGAGAAGAGCCAGGGACATCGAGGTCCTTCCTCTGGATCCCTGAGGGAGGTTCTGTCAATCTTCCTCCCCTTCTTCATCATCTCTCTGGAGAGTTGGTCATTTCCAAATGCCACCCTGGTTTTCAGTTCCTGCAGTATCCCTCAGTTCTGGTTTTTATCCTCGCTTCTGGGTTTTGTGGCCATGCACAAGCCTGTTTGTAGTATCCAAGGCTCCTTCTGCTCGCCTTTCAGTGCCCTTGCTATGTGTATGACCGTAGGACGTACAAGGCCAAGAAGGTAGGAGAAGACTGCCTGTCCCATACCTCTGTCAGAGAAACATATGCCCCTGGACGAAGCTGTGCAGCTTCGTCCTCCTTGATCACCCAGATGGGGATGGAGGGCTCCATGTGCAGAGTGACAGGGAAATGGGGTTCCCCTTGAAGAAGACCCTCTAGCCCTGGTGCACGTGCTGTTTCCACTGAATGTTGCAAGACCAGACGTTGTCCCAGGTTGTGTCGTGCCCTAAGTCCAAATGGGCAGCAGCCAAAGCCATCTTGTGTGGGCCCACAGAGCTGCAGCATGGCTTAGGCAAGGTGAGCTTCAACCCTGCTCCACATGCCGTAGCAAAGCTCTCCTGTGCCGGGCTCTGCTGACCAAGGTCTTGGTCCCCACTGCTGTGTCCTTTGGTCTGCATATGTAGAAGATCATGGGGAGATGCAGCCCTTACTGCTGGCTCAGCACACCCAGCCCTGTCCTGTGGCACAGCTCTGGCTCCTGGAAGGGCTGGGTGGTTGGCAGGAGTAGAACTGGAGGAAGGAAAACACGAGGGCAACTTCCCCGGGCTGGAAATCACAAGCAGATCCTTCACCAGATGAGGATGTTCTCCTCCCAGTAAGCTGTGTTGTTGTGCTGTGTCCCTGTCTGAAAACATGAACCCTTATCTCTGAGTCACCTTTCTGGTGCCTGGAGCTGCAGGCTCACACGTGCTCTCTTTCCCTAGGTCAGGAGACGGATGGGCATGGCTCATCACAGGACAAGGTGACAGGCAGAGGGTTGGGAGTTCAAGAGGAGCGTGTGGTGGTGGCCGAGGTGGTGGGCAGCACTAAGGGTAGGCAGAGCAGCCCCAGTGCAGAATGGCTGGCCCGCCCACCCTCAGGATCCAAGGAAAGGAACGTTACGGATTCAATAGGTTTTATTGCAACTGTATTGATCTCTTTGACTCCTCTTGCAGGTGATAAATGCTATTGAACAGGACTATCGGCTGCCACCCCCTATGGATTGTCCAAATGCCCTGCACCAGCTCATGCTTGACTGTTGGCAGAAGGACCGAAACCATAGACCCAAATTTGGGCAAATTGTCAACACCTTAGATAAAATGATCCGAAATCCTAACAGCCTGAAAGCCATGGCACCTCTCTCCTCTGGGTATGTATCTCTGTCTTCCTCTTGTCCTTTCGCTTCTGTTTGCAGATCGGCTGTCCTTCGTGTCCTGCTGGGCACCATCCTGGCATCTCTCTAGGCTAGCTAGAGAGGCAGTTTGGCCTGTGTTGTTTGGTCCTTTATAGGAAAGGCATTACGGGATGTCAAGGTCACCCTGTCCCTGTCCTTGGGCAGGTTAGATCTGGTGAATCCAGATGGCTCACTGAGCTGGACAGTGTACTCTGTGCAGTTAGAGGAGCATCGTGGTTTCACATGCACATGATTGCTGGGTGGGCGTGTTGCTTTGGTAGCCCAATCTGGCAGGCAGTGGAGGCAGATGAAGCCTTATCAGGCAGTACGATGTTTCCTGGATGGGGTGGGAACACACCAGCTTGGGGGAAGCACTGGTCCCATGATGAGAATGCATTTTCTCCCCTTATGCAGCCAGGATTTGAGAGCTGTGTCCCATCGCCTTTGATGGCTCCTACAAACCGATCCAGAAAGACTTCTGTGATGCTCTATACATAATCCTTCCTCAGTCGAACAGAGTGCTTTCTGGGGGGCACTTCTTAACGCGGTGCGGTGCAGGCACTGTGAATGATGCTGGTCCAGGTCCCTCTGGCTGATGGAGGGTGCAGAAATACACGTGCTTGCTGCTGTTTGCTCTGCTCATTCCCCCTTTCTGTGTTTCAGGATGAACCTCCCCCTCCTCGACCGCACAATCCCAGATTATACCAGCTTCAACACTGTGGATGAATGGCTGGATGCCATCAAGATGAGCCAGTACAAGGAGAGCTTTGCCAGTGCTGGCTTCACCACCTTTGACGTAGTATCTCAGATGACTGTAGAGTAAGTGCCCAGGCTTCTAGTCCCAAAGCACAAGGAAAAGTCTCAGTAGTTCAACAACAATTAGTTGCTATTGAACTAGATCTTATTTTCAGATGATGTTGCTTTTTATAGAGTTTGTTGCTTTGTGGACCCACTTGTAGTCTGTGCTGTTTCTGCAGAACTGCTCTGTTCTGCAGGCTCTGTCTTGTCTCCAGACTGTCTGTCGCTCTGGATCTGCAGAATTCATTTCCACACCATCACACTGCATGTGTGTGAGAACATGCTGTGAGAACCAAGACCCCCACCAGGGTCTCTGAAACCCCAACATGGAACAAATGGAGATTTCAGGCTGGCATCAGACAGTTCTCCAGCCACTCAAGAGCACTTTCAGGCTCCACGTTCCTCTTGGACGTATGGTGTATTGGTGATGGAGACAAGCACACTGCAAACAAATTTCTGCCTAAGAAAGGCCTCTGAAAGTCCAGATGGTTTCAAGTTTGTTCTGAATTGCCTTGCATCCACTAAAAACATCCCTCGGTGGCAGAGTTTTAGCAAGCTCTGCAGAGAAAGCAGGCAGCTGAAATCCATTTGTGGTGGTTTTTGAAATCCCTTGGGGCTAGCTGGAGCTTTGATGCCTCTGGTGAAAGATTTGTGGTTGGTTGCAGTTAGTTTTAGAAACCCTGCCTAAGAAAGTGGCAAGCATTAAAGCCATCTGTAAGTGCTGTGGTGCTCTCTGCCTGGTAACCAGGAAGGTTTTTTTCTATTTGGTGCCTAATTCCAGAGTTTCAGTGTACCGATGAAACAGAACCCGTTCATGCAACAGCCCAACTACATTTTTTAATTTTTTTTTGGCTTTTTTTGTTCTTATTTGCTTCCATTTTGCTGAAATTCAGCTGGCAATTCTGGTTATTTCAGTACATCTGTTTTAGAACCCCAGGGCCCTGGGGATGATTTTGGCACACTAAAGGCTGTGTTCATACAACAGAAGAGGGTTCATAAATTCTGAAGGTTAGCAAGGAAGAACTTGGACCAAATTGGGACATCACACCCGCACCACAACCCAACCCCTGCAGGTGGTCCAGCTAGTGAAATCTGTTTTTTCATGGACATGCTCAGTGTCCCTTAAGTGCCACCTCTCCCAGTTCCTTAGCCCAGCCCTCACAATGTCTTCCAAGTCCTTGCCAGGTGCCTTCATCAGACACAAGGGTATCCTCAGCTCATGTCTCCACCAGTTTTGGCAAACCTCCCTCCCACATTCCTCCATGCTTGGCTGGCCATAATAATGGAGAAAAGGACACTCAAGTCCTTTTCCTTGGGAAGTCATGCTGCAACATGAAAACATGAACATCTTGAAACCACGTTCTAATGGTCAGTAGTCTCTGCAGAAGTAGATGGTCATGTAAGTGGAGTTGCTGTTTTCTTCAAATTTGGCTAGCCAGCAAAATGTAAATGTTTGCTGAAAACTGATTCAGTTCATCAAATCCACATGGTTTCAACACTGACCTTCTGGAAAGGTCTCTCACTGGTGTGTCTGCAGGCTGGACCGCCTGGCCCACCAAATGGTCTGTGTGCAGGGCAGAAAGCTTGGGAAGCACTGGGCTGTGCACGGCCACTGCCTTACTCTGGGTTACAGACATCGGTGAAGACTTCGGGCTTTGTTTCCAATCGGAACAAAAGCCAAAGTCAAAGTGCCAAACTCATCCAAGGAGGAAAATTCCCTAGCTCAGCACGTTTGGCTGCGGCGGAGGAGGGAATGGAAACCCTTTGGAAGAAGAGCTGTCCCTGTGAAGGATGCTGTCCTGGTTGCCAGCCGCGTGCTGTGCTAGCAGGGTTCCAGTTTGGCTGAGCAGCAGCAGAGGTGTGTCTGGGACGTTCACCCTCACACCAGTCTCCCAGGGCATGGGAGACCCCAGTGGTGGTCTCCAGTCGGCTACCACCAAGCAGAATGCGTACATCTGTGGCATAGCCCCGTGCCCAGCTTTCCTTCTTCATACTCCTGTTGTTTGACCAAAGAAGCAAGGTCTAAAGCAAACTCTGAAGCAAACATACAGGCTCATGTGCCACTCGTGCTAGATGACTTTTTCCACCTTTCCATGGAGCTCCTATTTGCCCTTCTTTGCCCAGTGACTTCCACTCTAAACAAGACAAGGTTTTTGCCACACTTCCTCGTAAGTCTGTTCCTAACCCTCTAGGAAGGAGAAAAGGCAACTGAAAATCCTTAGAGGGAGGTATGGGTCGTGTCCCATGAATGCCATCCGTTCCCTGACCAGGAGAATTCATGACTGAGATTTATCCAAGAGCGAGATGAGTAGCAAACTCAGCTGGAGTGATCACAGATAGGACCAGCGCAGGGTCACCCTCATGCTCTTGGCATGACCTTTGTTTTTCCCAGATGCCTACTAGCTATAAAAAAATAGAAGCAGTGCAAAAATTACATCGCCCTCATACATATCCTTGCAAAGAGGATAAAGAGCAAAAGTTAATCACTTCGTGGCCTCATCAGATCAAAGGAAAAGTAGCAAGGACAGCCAACATCTGCATAGGGGGAGCGAGGTGCACACTGGTGAGGGTATAGCACATCCCGTTCGTACGTCTCCAGGGACGGAAAAAATGGGTTACTGTGTCACGAAATAAGAGAGAGGATCCAAACGTGCCAAGAGAGAATGAAAATGGTACAAGGGTAGAATACCTAAGGCTAACTCACCCACAAGCAGTGAGCAGAGCCTGTGGTGGTTGGTTTCACGCTCTCTGTTGGGGTTCAGGTGCTCTGGGGGTGCTGTGGTAGGCAGCAAGTGCAAAGATGAGGAGGATGAGCTGGGAAGAGTCAAAGAGGAGGAGTAGAGGTTTCACCAGGTTTGCAGGCATTTGCTGCAGAATAAATCTGCAGAAACTTCAGCTCCTGGTACACCACACGCTTACCTGTGATCTTGTTCTGCTGTGAGAAAAATGTCTTTTGATGCTTATGTGTTGTTTCTTTTCCTCCCAAAGGGACATTCTGCGAGTTGGGGTCACTTTAGCAGGACACCAGAAGAAAATTCTGAACAGTATCCAGGTGATGAGAGCACAGATGAACCAAATTCAGTCTGTGGAGGTTTGATAGCTACGTGTCCTCCTCTTCCTCGAGGCCCTGCTCCCCTTTGCCCCTGTATGTTCAAGCTCCAGTTCTTGAGTGTTCTGCGTGGACCAGAGACAGACAGCTGCTCTGAGGATCATGGCAACAGGAAGAAACGCCCTGTCATCAGCAACAAGAAGTCACCAAGAGCTTCTAGAATTTAAGCAATGGAAAAAGGGAACAAAAAAAAGACAACTATTTTGAAAAAAAAAACAAAAACAAACACAAAAACAAAAAACCTATGAAATATTTTTAAATAATAATAAAGCAATTGCATTCTTGAAAAGGGCTCCAAGACCAATGGGAGTCTCCAAAGGAAGAGAAGAGCAGCTTCATCTGTTTCCTCTTGCACAAGGCTGCTGCAGCTGGGCGCAGGCACCTCTGGAGCAATGAGACTTTTTCAAGAAGATGAATGCAACGAAAGGTCACGAGAAGCACTTCTCTTTCTCACGTGGGATGGCAGCTCTGGGAATGGCCTGCAGCCAGCAGTCCTTCCCAACAGCCACTGTTAGGAAATGAAAGGGGAGAGAGAGCTGAAGCTCTTTGGTGCTGTGGAACCAAGTGCATCTCAGAAATTGATGGACTTCTTCAAAAGCTGAAGACTTTTTTTTTTAAAAAAAAAAACCACAAATAAACTGAGACTAGAAGAGGCTGTTTCCGACAAATGAGAAGGAATCTGTAACGCTTGGGGGGGTGGGTGGGGATGGGGAAAACCAATCCTTTTTACATCTCTTATTTTCTCTTGTCATGGAACAGTTTTGTGAGTGACAGTTTCCTAAGGGTCTGTCCATCCACCCTCCAGTGGCATCATTGTCTCATACATATCACATGCACAAGACTTTTAGTGATGTCCTCACTAGATGCCAATGATCTTTTCCCAGAAGACTTCCCAAGTACAGTATGTAGTAGTTTTTATTACAAATGCTGACGTGTACCTTTATTTTTCAGTTGTCATTGTTGGGGAGATTTGTCCTTTTACCTTGTTTTGTTAACACCAGTTTGTGAGTTTGGGGTTGGAAATTTTTGGTTGGGTTGGTTTGGTTTTTTTTAATGAAAAAAAGAAATGACATCGCCAAGCATCATATCATTCAAGAACTTAAATCCCTTCCCTGTGGAAGGATAAAATTGCAGCTTATTGACAATATGCTGGGAGAAAAAATTTTTTTATGTGCACATTTCCTCCCATTTGCTTGTTTCTTATTTTGCAATTGGTCATCACCCGACAGATGTGTTTCAAAATGTGAAATGACCAAGATGAAATGACCACCTTCTCGATTCAGGGTGGCTGGTGCAGGGGTGAGCAGCACCACCGAGGGTTTGGAAGTGGGGGGTGGCGGTTTGCAGGGGGGGAAGGGAGAGATGGGGAGGGCAGCTGGATGGTGGGAGGGGATGGTGGCCCTGCAGCTGGCTGTCAGAGTCCTTTGGATGTGTCTGACTGCTGAGAAAGGTGCATGGTTGGTGCATGGACCATAGGAAGGCAGGGTAAGCCTGGTCCCCTTAAGAGGAGCTTGCGGCATGTGGTTGCTTGAGTCTGACTTGTGCTCGCTGCCAGGTTGTGGGTGGTTCACTGTAGTAACTCAACTCTGTGGATGTGCTCTGTGCCCTTCGGGGACCCGGTGCCTTCGTTAGACGATGCACTGGGGGCTCTGAGGCAGCTTCAGCCTCAGCCGCTCGCCTCAAGGAGAGCCTGAGATGGCAAAGGCAAAACCGCTGATCGCTCAGGTCTCCAGAGGCAAAATGCTGTGGTTGGAGCTGAATGGTCAATCGATGGATTTATAAATAACTGAAATAAATACCTTAGTTACTGACCAGGTCTTTGGTACATGTAAATACCACCAAGCAAGCACAGCGGGGTATGAATGAGGATCGGGCTTGTTCTCCCTGTTCAGCACCATCTGGCATCCTTTGAAACATGCCTACCACTGCCCACTGTCCTCGGGCCACCCGTGGCATATTTCCACGTGCGTGGCTCTGGCCAGCAGAACCGGCATTTACCAGCCCTTGGCTGCCATTGCCATGTCGTTCATAGGGTTCTCCACTAATTTGCAGCAGCACGAGGTGTGGAAGGCATGTTCATGGGGAGCTGGTTTGCTGTATTTTCCAGAAGCTGAATCCAAGAGGAGGCGTGTCTGCTGTGGATGAAGCTCCCAAGCTGTCTAGACCTCTGTGGCCAGACACCATCTCCCTAGATTGCTTGTAAAATATGAGGCCATTTATAAAATACTTAGCATTTGCCACTTCCAGACCCGACAATGAAAGCAGCAGACAGTTCCCTCCAAGCGAGAGTTACTTTGCTCTCGCATCGTCCCAGTGTTCGGTGCACAGCTTAAGCAGCAGGGGCCTTACCCAGAGGAATTTTCCCTCCCGCCCCTATTCATCTGAAATCTCTAGTGTGGTATTGTATTTTCGTTTGTTTACAGCATTGCCTTGTCCTTGCATCTGAAAGTGCATCCGTAGTCACGTAGCAGGTGTGTGCTGGGACCACGGGGACGTGTTCTGTGCTCGGCGTCCACAGCGCATCCCCTCCGACAGCAGTGCCGTTGCCCTTCATCTCTTTCAAATGGCAGAATATGATGTCGAGTGAGGAAGGGTGTAGAGACATAGGTGAGGAGACCGAGGCATATTGTGTGCAGGTGGTGCCTGGACATCATCGTCCATCTGTCCTATATCCAGCCTGCTTTAGCCTCTGTTTCTAGTGAAGGGATGCTTTTCATGCCTTTGCACTTTAAAAGCACTGCTCCTGATCAGGAAATGGGCTCAGCTTTGAAAGAACAGCATGCAAAAATCGATGGCAGCAACTAAACCACACGAAGTGCTTGCAGAGGGCACACAGAGAAACAAGAAGCTTCTCCGTGGTCCCTGACCTGCAAGAAGCATGGAGCAGCGGTGAGGACTGCTCATGCGGTGCGCCGCTGTCTCACATCGGAGCTGCTGCATTTGAGCAAGGAACAGTTGACAGTCTTTCCCAAAGGCGTGTCTGAAGCTGTTTGGTGGCCGTCCAGGGTGAGGGAAGTGTGGTGCTGTGCCAACTTGTGTAGCCACAGCCAAGCGGCTCCTTTATGTACAAGAGAGCTTTGCAAGGAGAGCTGTCTGTCCAGAAAACTCACCAGCAAATTCCTGTGGGGCAGCCATGTGGAAGGAGCACATGATGCCCTTCAGTTGTCCTGCCCAGACAATTCTTGAGTGTTGTCTGCCATCCCTCACGTTCCTGCAGACACTAGGGAGGAGCAGTGGCCAGGCAGCATCCCCTTTAGCACCAGTCGTTATTAGACAGGGCTTGGAAGGGCACTTCAGGTCTTCATTTGGCAGCATTTTGTCTTAATGCACTGAATGGCCTCACTGGTACCATTAATCTACGTACCAGACCCAACCCACTGTGAAGGATGGGACCATACCAAGCTCGGTGCCACGACTCGCCAAAGCCGAGGCAGCTGCTTGCAGGATAGAGAAGGCATATCCTTGTCTCCTGACCAAAAATCACAAGGTGTTGGCTCTAAAAATAACACGTTCCCGTCTGTTTATACCAGGCATGGCTGGGACATCTGTCTGTATTTGTCTGTGTAAGACTAATGGAGAACTGGACCTAAAATAGAAGTGATCCATAAAATACTGCGATGTTCTGCATCCCTCAGGCTCTCCTGGGAGCACGAGGAACCGAGTTCCTGCAAAGTACTTGGGTTGTAAATGCCTCTGGAGCATGCTCCAGTGGAGGGCAGTCACTGAAGTGACTTTAACATATTTATTTCATGGGTATCAAGTGTACTGCTATGAAATACGAGTCTAATGGCAAAATTCAGCTTCACAGGGAGAACATGTAACAAGGGTAAAAGGCACTTGCTAACACTGACACTGTGAAATACTGTTGTGCATGTGCATGTGTGCATGTGTGAATACTTAACAAAAATTACCACAATGAGTTTTTTCAGGCAGCTTGTTGCAATTTTCACATTTCCCCTCCACCTTTCGAGCTACCTCCCAGACCTACCCTTCTCCTCTGTTTCCCACTGCCATCTGCTGCTGAGGGTCACCTGTGGCAGCTGGTAGGAGAGCTGAGCAGGATCCGAGGTTGAAAATACTAAGTTGGTGGGCCAGTGCTAACTTCAAATCATGGAGACAGAGTGGAGAAAGCAAAACATATGTGGATAGTAGAAAGGTAAAATATATTTAGTGGGTCATTTTCTACCTTTGCCACCAGCCCTTTACCTGGAATTAACAGCACAGGGATGTGCCAGGCGAAAGGGAAAGCAAATTTGTAATACACAGCACTGCCACGAGCAACCGCTTGCCCTTGCTGGCTGTGGGGAAACAGAAAACAGAAACATGGCACTATGAGCTGTGCGTCCCTTCCCCAAGTTATCTTGTGCCCTCCCCAGCCAAATCTCAGAACTCCCTTCCATTAACTTAATGGAGATTTGTGGTTTTCAGCAGCTGAGGAGCTGCTGGCTGCAGTCTGGCTTCTCTCCATAGCATCCTCACCATCAAGCAAGCTTTCAATGGCAGTAATCCATGCACAGGGCTTCCATCGATCCGGGTCAATGTGGCTGTCACAGGGTTTACCAGTTATGCAGTGTTAATGTAGTATTCTAATTCAAATGTAGAGTTTCATCCCACAACTGCATGCCAGTCATTTTATAGCGGAGTCATCTGTTAGCATCGCTGGACCGGTAGGTACCGGTGTTAGCAAGAAGAGAGCCATGTGCAGGGAAGTGTGTAAGATAGTACCCCGTGCAAGGCTGGGGAGCAAGTAATGCTACGTCTGCGTGTAGCTCTGCTTTGGAAAGTTTGCCATGAAGGGACTGCTGGCCAGCAGCGACAGCAAGATCCTGCTTCCTACATGGGGTGCTTAAGCACCCCCCGGTGCAGAGTTGCCCCCTGGGCTGGCATGTCGTGAGCTAAGGAGAGAGGATGCACTACCTGTGTGAGGTGCTGGCATCCTAATAACGCTTCTCCTACAGGCCTTGAAGTTGTTCTTGGAGTTGGTGTTAAAGGAAAGGTTCTTTTCCAGTAACCATCACACAGGCTGTAGATTAGCAGAGGCTTGTAGAGAAAAACCTCTTCGTGGGTTTGAGCAGTTGAGAAAACTCATTATATTTTCCAGGCTGATTTATACGAAATCTGGAGTCAGGGCTTGAACTCTGCTGCATCGTTAACAGTTGTATCCTCTGATGATGTAATAAATCTGTGGCTGCCTTGGATGTATGAATCCAGAGTCTCTGGAAGTATCCCTGCTGTCTGGTTTGTTTTAGTGGAGTCTATTTTTTTAATGTATTTCATCTTCCTTCCTGTGTGTCTAACTTGAGGCTGATTTAATGTAGGTCTTTCTCCATCTTGGAAAATTTTACATATTTACAAGTTGTTCACTTACAGGGTTCAGCATTTCCTCCTTCAAAGTTAGATGAACAAGTAAAGTAGCACCAAATGCATTTTGATATTCTGCTGGCAGTTATCTGATGCCATTAAAGGCAGCCTAAAAATTATCTTCTTTGCTGCGTTCCCCTCCTTTTACACTGCAACCTCTTAGTGAACTGGTTTCAACTCTGGGACCGATAGTCCTTTTCATCGATCGGTGAAGCCAAATGACGTGTCCTCGGGGTTGCATGACCTAAGCTGTACCTGCTTGCGGTCGGCACAACCCTGCTCTGTCCTGGAACTCGTTCGAGGCTGGAGCACTGGTCCCAGCTGCTCATCTTGTTGGTTCTGCCACTGACTGTCTCACAAGCAATTCCTACCAAAAAAAAAATCTCTTCTGTATTACTGATTTCATCTTGTCATTGCTGAGAGCTGCTAGAATCCTCCTACTATGCAGAATGTACATGATTTTTTTATCTTCAGTCACATTTTGGACGTATCTTTAGATTTCTCCACCATGCCTTTGCTTCTTGTAACTCTTAAGCGCGTCCCAGACGCAGGACACAACTTTGGTCTGTGCTTGCTTCAATATGTGTTGCAATCTCCCATCCCTGCGCTCCGCAAATATTTCCTGCAATTTACCTTATTGCTCTCTCTCTTTAATTCCTGCCAGCTCCACTGACAAATTTGCAGAAATTTGGGACTGGAAGCAAGAAGTCCTCTCTCCCCACAAATCTTTGTTTGTCTTAATCTGCATTCTCTGCTGTCTTGCAGTTGAGTCAGCAGTTTCAATTCTGCAAGAAATTTCTCTGCAGCCGTGTGCTTTGTCGGCGTGCCGCTTCTGTAGCACTGCCTGACCGCCGCCTTGCTTCGCTCCAGGCACAGGCTGTGCGATATTCATAGTGCCCGATGGCTGTTCCTGCAAACACGCCACCAGACTTGACCTCATTTGTGCCTCATTTTCTTGCAGGAACTCCGTTTTGCCTTCATGAAGAAAAAGAACAACAAATATTCGGTTGGTCCTTTTCCAGTTTTCTTTCGTTCCAGTAAATTTCAGGAATGTTTCAGTTGCTCCAATTGTACTTTCTACTTCTACCTCTAAGGTCAGCCTTTGGTTTCTGTGCAGATGTCGTGCTGCATCCTTAACAGCTGTGTTAGCAAGAACTGATGGAAGGGATTCGAGGAGGGCTAGGGGGAAGCGTGTGGCTCTAACCTGAGGTTGGAGCTGACAGTCCTATCGCCCTTCTCCTCACATTGCCTTTCTCCTGCACTTCCAGCTCCCTGGCTCCAGTTTGTGAGGAGCGAGCTGGTTCCTGAGCCCAAGAGATGGAACCAGTGCCTGGCAGGCATGGTGGGCACGAGCCTGAGATGGATGGTGTAGCAAATCCACACCCTTCCCTGGCCTTTGCTAGTGGAGAATAAAGGTGCAGAGCCTGATTGCTAACAAATATTAGTATTCAGTAGCCTTCACACGGGAATGTTGTGCTGAGCCAGTAAATCTCTGATGTGCTGGCTTCTCAAATGCTGGCGATGCTTTTGTTCTCCTTGGCTCAAAAGGGATGCACGGAAACTAAGGAAAATACAGAAACAGGCCTCAGGAACAGACAGAAGTCTTTGGGAAGTAGATAAGATAAACAGCTTTTGATTCTTGGTCTGGCAGAGGTAAGCTATGATGGTAAAAGATTTCACGCTGTTAGATCAGGGAAGATGTGAGTAAGGTGAAAAAGCAGCCGCTGCTATTTCTCACAATAAAAGTCCTAAGGCAGGTGAAGCAGAATATCCTTTGGCACGAAACACAGCGCTTGAAGGGTGATATCATGCTGGTGCATGTTAATGCCAAGAATTAGATGGATTCAAAAGATGACTGGACAAATTTGAGAAAGAATAATCTCCTCAACAGAAAAATACCTCTTCCAGTTTTTCTGGGTCAGGGATGCCTGAGGGTATGGGGTGTATAACAGCATTCCTACAGCGCTTCTTTCACACCGATGTATTCTTGGGACTGACACATTTTAAATCTCTTACAAGCCCAAGCAGTCTTTATCGAGCATCATTGATTTTCCATTCTTCACTCTTCCTGGTGAAGGATTTCTGTGTGGTGCCAGAGGAACCCTGTGCACAGAAGGGGCTGCTGGGGTGAGGAGAGGTCCCTTTCCTTCTTCCCTTGCTCTGCCATGCTTTGGTCTCGGACAGAGAGACCGTGGCCCCTCTGCGTTGGGGCTTGGCTCAGCCTGTGTGAGCAGTCGCTGCTGGTTTTGCTTGGATATCTGATCGTTAGTCCAAATGGACCCATGAGAGCTGCCTCAAGGGTGAAAATGCAAGAAAGGAGCTTGGGACAGGCTTCCAAGATGGGCCAAGAGGTCTCAGTGCGATGGAGTGAGTCAGGGCTGGGCTGGGTGCATGCAGTGACATCCCAGAGGCACCCCAGGGCGAGCATTGAGTGATGGGGGCTCCAGGACAAGGTACAGACAGGTACTGAGTGCAAGGTCCAGCTGTGAGTGCTGGCCCAGCTCTGAAGCTGGCTTTGTTTTTTACCTCCTGAGGACAGCTTAGATCCAGACAAAGAAAGCCCTCTTTCGCTGAGGCTACCCAGCTGGCAGAAGTGAAAGGCTGTTTGAGACGGGCAGTGATTCACTTCCCTCTGCAGAGCAGCCCAGGAACATGGGGGAAGGGCCTGTCTGGAGCAGTCCTGGCCCCCTGCAGACCCTTGTAAGCCACAGGAGATCCATGAAGAGCACAACCTTTGGTGTGCTCGTGCTTCTTGCTTGGCCCCCTCTGGACTCTGATCTCCAGTAGGGGCTGGAAGGGAGAGGACCGGTGTATTCCTAGCTGATGATTTTATAAGCTCTCAGATGGTTCTTTTTTCCCCCAGAAAATTCCAGCTCCTGTGGTTATGGTCCCAGGAGCACAGGGGTCATAGGAGAACCCAGTTTTCCTGTAGGACAGCCCAACCCTCATGTGAGGGAACTGAAGTGGCAGGGCTATGGGTTTCATGCTGGCCAGCCCAGCCTTTAGTGACCATTGTACCTGTTCCCACCATACCCGAGCCCCTAGCAGTCTGCAAAGCACATGTCCTGGAGACAAGCCAAGGCTTTCCACAGGACTGAGGTACAGAGAAATAAAGACTGGGAGCCACACAGAAGTCAGGGTACAATTCCTGTTTAAACAGCTGAGTTCAAATTGGAGGAGTTCCCAAGGTGCTGCGGTGCTTCTGGAGTAAGAACTTCCTCAGGGTCATGCAGTCAGGTTGTGGTTGGGTCCCTCAGGCCAGTAGAAGCACTGCCCATCTTGCCTTCAAGCTCCAGAGTTTTCCTTCAAGCTGTTGAACAGTGGAAAGAAGTGAGACCCCCCCCAGTTCACCCTGCCCAGGGTCAGCTGTGTGCAGAGTGGACAGACAAGTCTGGTCACCCCTGTCCCATCAAACAGAAGATCTGCACAGTGAAAAAGCTGGCTTGAGCAGGGGTGGAAGGAAAGACTCCCTGGAGAGTGGAGTTGGAAAGACCAGGCGTGATCTTGGGCTCTCAGACAGCTGCAGTTTGTGGGTGCCGTGACATGCACACCTTCTGCAAGGAGAGCAAGCCCTGCCACACACATCTCCAATGTGCCAGGCTGTGGTCCTTGTCCTAGATCATCCAGATTCTCCTGCTGAGGTGCTGGCTTCACTTCCTCCCTCTTCGTAATGGCCCTCCTGAAGCAAGACCACACACTGTAGCTTACCCCTTGCCATCCTGCTGGAGCTGGAGGGGGAGAAATCAGGGACTGGGGGGTTGCATCTGTTCCTTCACTCGTGGATCCAAGCGTAGACCCCTGCATCAGTGGGCATTCTGTCGGATGCCCTCCTCCAGTGACTTCTCCATCCGCTTTTCAGCCTGTCATCCTTGCACCTTTTTATTTTTTATTGCTTGCCCTCCGTCATCAGCTGTTTGTTCTCTGCATTGTTCCTTTGCCCTCTGTCCCTTTGCCAGTATTGAAGGGCTGGATGGTTTGTTCAGGTTTGAGCCATTGCCAGGGATTCCCATCATTGGAGCTGGCCCAGCACATCTCTGCAGGGAAGCTGTTAGCTACTTTTCTTCCCATGAAAAAAATATCCCCCCTCTGCCTACCTGTCTTCCTCCTTTTTTCCTCCCTGGAAGCATCAGCCACTTCCCATCCCAGATCTTCCTGGATAAAGAAGTAGAAGGTTGTACAAAAGCAGGGCAGGTGTGTCAGGATCCTTGGGCAATTTTCTCATGGAATAGTTCAGGGAAAAGGGTCCAACCCTGCCTCTTACCCACAGCTAAATGAGCGCGCCTGTCCACCTGGGGACGTAAATTCTGTTCCCAGGTCTGCTTCGGAAAGGCTTTACCAGCCTGGTGTCGCTCCCTGCCATGCCCTCGGTTTTGGATGGGCTGTGAGGCCAAATTTTAAGTTTTGTGGGAGCGTTCAAGTGGTTGAAGCCAGAGCCAAGCAGCAGCAGTTCCTGCTGGAGAAATGAGCCAGGTGTTTCGAAGAGCTGTGATCCCCCCTCGCTTAGCCGAGCTCTGGGCTGAGAGGTGGTGGGGTGCAGCACGCAAGTGAGTTACAACTAGGAGCTCAAAGACCTCCGGTCAGCTGGAGCAGAGATACACTTCCCTCTGCAGCCCCAGGTGCCATGTCTCGGTGAGCTTCTGAGAAACTGCAGAGCCAACATAGCCGTCCACGTCTCCATTTTTTAAGAGTCCCTGCAGCGAAGATCTTTTCCTAGCTCAGAGGCTAAAGCCAGGTCAGCAGCACAAGGGAGAAAGCAAGAAGGTCCTGAAGGGAGGGAAACCTTATGCTGAGGTCTGAAAGGTGAGGTGGCAGAAAGGTGGCATGGAAGAGTGTGGTTGGGCACCGTGGCCACAAATCCTCTTGCCTGTCATGGTGCTGGGTTACTGTGGTTTGCTGATGTGGCTCCTCCAAGGTGCGAAGCCATCAGCCTTGGCTGGAAGGTCCTGGAGGAGCTGCCTGTGTTGTAGGGAAGGTTTGCAGAGAGCAGATTTTGCTGGGCTCTGACCTCCTTGTCACGGCGTTGGAAGGAGCTGGCGGTGGAGGGGGGAGGGGAATGACGTGTATCCTTCGACTGCCCAAAGACAAGTGTCTGTAGTCAATGCACCATCCCGTCATCCCCCTCACATCGGTCCAAGGAGACATCAGCTGGGCTCCAGGGGTGTCCCTAACTCTGGTTTCCTACTCTTCGTCGTCCTGTATGTTGGCCGTGGCCCTGTGGACAATGTAACACTTTTCATGACAGTATTTGTATTTTTTTAATTGTGAATGGGGAGATAAGTGTGCAGGTCCTTGTTACACAGGGATGCGTCTTCCATTCAGACCAGGGCTTCCCCTGGCTTTGTCAGATATCTTTCGATGTTACTGAGAAAAATAAAGAAAGAAATAAATCAGATGTATTTATAAAGGAAACAGAAACCCGCTGCTCCAATGCCTTTGTAGGAGTATTTTTAACAAAACATTTTTTCAAAATAAATGTGAATTGTAAAGTTTGAAGCATTTGCTTGTGGCTTTCTTTTCTGGGTGTTCTGTTTGACTTTGCCCTTCCCCATAATTCTGCTGGGGTGTAAATGTTATGGTAGACAAACATGAGGGATATCGATCTCTTAGAGAGAGGAAAACAGGCCCAGAACTTGTTTAGTGCCTGGGAAATGACTTCAAGATAAACAGATACCACTGTTACCCTGCTTAAACCATTTAGCCTGAATAATTAATTGACAAATGTAGCCATTTGCTCCACTTGTAAATTATCCAGAAGAACATTTTGTTTGTCATTAACTTGTTCTTTAGTTAAAAAGATGCTACAGATTCATATGTGCACGGGTTTGAGTATTTGAACTTTTGACTTCAGCGATGATTTTGCTTGGCCTTCCTTATTCACAGAGCAAGAGGGGAAATCTTGGTCCTGTGACATTTCAGCTGCCCAATGCATTGACAGACAATTGTAAACAGGAGGAGGAAACTCAAGGCAATTCAGTGTCTGAGCAACTACCTCCCAGCTTGAACCCCATGTGGAAAGTAAACCAGCAGTTTTCATGAGCATCTTGCTCCCTTGACAGCTCTGCATACAAAAAAAAAAAAAAAAAAAAAAGAGAAAATCACATATGTAAATGATCATTGTAAATCAGTGAAAGGATCAAGTTCTATGGAAATGAACTCAATGCTTTTATTTTACTTGCTGTCCACCAATTCTTCTGTGCAGTAATCTTTCAACCCTGAAAGTAATGCACATTGAGAGAACTAGGTGTAGTTTAGGTGATTGATATAAGTAATATAGCAAATAGACTGTACAGACCATTAGCTGTGATAATCTAGCATTCAGCCACAATAAAGACTTTGACTCCTAATAAGAGCATCAATAATTTAGTTCATAATCAGAGATCTAGGTTGTCTGGTTCTGTCACCCTCCTGCTTCCTTCCCAAATGCATTTGTCAGGAGAAGCTGAGGTTTGTGTGTTTGTAGCTAAGATAAATGTTTCTGTAGTTGTCAGATGCTTCTGTACAGCTCCATTTACGAAGCAGGAGCTGGAGGTGCACCTGAATCTTTGGGTGGAGACCTGAACCTGCCAACTCCAATCTTTGCACGTGACCTACGCACCCCAGTTCTGAAATGTCAAAGAGAAATACTGATGGCAAGCATCAAAGTGAAACCAATGCACCTAGAAAGTGCATTTCTTTTAATAAAAAATCTTTTCTTTGGCTGTTAATCAGCATCCTTCCTTCTGGCACTACAAATCTGGCAGTAGCCAAACAGGGTGTAAGTTTGACCCTTTTTCGTGGGGTGCTGGAAGGCCCCTAAAAGCTGCTTGGGTAGAGCAAAATGCAGTGAGAACCCAGCACTGGGGAGCAGCCAGGGGCACAAGCCGCAGGGGAAGGAAGACTGTAAAGAATGGGATCCCTGAGAGAGACCGAGTACTCCCGAGCCATATGGAAGGGGGTGCAGCCGATGCTCGCCCACCCAGACACCGACCCCGAGCCCACGTGCAGAACAAGCACAGAGGAGAGTCTTGGCAAGGCAGCAAAGGCATGAGCAGCCTGGAAGGCTCACCTCCCACCCTCTGTGGCCACTTCAGTTTACTAGGGAAGAGTGTTTGTCTCCACCTGGGGCAAGACCTAATCAATATTGAACAAGTGATGGGGCCAGCATCATCTCCCAAGAACTTCTCTGGGCACACCTGAAATTCTTCCCCGGTAAGCCACGTGGCCAGCAATATTGCTGCCAGGCTGGTACGTTCGTCTGGGTCAGACAGTCTCCTAGTGGCTCTCCCATGATCAAGGATTGTACCATGAGCCCTCTTAGCACCCCATTTCTCCTCCCAGCCCTACTTTCTGCATCACCCACTCTCCCAAAGTACCTTTGTAACGACCAATGCTGCAAGGCCGCGGTCACTTGGGTCCTTCCTTCTGCTCAGCATCTGTAAACACTTAAGGGAAGCTCCTGAGCCCATAACCACTTGACAAACTTGATAGAGGCACCATTTTGCAGAATGTACTGGGGGGTGGAGCACTGGTAGTCCAAACTGGTAATAAATGAGCAATGTATCTTTCATAGAGCAACAGGCGAAATATCTGGTGCCGTAGGGGAACAGTGGGGAGAGGAATGATGCTGCCCTACAGATATGAAACTGGTCCTACCTGTGCTGCTTCCAACCTGCTTTCTTGCTTTCAGAGCATTGAAAAGGACTCCTGGCTGGATAGGTCTCACGTAAAAGCTTGATCTTCCCAGGCTATAAGCTTTTCCTGACCCGGGAAGGGTAGCCTTCAGCATAATGCCATTTCTGTCCTCTCTCATCCATTCCCCAAGTCACTGCTCTGCTTGCTGCTTTGAAAGCCAGTCAGTAAGCAAACAGCAGCCCAGAAGTCTCCCTGGAAGCTTCTCTGCTACACTCCATGGAGACACACTGGTGGTTTAGATTCCTCTCACACTGATGCAAGTCAGGCATAAATCAGTGGCCATCAGTGGAAAAACACCGATGGGAAACTGCTGTGGAGGTCTAAAGAGTGACGTTAGAGGGAGATCTGTCTGTGTCTCGGCTCTCCCTGCATGTGCCATCTGTTTGAGATCCACACGTGAGAGAGATCAGACCCCAAAGGGCTAAATCGTGGGCTCTAAAACTGTATGTCATGGTTTAAGCACCTACGTTTTTGCCCTAAGAGATGCACAGGACCTGCAGCACAGCTCAAAACCCTCTACTTACCTCCCACCCCCTTGGGAGTGACCTTTCTGGGGGCTGTATGACAGCACCACCTACTCATGTCTAAATGACTTCAAGCCAGAGTCACAGGATGCACGGCACTGAATTCCCTCCCATCTCGCCTGGAAGGAAGGATTGACTTCAGCTTCTCCACCAGGTACAAAGCACGATGGCCAGGGACCCATCTGTAGAGTCTGCTTTCATCTGCAACGCCAGCAACGAACCCTCAGCATTATTTGTGATATTTGTGATAGTCTGAGACACGGTTCCCTGAAAAGACCACAGCGTGGTCCTTGGTGGGCTTCCCAGGAGCTCCCTCCAGCCATGCCGCAGCTGGCGTGGTTGATGCTTTCTGCAACAGCAATTCCTGCCAGGTCAAGGTCTTCACAGCCCTATTTGGGGTCACTTCTCCGTGCAAAGGAAAGCGCGTAGGAGGCTGGTGGTGTCTGAAGCTTGGCACACGGTGAGCTGCCAGCTCTGAGGCTGCACCGGGATCTGCAGCGCTGGGTTCTCGGGAGGGATTTCTCTCTTGCTAGCAGATGCAGCATACTGTCAGCTCTGAACGTGTGCTGTTTGCTTACCCGCTTCACTTCTGTGGTTTTGTGAGGATTATTTCTCTCTGATTTCATGTCAGGAGTCCTTTAATTTACTGCTGAAAGCAATGATTCCTGTGTTGTTTGGCCGATGAATATCCTTTCTGGTATGTTTGTATCTTACACTGCCTTGAGCCTGCATGAAATTTTAATTTCTCTTTGCTCGGCTCTGGGTTTGCTTTCTCCCTTGGCACAATGCAGGGAAGTCTTTGTAGGTTCGCTCATTCGCAGGAGCATTGATGTCTACTTCCCATTCAATCTCCTGCTTGTTTGTGTGCCTCTGCCAGGTTTTCCCCTTATCTGTTCCTAGTCAGAGCTTTAAATTTATTTTTTTCCCCCCTGCCATTTTGGAATGTGCTAGTGTCATAAATGTATAAAAGCTGAGATTTTCAGACACTGTTTGTATCCTAGGTATCATGTTTTCTTTCCTGAGCTTTTTCTGCTCTGCAGACTCTTGCATAATGTTTGATCTTCCTACAATTATTAGGTACAAGCCCATTATGAGGCATTTTTCTTAGGGCATTTTATCCATTGTCTGCACTGTTCCTCCTTTACATATTTATCTCCCCTCATCTATATTTCTTTATTTGCTTTTCACAGTTTGGACACAATTTTGCCTCATAGTTTCATGTTTTCTCCGTTTACTTCTGGGTCTGCTCCACTTTGTTTATCTTGTGCTTACCGGCTTTCTTCATACCTCTGCCACCAAAAGAGATAAGTCAGGACCTTGGTTGTTATCCTAAAGGCTTTTTAAATCCTTTGTCTTGTACATAATTGTTGTCAGGGTGTTTAGCAGCCAAACCAAACACAACGAGCATCCCAGCTCATTGTTGAGCCAGTTCTGCTGAGAGCTCACCCTTTTTCACAATGTTTTTGCTTTCATCTGCTCAGGGGCAGGCTCTAGTGCCCACTTGAATTCCCTATTTTATGCCCTGCGATAGCTTTAAGGATGCCTCAGGGATGCTATTAGGCAGCCCAAGGTTGCCTGAGTGTGTTTCTGGGGGAATACAAAAAGGAGCCTGGAAGCGGTGCTTGCTGCGCATATGGCAATGATGAGACTGCGCCAGAAAACACGTCTTGCCATGCACCAGTTCTTGGGCTGCCTGGGGTGACAGATAAGCAGAAGAAACCTTCAGTGGAAAGGCACCCAGAAAATGAGGTGGAGCTTTGCTGCCCTCATCTTCCAAGTCACCCTGTTATTTAGGGATCTCAGTGGGGGTGGTGGAAGGAACCTCTGGTGTCTCTGGTCCAGCCTCCCACTGGTCCCCAGAACGGTCCCCAACGCTGGATCAGGGCACCCATGGCTTTGTCTGGATGAGTCTTGGAAAGCTCAAATGGCAGATGTCCCCTACCTCCCTGGTGGCCTGTGCCACCCTCCTGAGGAAGGAGCTTCTCCTAATGTCCAGCTGGAGCCTCTGAGGCTCCACCATCCTTTGCCACAGACCTCCACAAGAAGATACATACCTTTCTTCAGAGGGGCTCAAGTGAAGAATTACAGTGTAATATTAACCCTCTTCCTTCTGAACTTTCACTGATAATTAGCACTGAATTTGGACTTTTTCTTTTTTTTTAATTCATAGCCAAGCTGTTTTGCAGTTCTGAGTACTGGATTATTAATTCTTTTCTGATGTTTCAAACTTCCTTCTCTCATTAATAATGCATATCTATTTTAATAAGACTTTAAGCAGTGTGGGTTTGCATTTCGCAGTCTTATTTTTTATGTCATATTTTGCTTAACATTTTAATATAGAAATAAGGTACTTTGTTGTGATCTCCATGGAGAAATTCGTCAAAGTACGAAATGCAGCGCAACTTAAGTGAAGACGCAGGCTGGCTACAAGCACAGTAAAAAAAAAAAATCAAACTGCAGTCCTTGGGAGTTGTTGATAAAAATCAATTAAAAGTGTATTTCAGGTCAATCGAATATATATAAACTGCCAGGATGAGAGAACATAGATCATAGGATGTTGTGGGTCTTAATTAATCAGATCAGGCCACATATATGAAAGTGTCACATTTATGCTCATCGGTACATTATTCATGAGAAGTTATGGAGCTGTGGATGCTCCGAATGGGAAGATTTGCAGAGAGGTAAATAAATGCAGTGTCAGTAGTCTTACAGCAGAAGCTGAATAATCAATTGTTAATTTACCAAACCAAGGGAAGAGGGCAGTACGCTCAAATCACAATGAAATCATTTTTGTGGTGTTTGGTTGTTTTCATTAAATAAAACGAAGCACACAAACATCCCCTCGAAGTCCCTGAGGAATATGAGACTGGAAATGACACTTTTTTGCTTCCTCTTTGGTTCCACAAACTCTCCAAACGTAATTTCTTCTCTTTGTTTTACAAATGTAAATGTTTACAGATGTTATACTGAACCGAAGGTAGGAGTGTTTCGTTTTGCAAGTGTCGCCAGCTAACAGCCTGACTGCTCAGGCAGATGATTCTCTATGCAAGGGTCTGAGGAGAAATGTTTGGTCTTCCAAAAAAATCCCATTTGCCAAGCACATGATGATTTTTGATTCATTTCCATCCTCCCTGAGCTCTTCCTTCTTTGCAAATTTGTTATGAGCAAGAAATACACACGTCCACGCATACGCTGCTCTGTGTGTGTGTGTGTATGTAATTGTTCCGTTCCGCTGGCAATTAGCCCTGGGTGAACGTACACCCAACAGCAACCATGAGCGGCTGCTGTAGGAAGCCAAAGGAGAAAATCGCGAGTAGAAAAAAAAAAGCCATGTGAATTTGGACAGAATAAATAACAGCATAAATCCAGGTATGTGTTAGGAAATTGCAATGGATCGTTACAGAAAAAACACGCTCAGAACCCCCGTAACAACCAGCGAGTCCTGGTGAGCTGAACCGTGACCGAGCACATATGGACACCACAGCCTAGTGGAGTCAAAATGGGAGGATGAACTGAGACTGTAAAAGCCTTTTGTACAGGTTGAAATCTCTTTTTTCAATATTTATCAGAAGGGAAAAGAGAAGGAAGGTTAATCAATAATTAATTTATTTCACTGGAAAGATGTAAACTTCATTCATTACACCGGTACATGGAAAGAAAGTTTGCATTTGCACTTGGTTTTCAATAAAAAAGATGTCTAAAATACCTGAACATAGAAAATAATTATTTGTATACCTATTCTCCTGTTCTTCCCTGCTGACTCTGTGGCTGGAGGAGGTGCTGCTCTGACTTGATTTCCTCCCCGACTTTAACTTTGCAACACCAAAAAAAAAGGTGTCTTGTTCTGTATCACTCAGAAGAGAACTGGTTTCCCTCTCTTGCAAATGTCCTGCTCGATTGCTTTGCCACTTTCAGTCAGGCGTAATGCTTTAAGGTATCTTTGTCACCCTTGCTTTTTATACTGTACACGATTATTAAACTTCAGTGATCTCTGTCCCTGCCCTCTCCTGTGTCACATGCTACATATCCCTGGCTCGGACTCTTCAAATACAGCATCTCTTTTTAGTTACCTTGCTTGTTGAATATCTGCAAAATAATTCTCAAATAATTTACAGTTTTCCATACTGACCCTCAGTTTTCTTTCTTCTTTCTTTTCTTTTTTCTTCTTTCTTTTCTTTCTTTCTTATAATTCCATCTTTTTCATTATCTATCATTATAATGGTTCTCTGAATTTCAGCTGTGTACCACAGGCTGATTTCACGAACACGCTATTTACCTTCTTCCATGGCAGATTATTGTAATAGCTGCCTGGTCCAGCACTACTGACACGATGCTCCGGCTAAAGGGAGTGTCTTAATGACTCACCATTACTTCTGATTACATGCCCAAACCAACACATTGATGCTCCTGAAGACAATACTGCTGGTAGCTATTCCCTGCCTCCTCTTAGAGATGCTGTAGCAATGCTTGTTGGCTCACCGAGAGGGGAATACTCATACCTGCTAGGTAAGATTTCCACAGTCACGTTGTATTTTCTATTCCCCTACCGTGTCACGTTGTATTTTCTATTCCCCTACTGTCCAGTTAGAGTTGGGTCTGACAACAAGGCGAATGTTGGCACCCATGGGTGCTTTCACAGGCTCTGACAGTCTTTATCCTCTCCACTTGTGTTTCCACACAGGTTAGAGTGAGGAAGGTGGATGTACAAAGAGGAAACGTGTATCTTGCCCAGGAAGAGTAGAAGCTACTGGTCTGAATATCATGCAGTGACTAAATAGAAGTAGGGAATCGTCAAAGTAGTGGTGCAAAAAGGGGGTAATGCAGTAATTTTAGCTTTCTTTGAGTTTCATGTGGCAGTGCCTTACTCTTGTTAATTAAGGGACATACATTAGAAGGGAATATGAAAGCCTCTCTAGGTATTACAGACTAGGAAAGCTTCTGTTTTCTTCAATTTACCATCTTCCGCAGGCTATTTCTGACTTGAGGCTGTCAAGATCATCTCTTCCTCAGTGCAAGACTAGTCAGTGGTCTACATCCTCCCATGCTTTCTTCAGCCTCACTACTGGTGTTGCATCTGGTAACTGGGATCTCTGCCAGGCTGGGGTCTATGTCCCTGCGGGCCATATCGCTGCAGCATTTCCATCTGGGAGTCTTCAGAGAGTCACCCAGCAGCAGACAACTTTTTGACCCTGTAGCCTGGCCTTCCTCATGGAGCATGTTGTGAGTCATCCCTGGCTGAATTTCTGCTTAAAGACATGAAGATGCTCCAGAGAATGTTATTTGCGTACGCATTGGTAGCAGCAACTGCTCAGCAGCCTTGGGGTCCCATCAGACAGACCACCTGTGGAAGCTGGATGCCCCCTTGCTTCTGCTAGCCCTAGCAGAAGGGGTTTTTTTATCAGCATTTGCCTTACACAAGGTGTACGCACCCGCTGCTCTCCTTCAAGGGTAGGAAAAGCCTGTGTTTGGGGTTTCCAGTGGAGAGATTCCTCCATCCAACTTGTGTTGGGGGAGAAAAACATTCCAGGAAAATAAAAACACAACAAATCAAGGTCACAGAAAAGCTCGCCAATTCAAACTGCTCAGTGGCCTGGATTTCTGATTTTTTTTCTTTTCCAATTAACTTCACCTTCCCTAAGTGGGGATTTCACACCCCTCGTGTTAAGTAAATTGGTGTCTGGATTTTTATGAGCTTTGGCAGGAAAAAGTAGCCAGTGAACCAAGAAAAATCCAGAGCTTTTGGATGGGGGCACCCAGGATTTCAGGCTCACATCTGAACCAAAGGAATGATTGTGAGAAGTCCTTTGATGAGTAAAGACAATAATTTTGATGCAATTTATAATTAAATATTGTTGTGTATCTCCGTTCTTCCAGAACCTCCTCCTGCCACTGGAGTTTCATTTGGGTTATTTATGCATCGGTGATGTATTCTGAATGCCTCACTAACATTGACGGATATTACACTTGATGTTTTTCCTTATGTCCCTTTGGTGGTGCAAATGTGAGAAAGGGCAATGAACTTTCGATGACTCTCTTGTATAACTAAAAAAAAAGATTTTTTCATCGGGTTCAAAAGTTCAGCGCGTCAAGAGGAATCATCTTCTTGGCGCCATTGCGCAAGAGGTGGGAGGATTTTGGGGATGTTTTTATCTTATAGCAAAGGATAATTACTCTGGGATGCAAATTTGGTAATTGTCACCAACATTGGCTTTCAAACCACCGTGTTGATAAATTATTTGTTGTGTTTTTATTAACCTCGATGACCCAATGAAGTGGGTTTGCCATGCTGCGAGCTGTTTACGTTGAAGGACAAAAAGCTCTTGGCGCGCCATTCATTGCGGTAATAGCGCCTCAGGGTCCCTTCAGTCTCCGCTTCGCTGAGGTTGGTAGAGTCAAGAAACCAAGGTCTTTCACTTGACAGCTGGGGGAATGATGGGGAGAAAACATGGAGCAAGAGCAAAGCAAAAAATCCCAATAATTTCATCCCTTTCCACAAATCCTCTCTGAACTCAGGGGTCGGGCCTTTCCAAATGCAATGTTTCCTCAAAGCATGCTCATCTGGAGGAACTGAAAGACAATTAAGTCTTAAAATAAATCCATTGGCAAGAAAATTCCATTCTGGGAAAGGCCATCATCTTGGGCAGTCAAGAAAAATCTAAGCAACTTCCGTGTATGGGGGGGGAAAAAACAACCAACAAACCAAAAATCCCCAAACACCAGCCTCACTGTACATAATAAGAACAGCTTTTTATAGTAAATGGTTTCTTTGGATGATGGGATCCCATGGACTTAAATGGAGCACCATGTCCCTGAAATACTGGGCAGAGAACCATTGATGGCCACCTTGACCGTCACACAGCCTTCCACAGCACTGTTAGAGGACCTCAGGTTCAGATAAGTCAACCAGACCTCAGCAGATTCCAACAGAGAAGGGCATTTCCCCCATGAATCCATCCAGACCCAGGTAAATACACCTTAGTCCCCGCACTCCAAATAGTGATTTCTGTTCAGCTGCCTGCAATGTCATCCACATCTTTCTGGCACAGGTGTTTCACTTGGAAAGTCAACAGCTTCCCTGTAGTAGTCCAACTCATTCTCCCTACTAGGAGTATCCTTGTCTGCACAGCTCAGGGACAGCACATTTCTAAATATCCACAAGAACTTCCAGGTCACAATATGTGCAAACAAACCCTCATTCGGTGATGGTAACAGTCATTCAACCAACATCTCAGCAACATGAATGTTGTGTGGGCTCCATCTCTGTTCCTCTTAGCTCACAGTCCTGCCTGGAAAGACAAAGAACATCTCTTCAGGCAGGTGGACTCACATCTTCTCCAGTGTGGAGTGGCTCCCTGCACCTTTCTCTGTGTTTGTACTCTTGGTGACGTTCCTCAAGCTGCCCTCACAACCTTCTCTGTGCTCTAGGGTGGACTTGGCTCTGGCACAGGCTGTAGGCTGAAGGACAAGCACATGTGTACCCAATCAGCTTCTGTGCTCCTCAGCGGGTTTTCTGGCTCCCCCTAATATTAATCTTTTTGCAAGAATGTCCAGTGGACAGTCTGTAGCTGCTGGTATCCAGGTGTTTCAGGATAAAAAATGTGGTATGCAGGATGTTGCTTCTGTGTTTTCTGGTGCAGCACCTCTTGGAGAAGAGCTGGAACATCCAACTTCTACCATGACTCTCCCTACCTGTTGGTGGCATTCCCTCCTTGCCCCCCTTAAGAGATGAGTCATGCTGAGGCAGGCTTTGGGAAAGCTCAAGCAGATGATGCTAGCAGGATTGTCCTCACCACATTTAGCCACCAAAACTCAGATGGAATGCATGCTTCTTGGTGGCTCCGGGATGCACATACCCCTTTGGGCTGCTCCACGGGGTTTGACTTGGGCAGAAGAATCACTTCTAGCTGGGCACAATGCCACGGCGCTTCTCCAGTGAGGTCCATCCCACCTGCACCCTTCCAAGGGAGACAGCTGCTGTCCGCAAATCCTCACCCCCACTTCTGGGAGAACCATGTGCCCCATTTCTTTGCCACGTAGGAATAACTGGATCTTCTCCATCATATGACCTGCCTAAAACATTTGCTTCTTCATCTAACATTGCATGGACTTCTTGGAAATATTAGGTGGACAAGGAAGAAAACGATGGATGTCAGGAGACACTACTTCTCTGGGACACTCTCTGTTAAGGCTAGAGAGGCATCTCATGGGTGTATCAACAAGTGGTACATGGAGATAGTTTTCTGCTTGGATCTCTGGCACATTTGGAAAAGTTCTCCCTGGAAAATCGGTTGAGCTGCTGATGGCAGTGCACTGGTTCAGCAAAGCAGCAGATTGCTTCTGTTTGGAAAGTGGGAAAGTCACATCCAACACTTGCTGAGACATTTGCAAAACGATAGTGCTCATCTTCATAAACTGAGCGTTGACATGGTTTTGGCTAGGATATGAATCAGTTGCAAGGGATGTGAGTGCCAGTGAAGGAGATAAAGTGTAGATTTTTCAGGAGGGTGACTGTGGCAACCAACTGATTGGGCAAAAAACCCAAATATTTGGTGAACTTTGCTATCTGCAGCAGAGAAGTTCAGCAGTTTTAGAGCAACCTTTGTTGCTTGTTGTTCAGGGGGCAGTTCTGTCTCTGGTCATATTTTTTTTCTTCTTGGCTAGTGCTCTGTGACTGATGAGGATCTCAGTAAAACACAAATTGATTTGCTTGGCTTTCATGGTCACCTCTGGACTGTAATTACTCAGGCAGGAAAAATTAATTAGTCCAGTGTGGGCTGACTGCTGCTTTCCAAGCACTGCTGAATCTTAATTGGAGAGCTGCAGAAAAAAGGTGCTGATTCACACCATGGCATGATGGGGTGGGGATTTTTCCAGGGACAGAGGGTGGAGGGATGAAGGGGGATGAAGGTCAAGATGAGATATGTTGTCTGTTCCAATGTTAGCAGCTGTGCCTTCTGTCCTTTCCTTAGGTGTGATAACGAGCCCATTAAAACCTGTTTGCTGCTTTCAAACAACTGCAATAAGAAGGACTGGGTTTTGTCAGACAAGCATCCACACGGATCATTTTGGGGTGTGCAGTGCTCACTAAAAACACCTCAGAGGCGGTTTTTATCTAAGACACCCACTAGTGATTATTCTCTCACTGCTCGCCATGATGCCATTTGCAATGACAGTACAGCACTGGTGCTTAACGCTGCTGTGGAGGTAAGAGCTGCTGGGACAGGTCCCTTTGGCTGAGAAATTTCTAGTAGCTAAGAGATGAGCTGGTGACAACACGAATGGCTTCACTGAGAAGACGTGCCTCTGTTGTTGCTGCATTTGATGATTTATTTTCATGTTGGCATCCATCTGTTCCCCTCGGTTCCTTCAGTTATATTATTATTATTATTATTTGGTGCAAACTGCACGCAACAAGTTTGCTTTTAGTTGTGCAATGAAAGAAATACTGAACATGCTGGTTGTTGAGGATCAAACAGCAGAACGTTACTCAGCCCTCACTCAAAAATTGGTGTGGGTGATTGCCTGAGAAAATGATGAGGAAATGACATTTGGCAGAGGATATTTTTCAGGCAGTTCCCAGTAATGTTTGCGCCTTGGCTGTGGGTTTGATTCACATCCCCTGTGCTCCTACCCACCAGCAAGCACCAGCACAGCAAGAGCCGAACAGGATTTTCTTAGAACAGATCAGCCCTGCTCACAGATTTGCTAATTAGATGAAATCTTGTTAGCAAAAACACTTTTACTGAGCTAAAAATATTCTCATTTGGGGTTTTTGTTTTTGGGTTTTTTTGTTTCTTTTTCTCTAAGGATCTGAGGCTTGATGCATACGCTAAAGCTACAGTGAAGATGTGCACTCCTGCTTGGGTTCACAGTGGTGGCACAGAGCCTGGCATGTTGCTCATTACTGAAGCAGACACCTACGTCACCTTTACTGTTGCTGTTCTATCAGAAGTTTATTCTCAGAAGTGCAGTTTTATTGAGAAAAGATAGAAATCCTGTTTTTCTGGCCAGCTCCACATCTAATATATTTCTTCCAAGCTGACTGCTCATGTTGAAATAAGTAATGCATCTCATGGCATTAGTTATGTTGTTAGTCATGGTTAGTCATTCATGTTTCTGAACTACAAAACTTAACATTTTGACCTGATGACCAAATCGACCTCTGGGTGCCCATTTTAATGATTGCAGTTCAAAACTCCTCATCTATTTTCATCTAACCCATTTCACCGTATCTTCCTCTGTCCACTCTGTCTGAGGATGGACAGTCGTAAGGATACAAGCTTAAAATTCAGCAGAATGCTGACAATGTGGAGAAATGCACTGAAGAAATCCAGCACACTTTGATAGACACCAACACAACACGCTGCTCCTTGCATATAAGAGTAAATATTCCAGCAAGTATTGGGCAGGAAGAGTCTAGCTTGGCAAGAGCACCATAGAACAGGACCTGGGAAGCCACAATGAATCACAAGGTGAGCATGAGTCAGGCATAACACATCGCTGTTGAAAGAGAAAAAAAAAATTTTTTTTTTGCATATTTATATATATATTTGCCATTCTTTAAGCAAGTGCAGTCCTCATTTTGTTGTATTCGGAATGGGCAGGCTCACAGTGGGAGACCCATTGCCAGTTTGGAGAACTACATTTGGAGGACCAACTTGTGGTGGGATGACCTTGGCTGAAGGCAATGTGTCCACCAAAGCCGCTCTGTCACTGCCCTCCTCGACCAGACAGGGGAGAGAAAATATAACAAAAGACTTACGGGTCGAGATAAGGACAGATAGATCATCCAGCATTTTTTTTTTTCCTTCTTAATATGCTGTCCCAGAGGCACTACCACCATTGCTGATCAGCTCAGCCTGGGCCAGAGGCAGGTCCATCCCGGAGCCAGCTGGCATTGGCTCCATTGGGCATGGGGGATGCTTCTGGCATATTCTCAGAAGCCACCACAACCTTGGCATGCAAACCCATTATGCAAATGGATAAAGACATCTAAAGGAAAAAATGGATTGGAGACGTTTGTCTGAAGGAAAAGCCGATTTAGGGGACATATGCAAAGAGTGAAGGAACAGCCTTACTTCCATACCCGTTCCGACCAGCCTAGAAACTACTGGGTTTAATTTGCATGACAAGATTTAGGTCAGAATCACCAGGGGCATTGTGGAATATTTTAAAGTGCAGATTAGACAAATCTTTATCAGGAGTGATAAATATGTAATTCCTCCCGTGTGAAGGTGGAGCAGCGGACTAGGGAACCCCACAAATTACTTTCCGATGATTCTGGGACTGATTGCTGCCTTGCAGGCTGAACTGAGGAACCTTGGGGCTGGCTTTAAGCTTGGCTGCTCATACGGATTTGTTAGGTTGGCATTGCCTTTTGCCGATCACCTTCAGCTTTGTTCCCCACCAAAGTTTTGTCAGTCCTACAGGACAAATTTCCAGGTGAGTTGGAGCTACTTGGGCATCACCCACATAATAAAACTATTCTCTTGTGGAGGTGGGTTCATCCATATTTCATCCGACAGAGACGTGCCCCTTGTCTATCTCATGATGATGCGTTTGGGTCATTGTATTGACCTCAGCTCTGCACCAGCTCCATTGTTTGAGTGAGGATCTGAAATTTTTATATCAAAAGGGCTTTTCATTCAAAATCATTTGTGCAAAATGAAACTTTTTCTTGCCAAAAAAATACATTATAATTTAAACGCTCTGCTTTTCACAAACTTACTGGTATCTAAAATTGATATTTTAATCAAAGCATTACTAAACATCTATCAAACTAATTTAAATAATTACTGCTTTGCTGTCTTTACAGTAGACACAATTTGCTGTAAGCAAATGCAAATGAGCAAACAGTGAATATTTCAAAAATGGTTTTATTAGCTTTAGAAGAAATCTTCCTTAGAATCTCATGTATTGTGTAGAACAAGGGACATATGTTGGATCCAGTTAACGGAAAGCATTTCATAATCTTGGTACTCAAAAAAAAAATAGTTTTCCCATTTTTACCAGTTTATCTAAGCATTTTTTGCATTAAAGATTTGCTAATGACTTAACGACATTGTCCCTCCCTATTATTGTCCCTCTAAAATGCTTCTCTTATTATTGTGAGCTTTTTCAGTCAAACATCTGCTCCTGCTCCGTGACACCAAATGTAACTGGAAATGGGAACACATTTTCTCCAGATCTATAGGTTGACCATAAAAGGTCCAATAGCAGTTTTATTTGGGCGGTGGATTTTCAAAGCTTCAGAAAATGCTCCAGTGTCAATACAGATGGGTTTTATACCATCTCTGTCAGCAGCTTCACTAATAGCTCTTTCCCTGGCAGAAACCCTGCATCATGTGTACCGTAGATGACTACTTAGCCACAAGACTCTTCTACATAAAAAAGCCACTAATTGTTCCACACAATGCAAATGGGGCAGAAGGATGCAGGTGGGTGGGGGAACCAAACCACCCATACTCCACAAGACACGGTGATTTCAAGTTTACTGCCAAGTTCCCTAAAAGAGGAACTTACAAAGATGGTTTAGCCATGGTAATGAAGCCAATGGTGCAAGAATATCCATGTACTCAACTGATGGGATGTTATTATTCTGTTTTTTCTGCCAGACCACCTGCAGGTGCTGGGAAACTGAGTCACCCCAACATGTTTGCCACTGTTGTGCCTTGTCCTCTGCTTGCCTGTGTGGGATACGTTGAGTTGGCCAATGGTTTTTAGATAAATGCTGGCTTGATACCCGTGGTGCACTTTACACTCAAAATGGAAGGTTTCTAGTGATTTCCAGTCCAAACCTGGTCATGATCCACCTTCAGCTGTTATTACAGACTTAACCTCCCAGCTTACCCTGTGCAACATGCCTCAAATGAGTGTCAGGGCTGGCCCATCCAATGTATTTGTAGCGGAAAAAATGAATAGCCATACGCATCCTATAAACACTTTAAAGTTTTTTCACCGTCCTTATGCTAGCAGTCTTCATGCATTTTTATTTTTCATGCATTTTTATTTCTTAACTCCTGAAGCCCTGTTTAATAGCAAGCAGCTTTTGTTGGGAACGTCTAAGGACACGACTCTGCTTTGTTTTATCAAATGTCTCCTCATCTGAACCATCGCAATCAACAGCGTTACCCAATTGCTCTGGCAGGCTTCATAGTACTTCCCAGTTTTGTGTCACCCTCAAACCATGAAGCTCATACCTGATTTCCAGCCTTTGGCCACCACACCCGTACCAAACAGATCCCGCTTGGAAGCCAGCTCTGCTCTAAGCAGGAGGTTGAACCTCCAGAGGTCCCTTCCAGCCCACATTTCTCCGTGAGTCCGTGCTTCTGTTGCAGCAGGGTTTCAGAACCGCCTCTGAGCATCACCACAGGTAATCTGTCCTTTTCTGGTACTTACCACTTCAGTGTGAACAGTTGCAGGCTCCCTTCATTCACTTTCAGCTCCGGAGCCCAAATCCATGGATAATTTATCAGAAGCTCCCAGAAAGTAAGATGGATTTAGTTCATGTACGTCTCTTGTGTAAGGGAGCACTGGTCCTACCAAGAAACACTGCTAAATTATCCTGAAACAATTTCGCTTGGGTAAATTATCTTGTAATATTTACATTTCTCCCTACTTCCTGGGCTTTATCTATACTTCTTCCAAAACTCTGACATCAAACTAACAGGCCTACACTTGTCTGAATCATTCTCCACCCTCTTCTTTATGGAGGTGTTGTATTTGTTACCCTCCCATTACGGGGACTATCCCTGCTTTGTGTAACTGTTACACATCGTCCCTCCTTCAGCTGTTGCTCTGCCTGCCAATGCTGGTAATGGTCGAGGCAGACATCAGCTTTTCATTTTTCACTTGAATCAGGCTAGTTATGGGCTTCGCCGCAGACGCTGTCGTGCCCTACCCTTGTCCACACTGGGAGTCCGTTGATGCCCTTGCTGCTGTTAACTGCAGTAAGTAAGGTTTTCAGTCTTAGCGATAGGTAACTGTCCTAATTTTCTCTTTGTTCCCCTTGGTTTCTGCAGCTTAAGTACCACGTACTATTATTATTTTTAATTTCCTATGTGAGGTAGATTTTCGGTCATCCTTACTTTCTTTCTGCAGTTTGTAACCTCTCAAACATACCTCTTCTCACGGCTCTCTCTCCCTTTTGAATTTTGAATTTTAAGTACCTATGCCTTTTCTGCACACAGATCCCAGAGCTGCTTAGCTAGACTCAATAATTCATTTCCTTAGATTTCAAAGTTTGCCTTCCTAAGTGTCCAGACCTTCATTCTAGACCTACTTTTGCCCATTTTGAAATTTAAAGTGAGAAAAGGCAGCTCACAGTCACACTTTATTCAAATTTTACTGCATTTAAAATCATACAGGAGCTAGGTCAAAACCACTGCTAAACTTACTTTTGTGAAGAATTGCATCACCTAAAACACCTGAGCCAACAAGCATCAGTTACCTTTCAATTAATTTTCAAGATGTTAAAAGTCTCCTATAATTGCCATTAATACTTTTGCATTTGATAACTATATAGAGACTAATCATGATTAGGCTGAGGCTGGGGACACAGAGGAGGGCAGTGAGATTTTTCTCCCTCTCCAGCCATCCCTCCTGGCAGTGGTTTGCATCAAAACACTCTTTTGACCCTGCCATAACATTTCCATCCTCCACCCTCTGCTTCTTGCTACCACCTCATTCCTTCCATCCCCACCGGTTCCAGCATCCCGGAGGTTTCTCAGTACCCGTGTGACTTCCATGCCTCTGTTTTGCCCTTCCATGCACCAGAACCGTTTCAGGTCCTATATATGAGCATCTCAAAGTTTGCCTGACAGTTCGGTCTCTCTCACACTCTCACGGAGTGTCAGGTCCCTGTCACCTTTACCAGATGTTGGGTATTGGGTTTGTTTCTTGGCATTGTCTTTTGTGCTGGTAGTCCAGTACCTTCTAGTCCATGCAGCTGGGCATCATCTGAAGTGATGAGACCGTGTCCTGCCCTTGCTAGAAATCATCCATCCTCTCTGCAAGACAGCTTGCATATCCTAAACGGCAATTGTCTGGCTTTATAACATAATACAATATAGAGGAGTTTTTGTCTTTTCTGATTCTTCTTGCTTGCAACAGGAAAGGATTTTCCCCAGCTTTCTACAAAAGCTTCTGAAGGCTTTGCAGTTTCATGGTATGCTACATTTTTGCTTCCAGTGTAGTCATTATGAATAGTGTAAAAACCCCAGAAACATGACAGTGAAAATGATATTTTGATGTAGAACGGATATAAAGAATGTTCACCTTTTCCAGCCACAACTAGGAGAAAAGATCTAAGCCCTAAAATGTCAGAATGATGGCCAAAGAATTAGGAGAAATGTCATTTTTTTCAAAGCTGAGATGTTCTCCATTCACCCCGCTGGGTGGGCAGAGCACTGGAGACCTGGATGACTTCAACTCATGGCTGATGCTCTGAATGATCTAAGGAAGCTCTTCCTATCTCTGCGCCTCTGTTCCTCCTCCCACTCCCTGTCTCGTCTGCTCACATTTCTCTCTCTCAAATTGCTTCTGATACGTGTCCTTGCAGCATCCAGCACAACGTGGTTCCAGGCTCCAGCAGGACCCCCAAGGTACCACCATCCTACAAATAACAATGATAGTGAGTGTAATTACAATAGTCAAACTACTCCAGCTCTGCATCATTAGCCATGCCCTGAGAAAAATAACCTTTTAATCAGTCTGATCTGTCAACTGTGCCTTCCTTCACTGTCACTGTCAATCTAGAAAAATCCATCCTTCATGTTTCTTGATTAGAAGGATGATGGCAGGCACCCATGGCCCTGCACAGAAAGTACTGAGACATTTCATCTTTTCACAGGACATAGCCCCATCACGCTGCATAGCTAGCTGCTGGCCGAGCATCACAAGACGCAGTGCGTGTGTCTCCCATGTCCATCCCACGACAGCAGAACATCCCTATACATGAGAAAAGCAGTGGCTAATGCAGTTGCAAAGCAAGACACCCAGTGCCAAAGCCGTGGCTGGATCAACAGTAAGGTCAGACCACAACCTGCCTGAAATGAAGGGAAGATCAAAATCTACCACCTGCAGGAGGCTGCATTCACTGATCATCAGTTTCCAGATTGCTCTGCTCTTTGGGTTTCCTCTCAGTTTAAGCCTAGTTTGGAATGTCTTTGGTTCTACAACTGTATTACTTCTCCTGAGGGCACCTAAGCCAGTTGCTGGTCTGTCCTTTTTATCATCTAATATCGTGATGTAGCTGGTATCAGTTACGTTGCGTGCCAGGCTGCTGATTGATTTCAGGCAAAAGTCTTGAAATAAAAAAAGGATTGCAAAGGGGCAGGAACAAGAGGTACTTCATGCAGCCGTGTAAGCTTCTGATTTCTCAAAAGCTGTGTTATTTCAGCCTGCCAGGAACAGCTGGGAAACAAACCCTGACCAGGCACCAGGACAGCAGCTCAGTGAGGTGGTGGGATCTCCATCCCTGGGACTGTTCCAAGCTTCACTGAACGAGTCCCCAAGTAATATGATGGGGAACTGAGATGTCAGACTCCAAGGAGTGTTTCTCCTCCAAGTTATCTTGCCTCCCAGAGGGGTTCTGGACATGTCAGAGGCTGGTATATTGGTGAAGTCCTCCAGGAGCTTTGAGGAGGAGGGACACGGCAGCATTGGTACTGGCTTGAACCACAGGAGAGCATGGTCACTGTGGCAGGCATGTGCTCCTGAAGACAGAAGGGGACATCAGAAATGATGATGTGCTGTGACTTCTCCTGAACAGAGATATCCCAGCCCAGAATTATCAGCAGGTTGTTGGATCTGGAAAGCAGTCTGGAAGAGTCTTCCTTATTCTTATACATTTTTCAGATAAAATCTGGTGGTTTTTTTGGTTTTAAGAGCAGTTTCTTTGGGTGTTTTGGGACCAAGAAAATCCATCTGAAAGTTATGGACAGTTCAGAGTTCTGTCACAAGAGACATCTGGTATTTCCTATATTTTAAATGTATATTCTGCATTGACAATATAATTAACATAGCTTTTAATAATTAAAGACTACAAAAACCAACACTGGCTCCCTGAGAAAACCCTTTTCTTACCTCTGCTACTCTAAGGAAAAAACTTCCACTACATTTCTTTGCTTTGTATCTTTTAATGAAATTAGTTATTAAACCAATGAATCATTTTCTTTTATCCTATACCTATTTATTTTCCTTAACAGTCTTTTCTGAGGAACCTTATAAGAAGTGTTTCAAAAACCCAAGTAAATTACATGCACTTAGGTCACCTTGCTCTCTGATTTTATTAACTTTTTCAGGTTAACAAGGCATACTTTTCCCTTCAGAAGCTGTGATGGTTTGACCCAATCAAGCTACCCTACGTTTATCTAAATGCTGTATTACTTGATTCTTAATTAGACTGTTTCTCTGGGACTAGCGTTCCTGATACCAATGGGCAACTTTCTAATCTTCTTGGTAATTGCTGTTAGTATGGATATATGGAGCGATGCAAAGTCCACTGAAGACGTTGGAAAAACAGCCTTAGGAACACCTTTAAAACCTGTGCAGAAATGCCTTTTGGCCCTGGTTAGCTAACTCCTGGAACAAACCGTAGCTCTGGTTTTAATGTTTGTAATTTCTTTCAAGGCCATAAACTTATTTCCTTGGGAAAACAAAACAAAACAAAACAAAAAAACCAGAACCAAAACCAAGCAACACAAAGCTGCCACCCCACACACCACCTAAAAACCTCAGACTTCTGCCTGCAAAGTACAATTTCTTTTTGTATTATTCTTCCCATAGAATGGGTAACAGTCTTTTATATGTTCTCCCTCCCCTTCCCATCTCCAGCTGCCGCTTCTGTTAGCAGATGTCTCTCCCTAGCCACGCTTTCCAGAATGCACAAGGCTCGTGTGTCTAAATTAAATCAAAACCAAAAGTAGAGCAAACCCAGTGCACAGCCGACTAGCTGGAGGGTGGGATGGGCCTTTCTGGTGCAGTTTGCCCACCCAGAAGGCTTGCTACCCTGTGCCTTTGCTGGCTTCTGCAATTTATGGTGCCTCTTCTACTTAAGAAATGAGACTGGAGTAATAGGTGACCTCAATGTGAACCAAATTATACTTTTCCCTTTGCATTCAGATACTTACAGCTCTGAACCAACCATCTGCAACCATGAAAAAAAAAAAGAAGTAGCTTAAGGTATTACTCGCATAACCTGCTCTGTGTTGAGCTGGGCAGGACCTAGCGCAATGGGCAGTATGGTCAACTGAAGCAGCTTCTAACGCGCAGCTTTTGATTGCAGGTTCCCGTTTCTGCAAGTTCAGTTTTGATTTTGCCAGTTTTGATTGCAAGTTCACCTATGCCACTTTCCAAGCAGGAGTTCCTGGCCAGAGGTGTCTGTCCACCCCAGGCTGTTTGGCTAGGTCAGTGGCTCCTGCTGCCAGGCAGGGGTGGTGGTCTTCTTCTCATCCCCTCTTGTAAGGAAAATCACAGAGGGATATGTAATAGCACTAGGTGGTGGAACAGGGTAAGGGGCATGTTGCCTTTATAGAGCAGATTGTGGGTGCAGCATCACCCAGGAGCTCAGCCAGGTCCACCGAGGAAGGGGAATTATGCAGGAGAGGAGCAGGACAAGGAGGAGAATGCAGGACATGAGGGGACAAGAGAGCCGGTGGCCTAGGAGCATAAAACCACCTTTCACTAGAGGAACGTGGTGCATTGGAGGTCTAGGAACTACAGGGATATCTTCTGCATTTTGTATAAAGTTATGCAGGTGGCTCCTCTGGCTTTGAGCCGTGGCTTTGCACGTTCTGCAGTGGGTTCCAAAGAAGATTGCTGTGTCAGGCAGAGAAAGGAGATGTCCCCAGAAACTCAGCAGGGACAAGGGGTTTGTACAACAGTCCCCAGCGTCATTCTTTCATCGGCTGGAAGCATTTATTATTCTCGATTTGAATTAGTTTTGGGGAGTGAGAAGGTGGCCATTGCTGGGGCTCTGCTTTCTCCTAGACCCTGTCATACTACATCACAACACTCGTCCTGTTTCATATTATGTAGCCTTTAGATATTTCTTGGTTTTATGAGTGTTTTCCTCCTATCTTCTCTCTCTGTGTCCAGCACTAATTTTATCACTCCTTGTGCATATCCAGGATTGAGCATCTTTCTCCATTCCCTCTGCTTCTCCCCTGCATCTTGCCTCTTCTCCCTGCGGCCGAACAGTGTTGCCTTGATCAGTGAAGTGGCAACATGTCACTTACACTGTAAACCACTGAGATTTTTGGCCAGAAGAGCTACGGAGCACAGCTGCAGACCAACGGGAGGACACAGTCATTCACATCTCTAAACTGTCACAGTCCTTCAGCCTGTAGACTGTGATGCTGCCAAGAGGAATCTCACCTCTTGGGTGCCCATTCATTTCTCCTCTTCTTGGACCCTCAAGGTATCCTACTCAAACGAACCCGCTTCATCCTGCCCCATCTGTTTGTCCCACATTTTCCTCAGGGTCCGTCTTTTCTTTCCAGCAACAGTGGCTCCTGCAGCTCAACTCCCCACCTCCCAGTTCACTGGGGCTGAACTGGTGAAAAACAAAAAGCTGTAAACAATGGTAGGAGACGGGGGATACCTAACAATCCCTGAAAAGCAAACATTTAAGATAACAGAAAATTGATAAAGGGAGTTAAGATCAGCAGAGAAAAATCCACCGTTGCCATCAGTAGAGAGAAGTTTTTCAAGCACATTAGAAACCAAAATTCTAGTAATGACAGTTCCAGTATATGAGATGGGTGTCACTTCACTGAGAAATAATGATATGATAAGAAGGAAGTGTGTATGTGCGTAAGTTTTGTTGCATATTTGGGAAAAAGACCAAAAAAACCCACCCACTTCCAGGAATGGAATTTGTAATGCTGAATTTGGGGGATCTTCATGCACTAGAGTGAATATTGAAAAAATAGGAGCAGAGACTAGGAATTGTGACAATGCTGACGCTGAGCACAGGGATGTCCATAGCCCTGCGCTGGAGATGGCAGCGACACAGGTTGTGTGGGGTTTCTTCCACATGAGTTCATGCGTCTATCCAAGAGCAGCACTTAGGCAACCTGTGAATTGGGATTTGGAGCATGAAACTTATTCCTATGTTTGGACACTTAGACCTCTGCCTTCTTATAAAGCTCTTACAGCTGTGTCTTATCCTGCAACCAGAGCACCTGCCCGGGAACCAAAGGGCTACATCCTACATCCCAGCTGAAATCTGTGGGTATAACTGCAATTTTCTGGGGAGGGTAGAACAAAAGTGCCTGCCCCCACCACACTATTTTGAAACTGGAGAAGGAACATAAAACCCACAGAAAAAAGCAGGTAGAATGTCTCCTGTGTGGCACCAGCCAGAAAAAACTGTGCCTTGAAGTTCTGCTCTGACTGCTTAGGCATTTTACATTTGACATTTATTGGATGAGAAAAAAAAATTTAAAAAAAATGTCCTAAGAGCAGGGACTAGACAGCAAATCTCTGGGATGTTCTTGGCTCAGTTTTGTGCTGTAGAGTGATGGCAAGACACATTCTGCCACAGTCCAGACTTGTGTCCAACAGTACCAACTTCCCAGCACAGGTCCAGGGAAGCTGGGATTGGAGCATATGCCATATGATCTCGATGTCTGCAGCGTGTGGCTGCTCACTTGGTCAGTGCTGGGATGCTGCTGAAGTCCAGAGTGACCCTGGATTACTGTGTCCAGCAAATGGTGGGAGCACTACCAGGGTGTGGGTTTCAGGGAGCTCAACATCTGATCCCTCCAAGAGAGGAGAAACATAAACCTTGTAAGTACATGAATATATCACCTTCTGCTAACAGGAAGAAATGCCACTGCTCGGCTAGCATTGCTAAGGCTTATCCTAAAGGTTAATCTTGAGGTAGGTCATGACATGAATTTAAAATGTAACTTTGTGGGTTTGATCCATCTGTTGGCTTTTGAACTTCCCTACCTCTCCCTGTACCACATGGCATAGCAAGGGAGAATGCCAACTTTCAGGTGTAAGGAGGCTATTTTCTCTTCTCTGCAGAAGCTCTGTTGCCACCTCTGCCCAGAAATAAACACCATCACAGCCAGCAGCACCACCCCCTGCTCCCTCAGTTGGTTCTTTCCCATCAGACTTAGACACTGTCTACAAAACCAGGAAAGAGAAGCCATCCAAAGCCCTGGTCAGGCAGCAGCGGTGAGGACTGTGGTAAGCTTGGGTTCATATCCCTCTTCTGCCTGAGCTTCTGAACCTATATCCCGTCACAGGATGCCTGCTACCAGGAGGAGGGAGAACGTTTATCTTGCTCTTTCCATTTACTGTTGGCATACGGTGCTGTATAGCTATCGCTATCACTGAGATATCGGTGAGACACAGGGTTCTTCTCACATTGGCACCATGCCCTAAGGGGAACACTTCAGCTGGAGAGATCCCTCTCCACAAAATCAGGAGGAGCCCACAGGGTTAAAGCTTTGCAAATCAAGTCCCTTCAGACAGATGAGGGATTTGCTCCATCACCACTGCAAGCTGGTGCTCTACAGAACTGATGAATGAACAAGAGTAAACCCCTCTGCTAGCTTGCTTTAAACATCTGGTCAGAAAATAGTGCTGAGGCAAAATAATTCCACAATTTTTGCCTTGGATATACAGAGGGTTAGGGGCAAATTACCATGTCTTCCATTTGTCATTAATAAATAGATTTTTTTAAAAGACGTGTTTTGCTCAAACTTGCTTCCACCGAGTGCCTGGGAGGGAGATAACTGAGGCTGAGCCGAGATGCTTGGATCCTGCAAGCAGATCTGGTCCTTTGTGGCTGGAGGTGTTTCCCTTTGGAAACGAAGGCCAGCCCTGAGCCCTCTCTGTACTTGCAGAAGGATCAGAGAGCCAGAAGCACAGAGGACCTTGTCATTCCTATACGAGCTCCCCTTGTGCAATACTTCTATCGTCTTGAAACCAGCACCCTTACCCAACCTGGTGCATCCATGCATGCTGCTCTGCTCCAGCTGTGTCCAGGCTCTGGCTGGAATGTCGCCTATCCACGATATCTGGGGCCAGGTCAAATGGACTAGGTCCTTGCCATCTGCAGGGTCCTTCGGTGGGACCTTGCCTCATACAAAGACAATCTCCCCCACAGTGGAAGAGCGAAGTCTGCCGGAATCATTAGAAGCCCATGTCCTCCATCACTCTGATCCTTGAGATTTGGGCACCATTCACAAAATGAGCATAAGGGGTCTGCGTCTGCCCCAATACGAAGGAAATCGCTGCCCCTTAAAATCAGATCACTATGCTTTGGTGATTTCATCAGTTTTTGCACTGTTTTGAACACATCAAACGGGCAAGGCTAGCTGCTGCTGCCCCAGGCACGGTGAGATTTGGTGGCACAGCTCTGGTTGCAGCTCAGGGCATCACTTGTGTTTATGCGTGAGAATCACGCTCCCCTGCCAAAGCACAAAAAAACAGCTCACGTGCTTCCAGAGGGACCCAGAAACAGGAGCAGCCCAGCCCTGCGTGTCCCTCCTGGATGCCCACCCGTAGGGAATCCGTGCATGATGCCTGGAGTGCCTTGATGGTCCGACGTGCATCTGTGCCCACCCTGGCACTGCGGGGCAGCTTGCTCTCTGCTCTGTCTGGAGTTTTCTTTAACAGCTCCCCCGAGACACTGCCTCAGTGCTGTGACTTTAGGAATGCGACATATCATTCAATATCGTCTACCATAAGCCATTCTGTTACCATGGCAACTGCCTCCTTAGCCCGGTTCCTGGGGCTCCTCGAGTGTGCTTGATATTCACCTTGACACCTTTGCCGGAGACCCTGAGGAAATGCATGAGGTGTGAAAACACCTTTCACTTGCTGGGCCAAGGTAATTCCTCCCCACATGGACACGCACATCACCTCATCTCCCAGAGAGAGGCTCTCGCCCCCCGACTCCCCACCATCACCACTTCCCTCTCCCACCGCGTGGCTGAGGAGCTGTGAAGCCAAACCTGGGCTTTGTCCCATGTCCCCCCCACTCAGAAACGCTGGATTCTCAGTGCCCTGGTGCAGGCTCCTGCTGAAAGAGCCTGGCAGATGTCACTGGGAGAGGATGTGAAATACCGACCCCAGCTAACATAATTTCTCTGTATTGCTGATCCCCTGCACACAGCTAGCTTTCCTTCCTTTGAGCCTTCCTTCCTTCACGTCCAATTATTCCTTGTTTTAACTCATTTTGTGGGCCAGGCATTAAGTTTTCCTGATTCGCCTGCCTTCCCAGGGATTTCTTCCTAGGGACTTTGCCTTATGCATTCGTTCGCTCTGCTCCTATGTGCCTGTTTCACTACGGGTTGATCCATTGCCCGCACTGTCCCACTTCCCTAATTCCTGCCAGGTTATGGGACTGACATTTACCTACACAGCTACCAGGCTCTGTTCCTGGCTCCTTACACCCGCTAGAGAAGCATCACAAGGGAAAAGAATGAGGTTTAATAGCAGGCAAGATGCCTAATCAGGTAAATTTTCAGGAGGTACAGTGAGAACAGGGAATGAATTCATTTCCAGCCATTCCTCAGCCTTTCACAATAGCTATTAATGACAGCACCATGGGTTCTTCTGCTCTATCTCGGCATGTCAGATGTCTCTCCAGCACTCCTACCCATGGGTAATCTTGGTTTCCCTAATGATCTGTCCCCACTGGAGATTTCCAGAGGTCTGTTTCAAAAGCCAGGCACAGAGTGAGTGAGTGGCAGGGATTTACCCAGTCACACTGGAAGGCAGCAACATTCTGGAAGGAGGAAGCGTCTGTGCTGTTAGAAATGTCTTCTTTTCTCCAACATGCCTGGAAAGATCTCATCTGATCTCCTGTTTTCTCTTCATGCGATACTTGGTTAGGTGGGAGGCTTCCATAGAAAGGGTGTAGCTGCACAGAATCTATGGCAGGTGACAGAACAGCAGGCGAGAACTGATGTTCCCTGATTCGGAGCAGAGTACCACTTTTTGATTATGCCTTGTTTGGAGACCTTGAGTCATGTGCGCCAAGCAACCACTTCTGGAGCATAAGGATGTTACTCCACGTGTTTTTCAGGATTCAAGAACATGGGAAACTGAGGTACCGCCACCATAACAATAGCATAAAGTATCGCTGTGTTGCCCACGCTGCATGTGTTGCCCACGCTGCATGTGTCACCCACGCTGCATGTGTTACCCACGCTGCATGTGTCACCCATGCTGCATGTGTCGCCCACACTGCATATGTTGCCCATGCTGCATGTGTTGCCCACGCTGCATGTGTTGCCCACGCTGCATGTGTTGCCCATGCTGCATGTGTTGCCTACACTGCCTGTGGCAGCAGGTGGAGCTGGGTCTGATGGGGGACCATGGGCAGAGCGCAGAGGATGTTTGGTAATTTGCAAGTGCTTGATACGGCTGCTGCAGAGCACACGTGCTCCCGTCCACGCTCAGCTGCAGCGGTAGCTTCAGCTAGCAAGAGGACTGCTGCTGGGAGAGGAACAATTTGAGCTGAGCATCTAGGAGATGGTGCTGCCCTGTGCTGTCCTCACAGCCATTCCCTCTGTCTCCTCCTGTGATGTTTGGGCTAGTGCAAAGGTTTTTCAGTTAGCTGGGAAATAATCAAGGGGATCTTTTTGACAGGAAAGGCTATTTGAACCCTACAAAAATCTCCTGCTTTTGGTAGCGCTCTCCCCAGGAAGATGTCTCAGGGCAGGAGAGCCTCCTCTGCTCTGCAGTCATGTCTGCTTAACCAGCAGGGGAGACACTAGGCTGAAGCCTGTTTTCCAGCATTGGAGAAGGGAATTATGCATGAGCTCCACTCACAGGCATCCCCCTCCACCCTCCCATCCTGCTGCCAGCCCACTGCTATTTCCTCTTCTTTCTGCTTCTGAAAGGTTTCAAGCCACGTTGGCTTTTACCTGTATTTCAGCAATCCCAGGAGCGTGTTCCCGTATCAGTGATGGCTCATCCTGCACAGTGGGGCTGCAAATTCCTCAGCCTGCCAGCAAAGCAGTTACAAGGGACCGCTGCTGGCCAGACCCGTGATGAGTTCTGCCTCCTGGCCCTGCTGTCTCCAACTCAGCTCAGTATTGACACCTGCCAACCAGTGGGCAGCAAAGGAACCTCAGTTTCCCCCAGTTCCTCGCTGAAATCCCTGAAGTCAAGGTTACACGGTCTGGACCCATCTTGCCTCTTCTTTTGTGCTTATGTCGTTGATATTCCTGGGAATGCTGTGGCCACCTTCAGAGCAGAGCGGGTGGCTGCATCCCACTCACCCATGAGAGCACCCTCCCAGGAGCTGGGGCAGCCTCCTGCAGAAGGGTAGCTCTGGATTTGGGGATCACAAGCAGCCTTTTTGGTGGCTTTTCACAGGAGCATGTTTCTGCTCATTAGGCTTTTCTACAAGACACTGATGCTGTCCCCACCTTCAATGAGCCACAGAGCCGGACCCAGAAAAGCCTGGCACTCGTGAGCTCTGCCTTCAGAGAGGTGTCATAAATCCATAATATCATAACCAAAACTCATAAGCAAGGATTTAAAGACGTGTTTGTGCTTACTACTGGCTGCCTGGGCCACCTCTACTCATGGTCACTACTATGAATCCCACCCCACATGACTCACTTTCTTGGAGGTGTCGGACGGGAAAGTGTCCGTCCTTGCTCCACGCTGGGAATTGCAGCCTGGAGCTGGTCCTCAGCACTCAGCACCTGCAGGGCTCAGGCCAAGGCAAAGGAAACACTTTGCTGACAATTGCACCGACACGGTGAGCTGCACCCATCGGGTAAAAGCACCTTGAAGTGTCAGTCAACAACCGTGGGACCATGACAGCCCAAGGCAGGAGTAGGGAACCAGGGCTCCGCTTCCTCCCGGAGAAGGGAAGGTCTGGGCGGGCTGGGGAATTCTTGCCACATGGCTTGTTACTTCTGAAATACTTCGTGTGCTCCTGAGAAGATTTGATCTTCTCTCATACCAAAGCATTATCAAGAGAAGCTGTCAGCTTTTACGGTAGGGGTTGAACGGGGAAGGGAAGCAGATTGTTAACGCTCAGATCTTTCCTGCCTAGACCGGTTTAAACGTGTGATAAGATGTGAGGTTAGGATGTACTGTCACACTGCTTGATCCCAGTCCAAGACAAGTTTTGAGCAATTGCTCAAGGGCATGTTTGAGCAAACAGAGCCATTCTGGATTTGGGCCAGTCTCTGGGGCTGGCCTCGGAGAGCTGGCGAGGCTGTGTACCTGCCGATGAGAACACCAGTACGCTGGAGGCAGTTTGTGATGGTAGAATGATCAGAAAAGGCACTAACACCCTCCCCACCCTCTGCAAGCTTCTGGACACTATTCTGCTCTCATCCCTGCTGCACCCAGCAATGTCTCACTGCTTTGAGATACTCCTGGTTTTAAACACAGACCCTTCACACAAGCTCTGCTGAGGATCCTTTTCATCCCACCCCCCCTGATAACTCCACGGCCATACACTCCCAGCAGCTGTCTTTGTTCACACAGACCCCAAAACTGATCGGACAGATAGTTCTCTAATGCTGAGGTGCCATCAAAGGACAAGTTCTCTAATGCTGAGGTGCCTGTCAACTCACCTTCCAGCTTTTGCTCATCACTCCATCTGCTCCTTCTCTAGGACTATGTTTCTATAAAGGCATGGCTGTAGGAACCAGAGGGAGAAATGGATGCTCTTCCCAGTACAGCCCCCTCTGTCAGGTGGGAAAGCAGGGTCAGGCAGAGCCCCTGGCAGAGACAAGGTGTGTAGGAGCTGGGGATGGTGTCTGCACAATATGGCAGTTTCTGCTGGCACAGCATTGGCATCCTGGGCAGGAACCATTCAGGAGAGGAATACAAACAGCACATCTTGCAGGAGATATGGGAATCACACTCCTAGAGGCTGATTACCTGGCGCTTTTGTTTGGCTGAACTCGTATGAGAAATGACCATGGAAGACTGGTGTAATCCTTACGTGTAATAGGAAGCACCTCCCGTTTGGTGTGGTGTGATGTCATCCAGCTCTGGGTGACGAATGAAGCTGAAACAGCTCTGAAGAAGAGCTGTGAAGGTGTCATCTACATGGGCTAATGAGTGCAGCCTGCCCTGCACCTCGGCTTTTACTTTTGTGGAGTCAAAGAAAGGTAGAAAAGCCCTCTGGGAGCCTATAAGCTATCCTTCTCCCTCCCCAAGGCTAACTTCAAAGTCAAATCAGATTGCTCATGGCCTTGTCCGGTCAAGTTTTGAAAAATCTCTGGAGATTTTTGACTACACCTTTGCGATAGATCCTTTGCAGTACAGGAACAGCAGCGATGCCCTGGCCAGCTGCCAGCCCAGGCACAGCGCCACGGCTGTTATCAGAATGTGCCCAGGCACAGCACTGTACAATGACAAGCAGTGCAGCGGTACAGCAAGCAGCAAAAGCAAAAATCAGCCACTAACGAGCACTAGACTCTATTAATATACAGTAAGGCAAGCAAGCCCCATGGCAAGCACAGGAACCTGCCAATTAATAGCTAAACAGGAATAACAGCTATAAATTCGATCTAGAACATTCCAATCAAACCTGTTGTTATCTCAAACCCTTCAAGCCCCACGCTGTGCTCCAAGAAGGATACCCTGTATGAGCGAACTGGATGCCCAGCCAGCCCAAACAGACCCAGTTCCCTCACACCCCATCCATTTGATACCCTGGGGTATTTTAGTGACCCTCCACTGGACTCTGCAGGCTTTCTTGGCACCCCCTTTGTAGCAGAATGCCCCCAAACCATCCGCAGTTCCCCACATGCAGCCCCAGCAGTGCTGAGTAGATGGGACTAGCCCACATTCCCCATCCCTCCAGCTTGTTCTCTGGCTGATACTTGCTAATAATTCCCCAAATGCTGCTAATAATCCCCCAAAAGCTCTGTGGACATGCTGCCGTTTGGGGAACGGGGGCAGGGTCAGCTTTGGTTCTTTCGATCTACGTTGGTGCGTGGTGAGGAGACCAGTGTGGTGCATCAGCACATCTCCCACCCCAGGTACACCCCTCAGGGGGCTCCAGGAGAAGGGCTGACGGTTAGGAGAGCAGGCCAGAAGATATGCTTCACCCAGAAACAAAATGATGGTCTGGAGGAGATAGGGCCACTGTCTGTAGCTATGTTGGGGGATTCAGACTACCTGGGCGGGAGATGTTTTAAGCAGTTGGATAACGGTGGCTCAAGGAAAGGTAGGGGTGAATTCACAGAGCATCCAGCTTTTGGCTGGAAACTTAAGGTGGTGTAAGGTGCGGTGGTGGTAGCAGTCAGGAGAAAACTCCCAGTTTCATGTCAGGAGGGAGGAAACTTCAAAGGAGGTAAGCCAAAGGAAAAAAGATGGCAAATTCCGAAGAGAGCTGCCTGGAAGCAGGTGGTACCCTGGGCTGGGATGCCGTGGGTGGCTGGGAGCTGACAGGATTCATCAATAGGCACCCAGATGACTTAACATCACCCAACATGCCCAGTCTGGGTCAAATTACTCATACATTTCACACCAGAAATGTGAGCCCAAGGAGAGTCTGGCCACCTTAGAGGTGCAGCAGGTCCCTGTGGGTTCAAGGGAACCTGGAGCAAATATTGGAAATTCTTGATTTTAGCAATTTTCTCGGAGCCTGTAAGCTGGGAGTTTGAGGCAAGAAAAATGAAAGGGATACTCCATGGGCAACTGGGGTAATTCTGGCCAGTTCCCCAGCTACAGCACTGAAGATTGAAGGTGGGGGCAAATAGCAGGAGAGTGAGAAAATCAAAGGCACATCTCCAAAGCTACATTAAAAATAATAATAAAAAAAATAAAATAGGAAAGCAATTCATCCATCTGCTTGCATTTTCCTTCGTGCTTCTTTTCCATTGCTTTGATAAGCAAAACACTAAAGAAATATTATAGAAGAAATTCCTTTTCCCCAACAACCACTTTCCCTTATCAAATGAAAAGATTATTTTTAAAAAATCCCAACACAGAGAGAGAAAGAAAAGAAAGAAACAAAAGCTGAAAAGGTTTCTGTGATTTAACAAGGCCATTGTCATAATTTTAAAGAAACAGAGGAAACCAAGGGCTGGCTTTGATGTAGAGCCTTTGAAAAACCTGAGCAGTGAGAAACAGCCCTGACCCAGCGCGCCCTGATGAAAGGGAAGAGCAGGACTTGTCACGCCGAAGCCAGGTCTCTTTCTCTTGAAATCACATGAAGGTGCCAGTCCACACACGGTTTTGCTGACACTCAGCGTCAGCCTGGACGCATGCGATCCAGCTGCCTCCAGCCAGCCAGCGGCCTGGAGCAAGCGGGAAGGATGGGCTGGAGGAGAGGCTGCTGCATGGCAGCCGCTGCTCTGCACGCCCAGCTGTGTGAGGATCAGAGAGCTGCAGGAGTCACCTCCCCTCTTCATACTGCACATCTCTGCCCAGGATGGGATTACTGGTGTGCAGGAGAGGCAGAGAAGAGCTGCTCAACTTTGCAAGGCAGCCTCCACTAACAACGGAGCAGCTGAGAATGCTCCTCTTTCATCTGAAGAGCCCTGCAGGCTTGCAGGATGCATCGCACGCAGCGAGATGCATTGCTCATAGAATGCATTGAATGCAGCGAGATGCATTGCTCATAGGATGCATTGCACACAGCAAGAGGGCAGAAACCCACTGTGGGTGAACACCAGGGCCCTGAAAGGTGGTGGCCAGGTCCCTTGAAACCAGTGCTGGCTGTGGTATAAAACCCATGGCTGGGGTCTGTGGTGGGAGGGAGGAATGACAGAGGTCACTGTTGTATCCCCTGGTGAGCACTGTCCCTTCTTCACATCAGCCCAGCCCCCCTGCTCTCTGGCAAACCCCAAAAAGACATGGACATGCTGGAGAGAATCCAATAAAGGGCCATGAAGAGGATGAAGGGACCAGAGCATCTCTCATGTGAAGCAGGGCTGAGAGAGCTGGGACTGTTCAGCTTGAAGACAAGAAGGCTCAGGGTGGACCTTATCAGCGTGTATCGATCCCTGAAGTGGGGGTGCAAAGAGGACGCAGCCAGGCTCTTCCCAGTGCTGCCCAGTACCAGAACAAGAGGCAATGGGCAAAAACTGACACAAAGAGGCTTCACCTGAATATCCTGAACATCAGGAAACACTTTTTAACTGTCAGGGCTACCAAGCAGTGCAACAGGTTGCCCAGAGAAGTTGTGGAGCCTCCATCCTTGGTGCTATCCAAGTCACCTGGACATGGTCTTGGGCCACCAGTCCTAACTGGCCCTGCTTGTGCAGAGGCGTTGGATGCGATGATCTCCAGAGATCCCTGCCAGGCTCAACTTGTCTGTGATTCTGTGATTTTGTGATTATGATATATCACCTTTAGGTCATACTATTCTAATAAGCTCTGGGCACAGAGTCAGAGAAGATGCACAGTCTCTGAAGTCTTTGCTCTAACACATCACAGCAGGAGGTTTTGACATGAGTGGTGGGAACATTTCCAGAAAGTAAATGTAATCCTTGCAGCAAGGGCTTCATGACAAAATGTCTCAAAGACCATTTGGGAAAGCATTTTTCTTGGCTTGAGTCCTCACTCATGAATCTTTGAAGACCAAACCAACCACATACTCTGCTAGTGGCTAATGGTGCAGGAAATCAGCGCTCGGAGAGAAGGTACCAGTTAGAAAAGACAGTCTCCACAAGCCCCATAAAAAAAACAGTTGAAAGCCTCGTGGCAGTCACAGATTAATCTCATGGCAATCTTAAGAGGCAGCTTATTCCAGCAGGTGAGGGATAGGAGAGCCTTAGGACTAGTTTGGGTGGCAGCGTGGGCTTTCCAGGAGTGGAGGTAGGGGAAGCCTCCCTAGGGCAGGAGTGGTTGGAGGACAGTGACCTTGAGCTTGACTTCCAACCGTGCTGTCCTACAGGAACACTCCAGCTGGCCCCACAACTCCCACCCAGACAAGCAGTGGATACCCTAGGGTGGATGCAAGAACAGAACAAAACTATTCTTCAGCCCTCCTCAGTGTGTTATCTCAGCATCTGTAGCTTATGGATTTTTTAAAAACAGGTGGTATTTTCTCTTTTATTAATCCACTTAATGGCTTTTTGAACCCATGACGACTTTCAGCAACAAAGGCACCCTATGGTGATGAGCTCTGCGGCTTAATTACATGTTGCACTTGGCCATTCATGCTTAATGATGTGAGTCTCAACCGGTACATCTGTGCACTGGGCTGGGCTGACAAATCTTCAGTGAACCTAAAAGAAATTCACAGAATCACAGACTGGTTGAACCTGGCAGGGATTTCTGGAGGTCATTTGGTCCAACCCCCCTTGCTAAAGCAGGGCCACCTAGAGCTGGTTGCCCAGGACCACGTCCAGGTGACTTTTGGGTATCACCAAGGATGGAGGCTCCACAAACTTTCTAGGCAACCCATGCCAGTGTTCTGTCAAAAGTGCAAAGTCTTTGTCACTGCCAGTGGAAAAATTGTGTTTAGAAATGTCAGGCGTACACAGGGATAGCTCTACGATCTCTGTGATGGTGGCATTTAAACCAATGAAGTTTTGGACTGAACGTGCATCGTCCAGGTTCGTAGGGCTGAGGGTAGCCCCCGTGATACAAAGTCACGGGCACAGCAATAGGGTCACCATCAGCTCCAGGAATCTGCGTGTGGCATCAGGGTCGGAGCTTCCATTTCACCACCCCAAGCTGCAAGCTGTGGGTTTGGAGTATCCATTAGCACCAAGGTGATGGGGATAAGTGGAAATAACAGCAGGATAAAAAACGTAGCAGAAAGGCATCCCCAGGAGTCCCAGCCCAGTGACAGGGAAGTTCAAAAGTTCAGGAGCATGCCTGACAGTGAAACGTGTCAGAAAATAAAGACCTTAATTACAGTGACCATTTCTGACCCCACCATTGTTAGTGACTCGGTTGCTAAAATGCCGCGTTGAGCAGAGGCTGGTGGTGGTGACGGAGAGAGCCGGCGTGGTGGCAGGGCAGCAAGCGGGAGCGCTGGCAGCTGAGACTGTACGGTACATCCCTCCAGGAAAAAAGAACCCTGTGCCATCATTTTAGGCTGAAAATTCCCCAAGCCTGCAGGTACATCTCTAGAGAAAGAGCGTGTAGCAAGGGCTGTGCATGCAAGCACCTCAGAGAAACGCAGACGTGGGAGAGTTTGCTGGCAGAGCAGAAATCCACAGGGGAAATTTGTGGAGATAAGTGCTGGATTTGCAGGTCCTTCTGCAGACGTTCCATGATGCCTCTAGCAGTGACTTTAACTTACAGTTTGATTATGTCAAGGGCCAGCAAGGCTGGAATCAAGGTATTATGAAGTGTGACTTTATTTCTTGCACGTGACTTGGGAGCCAGACCTGAGACCTATTGCACCCACAAGGTGAATTGTCCCCCCCCCTCAAGGAGTTAACACAACCAGCCCCAGTCACACTGAGGAGTTAACAGTGGGTTCATCACATCAAGCCTTAGTTGCATGACCCAATTAAAAGGAATCCTTTTTATGAAACTTGCCTTCCACAGATTTATTGCGTTTTTGTCCATTTTGTGCTGTTAACTGTTTATTTCAGGCGCCAGCCTCACTCATCAGCGTTTCTTTGTGAGGGAGCAAGGTGAATCTATTCCTTTTACTCTTTGTAAAAGTAAAGCCAAAGAAATAAACTGTGCCAAATGCGGCGGTGGCCTGATCTCCACCAAAGTAAAGTAAATCGCTTACAAGAAGTTCTGGTCTCTGCACCAACTGAGCAGAGTCAAGACCTTTGTGCTGCGCCACGAGAAGGACCACAGGGTGGTCTGATGGCTCAGCAGCCTCTCCTTTCACAGAAAGCAGTGGTGCTTCAGTAAGCATTGATTTGGATTACCAGTTTACAAACTACAAAAGGATACGGGCTGAAGTCCAGTGCTGGCAAAACCTCTTGCTTCTCTGCTATCACAGCCCCGCTGCGCTGCCCGCAAGCCCGTTGCTTCCCCCACCTCCTCCATCCTCACTGTCTTCATGCTTCCCAGGGGACATGGATGTGCTGGGCAGCTTCAGGCTTTGTATACACGTTGAATTATTTGTGAGGTACCTTACACATCCTTACCGAGTACCTTTTAGAGAGTGTGCTTATAAATATATTAACTCCTTACAGCTCTGAGACATGACACTGGATCCCTCCCCTTTTCCGTGCTGTTTAGGAATCAGTAAGCAAGGATAAAACTTTATTTCCTTAACAAATAATTTTATATATATGACCTAAGCTAACCTCAGCCTTTCACAAGAAGAAACCCCAAAATTATGTCATCCTACTGTCCGCAGTGTGCAATTTATCCAACAAACCGATGTTTTACCTTAGCCTACTGCTTGCCAACATGCATGTGGAACTGGTTTCCTATGGGAACTGGCTTGATGAGTTTGTTAGGCGCTTTAGAAGAACAGCTTCCTCTGCTGTGTGAGCTGACTCCTGTCTAAATCTTTTCCCTTGACTGAGAAAGATATTTATTAAGCCATAAGGTGCTTCTAAGCTCTGTAATGAATATTAGTATTCATGCAGGACAGGTATACAACCGGGGTGAGATGGACTCTAAGAAGCAGTCAGGCCTGGAAGAGTATTTAGGATTAAATGAAGGTTAAAAATGGCCTGTACAGGAGGAAGGATGTCTCTTCCCGTGCAAAGACAATACAGCCTTACAATGAAGCAGAAAGGGGTCAGGAGGAGCAGAAGCACTAGCAAACGGTGGAGTGTCTGCAGGTGCACATCAGTGCAGCCCCACTGCTGTCATTAGCGGCGCTGTTAAAATTCGCCCAGGTTTCGAGCTGACCTAGGGTCTTCAATGACTTACTTGAAAAGTAATTGAGAACACGGCAAAATGTTTCCAAGCTGCTTCCCCGAGCTGGCTGGGAAGCAAATAGCCTGGACCTGAGCAATCAGCTGGCCCGAGCGGAGCACCGGGGGTAAGCCTGAGTGTGGATGAATGCGGCTCCTACTCGGCACAGAGCTCTTTATTGCTCTACGCAGGAATCCGTTTTCTCTTCTGTTCTCTGCTTCCGAGCTCTCTACGGCAGTAGTGGTGGCAGGGTGGTAAGGTACACCTCTGCTCGGAACGGCAGGTCAGCGTTCCCAGTCCCCTTGCCTTTGGTAACTGCTGGATTTTGATCTGTTGATCATTCTCCTTCCACCCAAAAGGGATTTTTGTTCCCCCAGTTTTTACTCTGGAGAGAATTGTATCTTTGCATTTTCCAGTGGTGCTGAATTGGAGGATCAGGATTTTGTGTTGGGAACTTGTTTAGAAAAGATACTTTTTCTAAATCACTTTTTTTTTTTTTTTTTTTTTTCTTTTTTCTTTGTCTTTCCCTGACTCTTGCAGGGTCATCTTGGCTAGGTCTACAATGCTGGACAAGAGTTCAGTGTTTCACAGTAAAGAGCATCTGTGTCAGTGGGAAAGGCTGAGGTGGCCTTTATCAGGGTATTCTGACCTGTCCTGAAAACGCATCCCTCAGGCCAGGATGAAAGCACCGATCTCCACGTGACAGGGTAACACTGGTGCTCTCCTGTATCAGGGTGAAGCTCGGCATGAAGAAAAATGTTGGAAGAAATAGCTCCCCAGTAAACTGGGGTACCAACCGGTGACCAGCTATGGTCAACCAGCACAGTACACCAAAGACATTACCCAGCAAGGAGAAAATACACATTTTTGTGCTGAAGAGTGACGAGGGACATTCAAGGTGACATTCACCGCACAGGGGTGCAGCCAGGACTAAAATGAGTGGCAGCCTCCGATTATGTCCTCCAGCCTCCTCCGTGCTCTGCATCCTTTGCACAGCGGTGGGACAATTCAGCGGCAGAAGGTCTGAAGGGATAACTGAGGCTCAGCTGTTTTAATTACCATCATCCCCTACGAGGGGTGTGTCTGGGGCTTTGGACAGCAGCTTTTTCTCCTTCACAGAGCACGGTGTACCTTGCTCTGCCTTCTGGGCTGACTCCATAAGCCAGTACTACCACAGCGGGAGGGAGGGAAGGGTTTCTTTGTATCAGTGCTGATCTGATAAAGGTATTTTCCCTGCCCGGTCCTCATGGGTTACCTCTTGCCACGCAGCCACTGGGCTCAACCAGAATGTCTCTCTTTTGCTCTGCTTTTGGTTGCACATCGGTCTCTGCCCCTCACCATCTGTGGTGCACAGAGGTTTGCTCCCTGGAGAAGACAAGGCGTAGTTGGAGCCTCTGGGTGTGACATTGGAGTGATAGCCTGTACTAGTACAAAGCTGAACTACATGGACCCATTGGTTCCCTCTGGCCCTGAAGCATGGGATGGTCTGAAGAAATGTAGAGAAGAGCAGGAATCCAACCTGGATCTGACCAGTCATTGGCCACGTCACTGCTGCTGACTTTTCCTACCGTGCAGTAGGTCCTACCTCCTTTCTGTATCAGTAAAACAAAGGCAGAACAAGCAGGATCTTGCAGGAAGGAGACTCCAAATGTCCAAAGACACAGAGGGTGCAGACAGAGTGGTGCTGTGGGTCCCCGCAGCCCCAGTTAATTGTCACAGAACGCCAAGTGCAGGTTTTCTCCAGCGATGGACACTGTGTGTAAAGGACACACGTCAGCCCCTCGTGCCATGTGACTTGGGGTGAGCAGCTCCAGCTCTCCGAGGAGGTGAGCACTGCACGGGCTTTGGGCAATGCATTCAAATACTGCTCGGTCTGTGACTTACGGTGTTTGGCCTCCCATGATCTTCCATCTTATCATGGAAAAATGTGTGTCCTGCTCAGCCCTAAACTGCTCCCTTCTCGCTGCCTGGAGAAACAGATTTTTGGCAGCACCTCCAACCCTGCCCAAGCCCTCAGTCTCACTCCCTGCTCTCCAGGTCCTTGCCTCTCATCTTTCCCATCAGATGCTTGCTGTCTGGAGGCAGGGAAAGGCAAATAGGAGTTTGGAAGCGGGAGGCTTTATTTTTTCCCTAGAGACCTATTACTTCACCCTGTGCTGTCAGGTATCCTCAGACGAGACAGCCTGGCCTTTGTCTAACCCCTTGGGAGGCACTGGGCCTGCTCACCTCTTGGCTTTTTGCAGAAAACATCTGCAGAAATACATCTTCCTTGAGATTTGCATGCAAGCTGGAACAAGCACCCTGTGGTTCAGGGAAGAAGGACAGAGCCCTTTGTGGAGAAAATATCTCCATTCAGCCATGCAAACTAGCCCCAAGGAGAGTCATACCTTTGCAGGAATGCAAAAGAAAGGCTCTGTCCTGCAAGCTAATGCAGAGCCCGGGAAGGAGCTTGGCACTGACTGTATGTCGTGAGCTCACCAGAACTCCAGAGATGGTAAGGAAGCAGAAAAGGATTTGATTTTAATTTAAGTGTCTAAGGAAACTGATTCTGCCCACCTGCATTCACCCACGCACACTTACAAACACCAGGATGCACGTGCCCCGGTGGTCTCCACAAGATCACTTGTGTGCAGTGTGGAGGACAAGGAGCATCAGCCACTGTGTCCTCATAGTGCCCTCCTGGATGCTCTTGACTGGCAGGAGAAGGGTTTTTTGGACAGTAGCTTTGACCCAGGAGTCCATATTTATTGCAGTGTGACCTTTTGCTTTAGAAATTCACTTGCTTCACCCTCTGTACCTAGGTGAGGATACTTTCTGCTGCCTGTTTTCTCATTTTGGGCCATTTTGTGGGTCTGGTCTCTTTGTTGGGGCAACAGGAGGAGGAATGGCACGTACATGGTGGTGTGTGGCTGCCAGAGCTGCCAGGCTTTCTGCTGTCAGGCCACCTGAGCCACTGGTCTTTGTGCAAGCAACAGTTTTTACTGCTGTCAGTCATGTCTTTTTAATCAGCTTGTGCCTTCCTGAAGACAACTTGTGCAGTTCTGCCATGAGGAAAGGCAGGATGGATATCATGGATTGTGGTATTTGGAAGAAAGCATTTCATGTGAAGAGCAGGGTCTCATTTTCTGGGTTCCTACGGGGGTCTGCAGCACCACATTGGGGGAGTCGCTGATTGTAGCCCCTGGCTGGCTGGAGTTTGTCCTGTGGCTGAGTCCATGAGATGCTTTTGGTTCCCTGTGACTTTAGCAAGGAACTTTGACAAAGGCTTTTGAAAGACTAAGTAAATTGCATCCTTCACAGCTGGTTTGCTGACACACTTAAAGCAGGCAGAGGAACACAATTTTCCTTTAAAGAAGACATGCTGGGTTCTCTGTCTTACATGCCATAACCAGTAATGAAAGTCAAGCACGTTCCCTGCACACTTCAAGGATGGTTTAACCCTTCTTGATCCGCTGTCCGCTGTGGGATGCACAAGGGAAGACACCAAATTGTTAATAACCTGAGCAATTCTGTGGGCAAAACAGTCAAAGGGGCACTGATGTGACCTGAAACAAAAAAGTCTGGTTCCAAACAAGGAGGAGGAATGGATTTTGAGGGGTGAGTAGGGCTATAAATAATGTTTTTTTCTTAGATAGAGATCACATCTACAGTTAGCCCTCCTAGAGTTTTAAAAACAGCAAAGGAAATTGCTAATTAAAAGGTACATAGCTCAGAAGACTAACTCTAAGCATCTGTTAAATGTAGTTTGTAGCTAAAGCTTGCATAGGTAAGTGTAGCTGCATTTACCTGCCAACAGAAATATTTCTCTGTTTTTCTTCCTTAATTCAGTCTATTTAAAGTCAAAGGTATTTTTTCATCATATAGGTGGCTGATGCTGGGTTTCCTGAGCATCATGTCCGGGCTGTATTTTTGTATTTGCTAATACTGTCAGTAAAAGCTCACTGTTCCCCTTGTTTGGATCTTACCCTGGAAGAGAGCGGGAGGGAGTAACTAATGTTAACTTGAGGAGTAGCCTCCTCATTCCTTAATCACAGATGAAATGCACTTGCTCGTTCCCTTGGGATTAGACTTAAGAGGTCCTCTTCCAAATTTATATCCTTCAGGCTCATCCCCAAACCATCTTCCTTCTCTGGCAATGGAATACCTTGACTTCTGTTTGGGTGTGAGCTCTTCAAACGACGCCTTTTGCAGAGCTCGCTGTGCAAAGTGCCCTGCTCAGAAGGAAGCCCTGCCTTGGAGGACCTCACCTGTTCCTGTTGGTGTCTGTCTACATCCCAAGCTTGCAATAATATTTAGTTTTTTCCCAGGGCTTTGATGATACAGTTTAGGTACTTAATTAGGTTTGTGCTTTATGGTTAAGAGTGAGCATCAGTACAAATAAGTCTGTATTTCACCTGGGACTTAAAACCAGGGAAAGACTGCCTCAGCATGGCAACAATCTTATTGAAAAGGGAAAGTCTGAGAATATCACCATCGCTTTCCCTCTCTCCCACTGACTGGAAATAGTCCCCTCCTGGTCACTGAAGTAGATTTTCCCTCTAATTGGTTTTCATGATTAGCTAAGCAAGCCATGTACAGCCTTTGTAAAGGCTCCTGCCTTTCCCCCGCAGCATGTGGAGCAGCGTGCAGGCACCGCGTAGGGCACGTGCTACTCTGCAATTCGGTGGCAGGTAACTGGGATAACACCTGGCCAGAGGTAACAGAGCCATGTGGGAATGCATCCAGGCTTCCCTAACCTCAGCTATGGATCCCTGAACCTGGCGGGACAGTGCACATCTCACCAAGCCTGACTGTACCTGGGGGTCCCAGGAGGGAAGGCTATGGGGGATGCTTATTAAGCCCATCTCCTGCCAGGACAAACAATCACAAATCATGGGAAGAGACAGTGATCCAGGAGCCGCAGATAACGTGGCAGTGATCTCAGGATGGGGAGATCAGGCTCAAACCAAGAAGAGCATCCCACAAGCGAGGTGTTAGCTGAGGTAGTAAGTGGAGAAAGTGGGACGGGAGGCACCGGAGGCAGCACAAAGGTGGTGGAAGAGAAGACTAGTTTCAAGAGAGGACGCCATTGAGCTAATACAATGACAAATCTTGAGTTAAAGGCTGCAGTAGTGAATGGACCACCCATCAGTGGGTGCAATCAGGCTGAAGTATGCCTGATGTCAAGTAACAGTCAGTATCCCAGGATCAAGCAGCGGACCGATACAGTTTGATATCTTCATATGCTTTCTGGGCAATAATACAGATGCACCCTCACCAAATTGGTAGACAACTGTAAATATGGGGAAGCAGGTGGTGCATGAATGGCAGAGCTTCAGGCCAGAGGGACCTCGACTAACTCAGGCTTGGGCCAACAGGAACCTCACAAAGTTCAGCTGCCAGGACAGCAGAGCTCTGCATCCAGGGCAGGATAATCCCAGGCATCAGTGCAGCCCGGGAAGCAATCCATGAGCCCTGCTCGGGAGCAGGAGGAGGACAAATTGAACATGAGTCAACAGTGCACTCTCATGGCAAATAAAGGAAACCACAAACTGGACTACATTAGAACTGGGACCAGAAGGGAGGAGTTATCACATCCCTCTATCTGCTCAGGGCTCCTGATGTTGCGTCTTGAATCATCTGTGTCTGCCCATCCGCCGAGTCCCCTCCCTCCACCCAGCACAAGAAGGATATGAAAAAAAGAACAGGGGAGGTCTGTCAGGGGGTGGCTGAGGTGTCAGGGGTCTCGGACACATGGCCTGAGGACAGGAGCTGTTTTGTGTTGTCAGACAAAGAGGTTGCTGGGGGGGCTGGTAAATCACAGCCCACACATACTTGAAGGGCAGCTACAGCAAAGCAACCACTTCTCGGTGATACCAAACAACACAAGGGCCACAGAGACAACAAAGCTTCAGGTAGGATATTAGGAAAAAACGTCAATACAGCATTAGCTCTTGCTCAGTTGGGTCCCACTATGACCTCTAAGACATTTCCCGAAGCATCTGCTTTTACCCAGACCCACGCTGCTCCGTGCAGAACAGGCAGTCCCAGCCTACAACCTTGCATCCAGCTCCCTCAGCCACACAGCAAATACCTGTTAGGTTCATTTGTCTTCAATATTTGTTTGTGTAGAATTATACTTACCCAAAACTTTGCGCCAAACGAATTTTGGACACGTACTTGGGACCTGTTTATACAGGGAAGGAAATGAAAAATGTAGCAGCGTATTAAAATCAGCCTGTGACCGAGCAGTGCTGTGTAAATTGGATGGTCAGGGACACAGTCTGGGATACTATTCCCTACTTTGTGACCAACTGATAGAATAAGTTTTGATATAAATACTCATACAGTGTAAAAAAAGAAAAGGGCTCTAAGCTAAGGGTGGAAGGGAGGTGAAAAATGCAATAGAAAAGGAAGAAAATCAACTAGTAGCTGAAAAATGAGTATCAGCAAAAGAGAAAACATAAGAGAAGCAGAAAATTTTGACTCATTCAGACCAGACAATATTTTACTTGTTCTTAAAGGCATCACAGGGAATGAATGCAAACTGAGAGGGAGATGTATGCAAATTCGTATAAATTTATATGAAAATCAGCACATACCATCAGTCACTTGGCAAGTTACCCAGTGTCTCTGCCTTGGTGACTGCATGTGACTGAGTGGGAGGTTGAAAGCGAGCGACAATGTAAATCTTGCAGTACATTACAGCAAGTAGCCCCAGCCCTGGGACAGGAGCTGATAGACTGCATTTACCCAGAAAAGGCCGGGGTTATATTTCTGCTGCCCTTTTCTCACTCCAAAATTAACAGCATAGCCTCACATTCCCCACTGACAGCATGGGAAAGACAGCTACAGAGGGCACAGTTAGTCAGGGGACTAACATGTACAGTTGAATTTGCTGGTCATCACAACTTCTGCCTCCAATAATTTTACCACTGTGTAAACAGACATATTCTATATTTCGGTTTCTCCAAGACCAGTTCAGAAATATCTGTGTTTTTACCCTCACATGCACATTTATCCTGTATCTTCGACTCTCTGTATTTAAGGATTCGACTCTTCTGTTTGTCAATATAATTCCTTCCACCCCCACAAAAAACCCAATAATAGTTGCTTATTCTTTGTTTTTCTTTCCAGATCACCTATCTTTAAATATTCTCTCAGAATGAAGCATTTATGACTGTTCATCACTATGGGCTTCATCCTTATCTCCTGAGACCAGTGGTCCCTGCATGTGACATCCAAACAATAGGACTCAATTTTCTCCCTTTCTTGTCATGGAGTTTAGCAGTTTATTGTGGGGTTTGGGGGTTTGGGTGGGTTTGGGGTTCTTTTTTCCTTCCTTGTGATTTGTTGCAACAGCTTTGTATGAATTTTTCTGGGAAACCAAAGTATTGAAATAAAAAAGCTACTCACCTGAGCACGCCAGTAACTCCACCAGGACACATCTGCTTGGGAAGTGTAAGTACCAACACCCAGCTCTGAAGACTGAGCAACCCTGTGAACATCTCCCTGATTCCTTTCACCATCCTACCCCTTACCTGTTGTGATGCTCACCTGTAGATTTTAGCCTGTTAGAAGAGGTGACTGGAAGTAGCAGAGGGCAGAAACGAGTATTTATAGTTGCCTACAAAATAGCAAGTACATTTTTAGGGCTATTCTGCTATGAAATAGGTTGGCATGCATCTAAAATTTCCACAGAAAAAGAAATAATGTGCATCTGTTTTTATGAGTACAATCAAGTGTTGGAGGAGGTTGTCCAGAGAAGTTGTGCAGTCTCTGTTCTCGGAGGTTTTTGAGACCTGACTGGAAAATGCCCTGAGAAGCCCCATCAGGCTGGATGGGTCTTTGAGCAACCTGATCTAGCAAAAGATGTCCCTGTCCACAGCAGGGGTGTTGGACTAGGTGAGCTTTAAAGGTACCTCCCAACCCATTCCATGATTCAATGGACCAAGCCAGACCCTGTAATAAGCTCTGAGCTCTGTAGAGGGCTGCCAGAAAACTTGTCAAGACCTGCCCACCGTGGCTGAAGAAGAGCTAAAGCCATTTTGCAACACACATCAAGCCCACCACTGGGCTCCTCTTTCCCCTCTACCCAGTTTGCTTGGTGCTTAGTATTTTTATCACGTGCAAATGATAAACAGCTTAGTGTTGTCAGCTTTAAGCTAACACACTTTCCCTGTTGGACAGGTGAAGCACAAGAAATTAACAGGAGTCTCACGAAGGCTAAACCTAATGCTCCGTAGGCTGTTCCTGTAGGATTGGCTGTGGGCTCAACACCCCGACTGCCTTTGTAGAGGGAAGAGAGCCCTGCTAAGGTAGTGGGTGCAAGGACAGCCCAGCCTAGTTGGTGGCATCTTCTGACAGGCTGCAGAGAGCGCAGCACTGCTCTGTGACCCTAAAAAATTTTAACAAATGTCTCACACTTCCACCTCCCGACGTAAAGCCTCTGGCAGAGGCTGTGTTAAGTACTAGAGAAATAGTCTTGCATTACCCAAGGAAGAAAATGCTCTTTGGCTTCAACATGTAGGACAAACTCACCTAGATCCTGCAACAGCACATCAGAGACTGCTGCTGGCTACCTCTTCTCCTGAGTAGGTATCTGAAGGTGTCTTTCTTCTCCTACGTAGGTATCTGAAGACAGACTGTAGGGTGGCAATGGGAACTCATGAACTTGAAGCAAATAGGGCAGTGAAGACCAAATAAACACAGAGCGCAGCTAGATCGCATGGCCACGGTGTGTCTGCTCTTGCAGAATGTGCCACCCATCTCCCCTGGGCAACAGCCTGAAGGTCTTCTCTTCCCCCAAGGCAGATGTGGCAGCTTGCAGGGTGGAACAGAGAGAGGTCACCTGGGCCTCCAGGGTGGCACGTGCAATGGAGCAGAACCATCCACCCAGACCAAGCCCACAGCTGCAGCCAGCCTGCGTATGTCAGAACCACAGGAGATGCTGCCATGAGGTGGGATTGCCGCTACAGCAGCACAAAAGGCATCACGTGGAGCTAGTTGCTCCTGGGAACAAACCCTGTAGCTGTGGAAAAGGAGCATAGATCAGGAAGGGACTTTGTGGTTGTGAACCTAGTCCATAGGCATACTGCAAACAAGCCTAGCCCCTCTAACGGGAATGGCAGGTTTTTACTGCTTAAACTCCAAAGGTATTCCAAGCTCTCCTTCCCTAAAAACCTTCTCATCTCCAGCTCTCCTGAGTTCATGGCTTGTTCCTTTGCCACATCCCACCGGCCGAGCAAATGCCTAAAGGCAGGGGAAATGATAAACAAAATGGAAAGGACCATACTTACATAAATTAGGATAATCTCATTAACAGAGGTTACTCTGAAGCTTAGGGGCTGGCTCAAATGTAGCCAAGACTGGCTCAGAAGTGGCAGTTATTCCTTGCCTGAGTTTTTGTGGAAGCTGTAGGAGATATCTTAGGGTTGCACTCATGCTGCTTGGCCATCCTGGAGTAGAGCAGCTGCACGGTGGCTTTCCCCATTTTCCCTAAGTGCATGGATCACCCACATCACACCTCGCAGGGATTCCTGGGCATGCAGCCTGCTCATGCCTGCACTCCTCCCATGGCAATAGAAGGAGGAAATCCTCCTGCATCGGTAAAGAAGAGCACGGTGTCTCAGTGCATCCATGCCACAGTGGAAGCAGGGTGGCCTCCTGTCGTCTGTGCCTCAGTTTCACCACTGCACTCTCAGTTTCACTCTCATCCCGAGCTGAGAGCCAGGAGATGCCACTCTACAGTGTCCAAGTAGCACATTCAGGCTCTCACCTGGGCAAACTAGTAAGATTTTGAGTCATATCCCTAAAACCCAAGCCAAGATAGTCATTGGCTATCTCTTTCAGCAATTAATTCTTCCTTAAGGAGAATTCAAAAGAGCCATATTGATACAAAAGCACTTGTCAGAAGACCAGAATACTTTGGGGGTTTCCAAGATCTTACAGGAGACAGCCATGAGTAACTTGGCGTGACATCAGAGCTAACCCTGGTTTGAGCTGGAGGTTGGACTAAATCACTTCTGAAGGTCCCTTCCAGCTTGAAGGGCATCATGAGAAAAGCCAGGGAAAACCCAAACCCAGCTCAGAAGAGGCACAGTGTCTCCACTGTGCTGTTGCAGGACCTGAGTAAGTTTGTCCTACCTGTGGAAGCAAAAGGAATTTTCTTCTCCGGATTCCACAAGGCTATTCCTTTAATAATTCCACATCTGCAGCATTTGTTTTAAAAGAAGCAGTGATGTGACAGCTCAGCACAAGGGGGAGGTCTTGCTTTACCTTCCACTCTTCCAGAGGTGACCAGCGGACACCTCGGTGGTGCTGTGCTCTCCTAGAGTAGGTTTGTGAGTTAGAACTCCCTTGCAGAAAGGTCCATGCACACACTCAAAGACCAAGATACTGATGTTCATTGACCCCATTCTTCTCAGCCATCACCATCACCTTATCTGTTGGGAACGCAGAGAAGGGATAACCATGGGAGTGTTGGCTCCTGTAGGAGCAGAAGGGACCACAGCCAAGACCACAGCCCAACGGAGATGGTTCTCCCCAGCGTTGTTCAGGGCTCTCTCACCTCTGACAAGACAAATCAGTCCTCTTTGATTCACACTATCATGATTTACTGTCCTTCGGCCCCATGCAGCTCACTGAGCACCTGACACCACAAGCCTGCTCCAGCTCTGGGCTAATTCTCAGCCCTCATCCTGCTCTTTTTCCCCAGAAGCATCCCAGCCCTCATGTTCACCCACCACAGACCTGATTTTGTCCACCATTCCACCCCAACCCCTGCTTCCCATGGTGTCCTGCTGCACTCACAATGTCCGTATCCTGATGTTCAAGCTATGACCTTTAGTGTAACCCCACTTGCTCTCTGCCACCGCACAAGTCTGCTGGCACCCAGTGACATATGAAGACCAGCATTGTTCTCTGTTTACCTCCAAAAATGGAGAGATTTTGATCTCCAGGCTAAGCTGGCACTTCACCTATAGACCTCCCCACTGACTACTGGTCTCTGTGAGTCAGGGGAGCACAGGAGAAGGGTTTACAGTGATGGCTGTAACAGAGCTTTACAGAAGGCTCCCCAGTGATGGGTTTGTACCACTGTGGCCCACAGTGATGTCTGGGACATGTCCCTGTGCACGTTTACGAGCAGTGACAGCATCCTTCTGACCCAGCTGGCGGGCAAGGCTGAACGAGTGCAGGCACACGGCGCGTGAGGAGTTAATAAAAACTGCTGGATTAAAATCATTACATTGCCACTGAAAACCCCTGCTGTTAGCCACAGGGAAGGACCTCGTCTGCAGCTCCCTTACAATAAAATGAAGGGTAATTTCATCCAGTCACCTGCTGCTGACCTATTTAAAGTACCCGGAGGCAGGGCAGAGCAGGGCGCCGCTGCTTCAGCCCCCAGCAGCTAGGGTCAGGCTGCAGGGGAGGCATCCTGGTGTCACCTCCTTGGGGAATGGGGTGCCCACACCTTCTTAGCCTGGTCAGAGCAGGCAGGTGCTGCTGGCAGCATCGCTCTGCCTCTGCCCCCAGCAGGCTCTGTGCTGTGGGTGTGTGGCTTGGCAGAGGCTGGGGTGCCTGGCGAGTGATGGGGCTGCATGAGCCTTGCCACCACCAGCTGTACCAGGACTCAGGAAGGTCATTCCCCACCACAGAGAGCCCAGCCTCTGCACCCATTCTTTGGGGAGCCCTGCGCATCCTTCTTCAGCATCTGCCCAAATCCGTCCCCCCCGCCCGGGTAGTGTGGGCTGTGGAAGGGGAAGCCTCCCTGCATTAGCCACCACTGGGTCTGCAGCTTTTCCACCTGTGTTTTTAAGAGTTAAAAAAATTGCGGTGACTGGGTTTGCACAACCATGGAAATGGGCTGTAGGGGTTAACTGTGCACTGGTATCTAGCTGGCTTGAAAGTCAGTCTGGGAGGCATTCAGGCACCAGCTCCAGCGTCCTGTAACATGATGGGATACTGCTCTGCTGAGAAGAGGTGCACAGCTGCTACAAAACCCTTCCTTGTGGTCACACTGGTACCCAGCCAGCATTGCCTGGCTGGGTTAGGTGGCTCTTCAGGGAGATACAGAGCTCAAGCCTTCAGTCCACTCTACAGAGGATATACAATAAAAAGGTTATTATGACTTATAATAGTCAGTGTTTCCCAGCTCTTGGAGTCCCATGATGACTGTGGGAGAAATGCTGCTTCCATTAAAAGATGTTGAAAGCTTTTGTAGCCCCATTGGCACAGAAGAAAGGCAGGTGATGCAACCTCGAGAGTTCCAAAAGCCATCTGCAGAGACAAACACTCTTAGAAACTTCATATTTCTAAGCCACTCACGTTCCTCCAAGCTGTGTATTTCTTAGGACGTGCAGTGCCATCGAGCCTGGTGAACACAGGTGGCCACAGGGGTCGGGTGCTGTGGCTGTGTGCCCTGTCCTCTCCGCCAGAGCTGGTGCACCCCAGGACAAGTGTTTCACCAAGCTGCTTCCAGAAGCTCCCCTGTCCACACTGTGCACCGACCGTCACAGACACACAACCACTCCCACGTGCAAGTTCCCCTCTGCCCTGCCCAGCCTGCAGGATGATGGTGCTTTTGCTGGGGGGAGTTGCACTTGGGACAAAGGATGACCCTGGGGTGTTGTGATTTCCCTGGCGATGAAGAAGGCTGGTTGGAGAATGTGCACTGGATGCTGCATCCAGCCAGTATCTTCTCTGCTGGTTGCTCTCAGCCCTCTCTGGGGTTGCTGCTTATCCATGCACACCTCCAGTTCAGGCTGCCAGCTCTACCCCACCCTGTAGCCTCTCTAAACCCTGTCTCTCCACCCCAGCCAGCTGCCATTCCAATTTTACCAGCCCTCTCCACAGCTCCAAATGATTCTGATTTGTCTCCCCCTTGGTGACAGGGTGGGGGAAGGTGGCACAGGGGAGGCAGGAAAGGAGAATAATGGGCTGGTCCTGGGCATGTGCAGGATGAGGCCACTACCTGCCATAGGGACAGCTGGGACCACCTATAGTTTTAACTCATTCTGGCTGAAGCAGGTCAGGATATTCATCTTACCGTGTCCAAGGAAGCTAAAAAAACCCCCGCTGGCCATGTCAGGGGTGATGGAGCTACCACGTGGGTAGAAATCCATGGGGAAGGGAATTTACCTGGGAGAGCCAGTGGCATGGAGCTCATGGGGACAGGGATGAGCAGACTTGCTCCACGGATCCCTGCAGTAGGGGAGGGTGGTCAGTGTGTCTGTCTTGTGGAGAGGGAAGTTGTTGGCTTGGACTTACTGGGGACAGAAAAACAGCCTGAGTGCCTTCTGGGGCCCAGAGCCCCTCAGGATGCCTTGAAGCATCTTTGTCGCTGCCATGCGTGCTGCCTGCCTGGATGAGGATGGTGCAAAAGAGCTGTACGTGATCTTTCCAGCTTTTTCTGTCCTCGTCTTGAATGCTGGCTTTGCACCGGGCTGTATTAACGCAAGCATAGCTGGTGAGTCAAAGTGATTCTTCCCATTTACTCCGCACAGATAAGGGCACACCTGGAGTACCATGCCTACTTTTGGGACACCCTGGTGTGGGAGAGGTGCTGATGAACTGTAACGGGTCCAGAGAAGGGTCTCTGAGATGGTTGGAGCTGGAGCACAGGACACCAGGGGAGCTGAGAGCTGGGGTTGGTCTGAAGAAGGAGAGGAGGCTGAGGTGGCTCTGATAGCATCTTCCACTGCCTGAAGGGGCTGGAGAAAGGGCAGAGCCTGGCTGAGGTGCACAGAGAAAGTACAGCAGCAATGAGCACGTGTTGCCATATGATGGGACATGCAGGAAAATTTCTTCGACTTGAAAGTGGACAAGCACGGGAACCGGGTCCCAAAAGTCTCTGTCAGAAATCAGGGGAAACGAGTCCTACCCTTGAAATCAGATTCCCTGTTGTTTCTCGTAAGGATTCCCGTATCTTCACTTGGCTCTGTGAAAAAAAAAAAAAGAAGCAGTATTTCAAAATGTTACAAATTACCCTGCCAGGCCAGGTGGTGTCTTTTTAACATACTTGTGATTGTGTGTATTTTTCTGCCTTACCTGTGGAGGGAAATCATAATAACTAAAGGACTTTGCTAGAGGCAAGAGGTGGATTACTGGAACTGTGTCCTTCATTTAGGAATAATAGCCATTAAACTCCTTGTTGCTATGGGGCTGCAATTTCCAGAGGCGATACCCATTATCAGAGAACTGGCTGCTGGCAAGCAGTTAATGAGAGAGCTTTGAAACGGCTCAGTAAAAATCCAGCTTCCCTGCAGACTTCTGAGACGTGTGTGAAAGGGGAAAGGGAGAAAAAGCTGGATCCAGCTGCGATCTGCACAGATGTGGGGTGGTGGCGGCTTCGCTATTGCTCCATGGACTGAGGAAAGCCCTTTTCAGACCCAGCACAAGAGGGTTTTGGCAAGGCTTTAGGGGCTCTGCTGGTCTGTGGCGAGGCAGGGCTTTCTGCCCTGCGTCCAGACCCCCCCCCGTGGCCCGAGCCAACATCAGCATCCCGCTCAGCCGAGAACACACAAAGGTGTCTTTAAGCCATAAGTACGCATGAGAGCCGGGGCACGGGGTGCGAAGGGGTTCTTACATCAGAGTCTTTCTTCTGCTTGTGCTGGGTTTTTGTCTCTTGACTGTGTCTTCCCAGCAGCAGAGAGGAGCTGGGAGAGCCGCAAATCCAGCTGGATGCAGAAGCTGCACACCCCCGCACCGACCCAGCATCTCTCAGCGGCACAAAAGCATCTCACCAGCCTGCCAAAGGGAAGCCAGGGACATGCCATCATCCTCCAGTTCCTCTCCGCTGAGCTAAATCTGCAGTAGATATAGCAAAGATCCTTGCAGAGAGGCACATGGTCATCCCAAATCCTTAGGGAAAGGTAGCTTCCCTGCGGCCCAAGGCAGTTTGATGAAATAAGGCAGCTCACACTTTCACTTTTACTGTTTTTCTCCCTGTTTGTTTGTGTTAGGAGAGCACTGATGGGAATTAACATTCACCTTTCCCTTTCCGAGATGAGAAAGTCTTTATCTTGCTTTGCAGCCGAGGAAAAAACAGAAGGAACCTGAAACACGAGGGCTCTGCTGCTGCCTGGCAGAGGCTGGAGGGATGCCCGGGTTGGGACAGGCACTGCCACCGTGACTGATGTCCCCAAGCATCTCACTCTCATGCAGGGTCTTGTTAACAGTGCAGACATCACTGATCACATGCTGACAGTAGCCCTTCTGGTTGCATGAAATTCTCCCTGAAGCAGACATGTTACATATCCCTGCTTGGGATACTACACTCTTTAATATATACCCTAAATGTTTTAATATATGTTGCTGGAATTGCAAATCTAAGTGCAGAGTATCTCAGTGCAGCTTTAGAGAAGGCAATGGCATGTGCCATATTGCCATAGTTATGCTCCAGAAAGTGGAGGGAATTTTCCAGCGTTTAAAAAACCTAATTTCAGCATCAGCAGATCTAAAACATAAACGGATGGTTCGTCAGGGCCAGGAGTAAATTTCTGGCTTTTCATTTTATTTTTTTTTTCTCTAGAACCAACCTCTAGCCTGGCATTTCCATGTTGTAACCAAGAGGGTTAGAAATACAGCTTTTTATTGACATGGTGGCCACTAATCACAGGACTCCAGGACCTGCAGATGGAGGTAACTGTCAAAAGATCTCGTGATGCAGAGCAGGCAGCCTGTAGTTTTTCAGGGGCAGGAAGACTGGACAGCCTCACCTAGTTTAACGACCTGCAGTTACCCAGTAAGGCTGTGGCATTCACACATGTATGTTTGCTGTCTGCATAACTCCAGGAGCAGGATATTTTTGCATCAACACATTGGCATGTTGAAGAAGGTTTTCTGGTAAATGCAGTAAATAAATCCAACGGATCAAATTTTGTCAGGGAGCAAAAGGGCTTTCCAGTTCCTGAGGGATGGTGAGCTGGGAGCTGAGGGCAGTAGCACGGGCAATGGGGCAGGGACCTCACCAGCCAGGACCCAGCCCTCAGTAGCCACGTGCAGTGAGCAGCACAGCACCAGGCATTGTGGCCAGGTTCCATCAAGAGTCTCCATCACCAGGGAAGCTGGTGTGGATGAGGCAAGTCCACGCGTCAGGGTCAGGATCAGTGGAATCCATGGGAATATGGCTGCATTAGGGACCAGCAGTGTTACCACTCCAGCAAGGACGAAAGGCTCAGGTCTTGAGCTTAACTGCAGCCCTTTGGGCCAGCAGGCAGGGCAGGTAGGTTTCCAGGAGGCTTCGGGTGAGGCTGGTCTGGGCCATTAATTCTCTCCGGGCCCTGACAAATCCTCATGGAACATTATGTAGTACATCCCATGCTGTAGCATGGAGCAGCATTCTCCCTTTCTATAGACTTTTGTTTGACTTATATCACAGATCTGCTGATCAACAGTTTTTCAATAAAATCCCAAATCCTGAGGTCAGGGGATGATGACATGTTAAACAAAAAGGGGGGGGGGGGGGGAAAGAATAAAAATCTCTATGACTGATTTTGGCAAAACCTTCAAAAACATGTGCCAGCTGTCTCCAATATTGAATATTTCTTCTGAGGTTTCTGACTCTTGCTTTCTGAATGCCTGAGATGGGCAATGCTGGCCACCTCCTCCATCGCCACCTGAGTCCGCACCATTGCTAGCATGCCTGGATACAGGAATGTGCAGCTGGAGCCCATTTGGCACTCTGCTCTATCTTTTGACTTTCAAAGCTCACTTCAGCCATACAAAACCACCAAGAAAATGAACCAGCTGGTAACGGGACACAAAGGCTGACAATGGTGCCCAGGAGGACACAAAAGACACCCAGTGGGACAACAGAGTCCCTGGCTGAGCCCTGCAATGTGGGGCTGGAAGGGGAAAAAAAAAAAAAAAATCCCCCTTCACCCACACGCTGCTTCAGAGGCTGGCAGGGAGCGGAGGGCAATTAGAGCCGCCAATTACTTTTCCTGCTGCAGCTTCCCCTTTGTCACTGCTAGAAGGCTGACAGCCAGTAACCAGATGATAGTGGGCTGTGTCCCTGAAACATGCTCACTGCTCTCCCCAGCAGATGCAAAGTGCCTCAACCATTCATTCCAGAACCTGCCTCTGTTCATTGCCTAATTCCTTCTTTTAAGCCATCCCTACACCTGATTCATCCAGTCAGGCTGTTTCATTTGAGATAGCGCAAGTATTGCGGGTAAAATTTTACCTGGACAACTTCTGTTGGTTTTGAATCATCAGATACCTAGAGCAGGAATAGAGGCATTCCCACAGTGGGATAGAGCCTGTTTAAGGCTGAGCTTCTGCGCGTGCTTCACTGCCAGACTTCACAGAAGACACGATTATTCACCACTTAAACATTGCAGGTTGAAGGAAGAGCTCAGAGGTGTTTTTTCTCCCCATCTAGGAGCAGCACACCTTCAAGAACAAGATTTCCCATCAGCTCCTTCTAGCTAGCAAAAAAACCCCTGACAAGCTCTCTGCATTGGGATCTGCTCTGAACCAGTGGCCTGGGAACAGCTGGGACCTTCCTGGAGACCTTGAGATGCATCTTTTTTTTTTTTTTCCTGCCACAGGCAGGAAGACCTTTCAAAGGCAGAGATCTTGCAGAACAGTACCAGGAAAAAATTACACTGGATAGCTTTTCCTGATGCACTTGTGGGGAGTTAGCCTCGGCTAACGGCAAAGATCCCAGCCAGCTGCACACTCATTCTCCTCGCTCAGCAGGGAAGGGGAAGAAAATAGGAAAAAAACAGGAGTGAGAAAGCTCTTGGGCTGAGATAAAGACAATAAAGTCCCATACAAATTACTTTTGTGGGAAAAACAGACACTATTTGGGGAAAACTAACTTCACTTATTGCCAATTTAAACAAATGTGGGTAGTGGGAAACAAAAAGATAGATATTAAGCCAACACCTTTCCCAGACTCAATTTCACTCTTTCACTCCAGACCCATGCCCCCACCCCTGCCCAAGAGTGGTACAGGGGGCCAAGGGCAGTACAAAGTGGTTTCCCTTAGCTGCCCCTTCCTCCTCACCTTCCCAGTGCTCCAGCATGGGATCCCCACAGGCTGCGTCCTTTGGGAAACGCCCCCTCCAGTGGGGGTCCTTGGGGGGCTGCATTTTCTTCAGAAATATCCATTTGCCCTGGAGCAGCTCCCCCATCCGCTGTGTGGACTTCTACTCCAGCATGGTCCCTTCCACAGGCTGCAGGGAACATCTGCTCTGGTGCGAATCCTCCATGGGCTGCACCGTGTGGCACGTCTCCACGCACTTACTTACGTGCAGTATATGTTCAACCTGGCAGCAGGGAGTAAAACTGCTCCTCCTTCCCTGGTGGTGGCTCTCTGGGTCAGACGGATTCTCCGAGAGAGCAGATCAGGAGGGGCTTTGGTCAAAAAATATGGGAATAACAAATGAATTACTGCAAATCACACTGAGTTGAGGACAGGAAAACTGATTTTTTTAATGAACTCTGCAAAAATGGAGTGAAAATGAAGGAGAAATGGGATGAAAGTGTGCAATATATAAAAAGCATAAGTTACCTACATGGGCATTTCTTCTCTTTGGCTTTGAGAAGATCACTGCACAGACTGTGAAGGAAAGCCTGGGGACGTTGGTAGCAGGGACAGAAAGAAATAGGAGTTCCCAGCAACAAGGTGCAACAAAACTGTGAGGAGCTTGATCTACTCTAATTAGCAAGGAGGTCATCTGCAGCCCCATTCAGCAAGATTTGGTCACGACTCTGGGACACAGGGACGTGACTGCATAGGCTCCACTTGGAGTATTCCAAGCGCTTGTCAGAGCCTGGGCCACTACTAGAGATACTGAAATGAAGAAAACACCCTTACCTGTGGGCATCTGAAGAAGGCAATAGGATGACAGGACCCCTGAGGTGTATAATCCCCCTGGGTATGGTGCATAACCAGGGCCATGACCATATGATCCCTTTTGAAGAGCATTTATGATGTACTTTACATTACAATGGCCGTTCGTTATTACCATTTCCAGCTCACAGTGTGTTAAGGATAACCCCCCTGCCCATTTTCCACTCTGCTGTGTTGGTCGAGCCATGAAATCCCCAGCAATACTGCCTTTTGGCCACATCCCTGGGCAGATGCTGCATTGCTTAGAAGGGGTGAGGCATGGCCGATTAATCTGTGCTCAGAGAAGCTGACTGTTGGGATTAGTGCTTCAGATGCTCTTAACATCTGCAGCACCAGGGCAGTCCCACATTCGTCAGCGCTGGAAGCCGGAGGGTAGCAGCAAGGCTGGTAAGAGCTCTTACGGTGGGGTTTGCCTATTGAATTGCTGCTGCCAGGTAGCAAGACAAGAGGGAAATTTTATGCAAAGAATGGCAGCTGTGCCATTATCTTGGCACTTCCAAAACTGTCACACCATTTTTTGGCTGCCTGTGATTGCCAAGACTGAGGAGAGGACTTGAAGGACCCTGCAGAGCAGGCACAATGGAAATGTGTCAGCCCTGAAGGTCTCAAAGCTCCAGTTTGGGAGGGGGGGTGAGGATGGCAGTCCCAGAGCTCAGGTCCAGCCCCTTGCAACCAAGAAGGTGCTGCCAAACCAGAGGGAAGGTGTTACTGAGGACTTTCCTCATGTGGTTGCTGTGGTCTACCTCCCTGTCCAAAACTAGTCCTCCCCTGTTGGTCTGCTTACCCGAGCTGGGCTTTGTTACTCTGGGCTTCTTTCATTGCTTTGACTCCTTTTTTTCCCTGCAGTAACTTCTTTCTCTTCATCACAGGGTTTTATGAGCCTTTTGTTTGTGGAGGCAGGCAGCACAGGGCATGAGAAGAGACTTCTGAGCAGCCATGGATGGGTTACAGCTCCAGGTAAGGCTCATCTCCTGCAAATCACGACCTCCCACCATCCTTCAGAGTGCCCAGCAGCTAAGGGGAAAGAAAACACCAGCTCCATCTGCATCTAGGGAGCTCGTTAGCTGGGAACGACTCCCTTGTCTATCACTGTGGGGAAACTCCAGGAGGCTGTTCAGGATTAAGCCCAGACAGTGCCTGAGCTCCTGGCTTAAGGTCCCCCACATCCCTCACCTCCCCTTCCCACAAACAGCCCAGCCTGCACCCCCTCCCCCAAGCCTGCTGAGGGACAGCTGGAGGTACACAGGGACTGTCCACCTCATGAGTTAATCACCTCCTGCTCAGATGTCAGGAGGAGATGAAGGCTGCTATAAATAGATCATGCAGCCCTCTTGGTTTCAGCTGTGATTCACCAGCACAGCAGAGAAGCATTAGGAAGAATTAACATTCAATCTCTCGGGCACTTTACTAAGTGCAAATGCCATTCTACCCCTGTCAATCTCCTTGCCTGGGGGAAGCCATCAGCACTTTCTGGAGGGTCTGAATGGGTCAAATGGACAGGGAAACCCGGAGCAGGGCTGTCAGGGAGCTCAAAACAGCCACTTCAGCCAGGGTGACTGAGCAGCACCTGCTGCATTTAGGAGCGTGGCAAGGTGCTCTGCTCCCCCCTTGCTGGGGCTGAGCTGGGACGGTGTCAGTTTGTTATGGTATGCACACACTGGGGTGCCTGACAACAGCCTCTGGGACCAGATGGTTTCTGGTGATGGTACATGCAGGGAACTGGGGTGGGTTTTTTTCGGTTCTCCCTAACCAGTGCTGAGCTGTGCCTGTGCCTGAGCGGCTCATGAGGTCCATGGCAGTCTGCCCAGATGAGTATGGTGGGGCAAGAGTGTATCTGGATGGTTGATGTGAAACCCCCGTTTCTCCTTTCCCCCCTCCAGTAATTTTTCAAAAATCAGGGGAATAAAGGCAGCATACAGCTATCCTACCCACCAGAAGCTGCTCCTGCACGTGTTTGCATTCATTTGCACGTGCCTGAGACCTTGGTAGCCTCTCTCCCCCTGCCTTGCTGTCTTTATGCTGGTCACTGAGCAGCGTACGTGCGATGGAGAAACCAGCTGAAAGGGAGGTGACACCAGCCAGGTCCTGGAGTGGGAAGCGTGAGGAGGCTGTTTATACAGCTGTTGATACCTATTTTATAGGTATCTACCCATCTGTTTTGACAGCCTCCCAGGTACAGGGAAAGAGTAGTATTTTTTCTGAAAGGTAGCTTAGAGGATAGAGCAGCTACTCAGGGTGATGAATATTCTTCTTTTGCATCTTTGGTGCGTTGTCAATAAAAGAGAGATCCATGTTTCTAGTTTCATGGCATTGCCACGGTTTTATTGCATTGCCACTAGATAATGGGTCAGAGAACAAAAGAGACATTCGGGGCACTCATCACCCACAAGATGTAAAGGGGAGACTGGACTAAAGGATGGGAGTTAGGTGTTGGTATCTTTGGGTCCTCAGTTAGCGGTCTAGGGACTCTGGAGTTCGTGAGATGATGTATATACTAGAAAATCTTTTCCTTTCACCATGCTTTTAGGGACCATCAGGGTTTCTCAGTGAAGCAAGGCAGAAAAATGGTCAAAGGAACTGCCGGCTGGTGGGGGGGTCACCTTATTATGATGGGACTAAATCCAAGAAAGTCACCCCATGACTGCTCCATGGCAAAGAGGGCCCTGTCCCACTCCTTGCTGCAGGAAAACAGCATCTCATTGCAGCTCTAGGCAACAGCCTTCAGCACAAATTGGAGCCTGCCAGCACAGGACTGCTTAAGACGTCTCAATACACTGGCTTCTCCTTGGGTGGGCATGATCTCCTGCCCACTAAGGCCCTGTAAGAGGTTGGCATATCCAAACCAAGCTGGTTCTGGTGTCAAAATGGCATTCCCCTACTTAGGAGCACATCACTTAGGCTGCAATATGGGCTGTCTGTGTGCTCTGGGGGTCAGATCTGGGTGGATCTGCAGGCACCTGTATGGTCTTCAGCCATCCTTGAAGTTGTAATTGTGTTATGGAAGAACCTGAAGTAAGCTGCCTTCAGAAATGTATGCGGGAATGCCTGAACAGGCTAAAAGGCTTCAGAAATAATTGTGATGTATTTCTGTTACTGTACAGAAAGTGAAATTGCAACCTAGAGTTGCAGCAGCTGCAGCCTAGATTACCCAGTTAGATCCTTACAGAGCCACATGCCAGTCTGGAAGGGGCTTTGCAGATGCCCTGGTTGTGAGCGACAAGGCTCAACCGACCTGCAGAAGCTTTGGTAGGAACTACCCTGTATCTCCAAAAACGAAAAAAAAAAAAGGGCCATGTGGAAATCTAAAGGGAGTGTTTTATTCTGTCTAGCCTACAAGTGAGTCCAGACAACCTGAAACAGCTTTGGAATGTGGATCATATTGGATGCAAATGGCAGGCCATATGTTTTACAACATTAATTGCCAAACTTTCAAAAGCACCCTATTGACCTTCTACCGTCAGGGAATGAGCACACAGCTCATGCTTAGGCACCTAATCATTTGTCATCTGTTCCTTGTTTTTCTTCAACATTTCTGTGGTAGTATCACCAACCTGGATTGTCTCCAGTGTTGTGAGAGCTGCACAAACCCAAAATATTAGCCCGTTTTCCAAAACATGTAAATGCCAAGTTTGCAGATGGTACATGATATAACAGGAATTACAGGCACAAAATAGAAGGCTAAGGACAGTACACGGTGAAAAAATTCATCATTCATCTCTAAAAGCTGGACCTGCTCAGATGATCTGGCTGGTGGCTGCCATGAACAGATGCTGGACTCTGGAAAAAAGGGGTTGGAAATACATCCAGGAATAAGTCGTGATGGTTGAGAAGGGAGGGAATAAGAGCTGTAACAGAGAATCCTGTCAGCCTGGCTGATGAGGTTCACCTGCAGGGAGGGGAAGAGCCTAAAGGAGTGGATGATGTCCTGCACGGTGTCCTTCTGCAAGAACCAACAAGGTAAGGAGAGTAACGTCTTGAAAAACTCATTGAAAGACAAGAAGTCATCTCTGTTTTTTTCCAGTCATTTCCATATGGGCTGGTATGCCCAGATCTGGTGCTGCGATAGTACTGGAATTAGTCCATGCTCCTGCCGTAGCTTGATTCCGTGCTGCCGTGTGCCTCTTTCACCTAGCTGGTATGCACGAGAGGCGGGGTTTCTCTGTCTGATACCATAACTTTCCTGCTTACAGCAGACATCCAGCAGCCGGAGCCTCCTCAAGCTCACCCTCACGGAGATGAAGTGGATTCATGTGTTGGTCATCTTCTTCTTCCTGTTGTCTGTTGCAATGACGGGCTGCTTTCTGTGGCAGTACAGCCTTCCCAAGGTGGAGCCCGGTGAGTAGTCATCTTTAAGCTTGGTGATGGTTTGGCTCAGAAATTTTTAAGACCGTGGATGACTTTCTCCCCATGTGGACATTTTTCCCCAAAGAGCATTTCCCCAGACAGCATACAAATTTGCCTCCTCTTAGCTGGTGTAAGGACAATTAGGAATCACAGAATCTCAGCACGGTGGGGCTGGAAGGCACCTCTGGGATCATGGGATCACCGTGTCCAACCCCTGCTGGAACAGGTTCCCCCCGAGCAGGCTGCACAGGATCCATCCAGGCGGGTTTGGATGTCTCCAGAGAAGGAGACCCCACAGCCTCCCTGGGCAGCCTGCCCCCCTGCTCCATCACCCTCAAGGTAAAGAAGTTCTTCCTCATATTCAGAAGGAACTTCTTGTGTTGCAGTTTGTGCCTGTTGCCCCTTGTCCTGGTGCTGGGCACCACTGAGAAGCGCCTGGACTCTGGAAAAAAGGGGTTGGAAGGTCCTCTTGACCCTGGCCCTTAGAATATTTGTAGGCGTTGGTAAGATCCCTTCTCAGTCTCCTTCAGGCTGAACAGCCCCAGGTCTCTCAGCCTTTCCTCACAAGGGAGATGCTCCAGCCCCCTCATCACCTTTGCAGCCTCCGCTGGACCCTCTCCAGTTGTTCCCTGTCCCTCTGGAACTGGGAGCCCAGAACCGGACACAACACTCCCAATGTGGCCTCACCAGGGCAGAGCAGAGGGGGAGGATCCCCTCCCTCGACCTGTTGGCCACGTTCCTCATGTAGAGGAGATGAGCACTGGGCTGATGGAGTACCATGTAACTTGGCTGATGTTCAGAGGAGCTCCGTTACTTCTGGCACTAATCTAGGTTAACTGATACACCAGAAAGACAGATTTATTTTTTAACCTTCTCTATCTTTTCCATTAGCATCCTGTTGTAAAAGTCACTCCAGTTTAGAATGGGGTTGGTTTTTTTTACACCTTACCACATTCTCCAGCTTACGGGTTTGCTTCCTTTCCTACTCCCCTAATCTTAGATCTTTGAATTGGCTCAAGCCTCGGTTCACACTAGAATTCCCTTGTGTTGATTATGGCAAACTCAATGGTTAGGCTCAAGGCACAGTATGTGCAAGGATGAAATATATACAGTAGAACAGGATAAGAGTTTTACGTAGCCCAAAGGTGGCATAAAATCCACGGTGAAGGTGCCAGAGGTACTCCACAGACCAGTATCTTGAAAAGATTTTAGACCCTACATTTTTATCACAGCGTATCAGAGGCTGCCTGTAGGCTTCTTGTGTACCCATCCCCATTCATCTCAGGTTTTTCACAGTGCCATGTCTCTTCTCATCTGTATTTCTAATGCTTCATGCTCAGTTGGTAAGTGAAAAGATAAATACATGGTTTGTTTACAGCTTACAGAGCAGAGGAGCTGTGTTTATGAACACCTTAGGATCAACTGGGAAAATAGTGCCTCCAAGTAGGAGAGTTCCTATCTCTCACTGAGTTTAATGATCTTTGCTTGCCACAAAAAATTAAGATATGTCTCTGGCATGTGCAGGGTACAGCTAATTCAGAAGACAGATAATATACTAGGTGTACAGCTCATCAGCTGTTGTCACAGCATTAGATTTCAGGTGGCACTCACAGTTTACTTCCATATCCATTTTCCAAGGCTATAAGATGCATGGGACAACTCCATCCTCCTGAACCTGAGCTCAGGCTTTCCCCCAGACACAGGCAGGGCACTTTCATGGTGTCTAAACCCACTGTCAGGTACCCTACAGAGTCTTCTGTACTCCCAATTCCTTACTCTTCCAGGCTGCAAAGCCAGATAAAGCCTATGGCAGCTCCTGCCCATCCCGTGTCCATCCCATGACGGAGCACAGTGCCCTCTTCAAGCCCTGTTTTATGTGGGACAGAAACAAGTCAAGATTGACTCTTTTCCTATGCAGAAGTGTCCTTCAGTGTTGGGCAAGCAAGAGAGCTGACTGCTGGTGTGAGGGTAAAGCTTGTTAATCTATTGAAGGTCACGTACGCTATCTTTGAAATGTTTTCCAGTCCCATCTGTGTTGGAAGTGAGATCAGAAGCTGTGCAGATGTGCCCCCGCTACCCTGAACCTGTACCGCTGGACCACCCCATCCCCATTCTGAAGGACTCATTGGAGAAGGTCCGTGAGGAGATGGGAACAGAGGGAGAGGGAGCTCATGGCTGCTTTTCTGAAGGTGCAAAGGGGAGAATATGTATTTTGCCCCTCAGCATCTCTGGGGAAGGAGATGGGGAAACAAGGAGGTAGAGAACATGTAAACCTAGAAATGGGTAAAGGTCCTTCACTGGATATGCAGATGTGGCTGTTCGACCCTGACTGGAGGGCAGCTGCCCACCAAACCTGCTCTGTCACTGCCCTCCTCAACAGGACAGGGGAGAGAAAATACAACAAGAGGTTGTGAGTCAAGGTAAGGACAGGGGGAGGTTACTATTTGGAAATTCATGTTTTCCCATCATTCTCCAGGTAGATATGATGCTGCGCGAGAAGATTCACAGCGCTGGTATCCCTGCCATGTCTGCCATCGTTATCTACAACGACACTGTGCTCTGGACCGGCAACTTTGGGAAGAAGAATGGTTCAGACCCCTCCTCCGTGGTGCCCAACGAGTACACTATTTACAGGTGAGACAGATGGATGGCACATGGGAGAGCTAGAAAAAGAGCAGATGCACATGTAGCGGTGTGATATCTGGATATAGAGCCGCTGGCACCCGCTGCATCTTCTATGGTCTCAGGTCCACTGCAGAAACGCCTTCTGGGTTACCCTGAAACTTCACGAGATGATGCTTCAGCCAGTCCCTGAATTATCATATGCTCATGGCTTACCGAGTTGTTTACTTTGGATTTTTTTAAAATACATTTTATATATTTAATTATATATATTATATTATATAACATATATATTATTATATATCACTTTTAAATATTGTCAACATTTTAAAATGGAATAACAGTGACCACCCTGAAGAACCTGAAAAACATACTATTCCTTACTAGGGCTGTCTCCATGCTTTGAGGATGCCTAGGGCACAAATCTGAAGATGGAGAGCTAGCACAGATTTTGTGAACAGCCAAGGGACAGTGTCATAAGAAAAAAAAAAAAATCAGTCTAGCAAAAAATGGGGTTTGGGAAGAGTATCCTCTGAAAACATAAAGTAGACCTGTACGCTTTTTCATTCTCCCAGTGAAGTCAAAGCTGTATTGGTCATTATTTTTTAGATAGCATCAAGATCTTAGTGTGTGTTTAAAAAACAAATAAAAGGAAGTGTTTGCTTCCTTTAAAGATCTATTTTCAGTGATTTATAACTGTGCTACATCTGAAACCTATGGGCTGCACTCTGACTACCAAATGTTGTCCTCAGAACATACAATTAATTTTGGAAATTTTCAGCAGCTGCAATTATGTTTTTTTCCCCTCTGTCTCATGGTAAAATGCCTGCATCGGTGACTTCATGCTATTTCTTCCAGAATCATAGAACCACAGAATTATTTGGGTTGGAAGGGACCTGTGAAGGTCATCTAGTTCCAACCCCCCTGCCACTGGCAGAGAGAGGGGAACATGCCCCTGGGTGGGTTTTAACCACCAACCTTTTGGTCAGCAGCCAAATGCACTAATCAACGGCACCACAGAGACTCCCACCCCCCAGCCCAAAATCTATCCCCAGTCAGCATCATTTATGATCGGAGCTACAACAGTATCTGATCATCTTTGAACTTCTGACTTTCATTCTTGATTAATGAAAACATCCTTGGTAAATTACTTTTCTCTAGGCTGTCTTGTGCCAGTCCAAGAATGTCACCTCTGGTGGCACAGTGCAAATGCCCCCAGCTGTCCCTCTGAAGCGTGACTCCATTTCTGAAAAGCAACAAAAAAGACCTGGAATCCCATTCCAGGAGCCCTTTTGTGAATTCTGTTCTGAAGCCACCCAGATATCAGCTCTGACTATGAAATGTAAAACTTTATGGCACTTCAACCTTAAAATTCCAGTAAATTTGGAAAAAACAAATTGCTTGCAACTTGTTATGCTATCTGCTAAGCAATGATTTACGAAATACGTCATTATGTGATTATTAAGCTCACAGAAGAAGTTCTGTGGCCCAGTGCACTATTGGGGAGATACTAGTGAAGGTTGTGTCGTAGGGGCCAGAGTTAAGGATATTAATTCAAGCTTCTGACCTGCATTTTAGCCATTCCCCTCTGAATTAGCAAAGATGTTGCAAGTGAAGCTACAGGCAGTGGGTCAGTTGGGCAATCTCATGTACTGGCTGTCTTTCCTCTTGATTCATGGGTTTCTTGATTCTTCATTTCTATAAATGTTTGTTCCTTGATAGAATTGCCAGTGTCTCCAAGATCTTCCCCACGATTATGTTGTACAAGATGTGGGAGGAAGGAAAAGTCATGTCTCTTGATGACCCATTGGAACGTTATGCCCAGAACTTTGTTATTAAGAACCCTCTGGGGAGGCTCAAAGAATCGGAACAGAGATACACAGCAGATGGGCTGATTTTTTTGGAAAAAGGCTCAATGCCACTGAAGCCATCACCGGTTACCTTGCGCAGGATGGCCAGCCAGCTCTCAGGTGAGACAGCACCGCTATTTGCTTACCCCTACCCACCACTGTGCCACTGGAAAGGGACCACAGAGAGAAGAGGGCATCTTCCAGGGACAACAAGGATGCTATTGAGGTTATTTCCCAGTATGGACCCTGCGCCTTCGCACTTCCGAGAGGTCAGGCAGGACCCTTGGAAGCAAGCTGTCAGCAGCTTCGTGAAGTGAGAAAAGGAAACTCTTCTCCAGGCCACTTGCTAGGAAAGGGGTCCAGCTGTGCTGTGGGCTGGGGAACTGTTTTTCCCACGCAAGGTCAATACGTATTTCTTTCAACACGGTAGCATGACCTGAAATCAGGCTCCAATTGCATAAGAGTTTTTTGCACTCCAGCCCAGGGCGCTCTCATTTTTCTGAGATGTAGAGTTGAGGGTCAAAGTGGCACCAAACCTCTTTGCTTTGAACAGATAGACCTTGATTGCTAAGCTAAATTTAGCTGTCAGTGTAGTTCCTGATCTGGGATTCCTGAGCTATTAATAGCTTTGTACTTTCTGGCAGAAGACTATTAATCTGCTGCTACCTTGATAATTGGTTAACTCTTACGTTAAGGTACAAGGAGCTCACAGGACTCAGGAGAACTTTAACCTTTCTTGTAAATAAAGCTGCTAATACTTGACTCAGAGATTCCAGAATTTAACAGCCAAAGAGCCTGTGATGAAATCTCATGTGGCATTTTGATTAAACTCTGTAGCACCTACATTATTCCAGACTAGAATAAATACCTTAAAATTAGGACCTCAGATCCAAAGAGCATGGAGGCAAGCTGCAGTACCTCGGTTCAGGCTACAGCATCACCTGAAGCAAGCCAGTATCAACATAAGAACTCCCCAAAAAGGAATGAGCTCACTGAAATCTGGAAAAAAACAGACAAACAACCTCAAGTGGCAGCAGGAGGCAGAAAGATGTGTGTACAACCCTGCCCAGCCCCTCCCCCTGCAGGTAAGGGGTTGCTCTAGCCAGCCTGGTGATGGCCGTAGGGGCACCAGCTCTGCCTGGTCCCCTCTGACTCTCAGAAGCACCTGAAGATGCTCTGGCTGCTCCTTGCAGCTACTTGGGCTCAGCTCAGCTCCCAGCCCTGCTGCTGTTCCCTGCCACCTCCTGAGGTGTGAGGTATGCCCTAGAAACACTTGTAGAAAGCATATGTCAAAAGGATACCCGGTCATAGCATGCTGCCTTGTAACATGCAGCCACCCCATTGCTTCCAGCCCTGTGCTGGATTTGTCCCCCTGCTTAGCTCCTTTTACATTCCTATGTCTTTTTATTATTATTATTTGAATAATGTGGCCCAAATTTCCCAGACCCCACCAGAAGTGCACACCAACCATCTTGGACCCTGACAATTCAGTAGAAGGAGAAACAGTTTCAAAATCCCAACTGAAAGTCAAATGAATGTTGAGGTCACACGTTACATTTCCTGCCTGTCAAAAACCCAAAAGGAATACGTTCTGCTTAGCATCAAGATCAAAGCCACTGCATGACATGCGGTAAAGTCTTTTTCATCTAAATTCTTCCAGTGGAAACTTATCTATAATATATCCTCGTTATAAACGGGTTTTTTCTACATTGCATATTACAGAAGTAACTCCAAAGATTTTTCTCCTCAACAGTTCACAGGCACGTTGCTAGAGGGAAGCTCTGGCTTGTTAACGCTATGATTTTCAAATATAAATGACAGTCTGAGATGCTATTGTAAATTATTAACAACACGCTTGTCACATCAATTAGCAGCCCATGAGGTATAAATCAATGACTGTGGATTTTCTGCTATGCTCACTCATTCCCCGGTTTATCATTTCTAATGAACCTCAAGAGAGGCACAGCACTGCTGTCATGGTGCCGGTTGAACTCTGCCAGTGGTGCCACGTTTTCTTTGCTGTCATCATGGCTCACTATCTACTGGAAGATGTTCAGCGCATCTGTTATCTGGGCGTTCAGCTGCACAAATAACCACCCACAGACCAGAAGCAGAAAAAAATGCTTCTGTTCCACTCCAAAGCCCAAGGACAGGCCAGCTGAGACAAACAGGTGCTGCTGCTACAAAAGAGTAGGGCTTCATCCAGCTTTGCCATGATTAAGCACGTGCTCACCGAGCAGACAACTGCAAGTCGTCTTTCTGCCATGTGCCCTTCCCAATTTCCTCCTAAACTCGACATCAAAGTCAGCTGTAAACTGCAACGAGGACTTCATTCCTGATGTAATCCACGTGCTGGACTTAGTGAGTCATATATCCCCTGCAAAGAACTGTGGCATTTTAAAAAGTCCTGGCCAGATGTTTCCAGGGGGTCCATGCTCAGTGTTGTGGAATTAAAAGTGAAAAGAACTTCAGTTCTTTAAACTTCCAATTCAGTTCTGAAACCCTGAATAAATTTTGCTAAAGCTAACAAAACAAACAAACAAAAAAAGTTAAAAATGCTTTAGGCCAAGCCTGGAATGATTCAGAGAAGTTCAAGCCCTTGTAGCGAGGTGTAAAGAACAAAAACCTGTTTAAAGGGGCTGTTGTTAACACACCTTTGCAGTCAAGGGAACAGTCACACGGAAATACGGACGGGGATTTCCCCCAGCACTCGATATGCCCTTCTCTTCCAAAATACTCTTGGGGATGCAGGGCTTTTGTAATCATTCATCAAGGGTTTGTTTGGGGTTTTTTTACTGAAATGTAGAAACCCAGAGATGGTGCTGGGGTAGGACTTACATTACCCAGATTTAGTGGTCCGCAACTTAAATACCATGTCCAGCAGTCTGGTGTGAGATCCTGGCAGCACATTTGCTATGCAAAAGTGCATGCATGCATCATCGTTGTTTCCACCTTGCCATAGAACCTTACCTTTTGCTTATTCTTCACCAGCCTCAAAGCTTCTTGGACTGTGATTTGTCTCAAATTGTTTGTTCCTCTTTTCTGCAGGTCTGCCCAGGAGGCTGCGATCTACCAGCCTGCTGTGGAAGGGCAACACACAAGATGCTCTAGCTCTCCTGAAAGACGATGTCTTGGTTGCTGATCCAGGAACCAGGTCAGGTATACTCGCTCACGAGCTTTTGGTCTGGGTTTGCGTTCTTCACTCATATTAGCCTCACCTGGCTAATAAGGATACACCTGGCTCACAATGGATACAGCCATTCCTACACATTCCTGTATCCATCACAATGGATACAGGATACAGCCATTCCGACGGGGAGTTTCACCATCAGCCCATACACCCATCATAGCCTGGGAAGAGTGACTGACTGTTGGAGGTGCCAGCATTTTTATTTTATTTTATTTTATTTTATTTTATTTTAATGTGTATAGAGCCTGAGTGAGAAGACTAGATGAGGCACATTAAACTGCTATAGTTAGGTCCAATAACCCTTAAGCTGTGAAAGATGCAGATTTTCAAAACTGGAAAGGCATCTTAATTTAATCAGTTTAAATCATCATAGACTTCACTTAAAATCATGCTATGGCTGTAGTCACTTGCATGTCTCTAGATTATCTATAAATTCTATTAATGTTTGTAACAATTTATATAGTCTATTACCTAAGCTGCAAACACTCAAAAAATATGAACAGTATCCAGCAGACAGCAGGCAGGGGAAAGCATTCAAAGTAACTGGGAAAAACTTTCCAAATCTGCACAGTTTTTAGGGAATAGGATTACATTCTGAAATAATTTGGCTAAGATTGCTGAGGCTTCGCCGTGGCTTGAAGCCTGCAAGCTTAGAAAATTCAACGGCTCAGTCATAGCAACCTTGCAGTAGTCCCATGTCATGTACGTTACGATAGATACTCCTTAAACGATTTTAAGACTTTAATACCATCATCTTCTTTGGTATTTACATTATGCTCACCATTAAGATGCATAAGGACAGCCACTCAGAGTCTTTCAACCCTTTATTACTTGATACGTTGATCGTTTTAACTCTGTCTCCCTGCTCCTGGATGTACTTCACAGCTAATAGATCTTCTTCCTAAAGGAGATTCCCATTCATTGATACGGCAATTTTAACTTTTTATGGTTTTCCTGGTATGCTGAAATTCAGCTCCATTCAGATATAAAATTTTAGATCTAGAATATATTTATTCTCGAGGTGGAAATATAAATGCTCGTTAAGCTTTTATTCAGCTAGATGGACTGGAAATGGTTGAAGTGGTACCAAATTTATGATGGTATCATAATTATAATTATAAATCCAAATAGGCCTCAGGAAGATAGTGAGATGTGTGGCTTCACGCAATTAAAAAAGTAAAAATAAACCAACAAAACCCGAGGCTGAAAACATGATGAATTTTGAAAATATGTTTGAAAAAAAAGTTGCCCATTCATGTCTTCATGCCATTAAACTTCATTCCAGTATAAATATTAAAATCACTTTATGGGTATTGAAGACTAAAACAGTCAGGTGTCTTCAATAACTCAACATTGCTGGATGCAGCTTTATAGACTTTTAAGTGCTTTTCAAGTGCTTCTACCATCTTAAAGTAGCCGAGGTGCTTAAGTGGTTATACCGTTTTAAATCTCCAAAAAGGCTTACCTGGGATTTTGAGACCTTCAAGGTAAGCAACTGTAACTCTCAACTGCTCTTAAAAGGAATGGATATATGGCTTGGTGATGAATCATAATAAGTCAGAACTTTTCTTTCTTGACTTAACAACAACTCAGGGCCACAACATCTGGTTGTTCTCCATGCCTCCTTCAGCTCTCCTCTCTCTTTAGCGTGTCATCTGAGAATGATGATACAAACCAAGAATTTGTCCCTGGAGTAGAGACACACGGCTGGTGTTTTTGCCCAGCCATACCCACACCGTACCACAGAGGTAAGGCTGATCCAGATATATTCCTCTTCCTTTCCAGATGCCACTACAGCAATCTGGCCTTCTCGCTGATGGCACACGTGCTAGCCGACCATGCGGCTGAGGGGCAATACCAGCGCTGGGTCTCAGAGAACATCCTGGACCGCTTGGGCATGGAGGACACTGGCTTCGATATTACACCCCCGATCCGCTCCCAGATGGCTGTGGGCTTCTACAGCAGCCGGCAGCCAGCCCCTCTCTATGACCTGGGCTGGTACAGGCCTTCTGGCCAGATGTACTCCACAGCTGCCGACCTCGCCAAGCTGGCAATGGTCTTCTTAGGCACCTACCACCGTCGTCTCCTAGAGCCTGACACAGTGAAGACAATGCTGACCCCTCTGTTTAAGTGCTCCACTGAATACTTCGCAAACAAGACCGGCACACCCTGGGAAATTAATGAGCAACTGGGATATGATGTCATTAGGAAGGATGGAGACCTTGACGGTTACTCAGCCACCTTCTCACTCATCCCCAAGCTCTGCCTGAGCTTCATTGTACTGATGGCGGGGCCGAGGCCACAGGGTGGAGATATCGTGACTCAGGCATATGACTATCTGATTCCTGCCATGGAGACAGCGTTCAGAGAGGCAGAGAAAAGCTTGATTCCTCCTCCAAGTCCAGGCCCTTATGTTGGCTACTATACCTACTCCAACCTGACTTTCTATGAGATCAAAGTTGGACCTGGTGGGGTGCTGGTCATGCAGCAGTTTGGGCCTCATGTGGAAGAGCTGATTCCTGAAAAGTACCGGACAATCAAGCTCCACCACCTGGAAGATCGTGTTTTCCAAGTTGTTTTTGATAAGGAGTTCCCTTGTGTCCTGCACCTAGGCTCTGCCTCCATCTCACTGGAGACCCAGAATGGGCAGCTCTTTAACTTTTACCCGTTTGATCGCCAGGGTTTGTCTCCCGGGTTTGATGCACCAGGGCTGAACACATACAACGTGGTGCGTGTGCTCCGTAAACCCGTATTCTATAGCTAAATGTCCACTCTACTTATCCGACCACTTCTGGGAGGTGGCTCCAAATCTGTGTCTCACCAGACTCTCCTGTCTGTGTGGCTTTATGGATGCCATTTAAAAGGGAAAGACGGTGGCAGACGGCTCTTTTGCCCAACAAATATGTCATATCCCGCTTCTAAAATGATGTTAACGACACGTGATCCCTGGCAGTGCACAGCCCAGCTAGCAACTGGGGATGCCTGCAGAAAAAAGAGGTGGGAATGTGCTGGCTGGATGGTGACTGCATCCCATAAAAAAAATAGCCAAGCACTTAAGTCTCCAACACTTACACTGTTTGATGACTGTTGTGGTGATTGACTGGCACCTTCAAAGGGCTGAGGATTTCCCATCTCTCTCAGAAAATATCTCTTCTTCAGTCCAAGGGGGTTTCCAGGGCTCTTCAGGAGCCCACCTACCATGAACGAGATTCCTTATTCCGGTTTGCCAAAAGATTATGGGCTAGAGAATGGCACCAGCCTGATGCCAAGCCTTGCCTGTGGTGTCTGGGAAGGAAGGGTCCATGTCTTCCCTGGGTCACAAGAGGGGAGGTGTGAAAACAGCAGAGAGCAACGTGGTTATGTATTTGCTCCGTAGATTTCTGCAAAAGCAGAAAGGATATTGTAGCACTTAAGTATAGAAGTATGAATCTTACTCCTGTGAGCGGGGCCGTATAAAGCCATAGGCTGGTGTATCCCAGCTGGACTCAGGTCTGTGACTATCTCAGTCTCCAGGCAAGTGCGTGAGTGTGGCGTTTAAGTAGTGGGAAACTTTACGTGTATTTAGTATGGGAATCTTTACGTGTGTTTGAGGCAGGGTGTCTGTATGCGTATGTACCCGTTGTGTTTAGGCGTGTGTGAGGGAGGATGCTAAGGGAAAGTGCATTAGCTCCAGGAGCACTGCATTCAGGAGAGGTGTGCCTGCAAGCGATCTGCAAAGCCACAGGTGCATTTTCTACTTCTTTCTTGTGCCCACTCCATGCCAAGGCAGGACAGGCCAGTAACACCAACACCATGTCACTGCGACGGGAACAGTGGCAGGCATGAGCACAAGACAGGGCAAGTACCGCTGATGGAGGAGTCTTGGCTCCTGCAATGCCCCTTCAAGTTGAGGAGAGTGTCGTCATCGCAGCCCTAACCGGAGCCTGAAATAAAAGCATGCAGCGCCAGGGCAAGATAACTCTTAGGTTACAATGAATACCCTAGCTGCAGAGTATGGCAGTGGCTGCACAGCATGTAAATCCTGGGGGATGTAGGAAAGGGTAAACACACCAGCACAGCCAAAGGGCATGTTCTCCCCTACCATGACTGGTATGAGGTTGGATCCTCTTGCAGAGTGATGTCCTGCTGCTGCTTGCCCACACCAAGTCATGGAAGTGGACAGGTCTCAGAGAGGATGAGAAAATAAATCTTCCTGCGTCCCTTGTCTCTTGTTGTCTCTCACGGTTCTCACTCTTTGTGCGGTTCTTCAGCTTCAGTGTTGTGTAGAGGGGCCATCGCTGAAGGCGGAGAAAATGATGATCTGCAGACTCTGTTCCCTGCCTTTGTTCAAACAATTTCAGTTCCCTGAGAAACATAAGAAATAACGTAGCCCTTGCCTTACAGGCAGTCATGGATGCTGCTATACTCATTTCCTCTGGACTTTGTAGGTTATTGCATTTCACACCTTGTACCACCTCGTATGTTCAAGTATTTAATCTGGGCTATAGCAACAGCAATAAACTCGATGTGAATTCTTGCTGCTGTCATGTGTGTGCTCATGCCCAGAGGTACGTGTGCAGGCAGATACGTTGCCCTGGGGCTGATTTCCTGCAGAGGTGCCTACACAATGACATAACATGCCTGACACATTTCTGGACTTTCAGCTCACTGGAGGTGATATCTGATTGCAAGATATTTGAGTGCTCTAACCCTGGTCTTTTTGAGTGAGGGCAAAGTGCCAGTTTGGGGCTGGTTTTCCTGTTTTGGAACAAAAGGAGTGTTTGTTTAGCCATCAGCTACCTTTAAAGGCTTCCAAGAAAAATTAGGATTTATATCCAATGTCACTCAGTGGTCAGGATGAAGCCCCACACCGGACTGTCTCCATCTGTCTGATGAAGCGGTTGAGATGTTTTACTTTTCCATCAGTAATGCAGACACTAACAGGTCTGTCCTTTCCTAGTGAGTCACCCTCACACCTGTACACTGATACCTTTGGGTGCTCTTGGTCATTCCTATTAACAGCAAAGTGCAGCCTCTTCCTCTTCACAGCACGAACCCACACTTGCAGTAAAGCTCATCTCACTGAACCTTGGGTGGCACCGGGAAGGTGACCAAGAGCTTCCTACACTGCTCCTGTGGGCAGGCAGGAGAGCTCCCTTACCTGGTATGGAGAGCAGGGAGGAGACCATGGGATGTCTGTGCAGAGGGTTTGGGAGAGGCTGTGTGGGGCAGGCAGGGTAAGGTGGGGTTCTGGAGGACGCCAGTCATCCACGGAGAGCGGCGAGTCATGGTGCTGAGTCAATGCTACCGACAGAAATACCCAATTTCTTCCTGTTACTTCATGCCCAACAGGATCCTAAGAAGAGCAGAACCAGCTTCTGTGACCTGGCGTGACCTGAGATGCCTTAGCAGCTGCTTTATACCAGCTTTAACAGCTCTTCATAAACTTCCCATTTTAATACAGAATCTAAGTTACCATTCTGAGTCCCTTTTTTAAGCTTTTGTGTGCGCTTGTTGCTGAATTAAAAAATATCCCAATGCTATTTCATCGGTGTCAGAGACTGGCTCCAACAAGAGGCACGATAAATGTGTAAACATCTCCTCCACTGCTCACTTTGCGCAGAAGTGTGTGTTTTAAAAGGTGACTAGCAGCAGCCTGTAGGAACCATGTGCTTAAAAATGTTTGGGTTTTTTTTTTACAATTACTCATCAGGGAACCAAACAAACAGAATATGCTTCATTAACATTCCCAGCAACAAAAAGGTTACTCACTGGTTCAAGGAGACCAAATTCTGCTCCAAGGAGCACTGGTGGAGCCATGCAATATTGAAATAGGGTCCCTGAATACTGTGTCTAGTCTACAAGTTCAAAGGCTCTTGGCCACTAGGAATGAGGTTGATGTGGCAAAATATAAAAAGCTACGTCTGAGCTAGCCCCTTTGAACTCCCTTCTAATCAGTGTGATTTAACAACTCTAGTCAGTAGAATGGATTCATCTTATCTTAATGCACATATTTGAATAAGTTTATGAATCAGCCTCTATGAATTCCCAGCCTCCCGCTGGCTGAGACAGACCCAGCCCTTGCTATCACAAGCAACTCTTCTGTTAGACGTGAAGGACTTCCATGGGCTGCCTGCCACCTAAGGGCAAGTTCTCAACGTGTGGCATCAACATCGCCCCGAAGAGCTGAAGTTCACCAATGAGCAGAACATGGTGGTGTTTGTCGGGGTCCCATGTTACCATAACATTAGTTAAGCCAACTTCTTCCCTTTTAGAACTTCACCTTCAGGAGTATTAGCTCAAGTGAGGGTGATATCAAGCTTCAAGCTTCAACCTACATTTTGAAAACAGCAATTTAGCCCTACATGCTTCACTTCTTTATACTTCTCCTGAACCACAGCAATGTGGCCCAGATGTCTGCTGGACAGCATCTTCGCAGAAGTTTTCTGTTTCGAAGATGGGAGTAAGATGATGTGTCCATCTGTCTGCAGCCACCACCGGGGCAGGACTCAGAAAAGACATGAAGTCAGGCTAGAGAAGGCTGGGTCTTGGTGTCAGGGTCCGAAATTTTATTAAACACCAACTCCAGGCTCTGCGTTTTCCTCCTCAGAAATGCGTTGATGTCACAAAGGCATGCGTTAAGTCCCTGTGATGTGAAGCCCAAGCTTTTCAACTTTTTCAGTTCCACAGGAGCTTGTAGGAGTTGGTCAAAAAGAAACATCAGCATCCATCCTTTAAGAGAGAGGAGGTGAAGAGAGCTGCTGGGTCAAAACCAGTCACTGTCTCCTTTTCACCCAGAAAGTGAATACTGGTAAATGTTTAACTACTTGGCAGTTAGCAGGGAAACATCAATACATATTGCTATGAGTGCAATTCTCACTCTAGATAGGGTCATATATGCTTCAAAAGGCAAAGGCAAGTTTATGCAAGTTTAATCCTTTCTTCTCCATTCACTTTTGCCTTTATGAGCAGTCGTGAAGAAAACAGATGCCAGAAAATCTCCAACATTGTCTCCAGAGAAGTGAGTCAATCTCTGTTTACATTCCATAGGCATTTGGGCAGCCCAGCTGCGCACGAGCTGTGTGACGAGCTGTGGCTTGACGTGACAACGGCTCTCGGTAGGGCTCATTCTTGCACTCATAACAGTAGTATGTCACCAGCAAAGACAACCCCTACTTTAGTTCACCAGGTAGAATCCTGTGTTTGCACTTAGTAGTTAGGCCCACCATACTTTTGGGGTCCTGATGTCGTGACTGTGGAGGAAACACTCTGTGGGCAGTTTCCAATATCAATAAGAAACATTGATAGTATCCAAGGTCCAGTGCCATAACATGAGCAGAAGGAGCAGAAGATCCTTAGCAGGATGTGGACACCTTGGAAGACAACTGCACCAGGTCTTCCCAGGGGCCACCAGATCTCCACAGCATCCTCTTTACCTGAAACACCATCCAGCACGTCCTGACCAGCAGTACCATGACACGTGCAGAGGAATTGGGAAGAGACCAAGTGTTAAACAAAAACAGAGTGCAGAAGCAGAGAGGACTGGCTGAGAAATGCTGTGAACAGCATCCCTCTGGGCTGCCAGGGATGCTGGGCAAAAAGTTGCTTGCTGTTAGGTGAAGGATTGTTCCTGTGGGACATGCTGAAGTTTGTCTCAAGCCATCTGATACTGTTTGATCAGGCATTTGGCTTGGGTTTCGTAGTGTGAAATATAGTGACTGACAAATTGGCCACAAAAGACTTATCACCCAGCAGGGACTGGAAATCCTGACGTGGGAGGGAGTAAGGCAAAGGGCTCCACATTCCCTAGAAAGAAAGATCTGCTAGCCTGATGCTAACATCAGGTCTCCATATGGGGTAAAGGAAAATAGGTCTCAGGGTCTTCAGGTTTGAAATAAAAGGGGAAAATGAGTGAGAAGACCAAGAAAGGCTCTGCTTTTGGCTTCCAGTGGCACTTTTCCATCTGTCACCACAGTCTGAATGAGGCAGTACAGCAAGAGCTGAGCCCTAGTCCTCTGGAAGCAGTGAAGAGCTGCCTAGATTTGGGCTTGGTCAGACTTGTCCTGGTTTGCCTGTCCTCAGGGAACAGAGGGAAAGTGTTTCAGATCACTATGAGCCTGACAGTCAACGCTGCTAGGTAATATGAACCAGGCATTTCCATATTATTCTCTTAACAGGCTAAAACTGATGCTTATTTTCATAAATTGGAGCATTGTCATTCATAACTCTTGCAGTAGGCAGGATTCCCAGGAATATATTCCCAGAATATCACACAAGTGATAATGTTAATGGTAGAGGTAGAATTATTGCACAGACACTGCTGGCATTGCGAGGCTGAACTACAGTCATACTACAGGCTCTAGCATTAGCCACGTTGAAAAATTATTTTTAAAATATAATAAAAGAATAAATGGATCTTTCAAACCCAAATACACTCAAGGACATCTTAGAACAGAGGGGAAAAAAATCACTTTCCTAACTGGCTAGGAGGTTTCAAGGCCATTTTGCAGACATGTAAACAGGAATTGCAAGAATGCAAGTCCAAGTATGGGATGCAGTCACCAGCCAACAGTGAAACGCTGTGTGTGACCTGTAATTAAGAGTCTCGTTATTTACCATGGCCGCTTGGGAAACTCACAGACCTGCATCCTGACAACCCACAAGCTCCTGTTTTCTCATTCCACTGGAAGCCCACGCCATGCCCAAAGTCACCTACCTTCAGAGCATGTGGCCACTGGAAGCTCTTCTAATTCATCCCTAATCCAAACACGAAAATCAACATGAGAGGGAGAAAGAGGCATCAGGACAGTCCTCCTGCCTGGTGCTCCAGGCAAACCACTTTTACTAGGTGCTTGGAAGGAAATTGGACGGAGCTTGCAAACCTGGGCTGCCCTGTGCCCTGCAGCCTCTCACAGAGACACCACGTGTCTCCCCTTTGCTTCGATTCCCAGCTTGGCATGTCTGGGAATGGTCTGGGAATGGTCTGTCTCTCCCGTTTTCTGCACTTCTCCCTCATTCCCATGCTGTGCCTTTTTATCAAAGGTTCTGCATTGTACAGTGCCACAGCAGGAGAGCAGGGTGGAAGCGGAGAGGGGAATGCCTCCCTCCTACCTTTGTGTCCCTGCAATAATTGCTTTCAGGCAGATGCCGGGCAACCCCTGATAGCCGTTCCCTCCTCAGAACCCAATTATGAGGCTCATGGTTTGATGCCAACTCTTCCTGGAAGCTGCTCTGTCTGCTTTCCTTTAGCTCATAGTTTATTCCTCTAAGGAATGCTATTTCTGCTGGAGGTGGGCGAGCACCTCTCGGTTCATTTCGGTTCCACCTGAGCACGGCGGATTAGGTGGCCTGATGCAATCACATCCTGCTAACAAAAGGCTGTGGGAAAACGTGGGAAGAGAGAAGTCAGCAGGAGGAGATGAAATGAGCACAAAGGGAGCTGAACGTCAAGGGATTCTGAGATGCTGCCTGGAATAAAAATGGCCAGGTCACAATTTCCAATCACATTTAGCTAATTATGGAATATACTGATGAAAGCATAACAAAAGCAGTTGTTTAAACAGAAAAACTGAATGATAGGAATAAGATACTCCCAAACAGGCAATTGGAACACATTGTGCACTGCATTCACCCAAACTGTGGGTGAAACAACTTCCTGCTGGCAATAGTGGGGTAATTCCAGAATGATAAATGGAAAAATGAAAAGGAGAAACAGCCCCTAAGCTGCCGTACCTCCTCCTGCAAGAGCTGGTAAGCTCCTTGCTGTGATAGTCCACAATGTCAGTTCTCCTCGGCCAACATGTTTGACTGCAGTTGTTTTGGGTTAAGACTCATCATCCCCAAATGTCTGTTGACATTGTGCTTACTGTGAGCGAGACGCTCCCGTGGGGGTGTTATTCTGGTTCCCCCACCTGCCATTGCACCTCTGTGCTCCTTCCTCGTGGGTGTGCAGAAAGGGAAAGATTGTTGTTCTGGCCTTCTGTGGCATATCACGGTTGATAGGCAAGAACCTGCATGATACCCATCCCCCACATTCCTCCTGGCCTCAGGAAAGGTTTAATACTTGTCCTGAATGGTGTGCTCCACTGCACTGGGAAGATGCATCTTGATTAACCCCACAAAGGATTCAATTAAGATTTCAACCCAACCTTCACCAAGCAAGAGCTTTACAGAATCCGCACCTGGAAGAGATCATGGTGACTGTGTCTCACGAGCCCATCTTTAGGGGAAAAAAAAAAAATGAAATAAATGTTCAAAGTCCAAAACTACTGAGCGAGTGCAATTCCACTTCAGAGGGTCACCTGGGCTGGGAGCGGTGGGGAACGTTGTGTACCATGTCAAGGAGTTCCAACTCGCAGGATTAGGACTTCTGGAAGGAAGATGTTATTACAATATGACAAGCCTCTCTCGCTGAGGATTATCTTTACATCAGAACATTTGTGGGTCCAGATTTCTCTGGGAATTAGCAGAGCGGCAGCAGCTTCCAAGCAGGGTGACAGAAGGTGACACAAATCACTGTGGGGACAGCTGGATTTGGAGCGCTGCCCCCGTTAATCCCTGCAGTTCTGCAGGTCTGTGATTTTGCACAGGCAACCCCAGTAAAAGCTGCAGACTTGCAAGCACTGTGTTGCTCCTGGGAGCCATGCCATCTACTGAAGGTGGCTCCATGGGGCATGGCAAAGGTGTCAGAGGTGGGAATCCAGAAATCTTGCTCCTGTCACTACAGGTTTGTGGGAAATACCATCTGCCACTTTAACATCAGTTACAGTTTTGTGGGCACGGTTAAAAAGTGGTCCCCAAGTACCAGGTGCCTTTCTCTGCTATGGGTGAGGGTCTGAAGATTCATCCTGATTCTTGCTTTTGTTTTAAGCTATCTGGGTACGCTCTTCAATTACTCATGCCGTTAAGTCCTGTGAAGTCTGTTGAGCTGTATCAGTCTTGTATGCTGTGAACCTGAATTCAGTCGCAGGATCCCACCCAATCCTTGCTTGCTCTTGAAAACAATCGTGGAAGTAGGGTATTCTAAGAACACTCCTGTTTCCTACTTTTCCCCATCACTGAATAAAACTGAAAAGGTTATACACTACTCAATCCTTTGCACATCACATCTGTCAATCCTGCCGTGTGAGGCTGAGTCAGGACACGTAACCTGCCCAAGATGTGAAGAGATAGGAGGTGTTTCAAAATGAGAACCTGAACTGCCAGTGTTGAGTGGGAAGTATCAAGGAAAGACATTAAATCTCACCATTCTTTGGCATCTAGGTGCCTAAGCCGATGCTCAGAAGTAGCCACCTGGGTCTGTGAGTCGCAACAGCCTACCCTTCTCTGGAAGGTGCTCACCTCAGCGTGAGCAGACCGTGAAAACGCCTTGCCTCCAACATCGGTGCACCAGGCTGTGGTCCCTCCTTCTTCTCCACCACATCCTAGGAATGATTCCTTACACCAGCAGGTAGCCTGAACATCTGGAAAGGCCTTGTGGAGGATCAGTACATCGTCACCAGCTGTGTGGGCTGAGGCTGTCCTGCACAGCCAGGGAGATCTGGCTTTGCTTGGGCATGTGCCTCCAGTAAACACTCACCTGCCGGTTCACCCGCCACTGCACTGCTCTCCTTCCTCTCCCTGCCCAAGAAAATGCTCTGCCCTCCGCAACCCTTGGCTATGCAATTTGCCTTGTTGTTTTTTTGGTTTTTTGGTTGGGTTTTTTTTTTTCAATTTTGCATCTCATATCAAATTTCTAATCCATAAGAATCCCCAGATTCTTGCAAAACAGCTCCATAGCCAGTAGCTCCCATGTGGTGACATGGAGCCAAGCCCTCCTGCTGAAGCTGCACGGCATGTACTACCTGGGCCACTGTATTCATTAAAAAATAAAGGTCTGCACCCTCTACAGTCCCTCTACAAGTCGTCCTCCATGGTTCTGCTTCAACTGCAAACGTCAGCAAAATCTGTTCACGACAAGGTGTTAAACAGAAATATTGAACAGTGCTGGCTCCCACAGAATCACCCGGGATGCGACACCCCAGTCTGACAGTGAACCATTCATAACTCCTCTCTGAGTCAATCAGTCTTACACGGATGTTGTAATTACTCCATGATGAGATAAGTTTCCCAAAACAAGTACAATCCACTCCAATTATTCAGTTAAGGTTACACTTGAAAGACATTCCAATACGGGTAAGTGGGAAGTATGCAATCTACACAACCCGATAAGGCTTTTTTTCACAGCTGAGTTACTTTCTTAGGCGCAAAATATCGCAGAACATGTGGGTTTGTTTTTAAAGATAGCATGAGTTGGCAGCAGAGCCCCAGAAATAGTTCTCATGACTTCTGGCAAGGTTTAAAGCAATCTGAAGTGCTTTAACATCTTTTCTTCCCTAAGGACGGGGACATTATTTTGATGTGTCGTATTCACTTGGAATTTCTTGAATTTATCACACATGCAACAACAAGATGCCTGTGGTGGTTTTTAACCCTCTCCAGTTGGTCTGTTCCTTCAGTCTGAACTCTGCTTTATTATAGGTTTAATGCAATCTTTTGTTGGAAAATCCCATCTATATCCTGGATATCAGATGACAGGCATTGCATTCTGCTATACAAACTAAATTCCCTCCAGCCAGAATGCCTAAGAGGAGAGCAAGAGCCTACTCATTCTTTGCTAGTTTCCTGAGGAGCAGATTTTAATTGTAATTATTTAAAAGTCCCCTTTCAGAAGCCTCAGGGCCCTGGGAGAAGTGCTGTGGAAGCAAGTGCTTGAAGCATGAAGCCCACGATGGCTGCCTTTCCTCTCCCATCTCCATCTCCTGTCAGCCTTCCGCACGGAAAACACACGTTCCCATGCCTCCTTCTGCTCCACATCTGGTTCAATAGCTCCACTGTTAAAACAGTGTCACCACCCAGATTTAAATAATGCTGTCACCCGGAACAATTTTCAGCAAACATCACCACAGGTCTGAGCAAAGACTCCCTGGGATGCTCCTCCCAGTTTCCCTTTCATTTTCTACCATAACTGGAATTTTTTTTTAAAAAAAAATCCAATATTTCGTGGTGCCTTTTTTTTTTTTTTTTCACCACAGGGTCATCTTCTTTCAGGAGGTCACCTCAGGGACCTGTTGGAGAAAATGTGATGATGTTTGATACCTCAGTAGATAGAAGCACAGGTGAAAAAAAGCTTAGTAGAAAGACCAAAACCACAGCCTTGCTGATCTAGAGCAGGTGTCATCCTACATAGGGACAGGGTTTGTCACTTCCCAGCCTGCATCATCTTGCCAAGAGGAGGATGTGAAAGGTCTTCCAAGAGCTGCAGACCACAGCGAGCTCTGAGCAGCTCTCAGAATAAATCTCCATTAGGGGGAATAAAATTGGGAATGTTCATCAGCTAGCTGGAGGGGGACAGGGGAAAGAAAAGACAAAAGTAGAAACCAGGACTCATGCCCACTGTGGTAGTGAAGATGCCACCCGTGCAAAGAGGCAGCCAGTGCTGTTTGCTTTTCTGCCTACTTCTTTTGCTGCTCCCATCGTGTAAAGTGATCTGCGGCTGTTCACATGTGGGGTGAATTCTGTCTTTTGGAAGGTGATTAGCCAGTTGAATCCAGTACCCTATTTATACCTTTATTATTTTACTTATTTATACATTTATTATACCTTTAGAAAAATGTGAGGAACCGGAGGACAGTGCCTGACCCTGAATTTCTCGCCTCCCCACCTACCACCACCAGCAGAAGCCAAGTGGATCTGGTCTATGCCACAGGCTGGGCCGGTGATCAGCTTTGGTATGGCTTGCTGGTACAAAAATTCCCAAAGGGGGATCTGCTGCTGCTGGAAGGGGGATCTCCTGCTGCAGCTCTGGGCTGTAGGAAAAGCCCCGGCTCTGTAGCCAGGGTCTCTGGTCAGCACTCCCTGCTTGGCAGCGGTGTGGAGTCCCAGCATCTTCCCTGCTTGGTGTCCTGCTCCGCACACGGCTGGCCGGGGCTCAGGTGGATGTTGGTGCTGTGAGGCGGGCAGGGGGGCATCAGCAGATGAGATCTGGCAGCTTTGCACCGGAGAGCCTGCGTGCTGCACACTGAGGTTGGGCATGTGGAGCGCAAGGTCTTCATTGATAGCACATGGCTAATGAAGAAGATGAGTGGGATGCATGGAAAGAGTACATTCCATTAGCTAGATCAGGGGAAGACTTAACAGCCGTTTGAGTTTGGTGGGTCATTATTTCATTGCTTTTGCAGGACACGCTTTGAAATGTTTTCTTTACATCCATTTCCTTGATGAGAAGTGACCACTAACTGCAAAAGGGTTTGTGTTCGTGTGTTTCACTTCCAGCAGGTGACAAAATGCTTTTGGCACAGGTCTACTGAAAAGCAAATGCATAATTTGTTAAGGGAGGGGGGGAAAAGGCATTGTTTATATTGTGCAAGAAGGTTTGTGGAGGTAACTTCACAACCCATTCACCCTCAGATGCAAGTAATGTCGAATTCCTAAATGCTTTAAGAAATTCCTGGACAGAGCTAATGTGTAACAACAAAAATCCTTCACTACAGCATTTCAGGGTCATAGACAGATTAATGTTGGTTTTAAGTATTAATTCCGTTTCAATGGTAATCTTGGAAACAGTTAAACAGTTTAGATTCTTGATCCAGTAAGTGACATTTCTTCATACATGATCTTCACTTGCAATAGTGCCATACTTCTCTATGGAAAATGAGGTTGAAGGTCTTTGTTAAAAAGAAAGAGCAGCTATTTATATACCTTGCAAGAAAAGAAAGAAGATTTTTGTATTATTCAGTATGTGCCTTTTGCCTCTGATGTTCTGGAAAACTCTTGAATTAATCAGATTTCTTCTACAAGCTGAGTGAGGTGCACAGCAGCAAATGCAAAGACCTTACAGAGAAAACAAAAATAACACCTTAAAAAAATACAGCATGACTAAGTAACCTAGTTAAACTTTAACTCTTTTGTACAAAGAAACCACAGCACAACTACTGCTATGGCTGCAGATTTTATAGTTTCAGATAAAGTGGTTTTGAAAACATACAGAAGGTTGGGTTTACTCATCCTTGCTATCATTAGGTGGCAGAATTAAGGCAATTGCTGCCTTATGAACTCTGCGCTTGCCTAAAACATGCCGTTAGTATTTAATTTCCTTATTTTTATGGGGTAGATCTGTAAGATCTGTAAAATCAGTCTTAGCGTCTTTTTGAAACTATAGATTTCAAAAGCTGATTGATAGCTAAGAGCAGAATACAATTAAGCAGTTCAGAATCGTTCTTTGCTCCCCTGTGTGAAAAACCTTGAACAGTAGATCTAAGATATCTTCCAATAAGGCTTTCCTCTCCTGCCTGGTAAAGATATCCAGCTTCCTATGAAGCAGTTAAATATTCATGGAACTAAAGAGAAACTGTTCGGTCTGGTAGATCAAGAGCATCTCACTGGAAACCAGCCTATAACCTGCTGATGAGGGCACGTTACCAGGAGGTGGGACATCCAGCTGGGATGGAGAGGGGATTGAACCAGGACACTTGTGCAGCAGAAAAGCCCTCCAGCTAGAAAACCCCTCGGGTGAGGTCCATGCCCTTTGTGTTGGCCATCTAAACACACCCTTTGGCTTGTTGGCTCTGTCACGGCTGTTCCCCTCGCACCTCCATGGGCTGGGTGCATCTGACACGCTGCACTGCCACTGTTGCTTGGGGGTTGACCAGGCAGCCCGATGCCTGCAAAATACTTCAGCATCACATCGTGGGTGGCATGTTCATCACATGTTCATCACATGTTCGTGGGTGGCAGTCCTGACCTGGAGCCGCTCTGACTTGCTCTCAGCCAGCCCCACACTCTTGGTGCTGGTGCTGCTGCCTGGAAGCCCTGTGCCTGATGTACGCTGGCCCACTTCACGTGCCATTAGGGGCAGGAGCTCGGGCTGAGTGGTGCAGCACCGGGGCTCCCTCAGTCCCACTTTCTTCCCCTTCCCACCCCCAGATTTGCAAAATGTGATTCTGGTGACCTCCTTTTGAGGAATTCAGCCCTGCAGACTGAGGTCTAACCTAAAACCTGGCACTGTCACCCCATCGCTGCTGACCCAGGATCTCCCTGCCAGCCCTTTACAACCTCATTGGCTCCCAGCTAAAGCGTTGGAACTGACTTTTCACTTTGCCTTAGCTGGAGGGACTGTTGTGGTTTGACCCCAGCCTGCAACTTTGTACCACACAGCTGCTTCATCGTCACCCCCTCTGCCCCCCAGAGGGATGGAGAGGAGAACTGGGAAAAGGTAAAACCCATAAGAAAAGTTCAATAATTGAAATAAAGTAAAATATAATACTACTACTAATAATAGTAATGAGAAGGGAGATAACAAAAAGAGAGAGAGGAATAAACCCCAAGAAAAACAAGTGATGCACAATACAGTTGCTCACCACCCACTGACCGATGCCCAGACAGTCCCCCAGCAGCGATCGGTGCCTCCCAGCTGACTCCCCCCCAGTTTATATACTGGGCATGCTGGTGTATGGTATGGAATATCCCTTTGGCTAGTTCAGGTCAGCTGTCCTGGCTCTGCGTCCTCCTGGATTCTTGTGCCCCTGCTCACTGGCAGAAAAGAAACTGAAAAGTCCTTGATTTAGGGTAAGAACTATTCAGCTACAACTAAAACATCAGTGTGTTATCAGCGTTATTCTCATACTAAACCCAAACCACAGCACTGTACCAGCTCCTAGGAAGAGAATGAATCCTATCCCAGCCAAAACCAGGACAGGGATGTGTGACATGAAATCAGGCCATAAAACGTCACCATATATATAGCATGAGGACATAAATTTAGAGAGAGCACGAAAAGCCTTGCTTGTAATCTGTAAGCTTTTGATCGTTTGTGTCGTCCCTTGACAGCTCCCTGATTTTTCCCACTGCTTAGGCAGCAGTCACCCCGCAAAATGATGGTTTAGGATGACTATTCCCATCATCAGGATTCTTCTGCCATCTCCCGGGTGAGAGGTGCAAACACCCTCTGGATGGATTTTTACAAGAGGTATTAGCAAACCCACAGTTACAGAAGGGAATTTCCATGTTCATTTCTGCCCTTCTCTTAAAACAAAGCAAACAAAAAAACAGGCAAAGTGCTCCTCAGTCTTTATTCAAAGGGGCTCTGATGCTTAAAAAATTTATTTGTACTTCTTGGTCTCAGAAAAATAGGCTATTAATGGTTAAGCTACGGTTGTAGAAAGACTCTTCAACCACAAGTAAAACTCATCTATGCGGGAAGCCTGGTCCAAACGAGGCACCCATTCAACAAGGCAAGTACCTAAAATATGGTGGAAATATTGAAAGCGGTGTATTTTCCTCTTTAACTCCAACCCTGCGGTGGCAGCATGCTGTACACAGTGACTACAAGGATACTTTGAAGAAAGTGAGTGAATTTCTTCCAAACCGTTTCAATCAATCTGGACTGCAATTTTGCTAGTTATTTGGGTTCTTGCCTCTTAGTTCTCAGCTGGGCATCCCCTTAACCTGTTCTAATGCAGAAGTAAGGTTTGAAAGCTATTAAAAACACCCTAAGTGGGCTTGTTCCTAGCCAGTCCCTCTAGTTCTTGCTCTAGCAATACTGGCAAGCACTTTGATAGATTTGTGGCTGAGATGGACTCTGACACTTGTGATGTAACTCCTGATGTACCCCCCCATGTCTTTGCAACGGTAGGAAAACACAAATATTTCTCATACACCTCAGCCTTAGCCTATCTGGGAACAAAGGGTAAGGTTTGGAGAACCTTCAAAATTTTTTTCTATTACACCAGTTACAAAATAGAACATTCATAAGTAAATATATTAAATCTCTGTCCAGCTCAGAACCTGCTATAAAGGTAGCCCCCTTCCCTCTTTCCTGCCCCTGTGTGGGACCCTCTCCTGAAGTCTTTTCTTGCCTCTGCCTTTCTGGCCAAGCCATCAGTGTGCAAAGCACACATGCAAAAGATCATGAATTTACACCTCTTTTCCTGAACTTGCATTAGCTCTGTGGTACCCAAAAAGACTTTCTTGTGTGTGGGGGGATGTTCAATACAGATGCCTCCCTTCCCACCCTCTGCTTTGGGCAAGGAAAGGTGCAAAAAAGCTTCCTGATCCAGTGCAGGAGAGACAGATCCTAATTCTATCTACAGATCATCGGGTAAAAATTTGGTGACCATGGCAGGGTGGTACTGGCACCCTGGGAAACACACAGATTTTTTGGGATACGTGCTTCTGTGTTTGTGAAGTGCATACAAGGCTGACTGTGCATGGAAAACAGAAAGGCTGACAGAAGCTGAATTTGTTTAAGCTGAAGACCTATGACCAGAGATATCCCAGGTTGTGAGTTTGTGAGTTCAGGGGTTACCATGAAGGAAAACTCCATCCCACCCAGTCCACAAACTTTAGACAGTCTCATAAGCAAACAGAGGTGCAAATATTCCTGAGATAGCAGGGACACAGGCAGACGACCAAATGCAGGGGCCATCCCAAGCACAGGTCATCGCTGTTAATTTTTAACAGTTGTAAATTGTATTTGCTTTATTAATTTTAGTTGATACACTGTCCATCTGGACTTGCCTATCAGTCTGGAGTTACTGTGATCTGGGCGCACATGGCTTGCATCACCCAGCTATAAATGTTACTAGCCACTGAGTAAGGTTACACTGAGGTGGTTTCAGTCAGCTGCAGGTTACCAGCTGGAGTTCATTGCCCTCAGATTTTACAACCCTGGTAAATTCAGAACTTTCAAGCGGGGACTGGAGAGTTTCACAGTTAATAAGGCTACTCACAACCACCCCAGGCAGTACTTGTCAAAAGTTTTTTAAAGAGTTATGGAATTCAACATTTAACCACCTTCCCATTAGACGTGGGAAGAAGTCGTTAAAATGTCTAAATAGATCTTCCCATCTTTTTCCGTCTTTCCTTTGTATGACAAAATACCTGATGTGTGGAAAGCCACTTAGTGAATGGATTCGTGGGCAGTAAAGCATCTCCTAGCAAGGCCAGCACCCCTGTGAGCCCCAGAAAGGCTTCTGGAGTCCAGGATGGGTCCAGCACGGCTGCCAGGAGCACTGATGCTGCCAAGGTGCCACATCTTTGTATCCCAGCCCAGTGTTTGTGATTACACTGATTACTCCAGGGGCCACAGAAGGAATTCTCTCTCACCAGTGTCTCAAGGACTGCCCGGGATGCTCTGTCTTTCCTGCAGAATGAGACGTGGTTCAGTACCTGGAGCCATCTGGGAACCGCGCATACCTGGCCATGGCACCTGCACATGACACTGAATCATCTTTTCTCGTGTCATGTGTGACGACCTCCTGTTAAAATTGTATGGTTTAATGAGAGAGAAGATCTTCAGGTCTTCTTATTCAGGGCTCCTTTTCTTAAAGCGAATTAGTCTTGGGCAATTAGCCACTTTTGAGTAGGGCAATAGGTCACAACTTTGGACAAAAGCCAGATGATTTTTTTTTTTTTTTGAAGGAGTTAGGAAAGTGTGTTTGACGACCGTGGATACACCTTTGTGCCATGCGCAGCCTTGATGTAGCAAAACACATCAGCAACCAGGAGCTAGAGGGGTCAGCAGGAGCACCAGGTGAGCCCGCACTGCGCAATACCAGCCAGCACATGCACAGGACCTTCTTTCCAGCAGGATCCACATCGGACTTCAGGAAAAGAAGTTCCCTGAAGAACAGAAGGTGCAGTTTACCCTGCCTCATGCAGCTGTGCGGAGCAGCTCCACGTTGGCAGCTCCTACCGGACCCATATGACCGCAGAGTGACAAGCAGCGCGTTTGTGTATGATGGGGAAGAGACCGTGGTACCATGGTTAGACCCCAACTTTGGTACCCGTGCTCTGTCCCTCCGGCAAGCTCAGGAAAAAAACTCACAAGCTGAAAGATCTCAGCCAGCTCTTTTAGGTTAGAAGTTAGCAATTCTTGCTCAGCTAGAAAATAAGTGAATCCCAGTAAAGCTGCTGCGGTCCATATGGCCCCTGACATACAGCTGGCATACAGTTCCTGCTAGAACATGTCACCTGTGTACAGAAAAGGCAGCCTGACACACCAGCGATGTCAGCCAGATCGGCTGTGAACTATCGCGAGCTTCGGTATACAGCTAAGCACCCCAGAGGACCCTTTGATAGCCTTACAGCTTTCTTCCAAAACAAACGAGACAAAGACGACGTGTTCAACAAATACCTGCCGGGATGGTCCAATTTAAAGCATGTTTCTTACCACAACCCCTGCTCCCACAAGGGAAAATCATGGTGGTGCTGCAACAGCCTCACAGCAGAAGATGACTCGTGCTCCCCAGCACCTGTGCCAGCTTCTGTTCCCATTCCCCCAGCTTTATGTGACATCCTTGGGCTTGTACTCCCCCAACCACCTCTTGAATTGAACCAGAAGCTCTTCCTAAGATATTTAGGCAAGGCCTCTAGAGGTATTTCTGGGACACCAAGCAATCTCTAACACGGACAGAGCCCTGGAGGCCCCATGCCCACCACATACCGTCGCTTCTGAGACTTCTTCACCACCTTGTTCAGGCTAACAAGAGTCGTTGGCCTGATTCAAACTGGTTTTAGTGCCATCTATCTTTGTTAGCAAAGGAGTAAGAAGAAACAAGGTACTCTAACGCCTTGGGCCACCTTGTCTCACAGAAACCTCTCCCAGGCACAACATTTTGTTCAGCTGGTGAACTGTGGTCTTGTACCAATAGACCTGACAACCTAGCCTGGAGGAAAAGAGCTTTTCTTCTCACAATTAACGCCACCTTGCTCCCTAATTCACTTAAGAATGTTAGTCACATTTAGGATTTAATGTAATTCTGTATTTCATAAACAAAAGCCTGTTAGGCAGAACCTGAGAAATGTAGATTCCTCCTGTGTCTTTGGGGATAAGCAGATATTTTGTTACTCGTGCCTTTACACATTAATCTTCCACTCGGTTTCCCTTTGTAATCCTGGAGAATTCATTGTTATTTTTTTGTTCTGGCTCCTTTCCTAATTGAAGCTAGGATGAAGGGACTTCTAGAGCCCCTGGTCCAGCCTCAGGCTTGGGGCAGGACAATCGCTGGCAGGAGATCAGGGAAGTCACAGCTTTGCCTGGGTCCATCAGGGACAAATCTGAAGTCCCCCGATTCACCACCACCCCGTCAATGTATCCCAGGGCTGCATCACCTTGCTGACACACTTGTGTTGTTATTTTTCATTTAAAAAGTCAGCAAGCGTGGATGCTCCCTAAGACTTATTGCTTGCTCTAAAGCTTATCTTCTATCTAGACCACAGTGTCATCTCTTGCAAAGATTAATTTTGATTAATTCTGATTAATTCTGAAGGCAATGCTAGAAATATCTCCTTGCATCATCAATTTCTTCACCAGTCACCCCTGTATCAGCTGTCATATCTCTAGAGCATGCAGGGGTTCCTCTCTATATAGCTCTCCAGCTGTTTTATCCCATTTATTAGGTATATTGATCGTGTTCACCTAGCAAAACAAAAAGAAAGGTGGATTATGGGGAAAGTGTTCTAAGAACTTGAAGTCTGAACACCTTACCTGAAGAATCTGTCTTTCATTTACTCGGGAGAATATTATGGTGTCAAGAGTTTTTATGGGGATGTGCTTCTGATAGGTGGGATTTCTTCAGAGCAGCAGGAAAAAAAAGGTAAACATTGAGTGAATGACCAAAAATGAATCTAAGTTCATTTATTCTATAACCAATAGGAACAGAGGCAGGCAACTCACTGCACTTAGGACACCGAGAGACACTTTTGCATTCTTACAATATTTCGTATTGGAACCACTGATCAGGGATCAGGGAATGCTGCTGGCTTAAATCAGAGTGAAGCATCTGTTTTTAAGCAGCACCTCAATTCAGGCAGAAGTTTTTACTGGGGAGGGCATTGCCTGAGAAATGCTCCTTCTTTATCTTTGTCTAAGACAAGCCTTATGTAGAGCCCAAGCCGTCCTAGGCACTGGGCAGACTGGGCATGGGAAAGCCCTGCATAAGAAGCTCCAGCGGAAGCATCAGCCAGAGCCCTACTTTCACGGTGTAGCACGCCTCATATTCTGGCTTTTAGACCCAAGACTGTGTTTTCTGTTTGTGTTTGGAGATGTATCCACAGGCAACATCTCCTGTTCCCACTTTTATTTCTATGCAGCCTGAAGGACAAAAGAAAAACACAGGGGTCCAGCAGGTTCCAAATAACTGCATGCAAAAATGTCATATATATCTATTTCAACTTAGCAACTTTTAGTGGGCAATCTCCTCCCCCACAGAGAAGACCCTAGCTTATTAGCAGAGGTATTTCTATAATTCCCAGTCCGTTTTCTGTATTGCATTATTGCAACCATCAGCATCTAGTGGAATGGTTATTGGGTGAATCAACAGGTGATGGGCTGTTTAGTTTCTTTCTTCCCAGCCTGTTTATGTTACAAGATGTGCCCGAGATGCCCAGTTCACCAGCTCCCCAGCACCCCCCAAGCAGCTGCCACCTTCATTCTCTGAGGCACTGGGGAGTTTGCAAGTTCTTTGAATTTTACATCAACAGAACTACATGTTCCAGGCCTGGGTAGCTGCAAGTCTGCTACTCTCAGAGAAGCTGATGCTGTAAACCTGACCTTTCCCAAAGGATGTTGGATGAAATCTGTATTTTTAATTCATATAGAAGGAAGTAAGAAGGCAGTGAAAAGCAAAAACCTACAATGAGAGCATGAAGTCTTCCTCCTCCGGACATCCCTATGGTACAAAAATGGCAGTTGCTTCTTCCTCCTGGTATCTCTACATGCCAGTTTGCCCTCAGATGCCCACTTGCTGTGCCTGCCTCTACAACAGATGGGAGCTCGCTGTGCCCGTGCACAAAGCAGATTAAAAATCTCATTAACATGCTGAGCAAGACACAGAGCCTGAGCTAATTCACTTTTCTGGGAGGCAGAATAGATTAGTTCGATATTCTCTAGTCATGGTTTCCAGCTGTTTGTGGCAGAGTGAGTTTGTGTCTGCCCAAAGTACCACACAAAAATGTGATCTCAGCACCGGGGACTTCACTGGTATCAACGTTTGCATCTCCTGCCTGTTTTGTGATTGCTTCTTCCTCTTTGTTCTTCCTGAACCATTATTTAAAATGCATTAATAGCCACGCAGCTCAAGATTTAATCTCTAAATGCAAATTTTTATTCGTATCTGCCACTCCTGAAGACGTGAAGGATACTTGGGAAGCAAGTCCCCTGGATCATCTGATGGCAGCCAGAGCATCACTGCAATGCAGAGGAGAGCAACTAAGGGAAGGATAAAGAAAACCAGGTCCTGCGGTGGGCATGGCTACCTCGTGCTCAGGAGCCCAGGGAGTAGAGGCAAAATTCAACTCTAACCACTGCCCAACTGAAGTTTTCTTCCTCCTCTAGAGGTGTTTCTCTTTCTTATCCTACCCAAACTAGGGTTCAGCATGTTTTCCACCCTTTTGAAGCGACTCTGGATCAGAGGCAGGATGGGTGGTTCCTCACTGAACTGAACCTCTCCCTGGGACCAGAGACCTGACAGAACATTTCTTTAACAGCTTTGAGACTGTCTCCAACAGCACAGATCCTTCTCTCTGCAGGCTCTCTCACACAAATCGTGTCCTGCAGAAAGCACCCTGAGCCTGCCGCTCCCTCACGGAGGAGCTGAGCCTCCCTGCTGCTCTAGTGATGGAGTGCGGCAGCGTTAGTCTTTGTAATAAAAATCATTAGAACAGTTAAGGATGTCAGGGTATCAAACCAGATGCTCCAGGGCTGCTCTAGATCCCCTGTGAACAGCGTTCAGGTCACCTGCTTTAAAACCAGTGGTCTGCCTGCCCAAGCTGCTTCCCCAGCTGGGAAATCATCAACCCCCCATGCCCCTAGACCTTACTTTGTTCACACAGGTAGACATCACACTGTTTACTTTTGACTGAAGCTGAAGAAATCCTTTCCCAGGAGGTGAGTTCTGCTAGTTCTCTGCATTCGCTGCTCACGGTGAGAAGCATATATTGCTCAGCTCGGTGCTTACACCTGAAAAGATTTGTTCAGTTGGACCTTTGTGAGGTTTATTATAAAAAAGTGCATTTGCTTGCTGGCGATGGGATGTTACGGGGTGCACTTGCTGTCACGGGGGCTGGGAGTTATCATGTGTTAAATCTCTGTGGCACAGCAGGTTTGCTTACCCCTTATACTCTGCCTTCTCTTGCGAAGAGGTTTGATCCCTGTGAAGGACTTGCTGAGGAATCAGGCAAGCAGAACAGTAAAATTTCTGGATACGTAACCAGCTCTGAAGTTGGGATGCTTTGTACTCAGGTCTTGGACGATCTGAACAAACCTGACACTTTCCTCTAGGTCAGAAATCATTGTGCTTCATCATTCGTTGGCTTCTGAAAAGAAAATGAGCCTGTGTATGATTTCTTTTATTGATTTCATAGTGTCAAGGACATGGAAAAGGTGGAGATACTCAATGTTTTCATGCCTCCCTCAGTTTTCCCTGCTGAAGTCCGCCCTGAAACGCTCCCGGCAGAGCCTGTGGGAGCACAGCATTTCCCACAGCAGTGGGAGATGCTGTCAGGGATCTCTTCTGCCTGTTGGACACACACAGGTCCACGGGATGGGAAGGGATGTGCCCAAAGGTGCACAGCAAGCTGCCTGACATTATTGCAGGACTGGTTTCTATCATCCCTGAAAGGTCATGGTGAAGAAGGAGGCTCCTGATTCCTGGGGAAAAAAAAACCAAACCCACAACCAGACATCTCACCCATCTTCCAGAAGAAAAAGAAGGAGCATGTGGGGAACTACACACCAGCCAGCTTCACCTCGTTCCCTGGGAAGGTCATGGGAAAAAATCCCCATAGAAGCTATTTCCAGCCACGTGAAGGAAAAGAAGGTGACTGGGCACAGGCAGCAGGGATTTATTGAAGGCACATCGTGCCTGGGTCACCCAGTTGCCTCCTGTGGTGAGGTGGCTGGTTCTGCGGACTGGGGGGGAGTGGTGGGCATCGTATACCTTACATTTAGCAAAGTCTTTGACATCGTGTCCCATTATTTATATATATATAAAAATTAGACATAATAGAGCAGTGGGCATTGTATACCTTAAATTTTGCAAAGTCTTTGACATGGTGTCCCATTATATATGTATATAGATATATATATAAAGTATACATAATCGAGCAGTGGGCATCATATACCTTACATTTAGCAAAGTCTTTGACATCGTGTCCCATTATTTATATATATATATAAAATATACATAATAGAGCAGTGGGCATCGTATACCTCAAATTTAGCAAAGTCTTTGACATGGTGTTCCATTAATTATATATATATATATAAAACATATACATAATAGAGCAGCGGGCATCGCATACCTTAAATTTAGCAAAGTCTTTGACATGGTATGCCATTATATATATATATGTATGTATAAAGTATACATAATAGAGCAGTGGGCATCGCATACCTTAAATTTAGCAAAGTCTTTGACATGGTGTCCCATTAAATATATATATATATATATAAAGTATACATAATAGAGCTACATTAATGGTATCTGAACTGCATGGAAAGACTAAGGGAGGCAGAAAATTCTGGCCCATGGGACTCTCCATGTGTTGATGAGTGGTCCAAAATCCAGCTGACAGCCAGTCCCCAGGGTGTCCCTTAGGGGAACTATCGAGGCCAACACCATCCAACGCCTGTTACAATAATCTGGATGATGGGATAGAACGCACTTGCAGTAAATTTGCAGATTATTCCAAAGCTGTCAGGGATTCAATAGGCTAGAGTTAAGAGTTTGGAGGGATGGGAACAGACTGGGAAAAGGGGCTGGCAGGAACCTCATGACGTTGAGCAAAGGCAAAAGCAAAGCGCTGCGTCTGATGGCACGGCGTGATACTGAGCAGCTGGCTGGCGAGGGGGGAAGCTCCGCAGAAAAGGAGCTTGGGCTCGGGGGCAACGGGCACAATCCAGGAGATGAAAATTCCAACTCTACTTCAGGAATATTTTGTGTGTGTGCGCAGTGAGCATGGTCAGTTACTGGAAGAGGGATGCAGAGAGGTGGCGGGAGAGGCGGCAGGATTTGTGCCCTTGCGGATAATCAGTGCCTGTCTAGGCACCCTGCTTTAGCTGGGTTTGCTGGGATTGGGAGACTGGAGCACACAGGGACCTTCTGTCATCTTCCCTACGTGATTTTGTGGTTCACACAGCAGTATCCAGAGAACTACTGCAAGGGTGGAGCACCAGCAAGCGCTAACCATGATGAGAGGAGGAATGGAGAAATAAATTTAAAAGGCAAGAAACTCCATTACCGATGGGAATTGATCATCACGATAACACCAGCAGAAACAAGTATACTGGTACTGCACTTCATCCGTTGGGGCTGAAATGTGCGTGAGAGAGGACAGTCAAATAAAAATAAATCAAATACAAATCAAATAAAAAAGGGGGAAATGGAAGCCTGTTGGCATACAGTGTATGACACATTAAGTAAAATATCTTGGAAGCATCGGTTACACCAAAGAGACCCAGTCTGGGGGCTCCATGCTGAAATATCAACATCTGAGGCACAGAAGGAAAAAAGTTAAACCAACTTTTAGGCCTGTGATTGTCAGCCCTCATGCTGTTATCAGCCCTCAAGACTTTTTTCCTGTTAGGTTTATTAGATGACCCTGGCTCGCCTTGGTCGTGGGCACCGACTGCAGCTCCTGGTTGCTTGCTGCTAATGACGGGGCAAGCCCGCGTGCTGTCAGTGTATTTCTGATGCAAGGAAAAGTATAATAAACAGCTTTTGTTCATATTTTCTTTCCAACTTTGAGTTAAGTTCTGTCTTTGAATACATTTCTAATCGAAGGGGAATGTTTCCCTCTGCGCTCTCTGCTAGGACATAGCTGCTGGGAGGTTCTGGAACCTTTGGCAGAGGATTTGAGCCCCTTTCCCACAAAGGATGGGATAAGGTTGCCCTCGTGTGGATACGGAAAGAGATAAAGGCGGGGCGTGGTGGGGGTGGGGAGCTGAAATAGATTGGCAAAGGAAGGTTCCTGCTGGCCTCCCCAGAGCCATTGCTCCTTCCTTCAGCTCTCCAGCCCTTCTCCGAAGGTGCAAAGCAAGCAGGTTCTCAAGGGTACGTCCACCTGCCTCACTGCGGCATGCTGTATCGCCACCCAAACACGTGGAGAGTCACCAGCTCCCCCTCGATGGCTCCTGTCCACAGCACGTGGCCACCAGGACCAGCAGGCATGGAGCAGGGCAGGAGCAGGAGGCATCAGCCAGGTCACTGCGTAGGGAAAACCAGGGATGCGAAGAACCAGGGCCTTAACCTTTTCCATTCCCTTAGGCAGGACATCCTCACAGGCACTTCAGAGAAGATGCGGGACAGCCAATATGCCTCCAGAGGGGACCGCAAGCATCCCTGGGGGGACAGACCACTGAGGAGGACAGAAAAAATCAGCAGAAAATAGATAAGAGGGGGGTGAGGATGAAAATTGCATTTGTAGGCGGTTGGTAAAAAAGACCAAGGTTGGTCTGATCATTTCCATGAACAGAACTGGGAACAGTGGATTTAAACTGCAGCAGAGGGTTAATTCAAAACCAAAATATTTAAATAACAGGTATAGTGAAGCTTTGGGTTTTACTGGGGAAGCTGTGGCGCTTCCTTTTCTTGTTGGTCCTTAAAAGTTAGTTGGACGTGCATCTCCCAGGGATGACAGAAAGCATCACTTCTGCTCTAGGAAGAAAATGTAAATCCACAGCTCACTATAAACTGGGTGCATCAATAGATCTGTAGCTCGCTATAAATCCGGGTGGGTCGGTAGTCGTGGGAACTATTCTGCTCTCACATGGGCTCAACCTCGTCAGCTCCAGGGGGGCAGCCCGATGGTACTTGCATCTCTCCGTTCCTCCCCTTTAATTCCTAATGCCCTAAACAATTAATTAAACCACAGCCATACAGCTGCACCCTTCCAGAGCCAGACCCATCTATCTGGTTCCACACGCTGATCTTTAACCTCGCTGTGTAAGTCCTCTCCTTCGGTTATCTTTTGCCTCAGGCGATACTGTTGCACAGCCCACGGACTTTCTTACCTGTCTTACTTTCTCCAGGCTCATGTGTGGTACCGTGCTAGCTGGGGGCTTGCTGGGTTTTACTGACCAGCCCCTGGCTGGTGTCCTGGAGAGACCCTGAGGAGGTGTGACCCGGGCAGGGGAACAGCCCCTTCCTGAGGAGGGGTGATCTCCGTGGGCTGCCGACCACGGGGACCTGCCACAGGCATTTCTGGATGCATCTTCTGGTACACCCAGGCCACAGGGCTGGTGTGTGTTTGGAAGGTGAGGTCAGTTACGTGCGGAGCTTTATCAGGCAATAAATGTTAATATTGCTCAGCCCCGAGTGCCAGAGTGTTACTGCAACAGGTTTGTTGTTTTTATTAAGAAGATGAAAGGCTGGTGGGAGAGAAAGCAAATAGCTTTACAAAGGCCCCGATGACTTGGATACCAGCTGGCTGCATGCAGCAGCCTTCGCCCACATCCTCCCATAAATCGTCACCGCAAAGGAGAGTGTTTTGGTACCCAGCTGTACCTGGTCATTTGCCAGTTTTGACCTTCAGAGTCATCAGCCCGGCTCAGGAAACAGGATCTGCAATTGCCTCTAATTTATACCAAGCAAACATTATTCCTGCCATAAATTCCTACCTATCTTCTGGATTTTATTTAATCCTAAGCATGTCGATGCTTAATAAACAAACACTGTCACAACTGTGTTTAAGCATTAATTTATCCAGTCTCTTTTCAAACCCAGCTACCTCCTGACACCCTGCACTCACAAACCCATGCTGGATGCCTCCTCGCAGACACTCTGGTCCCTCACTGATTTAACAGCTGCGGCTCTTTCCTTATGTTTGGGCTCGTGGGGAGCTGCAGAACCTGGTACCCCAAGAGGCAAAGCTGCCCCAGGTCCAGCCAGCAGCAAGATCAAGGACATATTTGCAGCAGCTGCACATCACATTCCATAGCTGCTCCCGCATCTTTGTCTCCCATGCGTGGGCACGTTGAACCCCCCAGACCTCATGGTCACTCCAGTAGTTGGCCTGGACCCCCCCAGTGCCTCTGGCAGCCAAATCCTCCAGGTGTTTCACCCTCAGGGACTCCTGGCTTGCAAACCTCTCTAGCTGCTTGCCCCCTGGTCGCACGCTCACATAGCCACACGGCTCCGGCTGCTGCCACACCAGCTCCCCCAGCCACAGGGCCACTTTGGCCGCTGGAACACAGACCTTCTTCCAGACAGAATAAACAATACCTGGAAAAGGTACCAGGAAAAAGGGTTAGAAATGGAGTTTAATGAGAAGACAGGACAGAGCGTGCTGATCGGGAGGAGGGCAAGCACACCATAAACCAACCTTCTCTCACTGTTATGGCCAGCCTTCCACTTTTACTATATTTAGTGTAAAACACTACAACATTGAGCTGAACATATAAAAAAAAATAAATGCTTGCCTTGCTGCAGGGCCTGGCCTTGCCTGACAATTGTTTTACCTCGACTGTGACTCAGAGGCATGTTTGCAGTTTTCCAAACAAGCACTTCTGGCGAGCAAAGTCAAACCACTATCAGGTCACATGCGTGGCCCCTGCAAGAGGCAAGGAATGGAGCCCAGAGGGTGTGGCAGATGCTGGGAGTTTAAAAAAATATTATCTGAAAGGCAAGATCATAATTTAAAAGTTTTAAACAGAAAGTCTCAGTCTATTCTCACGCAGCTCTTGCAATTACAAGCAGATTCCCAGACAAGCCCCATAAAGGATAAAATTCAAAGCTGAATCCTCAACAAGACAAAGCAATGTATAAAATGTTTCTTGAGCAAAAGTGGCTCCATCATGACTAAAAAAGGGAAAAAAAAGAAAAAAGGCATGGAAGGCTAAATGAAAATTAAGGGAAACTGGGTATGCAGCTACCTTAGGAAACATGGAAGATCTCAGCCATGTCATTCTGCTGGGGATTATAATTTATGGGGCACATTCAGATTTGCACAACTGCTTTCATCCAGGTGCAAAACACAACGGCTGTGGTGGTGAGAGCCGGGCGCTGAGGACAGTGGCCGGGATCTGAAGTGTCAGAACGGGGCACAGAGGAAACAAGCAACACTTATTGCACCCATTTTACTCTTTACAGTGGACGTGTGTCTTTATGGCTTCTGTTTGACTCTTGACTCTCGCTCCTTCCTGCATCCCTCATCCTTCACCCTCCCTCCCAGGCACAGTCACCGCCAGCTCACCTTGGTGGCCCATGGAACTGAAGAGCTGCCTCTGCTCACCGCACAGGGCATCACGGCCCCTGCGCGGTTCCTTGTCTGCACAAATAGGCAAAAGTTTGATCCCTCGGGATCTCTGTCTAGTCCAATATTTCTCTGTGAGGGATCCCAAGTTAAAAAGGTACCTGACGTGGATAAATGGTCCAAGAGAGACAGTATGGATGCAGCAGTTACGGGAATGCTGCAGTCTGGCAGAACTCTGTGCAGTTGCCGAGAGGGTTTTCTCCATGCAGCTACTCTGTCCTCACGTATACCCTCTTGCTTCTACTGCTCTTCAGTGCTTTAGCTACTCAGTGAGCTGCACTTGCAAACTAATTCCACAGAAAGCAACTAATAATTTGTCACTGGGTCAACTTCCCAGCATATCCAGTCCCCTGCAGAGTTCCACAGGTGGGATGGGATGGGATCCTGCTGTATTGGGGCAATCCCCAAAGATCGAGTGTACACAAAGTTTGTTCTACTGGCACCTTTTCTTACACCACCATAAGCGATAGACTTCACAACCACAGGTGTGCTGGTGTCTACTCTCATGTCTTCGTTTGAAAGTGAACTTGGAGATGCAAGTGCCCCCAGGTAATATCTCCTTGGTGAGACGTGGGAAACAGCCGATGCAGAAAAAACTGCTCATTATTCACTTGAATGAGGGTTCCACATAAATCTGATGGAGGTGACCAGGGAAACACACGCACACACAGAGCTGCTATCTTGTACTCTCCAGAATCCCTGCTGGAGGTGTATTTCATCTGACCGACATTCATTTGTCATCAATGAGACACAAGAACGTGTATTAGAGAAAGCTAATTGTATAACAGGGGAAAAAGGACAAAGCATATCTGCGATCAGCTAGAATAATTAAAATGTGATTGCACCGATATTCATGTTATGTTACTCTTCTAAAGAACTCTGGTCTGCAGATGACTAGGCATTTCTGCTGGTGAATATATTTACCTTTGAATTCTATTTCTCTCCTCCGCGATGTTCTTTGAGCTTACTGTTCTGATGTAACGGCTATTGATTTAGTGACATGGGCAATAAAGTGTGATTTATAGCTAAACCATGGGTCCTTCTGATTCACTGCCTTTCATCATAATACTGATTAAACTCCGCCAACTTTTCCCAAGCAGCGCTGGTAAACAGGGAAACATTCTGGGCTTTAGAAGAGTTTAGCACTGTGGGGAGGACCCCAGTGACCCAGCCTGTACGGGGGTGAGAGGCAGGCAGTGTGAAACAGCCTGGAAATACTGGATAGATTCTTTGCAGGGTCCGTTCACAGTGCTCCTACACGATTTCTTGCCTTATTCTGCCCTTTGCCCCCTTGGTAGATGTTGTGCGTACTTACTACGTACAGCAATTAGAGAAATATCATATCAAACAGGTTTTTGTCTAACAGGAGCCCTGAGCCAAGAGTTGATTGTCTGTAAAACTCATATGAGGAGGAGAGAAAGATATCAGCAACAGGCTGACGTCTGTACTGTCATTAGTGATTAAACATTAATAGGAAATGTTTAATTCCATTCTTTCATCCAGAAGAGCCTGGGAACAGCAGGGATAGCCATGCTGCAGTGCAAAGGGGAGAGGTATCCTGAGAATTTGCTCCCTCAGCTGCCTGGGGTCATTAAATGGTCCTGTAAGGAATATGCTGGGTTCCAAGATTTATCCAAAATCCCTATTACTGAACCACAAGAAGGGAAAATGGAGATGGGAGCACATTCCTGTACACATGTGATGCTGTAAAGAAAGAGATGGGGACAATTCCAAATTGCATTTATCAGCTGCAGACTTTGAAACACATTTTTAATCTTCCTGTATGACTTCTTGGCCTTGAAGCCAAAGCTCGTGCAAAAGTGTGACAGGACACCCCTATTGCATCACCTAGAAAGGTGTCATTGCCTGTTAGCTTTCAAAATGCCTCTGTTGCTGCTGGCTTTACTAGATTCCTTCACACCTCTCATAATTCCTTCATTGAGGAGCTGCCATTTGTTTCTGCAGTTTCAGTATTTTACTCAGCAACAGTGTGAGAAGATGGTTGATGTAGAGGAATGGAAGCAGTGGGCTGATGGGCATTGATATCCCCTTCCGTGAGTGCTTGCTCCCGCATCTTTTTCCAGAATTTGGCAGGATCTGGTCCTGATGCTGTAATTTGGACTGGTTGTTGAACATGACCCGAGGGCTCCTCCGATAAACTTATCGCAGGTGGCTCAGGATCACAGTCAGGCAACAGGACAATGAGCAGATCTCCCTGCCACCCCAAAGGGGACCGGCTCTGCTCCTCCTGCCAGCCCCGACTGTGTGAATCAGGCGGTGGCAGAGAATCTGATGGCATCAAAGGTACCTTATTGGGCATCATCTCTGCAACTGGGGATGTGGCTATTTCAACTGCAGCCTTTGTCTCCTTGTCCGCTTCTGATTGTTCTAGTAAATCTAAGACCAATCTCCATGTTGTCAAAGACATAGCAATTTTGTCCCCTCTCATGGCAGCCCCCAAAAGTAACAATCCAGCACTTTGCCATATCTGAATGTTGGAGACATTTTTTACCATGATGGGCACATTATTCCTTTTACGCCACCCTAGCAGAGTTCTTATTGCCACCTCATCGTACTTTATGCGACTTTTTTCAAATGTATCTATAAGCATTGTTAACATAGAATTTTCTTCTGCACCCCTATCAATTAGTCCCCATCTACTCTGGGTACCAAAAGTTGCAGTTTGAGTTAAGATGGACAACAAATATTGCAATACACCCATACCAATTAGTTGCAAGGGCTCACCTCTCACCATGTCTGTTACGGGGCACAGGTTCTCCCACTTGTCTCAGCTGCATTGGGCACCAGTTGTGGTCAGAGCCCAACTCAGGCAGCCTCACACCGGGCACCCCTTGCTGCAGCACATCAGTCCGATTCTACTGTCCATACTGTATCTCCTTCCTCCCAAAGTGAGACCACACCACTCCTCCTCCACCCAACCCCCCTCTCCCACAATCCTCAGGGCTATTTAACTCCTTAGTGGGAACAAGCTACAGCTGCACACCATCCATGTCAATCAACCCACTGCCTCCGAGGCATGGCCACAGCTACATGTTATCAATGCCCATCAACCCACCGCCTCCATTCCTCTACATCAACCCACTGCCTTCATTCCTCTACAAGAAGCCAGTGGTTCAGTGAGAGAAAAGGAATGGCACAGGGTTCCCAGCTCCCATGGGAAAAGGTTTTACATTCTGGTAGTTTCTATATGTTTACCCCCTCAGGTCACCTATTCCTCAAGGCTAGGTAGGAGAAAAATCATGAACTTAATCACAATTACGATCATTAACTTCAGACCACAGCCTCCCAAGATCACATCCATCCTCTGCCCATGGGCTCAGGGATGACCAGGAGGAACATAGTGTGAGGACTAACTAGGGAAGCTCTTTGGAGTAAGTTTCCATGTTGCCCAGGACAGCAGCAAGGGGTAATATTATATTCTACTCTTCTGCCACCCCTTTGGCACTTTATTGCAGGTTTATTGCCGTATGCAGCCCATGCTGTCCATGGTGCAAAACTCCTGTATTGTGGCCTTGCATGTGAAATGAGCAGAACACGAAACACAAGCATGGACAGTTAGAAGTATTTTTCACACTGATTTAGAAGTATTTTTCACATTGATTTATTGCTTTACTCTCTTCTGAATCCACACAAGAGGAAGTCTTTTCATTGTTGCTTTATTGCTGTTTGCTCGTTATAGGAATTTATATGTTTACCGAGCAACAACTTCATGACCTTGCTTGCATCTTCCTGGAAAAATACTAATACAGACAAAGGAAATAGTCTGGATACAAAACACGCTGAATGTTTTGAGAAGGGACCTTGTGAGAAGTAATTAACATTTTCTTGTTTAATATGCTGCCCATTGGGAACACGGCATTGAGTTGCCCTGTTTTTCCTGGATGCCTCTGAACTCTTTCCGTTGGGACCACATCACTGTGTACCTCAGCGATACGAGGCACTCAAGATGTTTTACACAGCAAAGGGAGTTTCTGTTCCCCAGGCAAGGAGAGGCTTTCAAAGGTCAGAAAGCGCCTCAAACCGATATGAGAGTCCATATCTGACAACGCACCGTTTAGAAGGATGTTTAGCTCAAAGCACAGCCTGCAGTCCAAATTTCCAAAGGTTAAAATACCAGGTTCACCATTTTTTGGATGCAGAAGAAGTGGCTGGTTTTCTTAGGCAATGTGTGGTCAGGGGAGCCACCAGCTGAATCTCTGTAGTCAAACAGTCCCTCGAGAACCTTCCCAGGAGAAAATTGTACTGGACCATTTCAGTATTAATTTCTACTTCACGTTGGTGACTGTTGGGCTTGCTCGCATCCAGCACCCTGGGCTCTTCCCAAAGCAGATACAGTTTGGGACACTGTAAAAGCAGCGTGCCCCCTCGCCAGCGCCAGCAGCGCACATCCTCCGGGCAACATGCTCGTCCCCACGCATCCCTCACCACAGCACGAGTAGACCTGGTCCCTCTCCTAGACCTAGCGCATGCATTTAAAAGAAAAAGTAAAAGTTACATAAGATTAGAAGCCACTGGAAAATTATTATTGTAATGAGAACATGAATGCAATCTTAACTACAGATGTTGCTGCTGATCCTGTATAGGAAATCGCATGGAACTGATGAATCGGGGGAAAAAAAAGAAACCACCCAAAATTGCTCCTTGTCAATGAAAACAGATCCAGGGTGGTTTGGGTAAGGACCAGTAACATCTGGTTAAGTTCATGAAGCTGCGGTATGGCTGCTCAGCTTCCAGCTTCAGTCTGTCACATGCTGGAATGTAACATCTGGTTTTGGGAGAAGGGTAGGTCTGTCTGATATCCCTATGCTCCTTTTCTAGCCCCCCTCGCCGCCTTCAGAGGCTGCTCAGTGAAGGCAGGCAGCTCAGAAGATGATCCACATAAAAGTCCTCTTCCCAATTCACTGGTTCCCCATTTTTAGCTCCTAGATGTATTTGGACGGCGGGTCCTTTCAGCACTGAACATAGTTCCATAACTCCAATCCTGGATGACTACCCAAAATGATGTGAAGCATTTACGATGCCGTGGAAAGGATATGGTGAACCTCAGCTTCACCTGTGAGGCTCAGTGTCAGAAGTGCTAACTGGAGCCAGAAACACTCCAGAAACTTCTCTCAGTTGAATGAAAGGCAGAAGCAATTGGAAAGAAAAGATACCGTGTGTCATGACAAGGTAAATCATTATTTTTATCTTCAGAAGAACATTAGTCTATCATTCATGCAGAAGAAAACTCAATGAATGAGACAAGACAATTTTTTGGTATCATAACCCAGTAGCTTTTATGACATTGTAAATAGGAGGCAGGAAAGGAAGGAAACACGCAGGCAGTAAATGATAGCAAGTGGAATTCTCGACTTCTCCCGGAGAATGATGTGTTATAAAGCTCCATCTAACTTGTTTCTTAGGAAAACATGGGACTTTATGAGAAAAAACGGACAACGTAGAGATGCTTCTGACTCCCCGTAGCAGGCAGGGCTGGCTTCAGGTCCCGGATCTCCCTTGCGAGCTCTTCAACAAATAAATAACTGGAGGATGAGCACAAGGTACCTTCTGAGAAGGAAACGGTCGGAAGGCACGTGGCATAATGGATGCTCGATACAGGAGCTGGTCAAGCAGGTGAAGACTGTTATGAACCTCCTCAAGCTATCTGAGATGTTAGAACTGGTGATTAACAAGCTCTCCAGCTCACAACGTAGCGTTGCGTGCCCTTGACTATGAAGAGGTTCCAGTCATTTGAGGAGCAAAAGCAAAAGGCTGAGTGAATTTTCTTGAGATTTCTTGTAATCCAAGCCTGTCCCTCCACTGTGGCTCTGAGGCGTCACATTCTCCAGGTGCTGTTATTAGAATAAAAAGTGTAATTTGTGCATTAAAGTATTTCTTAATGTGACGAGAAGCAGCTGCATGATGCCATTTGTATGAGAAATGGCTGCATGATGCCCTTGGTGAGGAACGGGCTTTCGAATCATTTTTTTTGCAATGCTGACCTTTTTTGTACGAAAAAATCAGGTATGCTTGAACTATGGAAGGGTGAGAAGAAGTTGAAGAGCTGTTTCTCCCCTGCGAGTGGGAGAGCGCTCAGCCTCCGGAATCTGTGAAAAGGTTGAAGAGCCTTTTAGATCAAGACAGTAGCAGGGCCCTGAGGGCACCTGCAGGCTTTAACGGTGCTGACCAGTTTCATGGGGTCTCCATCCATGTCCATGGCTCCCTGCCTGATCTTTGTTTCCAGCACAGCCACACCTGTGGCCACAAAACCCATTCCAAGGGACCTCAGCCCACGATCTGATTTCCAAGGCTGACTTTGGACCTGTCTTTTCATTAGGGACCTGCCTGGCAGTCATGGAGCAGCTCCTGGTGACCATCGTTGGACCTGAACCTGACCTGCACATTGACCTTCCAGGCTGACCTCAGCCCTGCCTCGTGACTCTCTATCTTTGTGGGACACTTGCATGGAAGTGCCCACTACAATATTTTCTGAAAGTCAAGAGCTATTAAATTAGGGGGGGAGAAAGTACTAAAACTCAAGGCTGAATTTGTGTAATAAACTTGCATTGAAGGGGATCCGCTCAACTCAGTTATGGAAGGAAAAAAGCTGGACAGCATTTGAAAACAGTCCCGACTCTGGTCTTGAATTCATCTGACACTCCTTAACCAGGGACAGCTTCCCTTACTCATTACCTGAGTATTTTTTAATAATACTTACTGAGTATTTTTAATTCTTCTGTGTTCGTTCTGTTGTAGGTCTCACATTTCACATTGGTATGAGGTTATGGCAACGATCCTTGAAAGGGCGTGTAGGGCTCTGTTGTGGCTGTTGCTGTTACAAGTCTATTTATTTCTTTAGTATGGGTGAGGATAACGGAACCAGTTCACAGCATCAGTCTCTACAACATGTGGTTCTACTTCTCATATAAATAGAACACAAGGGGGGTGGGGGTGGTTTTTTTTAAATCCCTTGCAGTGTCAGGGTCCTGGATCACAAAGCTCCTCAGACACTCATGCTCTAAAATTTACATTTCTGTCCCTTGATAATTGTAAATGAAAATGGAGAAGAACAAAGACAATTAGTGTGTAATTGCCTGACCTTTCCCAAGTGGCGTCAGTGTGTTTATGCTGCAGTTGCGTTACACCCTTACCTCGAAACATGGTTTTCCAAAGCAGAATTAATCATTTGTTTAGCATTTATGTGGACCAACAAAATTAGACTAAACTTAAATGAGAATAAACTTAAAAATGAGAATAAATTTAAAATTAGAATAAACTTAAATAAAACGTTTGCTTAACGCTTGTTATTTTCCCAGGCTTCAGCCCAAGCAATCACGTTCAAAGCCCATGGACAGAGCTGCCAGCCTGGTCCCTGGGCTGCCTCTGTGCTTTCACCCAGGCACGGGTGCAAGGTCGCGCTCCTGGCCAGCCCCTCCTGCTGCTGAGGATGTTCCCGAGGGTCCGTCGGGCTCGGGATGAGCGGTGGAGCTGCCCGGGGAAGCGGAGTGTTTGCAGACACCCGCGGGCTGGGCATCGGCAGGGCTGCGCACACACGCGTCAGCCAACAGCCCCCGTCTGCTTGCCCTTGAACACACCTTGAGGCGAGGCTGTGGGAGGAAAAACAGACTGAAAATAGGTTGTTTGTCTCAGGGTACCTGACATTCGCCTGAAGGTTACAATTTAGGATGGCGCTCCCCTCTCCCCTTGAAAGGTGCAATTAGGTGAGATAACCGAGCTGAGCCAGCAGTTCACCGCTGCTGAGGAAAAGGCTGTGATTAGCTGAAGAATTTGTCTTATCTCTGTCAATAAAGGCAATGAAAACTAGAGGATATTTCTTTGAAATCTGTTTTTCCTTCTCCCTCTCATTTAGTATGCCGGCCTTGGAGGTGATGCTGATGAGTCCAGAGGAATAGATCGCAGCTTTCCTGCGCGGAGAAGCACTTTTAACATTTGCCATGGGGGTTACTTCTTAAAACAAAAAAATCTCCTCCATTAAAGCAACACCCCCCCACTGGTTAATACACAGACCCCCCCGGTGGCTAGTAGGTCTCTTAGCAGAGCCGCAGCAGGTCAGCTCGGGGTCGCTGCGCACCCACGGAGCCCGCAGGATGCTCCCCACAGACTGTGGTGCCGCTGCCAAATGGCTGGTGGCCCAGCTGGTGGTGGCCCAGCCCAAGGAAGCCCAGTTCTGCTCTGAGCACGCCGTGCCCACCGTTCCAGTTCCCACCCGTGGGGAAACGCCGTCCTCAAAATGCGGTTTCTCTCATGGGTTTTCCGCAGCCTGCTACGGACTGGAACGCTGCTCCCGCCTGTGGGCTCTTGGCTTGCTCGGTTTGCTGCTTTTCTACCCAGGGCCACAACCCTCCCGCTGTAAAATCCCCAATTACTAGAAACCTCATCCAGCAAGTGCAAACCAGAGGTCTGATACCCTCTTTGAACCCTGTTTTTCTGTGCATCAGGATGATGCTCTACCCACATTGGTCTGCGGCACTCCTGCCGACAGCAGAGCTCTGCAGACCAAAGGGCAGGGGATTTGCAGAAGAACACACACGGGGGGCTCCAGGCCAGCCCCCTCATCGCACATGAACGCTGGCAGTGTATCAGCAGGGAGACTTTGGCTTTTGTCACGTTGCCACCGAGTTTTCTTTGCAAAATGCATAACCTGTCCTCTCCGTGTGAGCCCCTCCAAGCTGCTTGTGCTAAGGCTTGATAATGTCTCAAGTTAGCTTTAAGAGAAAATAATAAGCCGCATTTCTGTATGCAGAGAAAGAACTTTAGGGTTAAAATAAGCCCAGGTGGGGTTTTGAGTGAGGAAATCCCATTTCCCAGAGGTGCCGATTTCAAGGCAGCAGGAAGAGCCTTAGTGTGCGGCTCTCTTTGGCATTTGCTGCTGGATGCTTTTTGTCCTGGAGCAGTCAACACACTGGATGTGAGGAATTCTATTCTACACCCATATAACTTTTCTGTCAAATGAAACAGGAATTTATACACCTAATTTTGTTGTTGTTGTTTTTGGTTTTTAACATCAGTTCTGGATTTAGGCACCTAGATCCTGGGATAAGTGCTGAACTTTATAGCATTGATGGTCTTTTGAGAACTCAGTTGCTGAGTTGAGGGCCCCATATATACAAAATGGAGATAATAATTCAACAGTTAAAAGTAAAAGGAAATAATTTAAAAGCTATGATGTAGTCTTATACTACTATGATCCATATAAGGACCACAAATGGTTTTAAGTTCAGGACAATATTAACAAGATACCTTTTATTCCAGTGAAGACCCAGACGTGAAAGACCTTATACAGGAGAAAACCAAGTAGGCAAGCAGGCTATCGCAAAAGAATGCCCGCCCCAAACCCCAGCAAAAACATAAACCAATAACCCCCAAATCATTACTAGCTTTTATTTCATATATAGCATATAAACATGGGCAGATCCTTTCTTCACAATCTTGACACCAATAAATAAATACATAAAGTAATGTTTTAATTTCAAAGTGATTCCAGCATTGTGGTTTGGACTTCCCTTTCTCCTAAACAAAGCTTAATGAACATTAATATCTGCCAACACAAAGGAGCTTCCATACAACTACGTAGTAAGCATTCCTGTGCTCCTCTGTGTCCATTCCCTAAATTGGCAACAATCAGTACAAGTAACAGAATAAGAATTTTCTGGCTATGAAAGTGTTGCTAAACACCAATAACTTGCCCTAAGTTACTCGCTGCAGTCCTGTTACAAACACACGCATCTCACGTGCAGACCTGCAGGTAGAGAGGTAAGTATTCCAACACGCTGGAGAGCATGGGCTGGAAAAGCCGATAACCCAGTGCTGCTGGGCGGTTTATGTCGGGGAGGCCAAATTACAGGCAGATTTAATATTATAAAGGCTGCAGGAGGCTGCTCAGTTTCACCCATCACGTTCCAATCTAGATGTGATTGTGGAAAATTAAATTGTGCCCAGGATATTTTCGTTCCCGTGTGACACAACTCGGGCAGAACTGAAACCTGGCAGATGAGCTTTTAGAGGCTCCTGATTGCCAGAACTGCACTGCTGGTGGCACCTGAGGTGGCTACTTCAGGGCTACCCCGGGATCTCTCCCTGAGCTAGCAGCTCCGGGCTGACTGCAGTGGAGATGGAGGCCAAATATCTATTTGGGAAAGTATGTGATTTTTGCAATATGAATGCACAGACTTCCTAGCTCAATGCTTTCTTCTTTGGATTGTTTAAACTTTATTCAAAAGCAACCTGCACAGGCAGCATTGGCGCAGATTTCACACAAATCAGCATCTCGGACAGCCAGGTCTGTTAGAGAGAAAAAAAAAAAAAAAAAAAAAAAGAGGGTTTCAATGAGATGGCAAGAGAATTTCTTGGAGAGCAAGGCCACACATGAAGGGATCTGGAGACCCCTTTCCATTACTGCTTTATGAGCTTTAATGTTCCTTGAAGTTATTACTGGTAGAAGTAAAACAGTCCTTGAAAACAATGGGCTTAATGAATGAAATCAAACCTGAATTCATTGGGGAAGCAATGGGAACCGGGGAGGTAAGAGAACAGGACATCTTGTGGGAAGGGGGGTGGGGGGAATGTGGCTTGTAGGAGGACCACAACATTCATTATACTGGTAGTATTTCTTCCTAAAGTATCCACTGTGTTGGACAGTAGATAAATGCGACATATTAAAATAAAAAAGGAGACACTAGCAGCCAGTTCAAGAATCAGTATGTGTACGTTGAAGACAGACCACACCGAAGGCTGACTCACCTCATTTACATCTCACACACCTCTTCTAGGCTACCTGGAAAACCCCCTTTTTTCTACACCGATTAGAGGAAGCAATTAGACCTGCTCACAACTTGCAATTAGCTAGAACCGAGCGATACAGCCCTGCTTTTTCTGTAAGCCGAAGATCACGGGGTTTCTCACTTGAAGTCACGTAAGCTAGCGTGCAACCACTAGGAGGAAGCGTTTTCACGGCTACAACAGCCTGGTCTGTACAGGCTACAACTAAGCTGGGCACAGCAGGGATGCTCCTGCAGGGTGCTCACAGCTGGTGTACTCCAGCCCTTGTAGGAGGGCTAGTAGAAAGGCAGCATGGACTCTCTCAGCTGCTTTAGAAGCCACAGAACAGTAATTACATTTCTTTGCCTGCTGCTATTGGGATGTTTAAGGTTGAAAAGTGCAATAAAAATGGCAACTATGCAACAGGAGCTACATACTCAGCCTCTCAAAAACCATGGATGCATCTTCTCTTTTGCACACAGGTTGGAACTCCTCAGGGAGATCTTTTTCATCACATGGAGAATAGCTAGTCTTTGAAACCGCCATGCGAGGATTGGCGCGTCTGGTCTCATCCATCAGCTCCTTTAGCTTCTTCACAGACTCAAGGGAGAATTTCAAGTCTCCATCCTATGTAGGAAAAACCAGAAAAAAAAAAAAATGTGTCAGGAAGCCAGTCCTTAGGCAAAGCCATTCCAACCATAAGCTCTCCTAAAAACTATACTATATGGAAAAGACAGTTTTTGAAACAAAGCCTAGATAAAAATCGGTGCTGGCTGAAGGCAAAAGGAGCAGCTCTTCCAGGCAAAGACCTTCCAGAGCAGCTGTGAGACCCAGCTGGCCCATCAGGGCTTCACTGTGTCCCAAGGGGCAGAGGCAGGATTAGTGCATTTCTCGCTCCCGTGACACAGCACCATAAAATCCAGAGTCAAAAGATACAGGCTGGGAATCTTCAGCCTAGAAAAGAGATGACTGGGTGGGTAACAGGTAGCAGAGACTTACAAAATAACGAGTTGAACGGGGTAAATGGGAATTTATTTTGTTCACCCTTTCTTCTAACACAGCAGTGGAGAACTTCAAGCGTTGGCAGCTCTAACCACGCCAAAGGGGCTCTTCCCTCACCCCGCACGGTGCCGAGAGCTGAAATCCCTCACCCCAAGGCACTGGGATTAATTTCCGTTACATTAAAACTCGTCCACACAATCAGTGGAACACAGGTTATTAGCAGCATAAACATGACACTTCTGACTCAAAGCCGATACCAAAAGCTTCAGGAGGCTGCGATAGTATCCTGGGAAGTATTACTCCACGTTTTCCGATTGCTAGACCCTGCGCATCAGTTCATGGTCATTCCCTCAGCTTCAAGTGAGTCGCTGTGGAGGTTGTAAACTTAAATTGCAGGTGTTGCAACTGCTAAGCTAGGCACAGAAAGCCTGTGAACGTCTGCTGATAATCAGAGTTTGGCCCAGAAGAGAAATAAACATTTTCAAATTGATCTTTAGCACGTGTTTTAACCTGGTTTAATGACCAGCATCTTTAGCATGTGATTTAACCTGGTTTAACGACCAACAGGTGCTGAGAACACCCACTCCTTCAAAGAAATAAAGTGACTGATACAGCATGAGACCAAATATTGCCACTTGTTTCACAGTCTCATGATCCCAGTGTTAAATAGCGTGAGGTGGCAAGGGAGGGCAGTTTGCTTTGGTTCGTTGGGTGGTTTGTTGTTTTTTTTTTGTTGTTGTTGTTTGTTTTCTGTGGGGTTTTTTTGGTTTTTGTTTTTGTTTTTTACAGAATCACAGAATTTTGGTGCTAAAGAATTAAAAAGACCCCAACCAGATAAACTCTGGACACACATTTACTTAAAGTCAAAATCTTTTCTATGTGCAATCAGTATATGATTTTAGTCAGGGTAATTTATCAGTTATGATTGTCTATGACAAAGGAACTTTTCCTGTATAAATGCAGCTGTCAGTCACAGATCTCAAAAGCATAAAACAGACAACTAAAAAAGGATGGATTTCCACAGGTACAGTTTCAGAGAAATCAGAAAGTAGGAACAAACCCCGAAATGCATATGTCTTGGTGACAAAAAGCAACAAAGGAACAGCAAAAAAATTAAACACCCCCACCACCACCTCAGATAAGATGTATCACAGAGAGCTCAATCTGAGCAGCATCTTCCCTCGAGGTGAAAGTGCAGGCTGTGTTACTAAACTAAGAGATTTTTATCACAGAAATAGTGCAGGCCAGAACAATCCATCTCCATAGTTTTTCTGGTTTTACTCCACACCTAATAAACCACCTTCCTCCAATTTCCATCATATTCATTCAAGATCTGCGATGGCAAGTTCAAGACAGCAGTACTCAGTCTTCAAAAACACAATATGAAGTTCACATGAATTTCACTTCTGCTTCGCAAAACGTTTTGTTAAATGAAAGACTTCTGAAATATTATGGGAGAGGGAAGGGATATCTTGGGAAGAATTTCAGAAAACAAGAACGTAACAAACTGAACCCAGGGTCTGAGGTGCAGCCTCACCACTGCCCAGTACAGGGAGACGGTCACTGCCCTGGTCCTGCTGGCCACACTGCTTCAGGTACAAGCCAGGGTGCTGCTGGCCTCCTTGGCCACACCGCTGGCTCACTGAACAGCCAGCTCAGCCTCAAGTTGCACCAAGCGGGGTTTAGATTTTATGTTAGGGAAAATGTCTTCACCAAACGGGTGGTGAAGCCCCGGCGCAGGCTGCCCAGGGAGGTTGGTGGTGGAGTCACCATCCCTGGAGGTGTCTAAAAACCACATGGATGCGGCGCTCAGGGACATGGTTTGGAGGTGGGCTTGGCAGTGCTGGGGTAACGGGTGGACTTGGTGAGCTTAAAGGTCTTTTCCAACCTGAATGGTTCTGTGATTTTATAACCCAGTTGTGTGCACAGAGTCAGACCTTAGGGTTCTCAAGTAGTCCAAGTGAAAAGAGTGCAACACACAGGCAGAGTACATTGCACATATATTGGGGGGGTGGGGGAATACAGATGTAATGATTAATTTAATAACATTCAAACTATAAAGAGGAGCTAAAACCCCAGAGCTGTATTTTCTACACCCGACCTAGAAACAGCTATTCTCATATCGTTATTTTTTTATGCTTCCAAGTGGAAAACTGTGACTTTTTCCATTAAGTAGGAAGCTATCTATCTGTTCCCCTGGAGTCTCTAAGCATTAAAAAATTGTTTGGAAGAAAGGCACAGCTTAAACCTGCTATCTCTGGATATCTCTGACATCTACAGGAGAAAAAGTATATTTCAAAGCACAAAGATAATACCTTATCCCTGGAAACCTACTGCACATATATAAAGAGAGTCAATAATTGTTTAAAAAATATTCGTTCTCTTGGTACTCTGAGGAAGTTTTTTTTTGCATTGCAACCAAACTGAAATCTCCCAAACTGTTTCTAAGGATGACTGCAGCCAGATCCAACACACTTCCAAGTACAGAGGCACTGAAGTACCTTCTTAACTGCTTCCATGTTGCATGTAATACCTAAAAAATAGGTGCTGTTTTAGAAAATTTGATACAGCCTCCTCTAATAGCTTGTTTGCCTATTAGTATTTCAGTGGATCCAGCTAAGCATTTCTTTAGCTTTTTTTTTTTTTTTTTTTTTAATATGTGATATGTGTGTGGGCTCCATCAAACAACCTTGGAGATCATTTTCATAAAGAACTTTCTGCCTAGAAGCAGGCGAGACAATTTCTCTTTCGTCACACCTGGTTTACATCATTCTATGAAGTTAGAGGTGTCCTCAGTTCTTGCAGCTTCACAGCGCATGGGGTTATGTGCAAGAGAAAACCCTGGAAACACAATGCCTCAGTCAGCAAGGGATTTCAGAGCAGTGATTGGGGTGGTGAAGTTAATTAAACTGCAGCAGCACATTAGCAATACCTGAAGCATTTTACAGAAAGAAAACTGAACCATAGGGAGATGAAGTTGGTTATCAAGCCAGAGCAAAGCAAAAGTTCAAGTCTGTTAGTTTAGTTCAAGATTCCTGTTGCAGCCACAACACTTCAGGTATCAGTATTTTATCGAACTTGTAATTCCAATAAATTAAAAAGCAGAAAACTCACCTGAACGTAGACTGCCTGGGAGCCATGTACCAGTAAAAGGACTGCAAGAACTGTAAAGCAAAGAAAGCCTTTCATAGTGGCTGCAAGGTACAGCCTTTCCTAAGCTGAGTTATTTTAGTTTCTCTAGTTTGGGTCTTTGTCTGTCTCTGGTCTCTCAGACTTTCTTCTTCTTAGCACTCAGGCTGCCCAGCAGAGTTCTATGCTCCCAATGCAAAGCTGGAGCTTTATAAAGACTTCACATAGCATTTGCTTGGTAATCCATTAATCTAAACTCTTTATTGACACATAATAAACCCTCAGCGGCCTCTCAGTTATCTACTGGTTAGCAGAGTAGGGCGGTCACACCCACAGAGATCCTGGGGGATGTATGTCTCTCCTGCTTTAAGAAACTGGCCATGACACAGGCAGGCAAAACATTCGACCCTACAACAAACAGAGGGGAGAAACTGATCTAAGACAACATCTGAAACTCGGTCTCCATGTGGGGTATGAAAGCAGGTTTCTGGCCAGTTGCTGCAGAGCTGTGAGAAAGAAAGATTTGGAAGGAGACAGAAAAGAATTGATCTCTTGCACTGACCGCTGGCCAGTCAGTTCCCTCTTCTGGGGATTCCAGGTACTAAGAAGGAATCAGCAGATGAGGGCAGATAAACACAGGCTGCACCTGTATATAACCAGCTACAAAATGTCATTTTGCTCCTGCTTTTTGCAGCACCTAGTTACAACGCACACATTAAAAGCCACAGGATAAAGGCTGCCATGTATCAAAACTATTTCTCTGTGACTTTCAGTCTTATCCAGAAACACGGCAAAGTCACACAGACAGACAAGCATCAACATGCCTTACTCAGCTCAGTTCTGTCCATCAGGCTCAGGTCCTTTAATTTGTAAATGATTTCTGGCATGGTGTGGCTTTGGAGTAACAACAGACATCATGCCGAACAATCTTCCTGATACCAGCAGAACAGAGGGCGGCAACAGTCAGCCACTAAGCAACTTTCTCCAGTCTCAGCAATATTTTATGCCGACAAAGGCTCTAGTTCTTACTGGATTCCAATCTATTGCTAAGATTACAGCCTGCCTCCACATCGAGTCCATCTCTCCATCTCCAGCCCATCTCAGGGTGGTGGAAAGGCCCCTGCACAGCCACAGCCCAGCCCATCTCCACGTCCCCAGCCCATCTCAGGGTGGTGAGAAGGCCCTTAGGAAAGACCTAAAACCAGTTGCCCTTGGTCCTGGCAGCCCTGGTGGGAGCTGAGCTGAGGCTGTGACAAAAAGCAGTGGCATCTCCCTCCCAGGGAGGCCAAGTTGCCCTTTCATAAGATATTGCACATTGGAGAGATGGGAAGAGGAGGCCAGAGCAGCCCCCAAGGCTACACCTCTCCCGAGGGGGGAGGCACGCTAAGGCAGCGCACTGACCCCCACCAGCAAGGCAAGGCCTCCGATGGTGCACGGGCAGTCACCAGTTTGGTTTTACAAAGGAGGAAAAAAGGGAGACAGCGCAGGTCCTCAGCCAGCCTGGTTTTCTTCATTTCTCCTTTTTTTTAATAAATAAAATAAATAAATCCAGGCAGCTGGTTTCTTCCCCCCTCTTTCACAGCGCACCCAGTGGGGTTACTCGAGTGTCAGGTCAGCCTGGCACCCTGAGCACTCCTCACAGGCCTCGCCATCGCCTTCTGTCGCTCTGGGCTGCCGTGATTCCTTATCAATATATTTATAATCTAGTAAACATTATTACAAGTTTATTAGGTTTTGGATCTAAACGTGTTTGTTCCGAGTATCGACAGCAGCCGCACCGCCGGCAGCCACCAACGCAGCGGACGGTACCACAGGCGGCGGCGGCCGGTACCGCAGGCGCCCGCCCGAAGCGCGGAGGACGCAGAGTCCTGCGCCCACCGGCACCTCCCGGCGCAGCGGGGCGGCCCCGCCGCTCCCCACGGCCCCGAGCGCGCCCCCCCCCCCCCGCCGGAAGCCGCTATGGGCCGGCAGTCCTGCAGGCCGCGCCGCTCCGCCCTGCGCCCGCTCGCCGCTGCCCCCTGGCGGCCGGAGCGCGGCGCTGCAGCCCGGCGTGCCCGCCCGAGGGAAGCCCTGCCGAGCGGGCGGCAGCCGGGCCCCAAAAGTGCCTCCGGAGCCCCGGGGGGGCGCTGGGCTCCCTCCCCGGCCTGTGGGCAGGGGCGGCTGCGACCAGGCCTGAGGGAGGGGATGCAGCAGGGCAGCCTGCCCCTCTGAGCGAGGAAGGGGCCGCCCTCGTGGGCAACCGGTAGCCCACAGCGTGGTCCGGCCCCGCAGGGCACAGCGAGGGTACGTGTGGAGCCCATGTCACACCGGCTGCGAGGCACCCAGGGGCCAGCCCCGGCGGAGGGCAGCCGAGCCGCTGGCGGTACGGGAGGGAGAGAAGGAAGCACCGAGCACTTGGCTACCTGCTCCGAGGGCCGGGCGAAGCGCCCCGGCACGCTCTCAGCTCTGCCGGAGGCGCTCGGCCGCAAGCTCCTCAGCCCACCGGCCCGAGAGCAGAACGGCGAGCGGGGCCATTCCCTCGGCTCACAGAGCCGGTAGCCCAGGCACCCACGGGCCGGCAGCGTCACTCCTACCTGGCACCTTCCCCGCCGGAGCAGGCCACCCGCCTCCATCAGAGCTGGTCCCTCGGCTCACAGAGCTGGTAGCCCGAGCTCTGCCGCGGCGGCTGCCTGGCTGACTTGTCTGCTCAAGTTGTATCTTAATAATTGGATTGCGCAAACAACTTGAGTATAATACAAACGTGCAGTCAGGACATTTATACAATTATGAACTAATACTGCTAAAACCTTTGTCTTAACTAGCCTGCGAACAACCAAACTGTTTACACACAATTTTGTGTTAGTTAAGTGCAGGACATTATATATTTATGAAGCCTCAGTGAGAACAGCAGCACAGCAAAACCTAGACCTTTTGTCAATCAATCTAAACCAACCACCTATGACTTCTGCTAAGCACCCTATTTTTAGAGAGAGGATTTTGTTTTGAACATCTCCAGATTCTAGCCATATTAAAATTTCACTAGCCTGCCGTCTTGGGGTGTTTGTACAGGGGCTGACTAATGTGGCAGACATTCTAAGCTCATTTAAACACAAGATTATTAACTGAATTTATCCCTCTCCGAGTCCTTTCAAAATTGCATTTTTATCAACTGAATTTATCCCTCTCCGAGTCCTTTCAAAATTGCATTTTAGTTTGTCTCCCCTCTGAAAAGCACTCACTGACAAACCTAAAACCAGCAACATTTCCAAAGCATGGAGAAAAATATTTAATGAAAAAGGGTATGTATATAAAAAGACTCTTGATACAAGGCATTTTACAAGAAAAAAAAAAGGGGGGGGAGGGAGGGGAATACTGAAACAGAAACAAGACAGCAATACTTATATTTACATTATATTAAGAGAATAAATTTAATCAAATATAACATCTCACTTGGATTTTCAAGCAACTGTTCAGAAAGAGGGGTTTTTACAGTAAAGATGGAAGCAGAGTAAAAATAAATTTTCTATTTTAGACTGTAGTGGATATGACCCTTGTGTTGCAAGATGCTTTCAAAGATTACCCAAAAGCAAACTGATCATAAGGCTTCCCAAGTGTTGACTGTACATTGCTCTGGCAAAAGCAGTTTGAAAGCAAAGCCTGTATATTTCCCCCCGCTTCATCATTCATGTGTTTGCCAGCATCATTGACTTGCAGAGGCAAGTAATTACACTAGTTTTAACAATGAATTTTTGTTAAGTAGTAATCATATACCTAGGTGAATCCTATTGCTCTGTCCAGCATCTTTGAGTCCACAAAGAAACCTTCCCCATTGTTTCATTTTAGGAGGAAATTTGATTTTTTTAAGACCTAAGCAATCTCCAGTCTCTCATGCTCCCAGTGCAGCTGCAAACAAAACCCCTGTCACACTATAACCCTTTTTCTTTTTAAAGTAGATGCAGAAGTTTTAGGTTGTTACCACAGCTCCTAAAGATGAAGGGAGAACTCAGGTTAAATTCTCAACAATACATAAGTAGGTTGAGATGCACTGAGAAAAATACTAGAAGATTAGCCAATCTGTCTACGTACAGATATTCTCATGAGGTCAGAACACACGTATCTGAACGACAATCCCCTTTACAAAAGCCAACATCTTTCAGTGTCGTTTGTGATTTCCATGGATCAGCAGCTATGAGGGCAAAGAGAAGAGTTAAGTATTTAAGAAGCCTCCACCAAATATGATTACCAAAAGCAACTGAATCTTCAGCTGGATTAACCGTACAAACCAGGGCGAACTGATGTAGTCCAGTATCTGCCTCGTTACTTTATGAGCCTTTTTCCCCCTCATACCGAAGGCAACAGAGCTGTAGATCCTGTGTATGGACGGAAGTTTTTTTTAAGTCTAGGACAACACACTGTAGGCATGTAACACAGATAGCAGCAAAATAACTTTCTGTCTGTTTGGGGATTGGGGTTTTCTTTTGCTTTGTGGCTGTTTTTTTTTTTTTTTTTGAAAGCAAGAAAGTGCTTCAGAGCTCTGGAAAAGCGAGCAGGATCAGAACTCCTCATGGACATTACGTGCGTAGTCCATAAGCTTGCTGCCCGTGAAGTATTCACTATATTTCAGGATCTCCTCCAGCTCTAAGTGATGGTTTTGATTTTCATCTGCTACTGCTATCATTTGCTTTGCTTCATTTAGGGCATTGTATTCATTCATAGGATCCATATATTCCTAAAACGAGTAAGAAAATTATTTTCAATCACTAAGCACACATTTCCACACATCAGAATTATGAGCCTTAGCTCTATGTAAGCATCAGCAATTATGAGAGCAACATAAGCCACCCCAGAAGGAACATAAGTCATCTGCTAACACCTTCTTCCATCTTTTTAACAGGCTTACATCTATCTCCTAACTATTTTTCCATTCGCTGCTTCCCTGGCTGTTCTAACAGAAATCCAGATTTTCCCAGCGTATGTATGCCAGTGTCTACAATAAAAATATTTTTTGACATTTTGGTTGAAAACTAAACTCACTATCAAATCTTGTGAAGATGTATCAATTCAAAAGTGGGCCACTATCGATCTATATGACCTGAATTTTCTGGTTTCTGGAGATAACCTTTTAGAACATGTTCAATTCAGAACTTTCTTGTTCCATTTTAAACCACCAAGCAGACATTACAGAGGTCAGAAGTCTCAGAAACGAAGCATTTTGCTCTTTTACCTAACCTGAAACAGATTAAAAGCTTTCAAGCTTTTCTAGCTTTCATCTCAGTAAAAAGGCTATTAACGTTATCTATGTAACAGTACAATTGTTTATCCATACTACCGCTATCGTTCGTACCCACGTATTTGCATATTGAAGTTGGGAAATTCAACATTCCCCCTATGTCAGGGAAAAGGCCAACGTTTTATAAGTTCCCCTTTCACACTGCCTATGCTGCAGTTTGAATTCTGTTAGTCAAAAGTATATTCTTGCATCCAGAAAGGAAAAAAACAAAGCTGAAAGTGAGCCATGAGCCTCCTCCGCTGGCTGCAAAACTGCCACAACTATAGGGTAAAAGTACTTCGTATTGTTTGGTAGACTATTCTGCAGACAGAATTACTGAAAGAAAGCAACTTCTTCTAGTTTACTAGAAAGAAGTGAACTAGAAAGTTTACTTCTGCTAACCAAATTCTAAAAAGGCCACAAACTAGAATCCACACTTGAAAAAAATAATTGGGTTTTGGAAAAAAAAAAAAAAGAAAAAAAAAGAGAAACACACCGAAAGACAAGAGATCTCTGCTATTTTCTAGGCTACTGGGGCCCCAGGGTTTGTGGGTTCTCGTGGGTTTTGGTTCATTTTGGGGTGGTTTTGTTATTTTGTTTTGTTGTGGTGTTTTTTTTTTAATGAATATAGGTTGCCAGTTACTCCATTTGCAACTAAGTATGACTCATTCTCCCAATAATCTGTGCACCTAATGAAGTCTGTGACACGCTTTCAAGCACTCCATATCCATACATTTATGTGACAAAACCCTAAAAGAACACCTGTGAATACGCCTCCTCCTCTTTAACAAAACACCTAACAACACTATCTGTAAACACTATTGAGCAATACTATAACCCACAGTTTTGTAAAGTAGACCCACACACCGTACTGTTAATTCAAATATTTTTGGACTTCATTGTGCCTAAAGCAATTTCAATCCTGTGTTTAAAAGTCAACTACCAGTTTTAAAATCACTAGAACTATCTGAAGACTTACCTCCAGCTCTTCCATTGTGACAATACCATCATGGTTAGCATCAATGACCTCCTCAAATTCCTTCCTTCTGTCTTTTACCCAGTCGTCATCAATATCTTGAGCTTGCTGGTTCTCTACAGTACCAACAGGTAATGAAATGAACTCTGAAAGGGTAAGTTTCTTATCTCCGTCTTGATCTACAACAGAAGCACACAGTACCTGAAGATTATCTGCTTAATGCCCATTAAAAATGAGAAATTCCTTCAAGTCAGAGATGTCACTGGTACAGTCTGCCTGGTTTCAGCAGTCTACATGACTCCAGCAGAAAATAATTGTTACTGTTTATATCTTTCGTTAGCCAAAAACTCTGTATTCAGGTATACACACAATGTTTTAGAAGGCTAAAAAACATCACTTATCAATATGCTAAAAAAAAAGTTTTTCTGGACCTGAAGGACAGACCAGATGGCAAGCTGGGCCTTTTTTTTCCTGATTGTTTCTTTTTTCAATCTACTGCAACAGCCATTTTCCTACATCTGTATCCAGTCTCCGCTTGTATTAGCGATGAGGTAAATTATCTCTCATAAAAGACTGCATGCTGGAGTTGTCTGCATGCATCATGTACTCAAGTATCACTGGAAACTCTTCATATTTATTAAGCTAACAACCAGCAAGTCACAGTTTGTTTTGTTTGTTTTTTTTTAAACCAGGTGTTCTAGCAGTTTTCAATATGCATCATTATTGACTCACAGAAGAAAAAACATGTGTGCCAATACATATGAAATTTTTTTAAAAAAATAATTATTTAGAAACCTCAACCATTTACTTCCACTTTCATGACTGTACGTCATGACTCTCACATGGTTGCTGTACTGGGGAAGTACAAAGCAATTAATGTCCTCCTCATGGAACATTCACATCAATATATTTTATAGTATTTGAATATTCATCAAACCTTTCCTACTTTTGCTACAGTAACCCTACAATGCAGTAGCACTTCAGTGAGCTACTTCACTGTCAGCTGATCTTCTTCATATGAAGTACTGAGAATATCCTTCTAACATAATGTCATGCTGTTCTTTAACAGCCAGAGACTAAATATAGTTTTGAGACACACAGACAACTCCACAGAGACGCCAGCATTTGTGCTAAATTTCTTTTTCCTGCTCATCACATTAGAATATGTGTAGAACAGAGCAAATAAGATGTGCCAAAATTCTGTATTGACCCGTGACAGGGCAACAACGTACGTTTACCCAATAAAATGGGTAAGCATGTTTACCCAATAAAATGGGACAAGCAAACAACTCCCAAGAAATGTGTTTTACAATTGCATACCCAAATCTCGGATGATTTCTTTCACCATGAACTTCAGCATTCCTCTACTATGCTCTGGATGAAGAAAAGACAAGAATTCTTCTTCATTCAACAACAGATCAGGAGGTGGGTTGTCAGCTTGGTACCACCGATCCTTCAGGTTATCTAAAACTTCCTGTGCTAGAAATTTAAGAAAAAGATGTAAGCTATCATGTTCAAACTATTTAAAGTTCTTAAAAAATATGTACCTTCCCCTGTTACTCAACTGTTTAAACAAGGATGACCTATGGAACAATTAATTTTACAGTTCAACTCTTGGGGAAAGTGAGTGCTGAGGGAAAACAAAGTGCAATTAGTTTTGTCTAGTCTATGCTGAAACACTAGGAAAGATCCTTTAAACAAACAACGGAAACTGAAATTAGGAGATGAAAATAAAGACTTTGCTACACCTGCATTGAAACTTCAACATCTCAAGTGAAAACTATTGTCCTACCAGTATTGTTAGCTGGTTCTGGTAGGTGGTATGAATAATCCAGCTTTGTTCAGTGCTAGTTCACCTTTCTTATTTTCGTATTTTGAAGCCCACTACCAACAGCTCTTTCACCTGCCTGAATACCAGCAGTACCTTCTGAAAAAAAAATATTCTTTGTTTTCTACTTTGCCAGCCCTGTGCATTGAAAGAACCAAAACACTCTTCAACTTCAAAATATTCTTCAGATTCACTATCTCTGTGTATTGCAGTTGTGACACCACACACCTAATTAATATCTACAAGAATGGAAGAGGTCAACCAATTCTTTTCCTACCCAAATAATAACCATAGAACAAACCCCTTAACATTTAGCATGTTTTCTTCTAAGACCAGATAACATGACTACCATTAAATCTAGAAAGATGCTTTTCATCTGTGAAGCACCGCTGCACCAGTGCTTTGGCTAACAGCACCACAGAGGTTTACTCTACTCCACAGGACCTGTAAAGCCCACTTTGCCGATACAGTGGTTCCAAGCATGGATCAAAAGGGGCACATTTTACTACCCCATTGTTACAATATTCAGCTTTTCTTATTTCAACTTGGCATTTCTTAACACAACATTATCTAAACCAAAGCCAGCTGTACTATCGTTTGGAAATCTTTTTAGGTACTTCAAGCTCACAGGTTTTAAATTAACAAAATGATACAAGGATCTACCACAATTTTGAGTTATGTATACCACACAATTTCAAATGTAGGTTTTTTTCTCCAGCCACACCACAATTCCAGATAGCACCCTCACCCTTCAGAAAACTACATATGAATTAAGCTTAAGAACTGTATTAAAACAAGATTGTAAAAAAGAAAAATCAAAGCCTACTTTTTACAGCAGTCAATAAAACATTTCAAAGTATCTAACTGAAACAACAGTATAAGCGAAGTCATAAAGTAGAGGACTAAGCTATGAAGAGTCTTGTGCCCTGCCTCTGCTCTTCCCTTCTTCCATCACCCTATCAAAGGCTCAGAATTCAAAAGAATCACCTACCCAGAGAGAACTTATACCCTTAGACTCAGATACATCACCTGGTATTTCAGCCTAAAAATGTGATTTATTGAAACTACGAGAGATTTAAGACTATAACTCCACAAAAGAAAGTTTGGAAACATCCAGAACAGATGCTAAGCTAAGCACCAAGAAACATATTTAGTTTTCAGTTACTTAAGGATACAAGTACTTCGTACTCTTTTTAGCTACTTTGTCTATTCTAAATGAGAAAGCATTCCAACTTCAGACCTAAGCCCTGAATTACGTTTTAGTTATCATTATAATTCAATAAAGGGAAATATTTTTACTGCAAGGAGAAAACACAAGTTGAAGTACATGTGTACTAACAAATACATCAGCTCCAAAGTCACTTTACATTTCCACTTCTTTCACTTCATCTTATACCATGTAGACAAACACTTCTGAAGTGCTGAATTTTTCCTAAATTTAATGGAGAATCATAATTTGTGCATGAGTTTCCACTAAAACCATGCATCTGATTTGAAGAAAAAACTATCCTGCAACACACAACGTGAATACTGCATACTTAATGGTCCTGAACATAACCAAGAAGGAAAAATACAGAGTATTCTTTTTCTGGTGTGGGTGTTTTCTACATGACACACTGGAAAAACTACTGTCTGTAGCACACCCTGCTATCTGCAAAACACACTAACACACACAAATCTGAAGCATTGGCTTTTCACAAGTTTTAAAAACATTCTGAAAGTCTATAAAGTCTTTAGATAAACTTTTTTTAAAATTTAAATTTAATAAACTGTCTTAAACAGCTCCTGCATGCTTTGGTTGCCGAGTTACAAGTGGGGGTGGGGGCAGAAAAAAACCTCAGTCACATCTACATTTTTTAACTGCAGCTAGCAGTTAAGATTTAAGTCTTCGGTGAATGTTTTTTTTTATGAAGGGTAAAGAAATTCTTCAGAGTTTTAATATGAATCTTAGGGCAGTTTGTAAATAGCAAGTTTTACTCATATCAAGGACACAAGTATTAACACAGAATAATCAAATCACTTGCTTAGTCTTCCAGTGTAGCCAACCCCAAATGTTAGAAGTCACAAGTCTATCTCCCTTTGCCTACTATTATTAGTCTTAAATGAAACTCAGCTGTCAGCAATCAGTATGAAACTTATCTGCATAAATTAAGTCATGTCTCTAGTTTTGGCCAAACCGTAGTGTGCTGCACAAAACTCAGAACATGCCTTAAGATCCAAACATTCCATTATTATTATATGGACTGAAAGAGAGTATTTTTACACTGCACTACAGAATGAAAATAAGTTTTGCTTATCGTCCTCAGGAAGCTGTAGATAACTAATCTGATTTTCCCAAACAAGGCTTGTTACCTAGGTAGAAAAATGACTATGTACACACTTCCCTTATTCAGCAAATCTTTTATCTGATGAGCATTCCTGTAAACCGTAGTTGACCACACTGCCATAGAACATGCAACACAGGTGTTTTCCCTGCCATAAAATTCAAAAGGTCATTTGCATTTTAGATGCTTTTTGATAAACGGAGAATATAACATAACTCACTTTTAAATTACTAATTCCTGCAAGGAAAGGCTAAGGCTTCTTGTTTTACTTAACAGTAAATTTTAACACTTCTAGATGGGGGGAGTGGGGAGATTACCTTTGAGAAGAGTTCCCATGTTTATACCAAGCCAGATTCAAATGGAAGTTTCAAAAGTAATAAGGAAGAAACGATCAATCTCTTTCTAGAGAACTCAGATGAAACATGAAACGATTCTTAGGCAACCTTCTGCTATCAACTGCTCTGCAGTGCCTAAGCACGTACCTACCTATAAACACAGCGCTGCTCAGTAGCGCATACACTCCTCCACAATTTTAGTAACAGGAACTGTACGTAGCAGCTCCCTTTCACATGGAGCACCAGGGACCTGGTTATTAGGGGACCCCTATTAACAATGCAACGGTCCACAGCACAACACAGGTCTGACAAATTTTAGCAGACTGTTAAACATAAATAACTGAAAACTACTCAAATAGTAACAAACAACCAAGTTTTTTCAGTGTTAAATATTTACATCAGGAGTGTTGGGAAGGCAGATTTGAGTTGGAAAGAAATCTAGTATTTGTTTTATGACTTACATTCTACATTTGTGTAGAAGCAGAACAACATCTAAAACATTCATCTTTCATTAAGTACAGTTTTGGTACTCTGGTTTTAAGAAAGTAAAAGAAAAGCTGACACACATCAATGGGCCGCACTTACTTTCTTCATCTATTTTCAACTCTTCGTTGTTTTTTATCTTCTCTGCAATCTCTTTTTCATTAAATCCCTTACTTGCCAAAAATTTAATTCTATATTCATCCCAGGACACATGGCCTGTAAGAAAGAACCATATCTCAGACACCACATAGTATGCTTAAATGACAAATTTTGGTTTCATTACTTAAAACAATCTGTGGTAAAACCTTTTGGTTCACCAGCATAGCCATCACACTAAGCTTTATGAATCGCAACATGAAAGCTATCACCTGATTCACTTTTATGTTTCTTTAGACCAGACAGGCCCTGTGAAAATAACCTGTTTATGTCACCATCCTCACCCCATCCCTGGCTCAGCCACTTAACTTCTTATCATTTCCTATGACCACAAGTGAAATAACACAGCGGTCAACACGGGACTACAACGCTGACTGGAGCACCTTATTTCCTTGCTCTATTGTCTTCTGTACAGATCAAAACAGTTGTGATTACACGCAGTCCAAAGGAAGTTAGATTTCTGTCACAGCACATCTGAAGAGCAGTCAGCAGGTCTGGCTACTAGCAACTGACACATGACATCACCAGGAGATGAAAGAATCATTCATCTTACCATCACCATCAGGGTCCACAGCTCGGAAGTGCATTTTATTCTCTTCCACAGCTTCCTGGAAATGTTCATCTGTCTTTTCCATGATCCAGCGTTGCATCTCTTTCGCACCTATCTTTTTATCGTTATTTATATCCACTCTATGGATGAATAGCAAACAAGATTTAGATTTGGAGATTAGGGGGAGGTGGTATATATTTTATTCTAATTACTTTAATCAACAATAACAAACAGACTGCTACAGAAAAGAGTGTATTTATAACCCCTTCTCAGAAGTTGTACATTCTTTCAATTACAAGAGTAAACAAGTAGGAATTTAGCCACTTATTTCATAATTTAATTTAACTAAAACATCTAGGTGAAAATCCAGCCATACTTCATTTTGCTGTAAGTTAACCCATTTCAGTATTATGCTTTTGAGTAAAATTTTGAAGTAGAGGAAACCACAAACAGATCACTCATGGCATATTAGCTCATTCCCTATTGGTTCAGGGTTGTCAACTGCCAGCTGCTGCAGACTGTCACTGCTTTAAAAAATTTCTTCTCTCACATTCTCTCAAGCCACTAACTCCCTCTCAATGTATCTTCTTAAGTTTTTTACCTTTATCTTCCAAGATCTCTAAAAGTTTACTGATGAGCTGCCTCCCTGTGTCTGCTTAGATCACATCACAACTGTCGTGACCATTAAAAACAATGAAAATATAACGTGAATAACCTTGGTGCAAGGACTGTCAAACTACTTGATACTCTGACTATAGTACTTGTAAGTGGGAAAAAACCCCAAACAAACCAAGTTTCCTTTATTGTACCTAGATCTCCAGTAACACATCACAGCTGATAGTTTTTAATTCTTAACACATTTGAAATTTCTGCCCATACATTTGTTCACCATTAGGTTTCTGAGTTATCAGGCTCACTTTGCTTTGTCAAAGGATACGCTTGTGCTCAGTGCTATTGAGCTACAGAACTAAACTTTTTTCTACCTAAATTTATCAGTAAACATCCAATCTGACAATCCACAATTCTCCTTAATGTATTACCAATACTGCTTTATCATATTAAGATACACTGCCATACCGCCTATTTCATTAAGAAGAAGTTAATGTAAAAGTTACAGTTGAAGAACAAATACAAAAACAGTAACATGCCACTTTAAGGCTTTTTTGAGCATATCATTAAGTATTTCTTCAAAAAAGATGTAACTATTTAAAACTGAAAAGACTTAACTAACATTCAGGAGGCAAGATGTTATTTAAAGCATACCAAACCCACTCTTGTTCAGATAAAAAAACCCCAACAACAAACAAACAAAAAAACCCAACACAACAACAACAACAAAAAAACCCCAACAGCTAAACTCTGGCTTTTTTATCAGTTTGTTATCACCATCTTAACAGTACTGAAGTGTCATCATTGAAACTCAAGTTATTAGATACGTGATTTGCCTTTAAATGTCAACTAAATATTAAAAGCTTAAGCCAAATAGCAACCCTAGCACCTATCTTCTGCAACACTTAGCTCTATTAATAAATGTACTATTAGTAATTTTAAAAATTGTATCACGTCTCTCCACATCTATATGCACAGGCTCAGTATTAGCGACTTTTCAGTAGCAATGAAGAGACCAGTAAAATGGTCGCATTCTGCTCACGCCACTTTGCACTTACTAGGTGAACAAATGTGGGGTTTGATCCGGAATAGGTACTACCAGAAGTGAGACAGGAAACCAAAGCATCTTCCCCTCAACATTTAACATGCTAGTTTCCTCACATCAAAGCTATAATATAACTTACTTCTTCCAAGCTGTACTTGCCATTTAAATCACACTGTAGCCAGGGAGAAAGGTAACAAATCCCATTTACTGGTGTTCTAACTCAGGAGTAGCCCTTTGTTCTATTACCATAGTGCACAAGAAGCCTCCAACGACTCAGATTTTCATGAACTAGCAGACACTGACTGTACAAGGTGAGCCGAAATCCTTTCAGGGTCCATAAACAGCACTTCTGCTTTTGAGGAGTATTTACAACTGCATGAAGTATCAGATACGATCCTGCTGTGAGGCTACCATCTAAGGCAATAAAAACAAGAGACTATCCATGCTTCCTTCGGTAACTACCTCACGCAGAATGGACTGCTTGAAAACATTCCTGCTAATACTGACAAGATTAGATCATTACCTGTTGCTGAACAACTTAATACTGGTAAGTCAGGGATAACCGATTCTATAACATGGTGATGGGCAACCAGTTTTCTGAGGCAGACAGGTCAGAACACTCAAAAGATATTAGGGAAGAGCAGTACATTCTAATGAACCCTTTAAAAAAAATACTGAAGAACAAGTACTGCCAAGGAAGAATTTAAATTCAAGAAAACAAGACGAATCCAAGGAAGAACATCATCCCAGATTACAACTTTGCTCAAACCTTCCTTGGCAATCTGTACAGAAATCTCATGACAATTTCTCAAACTTCATGTCTTCAGCTCCAAATAAAAACCCGAATGAAAAGCAAAAGAACTTGATTGCTCTTTTCCTACAAGAGAGCGCTATCTCAAATTTGTAAAAACATAGGTATATGATGTACTACTTCCCGAATTGACAGCAAAGAAAGTTTTTGTAAAAGCAGGGACTACTGTTACCATAAACTTGAATTAAAAAACAGACTACAGAGAGCAATTTATCTCATTACTTGTCTCATTCCAAAGACAATTATAGATAAACCACAGCCCAGACAGTGGCTGATGCAACACGATAAATACCATTAGTATTAATACATTTCAGTAATGGGCAGCATCAGACATAACAGCTCCTTATAATGCCTAAGTACAGGGTTAACACTTCACTGACTAGTCAAACTATATTTCATTATTTATTCACAGCCAGAATGTTAATACTAACTTTGAGTAAGAAAAAAGCAAGTATGCTACTCCGTAGGATAATTCTAAACCTGTCCTTAACAAAACCCTATAGTAAGGGCTGCATTGAATATCGAAGTCAAGCCTGTAACAACAGGTTTTAAATACTTCAGCCCAGTTTCTGAACCACAAGCCATTAAAAATCAGGTTTTTGTGGCCAGCTCTCAAAAGGTCCACATATGAAAGCATTATCAATTAATATTGGCCATTCAGGTTTTCCGGTTCCTAAATGCCAACACCAAAATTCTGCCTGAGGGACTGGGGGGGGAGCAGGAAGGCAGTGTTCTTACCTAAAGGTCTAAAGATAATAATTTCCTTGAGCACCTAATGCATACCACTTTAAAGTTGGTTTCTGTTTCATCCAAATAATGAAAAGCAGATCCAGAAAATGATTTTTAATAACAGAAACCAAAGCAAAGCTCTACTTTACATGGTAGAGGATATGCAAAATTTATCAACATATATTTAAATGTACCGGTTTGGAAAAAACACAAATCAAGGTGCACACACTACTAAAAACCTTCCAGTAGCATACAGCATAAATACTTTTTTCACTGAATAACAGAGATCTGTACTCTAAACCAAAGATATAAAAATGGGAAAGCTTAAAATGTCCCCTCTCCTCATTCTTTATTCTACCTGCTATTGTCCAACATTGGCTGTTGTTGCTGGCACCTTCCCACTATAGATACAACGCATACCAGTAGAAATTAATACTGTTTTAGGCTACGAGACAAACCTCAAATTAAGAAAGGCTGCACGGATCCTGCCAAAACCGCTCCCTCTGCGCAGTCTGAACACAGAACACAGTCACAGCTGCAAAGTCTGAGAGCACTACCCTTGCAAGCACTGTGGGATTCAGAACAAGTTCTGCTTTGGGAAAGGGCAAGTTCATGACTTTTAAACAATGGGAAAAAAGGAAACCAAAAAGCTCGGCACGTGGTAGTATTTAACATAAGGTGTATTTAAACCTGTAACCTGACGAACAACCATCAAGGTAAGGCACTCGGCTAACACAAAGATTTTAATTTTTAAATCACAACTAGGGCTGTGGCTAAGTAGCTGAAAACATCAGCAAAATGCAAATGCTAGAAGAATTTCAAACTCACAGAGGTTAAGTCCACCATAAAAGCACTCTGACAGAAAGCCACACATATTACATTCTTTCGTACCTGAATTTAACAGTTTTGTTCAGTACATGTAATTTTAGAAGACAACTGACCCTTAGAAGCAAAGCTCACCAAACTGAATTCTAGTACCCAATGCTACTGATTAGTGAAATCAGCGTCACCGCAAACACACTTGATTGCTTTCAATACCCCTTCTCCTTCCCTCCTATGAACACCCACCTACACAAGCTGAACTACACCACACAGAAAAATAACAGAAAATCTATAATTCCAGGCTAATTTAAACTATTTAAATGGAGACTACAGCAAATATAAGCTTTTGACAATTATGAGAAGAACGGATGTCAAGTAAGCCCCTCTCACAGACTTTCTTGACCTGAAGGTACCTGGAACACTTACCCTTGGCAGGGAATGAAGGCTGGAAAGATGAACAGGATTTTCTGCACCATGCCCCAGTTTTACAGGGCAAAGTAGAAGTATTGGTTAACTTGTAAAAAAACACTTCTGTAGACAAGTAAGGCATATCCTCCCCATGAAGAGTGACTTTGAAAACTAAAACATAGAATTATGAAATGTTCTTTCAGACACATATAGCTTGCCTGCCTAGAAAACCACAGTTTGGGAAGCTTTGCTTCTGTGGTTCAACTTTATTTTTAATAATTCTCTTAGCCAATAATATATGCTTTGAATTGACTATATCACACTAGCATGCTGTAGAATCTCAGCTTTCATAAGCTAAAAAACATGTGTTTTCTTTATGTCTTCAAAGAAAATATTTCCAAAACATCTGGAAGCCTGCGACTTACTAGGTTTTCACAGAAGTTCACAGTAATTCTCTTTTCACTCGGCCTTTACGAGTACATCTAGAAAGCAAAGCCCTCCGAATGCTGTCCTACATTTCTAATCTGATCATCTGATGAAATGTAATTTTAAGTATCTGAGTGAAGCTGATCTTGAATCCAATTGCTTTAAGTTTCCCGAGAGAACCACTTTCATAACAAATAGGCAGAAATGAACAGAGCCTGCAGCTTGTGAATGACAATTCACTAACCAACAGTCAAATGTTTCCAATACGTACATAGCAACGAAGATGAAACCTTCTAAGCACCATCTTAATACTTGTATACATCCTACCAATGACGCAAGTGGTCTGACCAGCAGACAGTAATAAAGGATTCTACTCTAAATGAAAAAGGCACACTTGCCTATTTGCTTTAGCTACCTTTACTCAAGAGAACACCAGAAAAAAAAATAATAAAAGCCAATATTATTATTGATATTCCTTCCCTGTTAATGAAGTTTGCAGAAAAAAAAAAAAAGCAGCTCTGTTAAGCATTCTCACTTTATCTCAGGTATATGAGCATCCCCACACTATCATCAGCATTAAAAGCACCAATGTAATTTAAGTTTCTGTTCTAATAAAATTAATCCTCTATTGCAAAAATGCAAATAAAGCAAATTCTACCACCTAGCTTCTAAAAGTTGGCACTGATACTGAGTTCCATTTCCATTACGTTCACTGATTTCCAAACATCTGACAGTTTGTTAGCTGACATAAAACATATCTAGCACAAGTGCTTCATAAAAGGAAAAATGCTTTAATGTCTATAAGTAAAGTTAGAATTTTTATACCAAGCTAGATGAAATTTTCAAAAAGGCTACAAAAGAAAAATTTAATGTTTCTGTTCTTGTGTTTCATTCTCCCTCTTTTCTTTTTCTAAATTCTGAGGAACTAAATGCTTTGTTAATGGCACAGCTAACTTAATGAAGAAAGCTGACAAGCTCTGAATTCTTGGTATGCATAGTGAGGCATAGCTATTTTTAAGCTTGACGCATTTCATGCAAAACATATTTTAGACACCTCACATCTACTAGCAAGTTTTATGAACAGAAAACAACTGTTAGTTTGTTTACCACAATCTCATCACGTTGTTTGTCTGTCCCTTTTCTTCCTTTCTACTTTTACTACTGTCTTTTCAGTGGTTTTCCTCTGCAGTTATTTGCAGAAGTCGCAACAGAAACAAAACCAAGATCCATAGGAATATGAGACCAAGCAATAAATAAGATGCTTACATTGCAAATTGAAACCAAACTTACAGTAAAGCCATAGAGCATATTACTGCTTGAACAAAACTGCAACAAACTCCCACCCTCCCAATTCATTGATTGCATGGGCATCCTACAACCAAGGACTAATTCCTTGATCTAAAATGCAAGTGTAATTGATTATTCATTGAGCCAGGAAACCAGGAAAAAGTATTATTTCCTTATTTGAGGAGGTTACATAGGGTTTTTTACATAGAAACAGTATATTTTGTCAGAAATGTTACCAGACCACAGCATCAATCCTGTATACTGATCATGACTACCTTCTCACTCCTGAGAATGGTTTACACAAGTATGTTCATACCTCATTAACACAAACACAGCACTTAAGAGTACGATGCTTTCCCCCTCATCCCTGCAATTTTTAAGTATTACAGAAAATTTGCAAAATTCACTCTGATGATCAGAGAAGGAGGCTGCAGTGTTCTTGGCAATGTATGCAACTTACTTTGAAAAGATGACCATGAGCTTCTTCCTATTTTTTCTGGGTTCTGAATCTTCCTCAAACTCCTCCATCTCTTTTCCTAGAAAAACTTCTTGATGAAATTCTTTGTTAAGATGTCCATCCATCTCCATTTTGACCCCATTCAAGTGATCAGGGGGCAAGATCTCATTCTCATCTTTGCTGTCAGCTGGCTTTTCTTTGAGGGCTGAATTATTTGCAGGCCTTGCATAAACATCCATTAGAAGAAATACAAACAGAAGGGACAAATACAGAGATCCCAAGCTGCAGAGAAAGGCCTGTCTTGACATCATCTTTTCCTTTTTGTTCAAAATATTGGCTAATTACTGGGAATGGATTAAGTGATCTAAAAAGGAAAAAACACATGCAAATTAAACTCTAGAACATAGCCACCTGAAACTTAGAAGAAGCTACGCACATGCATTTGCTGTGAAAGAATAAAAAGGCCTATTAAATGGTAAATATATGACAGGAAATAATCTCCAATTTGTTTTCGCTCTGCACAACTGTAACCTCCTCTGACTGTGGAAGGTAACAGCCTTGAAATGGCCTAGTTCTGCTCAAGAAAACTGTCCTCAGGCGTTATGGCATGAGCAGACCTGACAAGTGGAACCCAACCATTTACTGAGAAGTCAAGGCAGCACACAAAGCACCTGCTGGCTGCTGGTGCAGCCCAGGTGCAGCATCCCTGCGCTTCCCAATCTGCAGGAACAACCGCCACAGCACAAGAGTTTACCTGAGATCTCAACGCGCCACCTCTTTAGGAAGGCTGAAAGACGTGAAGGTCCTTCTGGAAAGAGGTGACGGAGGGAAAATACGGTTACAAAGGCCACCCCAGAGAGCGGAGCTGCGAGCACACAGGGAGCAGCCGGCGGGAAAAGCAGCCCCCGGGTGGACCCTCAGGACCTGCCCGCTGGTGCCTGGAAAACGGTGCCACACAGGAGCCGGCAGGCCGCAGGGGCCAGGGCAAAGGAGCCCAGCCCCACAGACGGAGCCCAGCGGGCACGCACCGAGCGGCGAACCCTCCGCCGGAGGGCGGCAGCGCGGCCCGGGCTGCCCTGCCCGCCTCCAAGGGCGGCGCCGGTGCCCACCCCGCTGCCGGAGGAGCCACACTCACTCACCGAGAGCTCCGGGACGCTGCCCGGTAGGAGCGGGGGGCGCAGCCTCCGAGCACGGAGGCAGCCCGCGGGGAGGCCGCTCTCCCCCTCGCCCCGCTGCCTGGGCGGGCGGCGGCAGCACCTCACGGAAGGACGTCAGCCGGCGCGCGGCCCCGCCGCCCGTTCCCGGGCCCGACGCTGGGGCGGAGGCAGCGGAGCGCGCGCGCGCTACGTACAAGCGTCGTCAACGTGTGTGAGGGGCGGGCAGCGGCCATCTTGGAGTAGGGCAGCGGCCATTTTCCCCTCACAGCGGGACCCCCCCCGGTCCGGGCGAGCTGCCACGGCCTGAAAACGGAAGGCGGAACTCCCCGGTGCTAAAAATTTGAATGGGGTCGCTCACGTGCTCATTCTTACCTCAGTTAGTAATAAAGCAGACCTCCTCCAAGCGTGACGGAACTGTCAGGAAACCTGCTTATAGGTACATCTCCAGTTTTGTGCTTATCGCTTACCTATTTTTCTTAGGAGCCCTTAAAATACAGCCTTTTGTACGTAACACACCGCTAGCAATCCTTAAACTGGCTAGCTAACACCACTACTTTCACAAGACTACGTGCTCCGCTGGGCCACAACGCAGCAGCACCGCCACGCACCAAAGCTGCCATCAGGGCTGGCAGCACAGCCAGACGAGGCGCAAACCTCCCCTGAGCCTGAGCCCCCGCCTCGCCTTGCCGTGACCCAAAACAGCTGCCGGCAGGGCGCGCCCGGATCCAAAATGGCACCGCCTCGGCCTCGCTGCCCTGTTGCAAGATGGCTGCCGCCCGCCGCCGCCGTGCGCGGTCAGGTGGTGCGGGGCGCGGCCACTCCTCCTGCCCCTTCCCCACAAGGCAGCCGGCGAGCGAAGCTGCGGCCGCTACGCGCACCGGGTGCGCGCTGGAGGCCCGGCGGGTGGGCAGGAGCCGCTCCTCCTCCCGGCCTGAGCTGGTGCTTCCCTGAGGAGAAGCGGGGAGAAGACATGAAACTGCCTCTGAGGGACGGCGAAGCACGGTGAGGGTTCCTGCAAGAAGCTTGTCCCCTCTCGGCGGCCGTAAGCCGCTCCAGCCCCTCCCCCCCCTTCGGGGCGGGGTTCCTGCCGTTCCCGCCTAAATCTCGGGGGGGCGGGGCCTGGCGGGGCCTGGCGGGGGGGGGGGAACTTCGGCCTGTTCGCCCTGTCGAGGCCTGGCGGCCATGAAGCTGTTGCGCCTGCTGTGCCGCCACAAGACGGCCCTGGGCCTGGGTGGCCTCTCGCTCTTTGCCGTGGTCCTGCTTTACCTCGCCAAGTGCACCTCCGAGGGCCTCCGGCCTCTGCCAGCCCCCCGTGGGCTCCCGCACAACCAGCCTGCGGTCCTGCCGCCGCGGGGTGCCAGGGGGCCACAGCCACCGCCAGCCCCGCCGCCCTCCCCTGAGGAGACCGCCTTCGTGGCCGTGCTCATCACGAGCGGCCCCAAGTACAGCGAGCGGCGCAGCATTATCCGCAGCACGTGGCTCTCAGCTGCCGGCCGCCCCCCTCACGATGACATCTGGAGCCGCTTTGTCATAGGCACGGGTGGGCTGGGGGCTGAGGAGCTGCGTAGCCTGGAGCTGGAGCAGAGCCGGCACAGAGACCTCCTCCTCCTGCCAGAGCTGCGGGATTCCTATGAGAACTTGACTGCTAAAGTCCTGGCCACCTACGTCTGGCTGGATCAACACCTGGACTTCCAGTTTGCCCTGAAGGCTGACGATGACACCTTTGTACGCTTGGATGTGCTCGTGGAAGAGCTGAGAGCCAAGGAGCCACGTCGCCTCTACTGGGGCTTCTTTTCTGGCCGTGGTCGAGTGAAATCTGGTGGCAAATGGAAAGAGAGTGCCTGGGTGCTCTGTGACTACTACCTACCGTATGCTCTGGGCGGTGGTTATGTGATTTCAGCAGATCTGGTGCACTATTTGCGTCTTAGCAGAGACTACCTGAACATGTGGCAGAGTGAAGACGTCTCCCTGGGGGTATGGCTGGCTCCCATTGATGTGAAGAGAGTGCACGACCCTCGTTTTGACACTGAGTATAAGTCACGAGGTTGCAACAATAAGTACATAGTAACTCATAAGCAAAGCATCGAGGACATGCTGGAAAAGCACCAGACCCTGGCTAAGGAAGGAAAGCTCTGTAAGGAGGAGGTTAAGCTCAGGCTTTCCTACATGTATGACTGGGGAGTGCCTCCTTCACAGTGTTGCCAAAGGAAGGATGGCATCCCGTGAAAGTCTGAGGAAGGAAAAGGCTGAATGTTGACAGACTCTCTGAGCTTGGTTACTGTTACTTGGGGAGAATCCTGGTAACTAGGGCTTAAAAAGTACTCAAAAAGATGTTGCACGATTCATTATGTCACGATTAGTGAAATCCTGAAACTCCTAAGAGCTACTGATGTGGCATGATGTAAAGATGTTAAAAAAAAAATAGACAAAAAGCATGGAAAGGCTCATATGACAGGATTGAAGGCAAATAATGGGTTGCAAAATATGGATAGTATAAAAAATTGGGGAAGGTAACTTGAACGAAATGTTGCTGGAAGATTTTTAACAGATTCTAAGAATTATTTGCTACAGATCATGACAGGCCTTTATGCTATCTATAAGATTGTGAAACTAGCATCTGCTGTTTATTTCTTGGCAAGGAAGATGTGTCAGTTTGGCAAGATTTGAAGATTCTAATAGGGCCGCAAATCAGCTGCTGTTGCCAGTGGGAACAGGTGGCTGGGTATTGACACAAGCAGTCAAGTAAAGGGAACAATTTTACCTAGGATATTTGCATTAGGGGAGGGAGAGGTCTGGTCTTTGGCAAGTGCTTCGATTTACAAGAATGGAATTATTAGACCTTCTGTGTAACTTGTCTCTTAAGCTTTTTGTTGTTTTAAAGACATCATGTACATAAATTATCTGGCAGCTACAGAGTAAGTATATATTTAGAAAGATGGGTTAGTTATGGTATTTTGCAGATGCGGAATACATTATCTTATTTGGGGGGCAAGTAGTTATGCTACAAAGCTAACCTTCAGTTGTTAGGCGTAGGTGTTGTTCTTGGCTTATCCTCCAAACACACTGTGCATGAAGAAACATTATCCCCCCCCCCCCCCCCCCCAACAGTAAGTAATCTCACTGACTACTACTCAGATGTTGTGGGTTTCAGATTTATATTGTTCAGGACTACTTCTGTAAAATGTAAATTAGCAGGATTAGGTCAGTGGAAGCTATTCAGAGGTCAAATGAGATTGTACTAATGTGGGTACCTCAGCTAAGAAAGTAAACTCTGTATGCAGTCAAGAGAAATAGGTTCCCCCAGCCCCCAAATTCCTGTTTGAGGAGAACCGTGTCTCTTTTCAGGAGATACATTGCAATCTAAGGAGACTAGTTCCCCAACAGTCACATTTATATGCCTAAAGCTAGACTATGTGAATTCCCTCCTTCTCTCCAATAGCACCTTTTAGTGCAACTAAAAATAATTTTACAGGAGGTTTAAATTAATTGCTCAAGTAATATGTCAGTAAATGGGATTATGTCCCTTAGTCCTGTCTACACTGAAAATAATTCTAGTACTGACAAAGCTTGTCAGCATCATGTGCAGTATTGAACAGTAAATGCAGACAGGACATTCTTGACTGTAGAACAGATCACTTAGACAATTTCTTCATGTTCTTTATGTTCAAACCTTTAAGTACGTCTGTAATTCAAACATTTATGAATGGCAGGTGCTCTAATATACAGAAATACTTTTTTCCCAGTACTAGAACAGAGCTACTGACTATTGGTAGCCTTTGACAGCCCCAGATCTTTCAGTATAAGCAGAGTTTTTCCTTTTATGCCTGAAGGGCATTCTTAATTATCAGTTTTACTGTTTGTTGCACGCTGCACTTTCATACAATTTCACTTCCTCATCTCCCTAGGTCAGTGTCTGTTCCCACCTGTAGGAAGAGACAGATTCCAAAGGAGAGGAAAAAAAAAAAAAAAAAAAAGGAAAGATGCCAATATATCTGCATTTTTGCATCTTAAATTAGCAAATTAGAAATTTGTATCAAAAGACTCAAGGATGGGTTTTTTTGTTATCTTGTTTTGATTAAATTGTTGAGGATTAAGGAAAGTCTTCTGCAGAGGATGGTAATTATTTTGAAAATTTGAACAAATCTTTGACTTCTTTCTGAAACAAAGTTAAATTAAGGTACTGAAAAAAATAAGTTCTTTTAGCATGTGTCCATTCTAATGCATGCTTATGTATTGACAGATAGGCAGATGTGCTTTTCAGCAAGGTATACTATTCCAAAACAAGAATTTTAACAAGATTACAGGAAACTTAAATTGGTTTTAGCCTTTTAAAAAATACCTATTTGCCATTTGGGGTTCACTAGTGTTGTGTGTATATATATGTGATTAAATGCTTGTAATGTGAGTATTTATTTATAATTATTGAAAATGTATTATGTGTAGGAAAAATAAGATAGTTAAATGTCATTTTAAATTCGTTTAAGGAGGTACTGTAACGTCCATGAGAATTACATATCAAGCAGCGCTTGAATTTATTGGCGTAGAAGCCATTATTTAAAGTACTGGGATCTGAACCGCAGATCAAAAAAGTCTGCTGCATGTCTCTCAAGCTAGTAAGAATGTACTGTTTATCCATTTCTATCAATAATTGTGTTCATGGAAGTTGTTTACATTGTTGACTTTGACTCTCCCTACCCAAAACTCCCATCTTCACCCCCGCAAAAAAAAAAGAAGTTTTTTTTCATTGCTAGCAAAAAGAATGACGAAGAAATGCTGGATCTCCATCTGATAGTTGACCCCGTGGAAAACATGATGCATACAAGTACTTAATAGCTGAGAAATTCTCTTGAAGAGTTTTGTACGCGAGTGTCGGGAATAGTGTGCGCCCTGCAGCAGTTAGCACAGCAGGTCTGGCAGCAGCACAGCCCGTTGCCTGCCTCAGCGCACTCTGCCTGCACATCTACAGGATGAAGCTCAGAAATGATGGTGACCACTCTTGCGTACTTGATGTCTGGATTTTGGTTTGACACAGCTTTGTTATACCCTTTTCTGTTTAAATTTAATCCTGTTTTGCTCTAGGTGCAAAACAAATTAATGTGGAAGGCTTGACAGATTCCTGTCCTTTGGTAAGTGGCTTTAGTTTTCTGAGTAGACAGCCCCTTGCTGCAAATACACATTTCAATCCCAGTTAACTGGGAAATTCCCCAAAAGTAAAAGATGGAGTTTTTTAGAGGGTTTTTGGCATTTTTAAAAGCAAATTGAATCACTTGGGAGAGAGCAGGCATCCCACATGCTGTGTGGAAAAACCCAGAAAAACATTTAACTAGTACTGGGTTATTATTTTTTTATATATATTTTACTAGAAAGAATTTGCATGTGAAAGACCTATTAATGTCATTTTGAGTAATCAGAAACATCTGTGTATTGGATGAGTCAGTCACTCAAAGCTTTAAAACTTGAATTTCAGTCCAAAATTCAGTTTTAGTCCATTTTTTCTAAAGCAAAATGTGAAGCACATTTTGAACATATGAATTGCATATTTTAAAAGTGCTAATTAAAGACTGTCTTTCATACCTTCTCAGGATTAGGTTCCATATTTCCCGACATCATCTCAGACGTCTAGTATATGATGTTTTTATACTTAAAAAAACTATGATGTAATCTTTGTCTCACTTGAAAGTCAGAGGGAGGAGTCTTGACTTCAGTGGGTCCAGCATTTGGGAGGATGTTTAAGGGCTGCTGAGAAATAAGCAGGTTTTGGTCTTTAGAGCAGCTACATTAGAGTGGAAAGTTTTGTTGTGGGCCTTAGTGAAAACAAAATTAACCAGGAACAGATATATCTTCTTTTTTTGTAACTGTTCTCGGTGGCAATAGGTTAGTGATGTGTTGGGCTTTTTATTTTTTTGACTAGCATTTCTGCTGGTTTCCAAGTTTTCTCTTCATAAATACATTTTTAATGCTATTGTTAGTATGGAGGAAAATAATCGCCTTAGCTTTTCTAGATACCAGTGTGATGTGCAGTATAAGTTAGGCAGCTGTGTCAAGTCTTTAAGCTTATGTTGGCATCCATTCAGGACTGCCCAGTACCAAGTTGATCTGTAACACTGTTGAGCTTTTTTTTTATTATTTACACATTATTTAATTATTTTTTAAATCAGGCATTTAGCATTCTACCAGAGCTAATAGATAGAGAAGTTAATTGATCATGACGTCCTCTCTCCGTGATCATATCTAAGACTTGATACTGAAATACTTAATGCTGACAATGGCATAAACTCAGCTAGAAAGCTGATTTTATTTCCCAGTGATTTTTTTAACGTGCAACATGACTTAATTACTTTAGCGTGTAAAACTAAGCAGCTAAAACATTAACTGCCATACTAAAACTAACAGTTCCACTTTAAAAACCCTCAAGGTTCCAAGAATTCCCATAGTCAGTTCAAGATTTTAAAAAAAGAAACCCAGCATAGAAGTTAGTATTCCTGTAGCTGAATACTTTCTTTTCTGAATGTCTAACCTTATTCGTGTGAAGTTTGCTCAAATAAAGCTTCTACGTGTCATCTTTTTGACAAATGTCAGGTTTTCTGTAGTTGAAATGCCTCATTTTTGAGTGTTTAAATTTGTATTTCTTACCTGTTAATGCTGATATTTTGGGGGCCAAGGTGTTAGCTTTGCAGATTTGATTAAAAGCCCAGCAGCATGGGAAGGGGATTGAGAACTGCATTTCTGTTAATTTCTGTTCAGCTCAGCTCCAGCATCAGACTTGAAATACGTTTTTGGTATTGTTGTATGCCTGACAAACTGTCAACACCTACACTACTGTATATTTTATTTAGAACACGCTGCCTGCAAGACTCAAATCTGTTGCTACACGTACCTGTGTAAGATATGCTTTTACCTTGGAACTGGAACTTTATAGCAACATATGATGCCAGTTACCACTTCCTAGTACAGACTATTGAAGTAACGTCTAATACAACTTGGAAGCGGATCAGTCTGTTACTTGTAGCTTATCTGAAGCTGAAGGATACTACATGTGTGCCTTTATGAAACAGAATTAGCGTGGGGTGCTGTGCTGAGTACGTTTTCAACAATTGAATGAAATTGCACATTGTTTGCAGCCACATAACTGTACCGTTGGGGGTGGGGTGTGGCACGCGGTTTATTTGCTCAGCATTTATATACGGAATAAACTGCTAGAAATCTGAAGCTATCTGTGATGATCAAAACTCTTGGCAATTGCTTAAGCGTATTGTATATGTATTTATGTCCTTTCATGTATGCCTTTATTGGCCAAAGCATCTGTGTGCTGTGATTTTTAATAAAAGACTTTTGCTGTATAGGTGGTGGCTTGTTCTACGTAAGAAAAGCTGCAAGCATGGTTATTTTCATTGTATTATGCCACTGAGGGGCAGAGAGGATTGGCTCAGTCTTGAGCAATGGCACAAAAATGCTTCAGTTAATGTCAGTAATAACGACTGATCAGCAGCCTAGGAGGAATGGCACTGGGTCACACGTGTATACGTAAATACATGTACCTGTTCATCCTAATTTGATGCTTGTAGCAGTATAGGGGCAGGACTTAAACCACAATGCAGTCAGAAAAAGGGCTTCTTGGACTAAAAAGTCTATTGATTCTGGGTTTAGCCAAGTAGTATTTTAAGCAGTTAGGCATCCATAAATACCATTGGCTACAGGCCTGTTTTATGTTAAAAAAAAGAACAAACAACAAAATACCAGTGATATTCTGAAGAAGAACTGAAAATACTTCCAGAATAATCTGTTCAAATCGTTTCAATGCTTCAAGCAGTTTAAATAGCACTAGCTTTCTGTTGATTAAATGGGTCGTCCATTCTCTTTAAAACGAGCATGTTCTTGCTGCTGCCAGAACCTGGGAAGCACATTCTGGGCTGTAGCCCAGAGAAACACCTCTGGTAAATAAACCAAACCCAGAAGCACAAGATGACTGAGTAGGACCGAGTTGTTGCTTTTGGTCAGAAGTGTTCTGGTTCTCACTAGCAGCTCTTGAATTACTTACTAAGACTGTCATTGGAGGTGTTTGTAACAAAGTACAATCTGACCAGGAAACGAAGAGTAATTTTCCCTTTTAATACTGTGATCTCAAAGTGTCACAGTCACCTCTGACACGTGGAAATCTTTGGCAAGTTTTATACGTTGCTAGCCGTATCAATTAGGTCCTAAGTGGAGAGCAAAAGGTCCGCTTCTCACCGAGCCCACAGTGACATTTAACTCCTCTGCTCAGGGACGTTAGGTGTTTATATTGCCTTATTTGCTGAGGTAGAGGCATAGAGAAGTAATAACAAAAACACTTCTCCAGTGCATTAGTAACTTAGAAACACTGAGGTCTGAAGAAGATTGATTTAAAGTGGAATTAGGACTGCAACACAACATTTTTGCTGCTGTTGCATTGCAACCAAAACCATCTCAGGTCCTACATGCATCCTTCCTGTGAATTTCTAAGTATCTAACTTCTAAAATTAGCACATCTTCAGCAGCTTATGATTTGTATTTTGCCACTATGCAGAAGCCTATGAGGAACAGAAGCCTTTTTTGTGTCCAGCTGTCATACCTGATGTTCTGTCTGTGGAAGAGGAGATGGCATACCTGGAAAACTGTATCGAAGTCATTTAAGTGAGGCAAGGAAGCGCCCGGAGCATCGTTCCCCTGAAATAGCGTGTTGCAGTTGCAGGCAGTAAGGGCATTCTCAGAGCAACAGGTATGAGGTTGATGTATGTAGTATAATACAGAACGGTAGAAAGCCTAATAGTAAGATTTGTGTCTTGCAAGATATTTATAGATATGTTGCTAAGTAAAATTCATTTTAAGAGAAGTGCAAATCTGAAATTCCTCACCTACAAGGGCTGGAACAAGGAAGGATTCAATGCTCTGGAATACAAGCCAAGTGACCATACAGAGCAGGGGGCTGGGAATCTGTTCTTGCATCCTGGCCCATAGGTCGTAATTAAATTCAAAATTTCATCCTCACCTCATTCCAGCAGCAGTGGTATTGAGCTTTAATTAAATTCATAAAACACTACAATTGCCAAATACATGCAATTTCCTCTTTTACTGAGCTAGTAAGTCCAATGGTCAATCAAGTTAAAGAATTGTCAGTAAGTAATGCTGTAGTTAAAAACACACTTGAACAGAGTTCTAACCTGATGAGTCAAATCTACTAGTCCTCATTAGTAACCTTGGGGTTACTACAAGTAGACTTTGGGGCACACAGATATCAATCAGCAGATCCCTTATTACTTCTACTCACATAGGAACTTTATACTGAATTTGTTTCAACTATTTTTTGCAATTCCTTAGAGTATTTGAAAACCAAGACGTCACTAATGGCTTGTAAGAGATCATACCATGTAGCCTGTTACACTAGCAAGAAGAGTTATTTTCTTGTTCTATGCAAGATACTGAAAACACCAAAGGATTTAATGTCATTAATACTTCCATGTGCAGCCAGAGAAGCAATTTAAGCGCGTTGGTTCTGCTCTAGCTATGGCAGGGATATTGCTCTGCTGATTATCCGAGTACAGAGAAGAGAAGAATCTGTTTTAAACAAGTCAACAAGAGCTGTTTCAGTCTGGCTCATCATTTACCTCAGGGTTTTCCCTTTTTTTCCCTGGGTTAGCATAGTAAAATCATCCCACCAGATGTATCTAACCAGATGCAGAATCATTTTAAAGGCTCTGTCAGCAGTAGTGCTTCTGCTCCCCAGCAGGATCTAAGGTAGGACAAAACCAGAGCTGCAGAAGTGATGCTGGGTTCTCCGTCCACTTTTAATCTGTGCATGGGTTTGAATGTCTAGGTCACAACACAAACTCAGCTTTTATCTGCATTTGGACCAAAAGCAATTAATTCCTCTATCAGCAAGAGGGGATAAGGAAATTTGACTTCAGCAGTACTGCATGCTATTCGGAGTCTTTGCAACCACTGCACTCAGCTGAGCACTACGACCATGGAATACCCAGGCATACTCTTAGGTAAAATTAAAATATTCAATGGGAAACTCTTGTTCTTCCTCTACCGCAGCAGTTTCTCAATAAAAGATGGAGATTAGAGCACAGTACTGAGGAAGAGGTTCCTAGTGGGAGTAAAAGCGTGGTTTCAGCCAGCCCCAGGGAAAGAGGGCAGCACAGCACCCTTCGCCCTTGCTCTGCCGCTGCACTGAGGGGCAGGGGTGGTGTACCTCAGAAACAGAACCTGGGCTTCAAATACACCAGTATTCCTTCTGCCACTTGTGAAGTAGCAAGCAGACGGCCACAGCAGTGCTCTTGCACGGGGAAATGAGCTTTTGAGCCCATCTCAAGGTCAGGATAAACATGCTTATTCTCTATTCTGAGGTATTTATTCAACCTGCTTGGTGCCTAGAGTCATAAAAAAAGAATGATCTTTGATTATCAGTCTTGATCAATTCCTACAAGGGTCTGAGGAAACCAGGGGCAAGTGGATGGGACCAGATTTGTTGGTTTTGTTCCTCCCCCCTGCCTCCAAGTCTGCTGGTGGGCACTATGAATTATGCATTATTGCTCCACCTCGGACCTCACCACCCTATGTCTTTAAACTGTCGTCTCAGGGACACAGCAAGTTTTCATTGCTCAAAGCTTGCTTCAAACTCAGCCATCCGATTCCAAAGAAAGCTAGCTCTGAAATTATTCCAAGGCTAAGCAATTTAAGGTAAATAAAGGCGCCAGTATAAAACCTTGAATCTTCAGAATAATTATTTTGCTACGAGATGTTAGATGTTTTGCTTCCAACACAAATGATCAAACTCCTGTGGAAGTGAACGTAAGGAGAAGACTGACAAATAAGTCAAGGGAGCTAATTCAAAAGAGGCTGCCCAGCTCATCAACCAGAGAAGATATATATATATTACTAACCAAGAAAGTTGCCTAAAAATAGACTTCATGGATTATTACATAAAAATACAGAGACAATCAGTGTCGAAGGGCACGCAGTGTTTCAGTTTTACAATGAAAACAAGTCAGCTCAGAGGTGAAGAAACTTGTCCGAGATCATGTAAGGAGCTGGCAACAGATCAAAAGCTACAAACTGGTCATCGGTGCTGTGTGGCTAGTGCCGGGAAGTTCACGATAGCATTCCTGATCTTACACATCAGCTGATCCCAAGTTCTTCCTGCTGAAAGATACGTGCCCGAACCCTGAAAATCCAACAGTTTTTCATCCTGTTTGCCACAACAGAACTAAGTCATCAAACTGGCGCCGGTTTTTAATAGTTGGGTTTGTTTCCATCGGTAATGTCCCCAGGTCAGGGGTCCGTAGGCACCCTTAGCAGATGGGCAGCGAGGTGTGGTGGTAGTTCTCAGTTTTTCAGCCCGAAGAGATCAGCCTTTCAGACAGCTTTTCATTTACTGACCCCAAAGCAAGTTCTCACATTAGCCAACAAGATCAAGTTAAATTGGTCACATCAGCTGAAGGTTTCAGTTAATACACAACACCAGATATTCAATACAAGCTTTCAGAGAAATGCAAAACCTTTTTTTTTTAAAAAAAAAAAAATCTTTCCCTAATAACTCCAGAATAGACAAGCAAAACATTACCTCTCCTCTAAACCCAAACCATTTGCAACAGGCAGCTGTTGCTAGAGGAGCACAGCCCAAGGACCATCTGCCCAAGAGCCAAAAGGAAGCCTTTTAGTTCACCTACCGTATCTTTTTTTTCTGGGAAGATTGCAAATAAAAGCAACTGACCCGATGTGACTTCCACAAGATGATGTCTATTCTCACAGCCTAAACACTCCACACCAAAAAACAAACCAACCCCACAGACCTTTTCCTGCTGCTTTTCTAAGGACCAGTTAGTCCTCACCTTATGAATGATCCCAGGGAATCAGCTGGGAAACAACAGATCGGCTGCAGGTGAGGGTTCAGCCCAACTGTTTTGAAGGGGCATCCCCACACGGGTATCATCCATCTGTTTTCCCTGATACAATTACAAGGTGTATTCCAATTATTTTAAAAAAACATTTTCCTCCAAATTAAAATATTTCGCGTACATATAATGAACTCACTTCTTTTTGCATCCTTGCTACAGAGATATAAAAAATAATTTTCTTTTTTTTTCTTTTTTTTTTTTCATAAATAATTCAAAACAACTTTCAAATTTGTTATGGGGACAAGGTAATATATTTGGAATTCTCGTTTTCCTGTTTGCTTGCCCTATACCACGTAGTCACTAGATGTCACTATGTGCCCTTCAGAGCTCGTAAGGGGCTGAGTTCCTGGGTAAAAATAAAATAAAATAAAGTCAGAGCAGGAACCTAAGCAGTTGTTTATAACTAAAATCTAGCTGTGTTCTCTAATAAGTGTCTGCTGTTTAACACAGTCTCAAATGGATGATCAGGGGAAAAAAAAAGGAAAAAAAGTTTTCCAATTCAGAAATGGAATTCTGAAGGAATTACTGAGGATGGAGCCAATATGTTGTTCCATGTAATTAATGATTGATAATGCACCCAGTTTTATTGGCTTTAGATACCCAATTTTAAAGACAACTTTTGCAGAAGCCCACAAAGCCCCCCAAAACAGAGAAAGCAAATTAACAAAAAATGATGAGCCGCGTTTTGGTCAGTATGAGAGTGAAGTTTAGACACCATTTGGGAGCTACAATAACTTGGGATTATGGAAAAATAACGAACAGTGCCTGTTATGGAAAAAAAATGCAGCTGTGATTTGCCAAAATCTTCGGATGACTTTTTCTTGTCTATGTATGTTTGTGGTTAAACTGGCCAAAAATTTTACATCAAAGAACTTTGGGGGGGGGGGGCGGGTTGGCAGGTGGAAGAGAAATATCTTTTCAATGAAGTGGCAGGATTTTATAGAACAAGCCAAAACAACCGAAACCCCCAGTCCCTGTGCCCCCCACTCCCCACTTCAATCAAGTTTTTCCGTGGTTTCGTCAGCTGAAAATACGATTGATTTGAGTTGTTAAATTTAGCCTTCTTAAGGAAAGCCCTCCCCCAAAATATTTGAAGAAGAATTCAGTTCCAAAAAATGTCTGTGTGTGACTCCTTCTTGAACTTCTGGGTTGATTACAGAATATGTAGAAAGGAAACCTATTAAAAATTATCAACACGCTGATCAAAAAGGAGCTTCTCCAGCCAGCCTTTGCTGGGCTAGAGAGCTAATTAATTTTAATTATCTTTAGTGAAAACATTCACCTGGCATTTGACGCTGAAATTTAGGGAGTGTTTAAAGACATTTGTAAAAGCAGGGTTTTTTAAGGAAGGAGTTATCGATACGTGCTGTTGCAGGGGAGAGAAATATTTGCTCTGAGCCAGATTCCGAAGACTTTATTGATTCTGAACAGCACCCACTCAGTAAACCAATTCCCTGGTGAGTGCAACAGCGCTTCCAGGGAGATACGGAGCAGCTTGGAGCATCCCTGCACTTCTGGTGTAGATCTGTGAACTCTATGGGTTCCACACTGGTGTCCCAAGGTGGATCTAGCTCTGCCTAGTGTCCCGCTCGGATCAGCCGGGGCTTCTGTCCATGCAGGCTGTAATGCAGGAATATTTATTTATCCTCAGTGGGTATGGAGTGGTACAGCTCTGGCCTCGTTGCATCCCTGTTGTCAAGCTGTCACAGCCTTATGCTTTCATAGCCAGGTCACAAACATTGCCTAAAATCCCAGCTTCAGCCATACTGGTCACATCCTCTCCTCTGACATTTTTTTTTATTATCGGTTTCAATGAATACATGGGAAAAAATGTGGAAAAATCTAGACACTGATTCATGCTTTGATGAAAACTCAAAAAAGCCACAAGCCCACACCCCCACCCCCTGCTGCCCGGTATTTGATGGCCCCGATTTCTGGAGATGCCAAGGCAATCACCTCTGCCCGGCACAGCAGCGTGCTTTAGCAAGTTGGCAGGGAAGCTAAAGGACATCTAACCATCCAAGGCCACAAGACCCACCTTGTGGTGTGGTCCATCTCATTCCCTGCTTTGCCTGACAGCCAAGATCCAGGGAATGCGAGTCTGGTTACAGCATCTGTTTATTTTCCAGGCAGCAGGCTGATGTGCCGTATTGAAATCTGAAGTGTTGGACAAGTGGAGAAGTTCCACACGAAGAGCCTGTAGTGCAAAGTGCGCCACACATAAGCAACAGAAGGGACTGGAAAATTAATAATACTGCCTTTTTTAAATAAAGGAAAAGGTTGTTGTTGTTGCCAGTGATCAATTTATTTGGGATAATGCCAGATGGCTCCAGTTGGCTTTGAAGCATCATAGCGCAGGACACTACAAAAACATTTATCCAGAACAGATCCTAGCCACAAGAGTTACAAATATTTACTTTATATATTTACTTTAGGGAACGACTCAAGCCAGAGATAGTAGATCTTGATTGCAAACATACCAGCAATTGAGGTGCTAAGAACTGGAGTTTTGGGTCTAATCTTTCTGATCTTATCTTGTCTAATATATTTGTCTTTCTTTCCATGCCTTGACCTCAATTAAGCAGTGCTTCACATGCTGGAAAACCACCCCTATAAATGTGCTGTGCTGAGCTCCACGCTTGAATCTATGGCTCTGCTAAGATCAAGGGGGCCAGGAGCTAACCCAGACTTAGATTAATTTCAGTGTCTTTTGTAGTTCCCTAGATGTTTACACACTGCACGCTTGCCTGTACCATTTGCTCAGCTGTCTCTGCCCTAGTTTGCTAGGCTAGTCCCTAGCAAGTGGCTTCTCCATGAGTGCTACACTCTGTCCCTTCTGAAAACAAATCTGGCCGAGTTTGGCTGCGAAGAACGTTAGGGGAATCTTCAGCTGTACAGGGATTTTCCCAAGCATGAGGTGCTATGCGTAAGAAATTAGAAAAGTTGTAGGTATTCTGGCTTTCTTTATGATGAATGGTAATCCTGATTGCTGCCTTCATGGGGACCCCTGGCTAGTAAGATGTCTGGTGGGGTTTTATCCTTCTCTGACTTGCCTTCTAGCAAACTGTTCCGCAAAGTGTTGCAGGGTGGTGGGTCACTCCGCTGCTGCCTCTTGTGCTCCGGCAGACAGCAATGGGTGGCACACCTTGGCAGCACCTGGGGGGGCACAGAGAGGAGAGATGTGACTGAACGGCAGAAGGGTGCCCTAGCAAGAGGCACGGGTGCTGAAGAAGGGAGAAGAGCTCCTACCGATGCACCGGAGAGGACAGCCTTCCCTCCACACCTTCAGCTTTACAGAGTCAGGGTAGCAGCTCCTTAACCAGGTGCTGAGGATGTGGTTACTCCCGGAACCCTCTCTCTCCTGCAAGTGCGAAGTAACATCGGCTTTTGAGTGCTGGAGCAGGAAGGTATTGGTGCTGAACATTGCTTAAAGCCACCTGCAAGGCTGGTTGCTTTTTTGTTATCAAAAGGAAGAACCGAGCAGTTAATTGCAATCAGGACTCCTGGAGCCCACCACCCCATTAGCCCATAGCCGTGGGCCAGCCTGCCAACCCATGGTCTGCGATGCCCTGATTCTTACTGGGCTCCGTACCCATCATTCCAACAGAATCCAGTGGAAATAGTTCTTATAATGAAACTGATAACTACTCCGTGCCTCAGTTTCTCCCTCCATAAATTGACAGCAACATTACCTCTTTGATGGCAAAGCTATCAAAGGCCTTTGGGATCCAGGCATGGCTGGATTTAGGGAAGTGCCCGATTACCTTACACTTTATAAAAGTCTGATCTGGCTCCTGAAAAGCTTCATCAAAGCAAAACCCATAGCTGGAAGGTTTATGAGGACAGGGAGAGGGGTAAGAAAACAATAACCAAGATCTAATTTCTTAGGAGTAGCAGATAGTCCCGGGAGGATATAATTGAAGTCTCTAATAGCTGCAGATAAGATCAGACTGAGTTACTATTTTCAGCCGGTCTCAGACATCAGGGCTGGAGTCACTGAAATAAATTCTAAAACCTGAGACAAATGAAATGCAGTGATCAGGAAGCTGCAGGGTCCCAAAGAGCGGGAGACAGCAAGAAATACATAAATATTGCAACTGGGTGGAAACAGCCACTAGGCAGGGATGTCCGTCCCAGTTGTGTGCATGCTGGGGTCACTACAGAAGAAACAGATGCCTGTTTGGGGAAGGACTGAGATGAAAAGAAGGAACTTGAAGGGGGAAAATGACCTTGATTGTAATTCCAGCTGTGATAAGAGGAACTTTATTCTCATTACAGTGCACCAGCATCAGATCTCTGCTCCAGTTGCTTCTGGAAAAGCGCAGGGCAGAGCTGCAAAAGACCCAGAGCCTTGTTCAGCCCAGGGTGCTGCTCTGGGGGGTAGGTAGGAGCCTGTAGAAGGGGGCAATGCCTGGGTGCAGTCGGTGTCTCCCAGCTGGGGACCTGGCCACCAGGCAGTGCTTCCAAATGAGTTATACCAGTAACTTCAAAGGTCACCCCAGTGAAGACTTTTGAGCCTAGTAGGGGAAAAGATTGCATGATCGTAGCGGAGAGATGGTGGGCTGGGGAGTGGGGGAGAATTTGGTTGCTTTGGCTGGGGGGAGGTACTTACCCTGGAAATAAGAAGGAAGGCAACGTGATCCCAGAAGCCCACTTTCTGTTATGAGCTGGGCAATTCCTGGGTGCTACACAGCACCCAGCCACCTGTGGGTCACACAGATGGGTGCCCTGGTTTGAGATCTCCTTCCTCTACTTCTTGTTTGGTGTGTTGATCACATTTATCATTGCCTTAACCCACCCATAGGCCTGTAAATCCTTGTCTGAGGACCCCCGAGCACACTCCCTGCACCACCGAGGAAGTGGGGGGTGTCTTCAGCTGCCTTTTTCCACCCACAAGCTCCTGAGAAGTGATATGGTCAAGGGCCTGGGGAGCTGGGCTTGTTTAGCCTGGGAAAGAAGAGTTGCAGGGGGGGCTACTAGCAAGCTTACAATACCTGTGAAAAGTAAGCAAGAAGACAGAACCCGGCTCTTCACGGTGGTGTATGGCAGGAGGACAAGAGGTGATGGGCACGTTGAAATAAGAGAGGTTCAACCTGGATTAAAAGACTATTTTTTTTTTGTCGTGCAGTCAGTTATCGGAACAGCTTGCCCAGAGAGGTTGTGCAGTCTCCAACTATGGAGGCTTTCAAAACCCAACTGGATAAAGCCCTGAGTAACCCCAAAGCTGACCCCACTTTGAGCAGTAGGTTGGACCAGAGACCTCCAGAGGTCTCTTTCAATGTTAATTATCCTCGAATTGACAGCAAGTCTGCCTCCACTCATCCTTGGCATGTGTAGAGATCAGCCTTAGCCAGGGCACATGACAAATGAGAGATTACCTCACTGGCCAAGGGAACGCTTGGGAAACATCCCATCACTTGCCTTACATCAGTTCCACGCCGGCTCGTGCAGAGAGCACCCCACCCAATCCATGTGGATCTGTTCACTCCCTACCTCTGACAGCTTGTTTATTCAAAAGCATTTGGCTCTCAATGCCTTCCAGATGAAATCAGAGATCAAAGGCCCTAATTTCCTTTCCTCCCACTGCATTCCCCTTCCATGTTCAGGCTGGGGTTCACATTGACCAGGGATTGCTTCATGGCACGGGAAGCGCCGTTTTGAAGAACCCCTAGCACAAGAACCGGCACAAGCCAGGAGCAGGTTGGAAGCAGCTGCAGATTCCTTGCTTGGGGAATTGTAAGAGGCTGAGTTAGCAGCAGCTGGGAGTAGGTTTGTTAGAGTCAAGGAAAAAAAGACAGGTTCAGAGATGATGCTAAACAGGTACGGAGCTAGCTGGAAGGTTCTGTCCTTGCAGGCAGAATTAGAAGTGCTAGGTCAGTTCTATGAACACTAGGAGCTGGAGGGAGCTACTTCCATTTAGCTCAGTTACTCAATGGGGCTCCCGTTAGCAGAGAACCTCTCAGGCTTGACCTATCCTCACAGTATCTCTACTAAAGAGGTTGGTACTACCAAGTAATTTCAGAGGGGAGCTGAAGCACAGGGAGACCAAGATGACAACTATACATCATCCCCCTGATCCAAGCTCGGTCTCCTGCTCCACAGGCTTGACACAAGGCAGCTCAGGAAGATGTTACAACCGTATCAGCATGATGCTGAACTTGAGCTAATCAGCTCAGACTCCCAAAAGTGAACAGACCACAAGGAACTTGCCGACATTGCCCGTCAGGAGCAAAATCAAAGACTTGAGCCGTGTCTTTGTGGTCCTGCCCACCCCTCCGGCTGCTGACACCTCTCCGTAAGCTGCAGGCAGCACTGGGGTCTTCAAGTGCCTCAGTGTCCCCATTCCTGGAATTATTCAAAGTATGTTCTTTCTTCTCCTGCCTGAAAACAACCTGTGATTCACTGATTTCTTTCTAAGCAAACACGCAACCTCTCCCGTGTAATCAGAGTTTGTTTATTTCGCTGCTTCCCCTTTCATGTGAGGCTTACGGCTTTCCATTTCTTTTCAGGCATCAAACACTAATTTCACTTGGCTTTTGTCAGTGAAATGGGCTGGAACAGAGAGTCATAAACAACTGGATCAGTAACACTGATGTTTATTTAAAGGGTAGTTATGATGGTTTGGGTTTTGGTTGGGTTTTTTTTTTTTGTTACTGTCATTTTTTAACTCTTGAAATCCAGCATCTTTCTGCAGCTGTTTCCCTCTCTGGCTTTACAGAGCAAGAAACTGAAGGTGGAGAAAACAAACAACAAAAAAAATTACAGATAGGAATCCGGATAAAATGATCATTTAGCAATTGCTGCGTAAAAGTGGGAGTCAGTCTGGCAGGAGTCAGTCCTGCATCTCACTGGCAGCATGTCCATCCTCAGCGTTTGGGGGACCGTGCCCTTATTTGCAAATGGCATAGGGTGGCCAGGTCAGAGGAATTCTTTCTTCCCCTTTTTTTTCTGGGCAGATCTAGAACAAACTAGTGAGATGAGCTTGGGCAAACAGCATTTTGATGTAGCTGCATCGGGTAACAATCACGACCTGAAGATGGTAGCAGAGGTTGGGCAGGGACTAGGGTCCGTGAGAGCACAGCCAGAAACCCCCCTGCATTTACAGCCTGAACCAGAGAAACTGCTCTGGTATCATTGTGCTTTTCCCTGGAACATTTCCTGATGACAGAGACTACCTTTCAGAGCTTTCTTCTCCTCCTTCCCACAAAGCCGGTGGGAATGCAAAAGAAATTGTGTTTGTTTGGAGGTGTGTGCAGTGCTGAAGCGATACAGGCTTCTGCTGGGCAAACAGATTCCAGATCTACGGTCTCGTTTCTCACTGCTGCTGTTTGCAAGCAAGAGTCCAACAAATGCCACTGGCTGCAATGCCTGTTGCTACATGGATGCTCCTCTTAGATGGTGGATTAGGGCTACTGGGTCTGTTTGACCTGGGCTGCCTAAGGCTGATGCGGTACCTCTGCCCAGCCCCACATCGGGAGATCCAGATGTTCAAGCTGCAGCATCCTACTGAGGAACGCCACCTCTTTCTGAAGCTTTTGGATTCCCACAGAACATTTTCTTGTCCTTGGGGAATGTTGGAAAGAAAACAGTGTTGTCAATACCTGTGAATTGCACTAATTGTGATATTTAATACTTGGTTGCAATTGCACTGGTGCTGAAACCATCATACCCTGGCTATAAAAGACCCTAGTGTCACAAATACAGTAGAGTTTTTCATGCCAGCTGCTGTTCTGGGTTATGGCTCCAGTCTGGCTGCATTGCTCAGTGAAATATGTTATTAGAAAATTAAACCAACAAAGACAATGTTACAGCAATGTTCCATCTGAGCCCAACCCACAGAGGGCTGGGACATTCATCACAGAGCAGGGAATTGCATCCTAGGTCAGCCCAGATGCTGTGTGCTAGGTCTAATCCTGCAATGGGCTGAGCACTCTCCAAGCCTAAAGGCTTCAGTGAACGTGATGGTGCTTAGGATGTCGCTCTGCTCCCTGCAGGACTGAGCCCCCCCAGGCACCGTGACCCCCACATTGCCGTGCCAGCCACCGCAGCACGGTCAACTGCCCCATCGCTCTTTTGCTCAGGGGATTGAGGGGCTTACGTCCTGCTGGCCCGGGGCACAGGCTAGCAAGGGAGCAGATGCCCATTCTTTTCTCTCCTGTGTCTCTTTTCCCAAGACATGGCACTCTTTAACAAAGCTCTTTCTATGTGCCCTGTTCTCCACGTAGGGCTGGAAGGGGCCTCTTGCAAAAATGCTGACATAATCCACTGCTTAGAGCCCATTCAAAACAGGGTAGCTTTGCCAAGGCCACCAGCAAGCAAAAAACATTTGCTCTTTGCAAGCTGGACTGAACCCACTCCCTCCTTCCCCAAAGGCTGCCCAGTACTCCTGTACTGGCCCAGCATGGATCAGAACTCACTACTTACTGGTGGAAGAGGCTTCATGGTCCATTAGGTTGTGCGCTGTTAATCAAAGCCACGCTGTGCTCCCTCCACTCACTGCAGCCAACACAATGGGCTTTCCCCAGATCCTGCGGGGGATGCATGGAATTTCACAATCATGAGTAAAAGAAGAGAAATTTTGTCACTCCATATGCCAGATGAAAATTGATTTTGCAAGCAGACGTGTGCATAGTTCAGGGGGCTGTCTTTGATAAGAAATAATTTGTTAACGAAATCTGGGTGCTGAGGGAACAGAACTTTGATTTAGTATCTCCTCTGCTGAGAGGCAGAAGCGATTGATCTGCTTTGCAGTCTGACTGATTTTTTCAGAAACTGCACTACATTAAATGAAACCAATTAATTTTTTTCTCCTGTGTATTTACTTGCAAGAGCTGTATAACAACAGAGAGCATGAAAGAGTATCGTCTTGTGGTCGTCGAACCTAGTGGGCTTTTTCCCTCTCCAGTTCTGCACCACCACTCAGCCAAACCTTCTGCAGAGGTGGATTCAGAGGCCAAGCCAGAGATCCTTCCAGCAGTAATCTAAGCCCCTTCCAGTGGGGTTTATGGGTGAGACGATGACAGGCAGTGTCCTCTGTCTGGTATGGCACTGCTCGCGGGCGCCGTGGTAATGCTCTGATTTATACGTTCATTTCCTACTCTCATCTGTGGTTTCGAGCCCCCAGCTCTGCAGCAGCGTGCTCTGCACAGGGACACGGGCTCACAGAGGAAGGATGGAATAACACTGATGTGTGCGAGCTGTTTTTTAAGACCCCACCAAAAAAAAAAAAACCCAAAACCAACAACCCCAGAACCACAACAGAACACATCACTGAGGAACAACCACTTCTGCTATGTTGTTGTAGTTGTGAGAGTTATAGTCCAAGAGGGGACAAGGTAACGTCTGCCCAACTGCAGCAAAGCCGTGGAAGCCCATGGCTGTTGGTGAAGAGTTTCCCAAGGTTAGACCATAAAGCATGCGGCTCCTCTTTGTTACAATGCGTCTCTGCCACGAGCACAAAAATAAACTCTTCTCATTTCAAAATATAAGAAAAAGAGGAAGGTAAGGGTCAGGGATCTGTGCACTGAACGAGAAACCTGCACAACCAGGCCATGCTGAGAAAGTGGAGCCCATCAATTCTTGCAGGTTCCCCTGTGCAACCAGTAGTGCCCACTTCTCATGTACGAGGGCACCAGTGCATTTTTAATTGGGAACAGGTTTACTCTCTCTTCCAGCTCATAAGCAGATGCAAGGGAATAAAAATTGCAGAGGTTTTAATCTGGCCACAGCACAAAAATTCTGTTTGCAAAGGCATCCCTTAACAAGCCCCCACTAGGTACGGCAGAAAGGCTTTTCGGAGGGGAAAGGTTGTGATTAAACACCCAGGAGGAGCCACACCAGACCCTGATTTCAGTCCCTGCCATGTATACCTGGGCTCAGGCTTGCAAAGCCGGTGGTGCTGTTTCAGAACTCACACCAAGGCAGTGGAGGACTCAGCGTGGCTCACTAGGCTGAGCAGAAATTGGCCAAAAAAAAAAAAATGCTCCTCTTGGCCGAGAGCCAGATTCTGAGGTTAGTTTCAAGGTTTGGGGTCATGTTCAAATCTGGTTCAGAGTCCATGTCCGGCTGTGCTGAACCCTTACAGGTCTGGTATGGGAGGAGAATTTCAGATAGCAGTCTGAGATAGGCTTCTGCTATACTGCATGGCCCCAAACTGGGCTGTGCAGAGCTCCCCAGTATCCCCAGGGCTGGCCGGCCTTGTCTGACAGAATGAAACCTCCAGATCTGTTGCATTTCTTCCCCACCAGCATTGCCATAGCAGAATTATTTCCCTGGAGCTGCAATGCTGAGCTTCAGGACTAGTCCCAGAAATGGCCACGAAGAGGTTAATGCAGCAGGTATCGCCACCATATATGTCCCTCCAGGTATCCTTGCTGAGGCAATCCGAATTGCTGGTCCTGTGTGAATAAAGCACGGTGAAAGCAGGTGCTCAGCTCCCCCCCAGTCTCCTATAAAATATGGGGTCTGCGGGTCTGGAAAACCCCCAGCCGTGTTGGCCTGGTCTGAAACCTGCAGCTAAGGCAGAGCTGCCACCTCACCGTCCCGCTTCTCACAGACACGAAGAGTTTCTCCTTGCATTTATTGTCACCTGACTTGATAATCCGTGAAACTGGCCTTTCATTAATCCCTTTCATTAATCGATCCAAAGCCTATTAGTGGAAGGTGGCACCTGAGGAGTGCAGCTTAGGATTTGGTCTCGGAAAGCTGAGACAGAAGAAAGAGCTGTATGAAGATAACAGTGTGAATAGCTACATTTCTCACAATTTTAATTTAAATTTGAGACTTTGTGAGACTTTGAGAGAATTTAAAAATTCTCTCAAATCTCACAATTTTAATGGGATTCCTTTAATTTGTTCGCTCCATCTTTCTTTTGCTGTTGTCTTATTATTCCTATGGCCACTGTTGTGCGAGGTGCTGAGCAGATCCAGGGGGAAAACCCAGTCTCTTCCCACCCAAAATCTGCAAACTAAGGTAAGATAAAAACGTGCAGATACAGAAAAGAAAAATTAATGAAAAGATAGAACAGTTTTGGTTGGCCTGCCAAGAAGTGATCTCAGCACACTATGTCCCCAAAACTGTAGCTAAGATTTAAGCATCTCTGCTAAGCAGGGTTTTAATGGAGAATTTGAAGAAGTCGGCAAAGCTTTCCTGTCTTCAGCAAGCGAGCTGCTCAGTCTGAACGCATTTGAAAACAAATGAGCAAAACTTCAGGCCATTTCCAAAACAACAGCCCAGAAATTCATAACAACTCCCATCAAGCTAGGAAGAAATCACCCCGCCGTGAGAGGCATCTGTTCGGTGTGACAATCCTTAAACGGGAAAGGTTGGGTTGGGGTTGGAAATGCTCTTAAGAGGTACCAGACAGACAGGGCAGGGGATCAAAAAAAAGACATTGAGGAGGCTATAAATAACACGTTGCCCGATAAATCCAAGCCTAAGAAAGAAATCGCTTTACCTCCTACAGACATTCAGCCACTGGGATTAAAAAAAAAAAAAAAAATTAATCCAAAGGAATATAGAATGTAAAATAACTATAATATAGCTGGGATACAAAACTAGCACCTGATTCATCATGATCATAAATCAACATGATTTATCTCCCTGCATAACTCCTCAACACCTTTTCTTTCTACCTGAACCCTGACTTTCCCCAGCCACTCCCATTATTTTTTTTTAATCTATTTAAAAAAAACCCACCAAATTTGTTAAGCAACGTTCTTTGCTTTTAACTCGTCAGAGCTTTTCAAACGTTCTCTTGCTCCAGAGGTTAATGCATTCATCGCTTTATAAAAGTTTATAAAAAGAAACTAGTTGAAGAAAAAATGATTGAATAGATGTTTGCCTCCTGTACTATTTGCATGTTTCATAACTATGTATTTACTACTATCAGTGAATCCATCATCCTGTAGACCTTAATCCATTGTCCCACAGACCTTAATCCATTGTCCCATAGACCTTCTCCTTGCACTGCACCATATTGCCCTGAGTGCAGATGATGACATGGATGCTACAGAGAATAATTCAGGGTACTGGACTACCCTTGGTGCTGGTTCCCTTATGGTTTCCATCTCTCCTGCACTGTCTGTTCATCTGGGGTGATATGACAGCCGTTGGCAGGACCTGTAGCACACACTGCAGGGCAATACACTTAAAAATGCTGCTTCAACTACTCGCAGAAGAACAGATCTTCTGGGTTAGCCCAGGTTTCCTGGACAGTAGACCAAGTTGTTTTCTGCCATCTGGTGTCCAGAGACTAAAGGCAGATGTTACCACTAATCAGACTCTTCCAGATGGTCACCAGCCTCAGGATGTTTGTCTTACATGATCCTGTAGCCAAGAACCAAAGAGCTCTCCTGATAGCCAAAATTCAACAACATTACCGAGGGAAATACCATCTGTGTGCTCTCACAGGGATTGAGTTAGACCTAACTCATCTGGAAAGAGCACTGTTTGGCATTTGGGAAGCATCTTATCCCATCATAGATCTGAAAAGTGCTTTGATAATGTTAATCAAGCCTCATTAAGCCTCACATGCACATCTGTAAGGCAAGTAAGGATTTCTTCTGCCTCAGTTACAGAAGAAAACACTGAAGCTTCGGAAAGCAAAGCCACTTGCCCTGGGCAGGGTTGTTGAGTAGTTGGTGGTATTAGCTAGAATGTTGTGATATATTATTCATGTAATATCATTCTTCTGGGGTCTCATGTCTTAATTTTTGAAGGTTTATAGCAGGCAAAGAGTCAAGTCCATTGTGAGGCCAGGAAAACAAATGAGGAACTTAGACTTTGATCTTTGTGTTTAAAGTAAATTCATTCTAATCTCATTATAAAGACTTGAAATAAGCATTTTAATACATAGTAAGATGCACCCTCTCTAGCACCCTTCAGTCTCAACTGCCTGCTTATTTTGTGGGTCTGGCCCATTTGCTAGCCAAGGAATACGTGCTTTCAAATAAAACGAGACACAAAGTAAAAGTTTCACCCCACGTTCCTGAGGGATTGTCCCAAGGAGTCACCAGCGTAATGATCCGATCCCAGCTTCTTTCAAATGTGGTGAAGTTGTAGCTTGGCTAGCAAGGATGCTCTTGCTAGGAGATGCAGGCACCGTGCTCATGCAAAACACTTTGTTGCCTTTTTTCAAAGTTTGAATCAACTTTATCCATCTTTGTTATTTTCGTTGTAACCCAGATGATCTAAAAAAATTGCCTAGGCCCCCAGTGTTTACTTTCGAAACAAGAGAAAATGACTGGCTCTCGGTCACATGTATCCCAAGACTTTTCTCTTAAGCAAAATTAGAGTTCCTTCCATGGCTAATTAAATTCTCCAGTGAATGAAAACAAATTTCCTGGAATGAATATCATCTTGATTCACTTTGGGCAAAGCCAGGCTTACATGCTTCTCCCACACTGTTCTCTGAGGGTGTTGGCTGCATTTCTGAAATCTTGTCAACACACGACAACACAGGGAAACAGTCTAGTACCGGGGTCTGCGTACAACTTCGCCACAGATTACAAGAAATTGTGTCGTCCTTATTCCTTTTCTCTGCTTTATGTGATTTTATAGACTTTCACTCTCTCCTTCATGAGTATTTTTTTCCAAGCAGAACAGTTATAGTCCATTTAACCTCTGTATACAATATGGTTCTATAATTCTGACTTTTCTATATGTATAATTCTATAATACCTCTTAGTCTTCCCTGGACCTTTTCTAGTTCTACTATATGCTTTTCAGCAGGAGATACGTGAGCACACTAGGATATATATGGTAGAAATATGAACCTTTTTCTTATTTACAGAACGCAGGATGCCAGTTCACTGTGTGGCTTGCCCCCTTTGCTCAGATGTTTCTGCAAACATCAGCCTCCCCGTTAGGAAGAAATCTATGGTAATAAGCACTGAGTGAAACGGCAAGTCGGAAATGTTGTTCTGACAACACTGAATTCCCAATACGTTGCTATTCTGCTGCATTTCCCTTCCCAGGAATGCACCCAAGAATCTACCAGAAGTGCTCACATGGTTTACGAGTGCACAGCAGCTGATTTTTACTGCTGATACAGCCACACATATGGGAGAAATTCCTAGAACTTATCAGTTCTAGGTTACTTCGACATCAGTTACAGTGGGTAAGTTAATGGCTTGTCTTTAGTGTCCCAATTCCCCCAATAACCGCTTAAGAAAATGATGCTTTTAAGTTCCCAGTGATGGAGGGATACAGCCTTTTGCATGATTACACTCATCTGGGTTTGGGAACAATTTGCTCATAACTTGCTGAAGGCCACCAGGTTGACAAGCCGCTTTGGATGGAAATGAGGAAGATTCCTCCCAGGGCAAAAATCCGTACCTGGCAAAATCAGCTCCTTTCCTGTGCTTGTTCCCTGGTTGTCATCTCCCCGGTGAGCCTGTCTTTTGTGCTGGGTTCCCTGGGGCAAGGCAGGCCTACACTCTGCGTTTGGCAGTCAAGCGAGGTTAAAGTCAGCCCAAAGGAGACAATAAATCATTATCATGGTTAGGCTGTGAGCAGATGGCTTTGGAGGCCATCCATTTTGAAGGCAAATTCCTTCCCTCTCTGACGTTTGCTTTCCTGTTTATTCCTTTCCGAGCCTTCATAAACGGTGCTCAGTTCTCCATCATCTTTTGACACCAAACTCTGCATCCAACTGGCCTCCAGTAGTCTCTTGGTGGTAAACACCATCACATTCCCCTACGTGCTGGAAAACTTCATTCTCCAGACCAATTGGCAGTTTATCATTTTATCACCCAATTTCAATTGTCCCATCGGAAAGGAGATTTGGACCATGCACTGAATAATAAGACAGGAGCAAGATGCTGCTTCACAGTTGAACAGAAGCAAGTTTTTCTAGGATGTGGCCTCAGAGATCATACTTTCTCTACGTCTACATGATATCTACTGGGATGGTTTGTTAGCTTGGGCATGTGAATTCAAATAGCTGTGTTAGCACATCACTGTTCTACCTGGATGTTTAGGCTATGGTCAGCTAGTTGATGGTTGCATTTCTGCGGAATGAGGTATCATTCCTCTTCTGTGCTGCAGTGCCTGATGGTGGGTGTTCTTCAAGACCTAGGCTGGTCTACTCCACAAACAGATGACAGAATGGTTGAGGTTGGAAGGAGCCTCTGGAGGCCATCTGGTACAACCCTCCTGCTCAAGCTGGGCCACCCAGAGCCAGCTGTCCAGGACAGCTTCTGAATATCTCCAAGGATGGAGACTCTCCAGCCTCCCTGGCCAACGTGCTTCAGTCACTCTCACAGTAAAAAAGGGTTTCCTGATGTCCAGACAGATCATCCTGTGTTCCAGTTTGTGCCCATTGCCTCCGGTCCTGCCACTGGGCACCACTGAAAAAAGCCTGGCTTGGTCCTCTTTGCAGTCTCCCTTCAGGTATTTATATACATTAATAAAATCCAGCCTTCTCTTCTCCAGGCAAAACATTCCCAGCTCTCTCAGCCTTTCCTCACGGGAGAGATACTTCACTCCCTGAACCATCTTTGTGGCCCTTTCCTGGACTTTCTCCAGTATGCCCATGTCTGTCTTGCACTGAGGAGCCCAGAGCTGGCCTCTACTCCAGGTGTGGCCTCACCAACGTGGAGTAGAGGTGAAGGACCACTTCCCTAGACCTCTGGTGATGCTTTCTCTAGTGCAGCCCAGGATATTGCCAGGCTGTTTTGCCACAAGGTCTGGGTTTGCAGCCTCCTGTCCCAGACGTACCTGCATTCTGGCAGTGGTTCAGTTACTAACTATACAGTTCCTACTCTACCCACAAAGTTATCTTAAATCATGAGACTTGTAGTACTCGAGCATTCTGGCTACAATTTCTAAGATTGGAAGCTATGGAGTTCAGTTGCAACCAATTACACAGAATATACTTATGTTCTATATGAACATTGAATGTCTCACACCATCACATGGTTCCAGAGTCTGAAGCTTCCAGGAAAACCCAGTACCTTAGCATAAAAGCCACAAGAGCTGTTAGCGCTACAGTTCCACATGAATTCTGTTCCAAAGACAAAACTCTTTCCCAGGCCTTGTGCACAATCTTGGTTTATTGTGGACAATTTTAAGTACACTGCCAGGCTTTTGGTGTAAGTTTTACAACGAGTCTCCCTGTCTTTGTCTGTTCTTGGCAACGCTGAACTTACAAACTGGGCACTGGGTATTCCCAGCTCTTTGCTAAAACAAGTCGACTGCTCTCGCGATGTCTCAGGCCATGACAGAACAGAAATCCCGTGTGTGAGACGGGGTGGACATGACCTCATTTCGTAAGGACCGTGGTTCCCGAGTTACTGTTGTTTGCTTAGTAACACAGGAGTTATGTGTGGAATTGCAGGTCTACTGTGTCAATTAACTGAATCATGCCATGAAATATTGGTGAAATGGATAGTAAAAGGCTGGTTTCATTCATTGCCTTGTGTTGCCAGAAAGTTAGTTTGTGCCCCTGCTCCAAGGCAGGCTGCAGAGGGGCTCAGGGTGAGAAGGCAGCAGCTCTACCAGCAGCCATCGTCTGACCCACTCAACCGCTATCTTCAGTCCCTGCAAAACGAGAGGGCAAGCAGCTCTGTAATGGGGTAACACTTAACATCTGCAGAATATTTTGGAAAAGGAAAAGCAGCACTGAAGCAGGCATTCCTTGGTTTTGTGTTTCTGTAGGTAGCCTGCCTTTCCCTAGTCAAAAAATCGCATGTGGTGGAACTGCTTTGCACATTTGCAACTCCAAAATTTCATCGGGCAAGACTGCGACTTGGATAATACCTGTGCAGGAGAAACCGTGCTTTTACAGGTCATGGATCCTGAGGTGTCCAAAAGAGCAGCTGGATGTGCTGACTGTAACCCTGGGTTGGGGCTGTATTGGTTTCATCTCCTACCTTGTAAAAGCCAGACAGAAACCTGAGGGTGTACTCAAGCGGTGAATCGTAGGATTTAACCTCTACACTGGCATTGGTACCTCCTCTGTGCAGTTTTAGAGGTAGTGCAGCACGAACTCCAGCCTCTATTTGCACAAACACATCACATTTGCCCCTATTTGAGTCTTAGAGGCCACAGCTTTTGATTCAGTTTGCACCTTCCACAATGATTTTGTCAACTGAGATTCTCAGGAGCCATAAACTAGTGTAATCCCCAGTGACTCCAGCCACCCTACACACAGCTGTGCTGTTCAAAACCTCAGTAAATCCTCCGGGTGAAATGTTTCTCAAGGCAGGCTGACGTGAGACCGACGTTTTCCTAGGTCAGCTGCTCTCTTCTCTTTCCTGACACCCCACCCTCTCCCCACATCGCCTCCCAGACAAAATGACATAGTGTGTGTTGATCTTTCTTACCTCACTCAGAGAACCAGTTAGAAAGAACCTATAGGCTGCCAAGAATAATCCAAAACCAGGGAAGTATAGTCTGTTTGGGCTGGATATGCCACCCATGTTGTGACGAGTGGAGCCAGGGGAGGTATGGAGGGAGCAACGCTGAAGGTTGTGCAGAGACTCAAAGCAGCATTGCAGCTCAGGATTGATACGGGATTGTCCCAGGGAATGGCTGTGTGCTCTTGGTCTCTTCCACTCAGCCAGGCAACTTGTGTAAAGCTCCTTCATCATAAGACCGCCATGTGTGACCACAACATGCTCAGCAACTCTCTCACCTCCTGTGACAAGCCAGCAGGACGACATCTCTGCCTTAACTTCATCACAAAACAACATTCCATCCCTTGGCTACACTTGGTGTGTACAAATTTACAAATTTTGCAAATTTGTTGTGTACAAATTAGTTGAGTACAAGCACTACATGGGAGCTGACTCTACGGGGACCCAAATCCACACTTCAAGAGGGTGCAGATTCTTTGAAAGCCACAGTGTCATACCTGCTTATCCCCCTGGCATCCAGCAAACACATGGAGTGGTGAGGTGACCTTGCAGCTCATCCTTCCACTACAGCTCCCCATCCACCTAGATGCAGTCTGTTGGGTAGATGTTTTGCTTTTGCAGAGAGATCAATGTAGATTACTTCTATGGACCCAGCAGTTGTCCCAGGTTGACTCTGCACAGACCTTTATCAGTAGCAAGAAGACGAGGCTGAGCAGTACTCCAAGAGCCTTCTAGGCTATTCCCTTCCCTGAGGGCAGACTGAACGCTATCAGACCCAGAGGATAAGTGCCACATTCTGGATCTCAACAGCAATTTTGCAGATCTGTGAGGAAAGCAGGGTTTGCCCCACTCAACATGAGCAGTGACTGCCCCATGGCAGGATTCACCTCTCCTGTATATGTATATATACACATACATGTGTGTGCATATATATATGTATAGCTATGACATATAGGTAGCACTCCTATCAGAAAGGGTGTCAAAGAGTTCAACCAGAAAACACACATAAGGGAAGCTGGCTTCAACCCAGCCAGGCTGTTTCCCTCATCTCTTCCCTGTCAGAAGACAAGGATGTCTTCTCTTCATGCTTCCTCTGGTGTGTGAAGTGTAAAGAATACTGTTCAAGGTGAGGTAGGGATCGTATCCGTGATAGCGGAGAGGGGAAAGCCCTTTCCCCCCTGCTGCTGGCCTTCCCTTTCACCAGCCTGGGCAACCTCTACAGTGTCAGCTCCAGCCAAGGCCCCAGCTGAGACAGAAAGAAACACAACCAAAGGAATTTTCCAAACTGCAACATACAAACAAACACATCAGCCATCTTCTCCTCAGCAACCACAGAACATCCTCCCAAAAGCAACACAGCGAGTTGCTTATTAGAGACTTAATGAGCTGTGGAAAAATAACACTATTCATCCTCAGCTACTTATTCTCTGTCCTTTCTAAAGTCATAACTCAGGCCACCGCAGAACCACACAGGCAGCAGGCAAACGCATGGGCAAAGGCACGAGCTCACTTCGGCACACAAGCTCCCAAACAGTATTTGTTGGCTTGTAGCTTTGGCTCTGACCTGGTTTGACTCCAGCCTCAGCTGCGTTAGCCCTAAACCCAAATTGGACTGAACTCACAAAAGCTGGAAATTACCACCAGAAGACTGGTAGGAAGAGTTTTCCCTTCTAGCAGTTGATTAGCTATATGCTTCATATTTATAAGAACTGCAGATACTCCCATGGTATCTTTCTTCCCAGGATCTCAAAGCACATCTTCAAGTGAGGGTTATTCATAGCTCAGAATTCCGAAAACCAGGTACAAAGAAATGATGTGGCTCGACCACATTAGAGAGTGGAAGGATAGAAACCAAGTCTGACGTGCTCCTAAGCTCTCAAGCACGGCGCCTCCTCCAGCAAGTGTCTGCCAAGGTGGATGGATGATTGCATTTCTACACCCTTTGCCTTGCTGTTGTGGTCAGTGCTGCATCCCTGCCCTCAAATCAAAAAAAATAATAAATAAATTAAAAAAAAATCAAAATCAGCCAGGCTGTGGTGCAGCAATTCTTCTCTCACGTCGGCAATCTGAGATGTATCCTCAGGGAACGTGTTTATCCAACTGCCACCAATGTCTGCACCACCAGTCCCAATGCTAAATTCTCTTCCCAAACGAAGCCCTCAGTAAATGGGCACTTCTTCTTTCCTCTTTGTTCTCAAGTTGCCAAGAGGTGGGCCCTGAAATACCCCACATTCCCGTGGGGCTGTCTGCACCCTGGGTTTAGGCTCCTTTCAGTAACCCCACCGCCTCGCATGGACAGCAGAATGGCAAATGTGAGCACCATTTCTGGATGGAATAACAGTATCTGCTACTGCCCGCTTTGAGAGATCATCAGACCACGCAGATCTCCACCGTTACACTTCCCAGCAGTGATGACAAGCCTTCTGTTATCAGAGAGCACCCCAGGTGTCAAACACCCTTCTGCACATCAGCAAGCAGCAGTGCCCGGAGGGCTGAAGGCTGGACCTGGGTACTGAAGGCTGGGTGCCATTGTGAGATGGGAAGGAGAGCTCCACGGTCAGGCAGCTGCCACTGAGAACTGCTCAGAGCGGCATACACTTGACAGCCAGGGCAAATCAGAAAACGGTACCATCTCTCAGTGCCTGCTGTTTGGTAAATGCAAAGATGCAATTAAATATTAGGAGACGCAGTCACACCCTGCAAAGGTGTTTTCTACCAAAGAAGGGATGAAGACAGGCACATATGCATGTGTAGTGTTTGCCAAAAAAAAAAGTCTTTTTTTATTTATCAGGTTCAAAACATTCACTGAACACTCTCCCAATTTATTTTCTGTTTCACAGTTGGGTTTTTTTCTTGGTCTCAGGACAAAAACAGATGCTCAAAGTGCAGAAAGGTTGGATTCACAAGATTTTCTTTTCCTCACAATTTAACTTGGAAATATCTAATGACCTTCAGAAAGAGATTCAAGATTTTCTGCCTCTTATGCAAACCAGATCTGGAACTGGGGGGAGGAGTTATCTGCTATGCCATTGAAGATTCAAAGACTTCACACAGCTCAGATGACAGACTGGCTGAAGTTGTTTGCATTCACATCTCAAAACTTATGGAGAACTGCTTCCCAACCTGCTTGTTTCAAAGAGCGGTAACAATTTAACATGAACATCAACTATTTACTTTCTGCAAAAGGTCTGCCAAAGAAAACTTCCATAAAACCACAGGTTTGTTCAAATTTGGTCATATTCCATCTGTACTGTTTGCAGAGCTGAGAGCACCTGTAGGTTAGTAAAGGAGCGTCACTAACAGAGCTGTACGATTGATAAAGAGCTGCTAGGGACACACCCTCTCCTCCCCCATGATCAGCCTTTCTTACACCTGTATAAATTGGATCCTGATTGTTCACCAAAGCTCAGCTGATTCCCTGAAAACACTTTTAAAGATGGGACTGAGCTAGGAATAGCATGCATCTCTCATTTTTCTTTCGTGACTGGAAAAAACCCACCAAACAACCCGTTGGTGTTCATTGAGAAGAAATTATCTGTTTGCCTGTGATTTAGCTGCCAGCTACCTCAACATCTGATGAAGACCTCTTTTCAAGACATCAGCTTGTACTAAGGATGGACAGAAGCCTCAGGAGGAAAGGAGCCTGTACAGGTCTCGGGGGCAGTGAAAAGACTGATACAGCTACACAAAGCACCAAGAAGACATGGAGTGAGCCTCTGGTTAATATTACAGCTGGGAAAATAACAGCCCAAATCTTCATCTCTTTCTTAATGAGTGGGACCCGTTCATCTCCCACATCTCCTCTGTGACATGAAACCATTTCTATAGAAAAGACAACCATGGCTTTACAAGCCAAATCACTAATACATCAACTTGCCAAGGAATAACAGCCCCTGCCACAGGTCACATGTGTTCATCACGACCACAAGCCGTTTGAGGCTTTTCTTGTTTGTTTAAGAAAGAAACCCAGCACATGAGCAATCTGTGGCTGCTACTGTGTGGCAAAAGTCACACCTGCCTCCCTCCTTGCTTTTGGCCAACGCAAGCGATGGTACAAAAATCCCATCAGTAATTGAAGGATGAGGCTGCGGTGATGAACTCCACGTTCAGAAGAAACACTGCGGCACTCCAGGCAGGAATGGCTTGTTCTGCTTGGGCAAAAAAGGGACCCTACTGTCAGCTCAATATTTAGACCAAAAGCTGGAAGAATACAAAAAACTGACTTTTTGTTTTTAAATTTTAGAAGTCAGCGGTCTACTTGGTGGCAGTTCACGACTCCAGCGTAGTATCACCAAGAAAAAAGCTATGTTCCATGTGACAGAGAGACTGCCATCAACTGCCGAAATCCACGGGCTTGTGCTACACACACAAACAACAATTAGCACTGTTTCAGAGCTTCTGACAAGGCTGAATAAGGGGTTTCCCTTTGTTTGCATAGATTACGCACATACTACTGCAATTCCCAGAAAATCAACCCTTCTCTAGCTTCCTCTAAGGCTCCATCCTGCAGGATGCTGATCCATGGACCTAAGCACAGAGAAGACTTGCTGTGCGCCTTCAGCTGTGGCCAGGGTTTTCAGGTCCTACGCTGCAGAAAGGTACACCTCCTAGCACCAAGCATTTTTTTTTTTTGGCTATGAAAGAGCTCTAGGAATGCAAGACATTCTTCTATACTTTGGATCTTTGAATCTACAACAAATCAAAGGCTTCCAAGCATAGTCAGATGCTTTATGATAGAAACCAACATATTTCTGGAATTTGTGTTCTTCAGAAGTAAGAACTTGCTGAGATTTGTGAATATTGCAGAGTTCAGAACATTGATTACAAGGAGCTAAACCCCTCCAAAAAAACCCCCACTACTGTCCAAAAGTTCTTGCCCGTATGGGGTATGGCAGCGCTGCTGTTGGAAAGTAGAAGGTAGCACATGTAGACAGACTGGAGGCAGATCCCTCCTAACCACACCGAGCAATAATCACAGCAGAACCAGCCAGCACAGAGCACAGCCACAGACCATGTACAAAAGCCATGGGCTATGTATGGAGACCATAGGTTCTACGCACAATACAGTTCCTACTATAGCCCATCGCTGCGTTTGCCCATTGCCCCTAGTGCATTTGTTTCCAAGCCTTCTATTCCTCCTCCTAGTTCAATTTTTTCAGTGCAACTGCTTGGTCAGGGCACCTTAGTGCAGAGAGCTCCCTTTTCACAGCCCAGGCTTCTGAGATGTGTGTGGATTTCATTACAGATTTGTTTAGCAAGATGTGCTGATCAGTCTCTGTTGCCAATCGTGAAATATTTCTGAAAAATGAAAACTGTGACACACTCATTCCACAACCTGGAAGACAAGGCCAAGTGGATCCTTTCCAAAAACATTGCAGGGCCAGTGACTGGCTCCCTTCTCACAGATGGAAAAACCTCATATCCCAACAAATCTTTTTCCTTGAACAAACCCCAATCAAGGTCATTAATACAGAACGTGCCTTTCATTTAGTTGTGGAAATGTCACCAGAGGAAGTCAGACTGGATGCTAATTTAACTATGCACGTGTCACTGCATGGGCTGGAGAGCACCAGAGCTGCCCATCGGGATCCACAAGCCCTAAAATGCTGCTAGCGAAATTTGACAGTCCTATAGCCCAAGTGACAGCCTGTTGCTGAAGCAGAAGGCTATACATATATCCAGCACAGAGTAACCAGGAACATCTAGAAGGTTCTTATAGCATCTAGCAGAACAAAAGCAGAAGTGTCTTACATAGCCATTTAATAGTATAAAAAGAGAGAGGAGTTGAAATTAACCTTAAAGTCCCATTAGGGATGGTGCCGAGTACAGGATGCACAACTATGGACCAAAAATTAAGCCATCAGTTTGATAGAAGTTAACTGACCTTATCAGAACAAAACCACTTATCAAAGCATTGCACAGTAATGGTCTTAAACACTGCAGCCTGCAGTTCTGTCCCTGCTGCCGTGTGGCTGTGACATTAGAGCCCTATATTCTTCCATCCAGACAGGAAGAACTGCAAGCTGTAAGAAATGGTTTTCAGATCAAAAAGCCGAAAAGCTACTTAGTTATGCCTTTTCCTGCTTGCTGCAAAAAAACGTACACAGCATAGGAAATCAGGCTCGTGCTGAGCTAAGTCCTGTATAGGAGAAGTTGGTGGGCGCTGGACCAACAAACTCTGGACTTCCTCCCGACCTACATCATTCCGTGATTCTCCAAAGGTCCTGTCTATTGGAGACAGCGGTCTACAATGTGCCATGACCAGCACAAGCCCCATCATTCATCCTTTCTTGCTAGGCAAGGGAGGAGAGACCAAGGCTTCAGCAGATAAGCTGCAAAATGCATCATAGAAGACTGGCAGTAGTCAGAACCGGGATAAATCCAAAGCGGGGAGCCGGTTTGTAGATCTGTCAACCAGACTAGTAACCCCCAGACATAAGAAATACCTATGAGGAAATATTTATTTTAGTGCACATTCCAGACTATCAGATTTCTGGCAGTTTGACTTCAGCGCTCTTGGAATCATGAGCCATGGGCCAAGCATGACAGTATCTCTGTGCACTCTTAATCTTATTTCGCTGGGAACTGCAGCCGACCCCAGGCAGTCTCCAGGGAATCAACTCTCTGTCTTCTCATGTCACCCCAACGGTATCTGACATCCCAGGCAGACTGTCCAGCTCAGTGTTGCACACACCGATACCATCAGTCTGAATTCACACACATATTTTTATGTGGATTCACTTTACTAATTTGCACGTACCTGCGCGACAGAGGTCTGCTGGAGTACATCGTCGCTTTGCCCTGGACTGGGATGTGCACATGATCGGTTTAATTTCACTTTTGTTTACGCTGACTTCAACTTGATGAATTCAGAAGGGTTGTTCTCAGCATAACTGAGTGTCAGAAGCCCACCAGACATGAAAGATTTAAAACGGAGCAAGTTGGAATAAGTCGAGCCTCAGTGGGACACTGATGGATGTCGGAGAGCTTTTTTTTTTTTTTTTTCCCTCTCTTCGTCTTTTATCTTTGGGCTTTTTTAGAACCTCTCTGAAGTGAGGTGCTTTCAGCCACAGGTTTTTCTTCTATTTTTTCTGGAGACCTTCATGCTGGAGGTCTGAGCATTGGAAATGTTCTTCCTAAGGTATTTTACAGGTGGAATGGAAGGAGGGACCCTGGACATGTTGCAGGGAGCCTTCTAGCTTTCACAAGCTTTCTGGTTTATTTTTGCAGACACACACAGAGCTCAGGTCAGAAAAGGCTCCAGATTTTGGGGAGCTTCTCCGAAGCCCAAGCTCTAAATGCACGGCAGCCTCCCTGCGTAGCTGCATTCATTCATCTGCAAATGGTCTGAGGAAAGAGCTGCCCTTCTCCTGAGCTTGAATGAGTGTCTGGGGAGGTGACAAACCACTGTAGGTGAACGACAGGGTGTTAGACCTAAGAAAAAGCAGATAGAGCTGCAGCCCAGAGGGACCAGTGCTCCTTTAGAGATGCGCCAGAGCTGGCCTGAGCAGCCCATTTCACAAGCAGGGAGTTGGCTGGCGCCGCACAGCCCTTCCCAAATTATTTAATTCACTTTCCCACAGCCAGACAGGCTTTGGACAGGTGCTTAATATCTGAGCAGGGCTAATTAAAACCACCTTTGAAAAATCTGACCAAGGCCAATTAAAAAACTATATGAACGATTGTCCCTTTAGAGCTCTGACAAAGCCTGTGGGTGAATCCTCCCAGTACCCAGTGCTGTGCTGGAAGCTGGGGAAGCTGCTTTAGCACTCCCATGCACGGGGAAAGGGTGACCAGGCAGGAGGTACACCAGGCACTTGGAGATGACTTGCAGTTTGGTTTTCTTCCCCAGGGTGAAGCTGGGTAGATCACCCCGTTTATTTGCAAGCACGCACCCCATCTGCTGAGATGAACATTGGAGAAAAGCGCATGCACCAACAAAGCACAAGCGGTTTGAAGGAACATGGATAAGGCTGCCAGCTGTGGATTGCCAGTGCCTTGCTGGCAGGCACCCGATGTTCTAGGGTTTACCGCTCGTCAGACATGATCACCCCAAAAGGCTGGGCAGGCAGGCAGGCTCGCTGTTCTTAACATATTCTGAACGGGACTGTGATGGCGAAGAGATCGATACATCACCGAGCACCTGGCACTCGCCTCCTGAGTGATGCTGAACATGTCACTCGCCTCTCTGTTTCTCTCTTCATACCAGGTTTTTAAGATACTCTTATCCTAAAGGACACGTCTATCCTGAAGGCCCCACCTGAGGATACTAAGGGAAGGTTAACAATGAAAAGCAGCAGGTATGAATGCCTGTTTTCCCCAGCTGAAAAGCCAAAGTAGGCACCCTGCAGGCTGACCCACAGAGAACCAGAACCAAAACCATCACAAAGTCTGGAACCTGCTTCCCTCAGCTTCAGATGCACCCCACCTGCCCAAATGGCAACGCCACAGGAATGATGTAGAAAAGCCACTTTTTCCTTGCCTTGCTCAGGGCTGACCTGCACCACCAACTTTGATAAAGGCAGGCAAGTACCCTAACACTGCCTGCTGGCCTTTTCACACCATCCATCCCCTGCTGGAGCTTGCCAGGAGGCAGCTGGCTAACTGCAGCGAGCGAGCGGTCACGTCCCAGTTAGTGCCCTGGGGAGGAGGGGTGACACGCTGGGGGAATCCGTTGCTTCCAGAAGAATTCTTCCAGGCTGTCTGGCCTGTAGAAACACACCAGTTGTCTTCAAAAGGCTTTCTTGGGCTCTTAGCAAGTTAGGAAGTGACTATATGGGGGGTCATCTCTTCCAACACGTTGCCAGGGCAGGATAAACCAGACGAAGCTGAGCTGACTTCTTCAGAAGCCACAGGCACCAGGAGCACTGAAACCACGTTCTGCCCTTTAGCTGTCCTACCTGAACCTGGACTGTTGCAATCACTCCTCACAAGGCTTCCTTTGAAGGCTTACTCCAAGGATTTCTCTCAAAAGCTTCAACAGGAGAGAAATGCAAGCAAAGCGATGGCTCAGGTTGTGTTTGTTTCTCCAGTAAGTTAAGCAGAGGGTAGAGAGGCACTGCCAGACCACACAGTTCTGTTATTCAGGTATTTTATTATTTTTTTTTATATATAAAAGGGAGACAACTTAGTTTTTGTTTCTTTGGTTCATAAATACAGCACATGTGTGGTCTCCGGAGAAACACACCAGCCTGGGCTTTCCTATCCCTCATCTCTTCCCAACAATTTCAAGGCACTGCTAATACCTGGTGGTAATGTCATTAGTGTGTTTGGGTGGGCAAGGAAAATACTCCACACAGAATGACACCAGGGCCTCTCTCCTAAGGAGACAGCTGCCCAGCCTTTCTTTTCTGTTGTTGCCAGCATATTTCTTTGTGCCGGTGGTTCAGTGCTTGCGGTTAAATTTGCAGATGGCAACGCCGGCATTGCAAGGTCCAGCTCCCTGGCTGGCCAGGGCTGCAGTGCGGTTCTCTGGGGTAACGCCAACACTCACCCTGGCAACTGAGCTTGCCTGTTGGCTGGTGGGAACAATTAAAATAAAGCTTTTACTTTAATAAAGGCCAGGAAGAAGGATATTGCTTTGGTTGCCTTTGCACAGCAAGGATAGACCTTTTGCAACAGCCACCATCCCGTGCCAGCAAGTGACAAAATGCTCAGGACAGCCTGAAGTGAAGAACCAAGGCCCAGATACTAAAAAGATGCAAGGCACTGGACACCAATCAATTCCATTGTAGTTTCCCATGCATTTTGGTCATAAAAGAGCCTCCCAACCTCTGTAGGTGAGGCACAGACGTGTCCTGTGCAGGGCTGTGTCTAGGTACCTGTGACTTGTACAACACGTGTTACTGCTAAGGCACAACAGAAATGGCAAAACACAGAATTTCAGGCTTACCATTGGATTATCCTGGAACAAAATCCCGTCTGCCATTCAGGATACGGGCATTTCCTCTTTTAGATTATATAAGTGTTATTTAAAGAGGTACCAAGTAGATTTCAAAACATATTTTAACTTTGAGAAGGAATGTTTGCTATCTATTTGAAATGTTGAGTTTATTGGTGGGGTTTGGGTTTGGGATTGGGATGCTGTTCTAAGATTTCTACAGCTCTTTCTTGCTGTGTTACTGTATTAAAATCATATATCAATAGGAAACAAATACGTAGTACAATGTCATTGAATATAAATGCTCCAGTACTGACAGAACATAAATGTTAATGCATTATATTATAAAATATTCTCCATGGAGAAGGGATGAATCTATGACAGTTGCTTGAAACCACGCAAGGAAAGTACTTGGAGGACCAAGGGTGGACAGGTGATGGCTCGGTCCCCATCCGACTAGAGAGCAGTAGGTGGAAGGACACAAGAAAGAAGAAGCTGAACCCTATTTATACAAAAGTATCTATTAATGCTAAACTAACCTAGGTCCCTGTACCAAATCAGTAAGTCTAAGCCAACCAGAGGGTTTCCCCCCACCCCTTAGTCATGTTGCTTTTCCTGAGAAATCATGTTAGCATGCATTTGCATCTCCACTGCTCTCGGATAACTTAGTTTCTATTCCCAATCGCCCTTCTGCTCTAATTTTCATACTTAATGCAAAACAGAACGTTCTCTCGTCCTTCAGGCATGCCACAGGACCATTCCCTCTTCCCCACCTCTTAAATATAAAAAGCATGCAGCATAATCTTCCCTTCAGTCATGAAAAATACAGTATAATCTTAAGTAAATATTAGTGTTCCACTTACGTAAATACAAACTGCCACTGAGGGCTAAAGCACTGAGCCTGTCAAAACCCTAGACTGAACATATTTCTTTGGAAAGGACACCAAGGGTCAGGAGTGAAAGACACTTTGGTGTTCACTGAGTTAGGGGAAGAGTTCTGCTGAAAAGAGAATGGGCCAAATATGAACTTCATTCTAGAGCTCCTGGAAAAGAGGAGAAAGGGAAAAGGGGAAGGAGACGCTGCTTGAAATAAGGTTTTCTTGATTCTTTCCTGAATAAATACCTCCTGCTTGCCATTCTACCCTATTTCTTGCTGCTTGCTGGGCAGGGATAGATAAGAAATCGGTTTAGGACAAAGGTGACTAAGGTGACTGATAAAATGAGGACAGTGTCCTCCCCCTTGGCAGCCACTCCAGCTCCGAGAAGAAGAGCCAATGTCATAGCAAATGACCATGACAAAACATCTCTCATTCAGATTTCCACATTGCAGACACCACTGCTGCCTGTCCCTGAGCTAGGAGAGGTATTTTCCCTTCCCCATCCATTCCTGGATATGTGCTGCAGGTAACTCAGGAGGCAGCAAGAAGAGACACCTTGCTGTCACCAAAGCATCATCCCGACCAGCTGCTGCTCACAAATTACACTAGATGTTCTGGGAGTGCCAAATCTCGAGGTTTTAAAGGCACCCACGCTTCAGAATCATGACAGGTCTTCAGAGCACTCCACATATCATTAGTGAACCTAAGGTTCCAAACCCTCCTGCCATCTCAGGTCTCTTCCGTTGTAGTAACCACGCTGCCTTTGCATTCTTGTTTTCTCTCACCCTACCCAAGTGCAGCAGATTTCTGCCCCCTGGGTGGGAAGAAGCATAGGGCATTTTCAAAAATATCCAGCACTGACTGTTCCTGTAGCCCTCTGAGGCTGTCGCTTCACTGAGATGAGCACTTGAAGATAGATCTCATTTTGGGGACCGTTATTGCACTTCTTCAGACAGCTGTATAGTTTCAGCATCTCCTGGTGCTGATACCCAGCTCCAGGCCCCAAGCTCTCTGCCTTCATCAAGGAGAGTGGTCCCTGCTTCTCATGGTTTGTAACCAAGAGGTGGAGATAAAGGGCAACAGCCACCCAGCAGTCCATCAGCTTCCCCACTCTGTTGGGCGCTGGCAGTTCAGGTCTGCTTCAAGTCCCATGAAAGACACAGGGTTTACACAGCTAATGGCCATAGATCCATCCCCAGTTCAAGTCCCCAACCGAGTCCCATGAGAGACACGGGATTTACACAACTAACCTGACCATAGATCCATCCCCAGTTCAAGACCCCAACCAATTTCATGAAAGACATGGGATTTACGCATCTAACTTGACCATAGATCCATCCCTGGTTCAAGTCCCCCACCAATCATTTCCCCGTGGTTTCCTAAAGCACCTCAGACCTATCCCACCATTAAGTCCAGCATGATATTTTATCTAACACAGCCTGGCCTTTTTGTTTTCACACCTACACTTTATCAGCTGCATAGGGATATTTCTGGAAAGTTTATCCATCCCAGAGGTGGTTTTCCCTTTGTCAAGAACGGGAGTGATAACTGGTACCTCCCATTGCACATCACTGAGTGGATAATCAAACACAAAGGCACTTAGAGCTGTAAATTACTGGTGATGACTTCAATCGGTAATCATGGGGACAACACATAATTTCTGATTTCCAACGGAGTTAAGAGGTAAGTCTAGCTCCAAGGAAGCATTTACCAGAAAGGGATAACACAGAAACTCTGCTGACCAAAGCCAAACACCCCTTGGCCCGCAGGATTCCCATTGCCTATCATGAATACGTAGTCCTTTGTGGAGATCAAAGCATTGTATCCACACTAACGACCGAATCATAACCTGCAGAAGGCACTGCTATTCTTCCCCTTGTGTTCAAGAGACCCTCCTAACTTGGAGGAAAATAAAGCAAGGTGCCTGAAGTCAGCCGAGGACGCAGAGCTCCAAGCAGAACCTGTGCCTTTCAGTGCCTGGTCCTGTGCTTTTCTGTAAAGCCCTTCTCCCCCTGGAAGAGCAGGGCAGGAAGGAAGGCTAGATCCTGTTACTGAACAGATTAAATGTGTCAATTTTTTATTAGTCTTTAAAGCATTAGAGAGATTCTACACTTGGAACCCAGCTGCGTTTGCCCCATCATTACTTTCTCTAAGCATTAATTTCAGACTTCTTTTTTTTTTTTTGGTCTCATGTGCTTTTATAATTCCCCTGCTCTGAGCCAAAGCCCTGCTTGTTTCATAACTACCATAAATTTGATATAGACATTAGATTTCAGGACAGAGCTTTGTCAAAAGGAAATTTCTGAATATTGCTGACAGCAAGAGAAGAAATCCACGTTTGCTGTGCATCTCTGCCTTCATGTTCCTGCAGACAAGGTTTGCCTTTCCGTCAGATGTTTGTGTTGCAGGTAGCACAGAAGTAATCAGCTGCTCGCCCCTTTACAGAGCTGTTCTTTTCTGACCCCCGCCGTCCAGATGTGGGGCAGTGGCAGTAAAACACACCCCGTGGAAAAACTAGCGGACATCTAGAAAAAGCCAAGCCCCACTCGGCTGGTACAGCCTCCGGAGTGGTGACCCGGGAGACATTCAAGACCTTTTATACTTGCCTGGCCCCGTGCAGTGATAATTTAACTCTATTACCTGCAGTGTTGATTTAACTCTGTTAGCTGCAGCCCAAGGTGCTGCTTCTGCTGCAGATGTGGGATTTTTTTGCCTACTCATTAGTGTGATACCTTTCTGCATTTGTAAGGAGAACCTGAAACCACAAAGGCATTTAAATGGCCAGTCCCCTCAGTGGGATTTAGAGGCCCAAATACTTTCATGAATCTACAGGTGGACAAAATGCCAGGAACTGGTGGCAGCAAAAAGATGCTGGGGGTGGTGGGGGTGGTGGATGGATGAGCTCAACCTCCCAGCCTTACAGTCAGACTAAAGGACCCCAGCTTCTTCCCCCAGCTTTCCATCCTTCGTACATACGACTGCAAGCACTGGAGAATAATCACCTAGATCCAGTTCCTCCTCCTAAGCACACACACACACACCCCGCCCCCACCCCCCCCACACCCCCCTGCTCTGCTTTATGACACCGAAGGCACGCACAGCCCATTTTAACATTTTCCAGCCCGAGAGCTGCAGTCCAACCAGGGTGGGCAAACAAACGTCTCGTCACCGCCAAGTATGGCCCAACGTTGGCTCCAGCAAGAAATTTCCAGCCACTATGGAGCCAGACACATTTACATTCCTCTATTTGAAGTAAAACCCTAATCCTTTGGAAGATTTGCAGTCTGAGCGAGAGCTGCGCTCTCACCCATGCCTTTAAGGTTTCTTTCTGCCTTGCAGCAAGGGGCAGCAGCAGACTTCCAAAGAAAGAAGGGGCTGATAAAGAAAATCAACTGGAAGTTCATGGAAGGGGCTTTTCTTTTGTTTCAGTTCTTTGAGGGCTGTGAAGTTTTTCACCAATTTATCTTCAGGATCTCACCTCTAGGAAACAAATGAAACACTTTTTTTTTTTTCTCTCTCTCTCTCTCCATATTTTACCAGCAGGTAAACAAAAGTGTGTAGAAGGAAAGTGTCTTCTCTGATGCCATCTAAAAATTACACAGCAGAGGCAGCAAAAGCCTTGGCTCCAGTAAGCTCGTTAATAAATGTTGACTTAATACGTGGGTTTGTCACAATTCTGATCACTTGAAAGGGTCATTGGCAGCTTTGGCTTTCCCTGCTGGTTGCTGCCCAGAATTGTCACTCTCCCATTAGAGGATTGCATCGATCCTCACCGCATGCATTGTGCATTGCTCCTCAACCTCCATCCATTGGCAATGGGAAGAACGCTTATAAAAATGGGAATAGACTTTGCAGGCAGAAGGCAGATGGTTCCAGCCTAGTAAGTGCATGCCTTAACGCCGTAACTCATCCAGCCCTTAGAAGTGACACACCTCACGTACACAGACCTCACTAACGCATCGCTTCACACACGTGACGTCCAGCCCCCACTTGTACGCCTTCTTGAACAGTGGAGTTTTTCCATAGACTTTAGCTCTTATGAGATGGCCTTCCTTGCTAAAAATAAATAATTAGAGAAAGCAAGAAACAGAAAACTCGTCTTTTCACATCATGCAAGGCAGCGGTTTGTGAACCTGGTGTAAGATCCAGAATCACCTAGTAGCTATCTTTTGCAGGGAAGGAAGACATGCTAATGCGGATGAGCACACAGGGAATTCCTTCTGGAATGGCAGAAAAGACTCAGTACCCTGCCCTTCCCTCCAATTCCAAGCCCACAGACTGACAACCCACTTGTCAGCGTTTCTCAGCACTTCACGCAAACCCAGACATCCAGATGGACAGAGGACATAGCTCCGTGCTACACGTTGTCCTGTCCACTCAGGAACAGGCCAGAAAAAACATTCCAGAATAAAATACGGCTCGGATGTTTGAACTCAACAACAGGAGCAGCAGAGTCTACCAGCCTGGAAACTCGTTACAGCCCTGCACAAGACCCAGGTGCCAAGCTGAGTAGCTGAAGCACACCACGTTAGCTCTGGTGGTACCTGGAAAGCACCAAGAGAGCAGATTTCCACGTTGCTATGCATACAGAAAACGTCAGGTGGTTAGTTCTGGGACCCACAACACCGGATCTAGCCAGGCATCATGCTGGCAAGGCTTTGGCAAGCTTCTTGTGGGCATCTCTGCCAGGGTACCAGGTACTCCAGCACATCCAAGCCTACACCTTCCCTGTGGCACCCAACACCCTCTCCCATTTCAGTGCTGAGGTGAGGCTGCACCAGTTTGAGCAGAGCTTTGGGGTGAGCACATGATGGTTATTGCCCACGCTGGAACTCCAGGATGTGGTTGTGGTCTGGATCTCAGCCTTGGCCCCCAGGCAAGATCACTGTAAGCACAAGAGCTCTTGCTTCCTTCCTGATCCAGCCCAAGGACTAGCAGCAGTCTCAGAATGGGTCAGTGAATGGCTTTTCACTCCTGGAATTCCATACAGATTACCTAGCAAACCATAAATTTTGGATTTCCAGTCAGGGGCTTGGACTTGCTGACCTAGTCTTTTGTTTCTTTCAGCACAGACATTGTGAAACTCTGATATTCCTGTTTTCTCTCTCCTTTTTTTTAAAAAAAAAAAAGAAAAAAAATTAAAAGAACCTTTAAAGGTTCTTTTGCTGGCTAGCCTGACACATCAACTTTCCAAGCAACATTACCGCAACGGTTTCTCCTTTCAAATGTCAGACCCGAACACTCCTGCTTATTTTGTGTCTGCAGACAGTTCATCTGCTCTTCTCAGGAGGATGAGGGAGTACCTAATGTAGGAAGCAAGGGTTAAAACTGGAGGAAAACACGTTACTGAAGGCATGATACTTCCCATACTTGACTCGGATCACCTCACCGCTGCCAGGGTAGCTGTGAAAATAAATAAACCTGCAGCAAAGCTCACACATGCAGCGTTCTAATTATATGGGCTTTGGCCAGCTGCAGGAGCGCAACAAGGCTGCGTCTTCCCCACAGTAATGCAGGTCTTCCCAGTCCATACCCTCCAGCTCCTCTGGATCGTGTGCTGTGCCCTTCTGGGGCTGGGCAGTGACCGAGTGGTGACAGTGGTGCTTCCTGGGACCACAGTGACAGTCACCTGCGTGTTGGCCCTTGGTTCCCTGGGCCACCAAAGTCTCCCTTGATGGCGTACTGGTTGCACTCATGGCATATCTGTCTGCAGAGCAAAGAGCTAAGAGGGACAGGTAGCGGGAAATATCAGTGTTTCCTTGTAGGAAACCTCCAGTTCATGCCAAAGATGTGGGTTTTCCAATCAGGATTTAGGGTCTCCGTTGCCCCTCCTGAGAGCCTTTCTGTGAAAGGCTGAAGGTAAAAGATGCAGATGCAGAAGTTCGCTCCGTAGGCTGCACTGCCCATGCCAGTTGTCAGATCCTGACTATGAACAGCTCATGGCTCCAGCTTCCCTTGCTCACATCACAGCTCCCTACAGGCTTCTCCCTGCATTTCGTATCCCTGGATAAATCTAACAATATCTAATAATAAATGAATGATTTCAGTTTCAGACCTTGTTGCTTGTGAGGAGGCTTTCCCACAGTGGTTAATAAGCTCCGATGAGGACCATTAGAATCTGCAAGGAAGAACAAAACAACGCAGAGGAAGGGGGACAGAGAAAGACAAGCTGGCTCCTGTCCCACAGCGCTACAGCATCTGCTGCTGAACGATTCCCACATCCAACCAATTGCAATCCAGAGCAAGTCCTTCCAGCTCCGTGCCTTTCCAACCTTTTTCAGGCTAACACTACAATTCCCAGCTCTTTCCTTACTATTGTGCTTAAATCACACCCAGAAGAGAAAACTAATCCGGTTTGTACCATGTCAGTTAACTGGACAAAGACCACCTCTGCCCACCTGAGAGGGTTAAAGGTGTTAATGTCAGACAAAGAGTCTTATCACAGCTTGATCAGAAATTATCACCTTTTCCAGTTCTAGTAGGTACGTGGCAGAGCCAAGATCACTGCAGGATCAACCTCCCCCTGCTCCATCCACCCCCACTCCCAGCGCTGGTTAGAACATCGCTCCTCACCGCAAAGGGTCTAGTTGTTAACACAAAATAAACATCAGGTCTGTTTTGCTGGCAGGAAAAAAGCCCTAGCTGTCCACATAGAAGGGAGCCTGTGCCTGTGGAACCAACCAGGAATCTTTCTGTGATACGAGCATCTCTAGGCTGCCCTCATAGCACTTTTTCTGAGAGGGGTCCGTGGGTGCTGGCTGGGTGCAGTAAGTCTGAACAGAGCACGGTGCAGGGAATCAGTCAGCTCTTCTTCATCCTTTATGGTCTTTTGGGTTTTATTTTAATACATTCAGAAAAAGGCACAAACAATTTTGACAGCTTCTTTATGGCATTTTCCAGAAGCCTGAAATGGGATTCAAGTGACAAACCTCTAAATTCCTGTAAAGTTCCTCTGGATGCCATGGCAAATTAGGAATTTGCTGTCCAAACCACATATATTGAACTGGCCCTGATCCTGCTGCATTGACATTCTGATGTGTTTTCCTTTCCCTCCATTTCATTCCCTTTGGCCAACTACAATTGTTACACATCCATGAATCACGACTTCCTAGTCGTCGGGGCTGACCCACTAATAACAGCATTATTTGCATTATAGTCAGCCTATTTTGCTAGACATTGCGCAAAAATCTAGAAAATGACAGCCCTTGCCTCACAGAGTCAGCAATGGGATTAGATGTGTCGGTTCCTTCTTACACAGAGGAGTAGGAGGTTCTTGAAATCACTTAGGTGTTTGCTCAGTGGTTGTCTGAAAACAGTACTCCGAGCACCCCCATGAGTAACTAGCTTCCACACCATGCCAAAAGATCACCCTTCCTAACTGGATTTGCTTCTCATCACCAGAAAAGCCAAGGAAGCAACAGGCTGTGTGTATTGGATCATCCCGTTGCTGCAAGAGAACGTGATAAGGAACTTTGCCGCTGTTTATGTGTCGTCTTAACTGGGCTTGACCCAAGTAGTGCTCCTTGTTTGTTCACATGCTGCCCAGATAACCTTCATGGTGGCCGCTTTTAGTGTGACCAATATTTTTCGGGATCACTTTTGCGATGCTCCCAAGTACGCAAGTGATGGATGAGCTGTCTGTCTTGCTTTCCCTCACCAGTCTCCATGTCCTCACTGACAAATGGACCAAGATCATGTAGGCTACAGGAAGCCCAGCGAAGCGAACTGCCTGAAATAGGCACAGAAGTGCTTTAAGCTTTAGTGACACCAGGCTGAGGACCGGAGATGTTTGGGTCAGCTCTGCCACTTGGGAAACACAAGCATGATCCTGCAGGTAGTCATGAAAAATGCTAACGCAGCAGTTCGTTGGGTGCCACCTACAGACAAGGCTCTTGCCTACTTGTGATTGATCAGCCAGGTAAATCACATCAGTTTGATGTTGTTATCTCTTTCCCCAGGCTGAATTAGCATTTAAACTTGCACATTCACTACTGGCTTCTCATGTCACAAATCGACAAGAAAGAGCTTGCACAGTAAAATTGAAATGGATGCTAACAGACATTGACGTCAACGCTACTGGTAACATTTTCTGCAGTTTTTCTCATTAAAACAGTTTAGGTAGCTCCAAAGATGTTCAGTGCATTTTTTTAAACAAAATTGACCTTTGAACATTTATACAAATAAAAGCTATTCGGAGTACTGAAAAGTGTTTCTCTTGTAACTGTACCAAGAAGGGTCACGTCAATTAGCAAAAAAGATGTAACTGTCATGCTGTGACATCTGCTGGGGGAAGGTGTTTAAGTATTTACTGTTCATATCCATCAGCTAAATGTTCTTTGGAACAGGGTGCAGGGGGAGATGATGGAAACCCTCAAGGCTGTTAGTTCAAGGGAGGGGGGATTCTCCAGGCTGTGCCCTGCGGCCAGACCCTGGTGGGCTGGCCACCACCGTGCCAAGGGAAGGCTTGGTCGGCTAACTGGCCTTAGTTCTGGATGAAGCCTTGAATCAGCTCTTCAGCTGAGAATATTGCTAGAGGAGGCTGCTCCAGACCCCCTAACACCTCGCTTAACGCCCTTACCCACGTCCAACTGCCCAAGCGCTCCTTCCCCGCTCCGCTCACCTCTGTGGAAGCCACCTGCATCTCTGAAATAACTTTCCTATATTCGGTAAAAAGCCTCAAAACGGGGTGCTGCGTGTCCACAGCCCCTGAAGAAGCATCCTGCAAGCCGCTGGCTTATCGCTGCCTACATAGTTGAACCAAAAGGGATACGTTTCTTGCTGGCAGACGGTGGAGACTTGCTGAAGCCGAGCCAAGAAAATAGATGAGGCAAGGGGTGTTAAAAGCTACCGTCTCGCCTCTTCCACACATCACACGCACGAGTGCCTTCAGCACCCAGGGCCCGGAGCCCAGACAATTCGCTGAAAGTCTAATGCGTTTCAGATAAGGCTTTTGACTATTACCTGGATTGACAGCCGGAGAATGGGAGGAAAAACCCAGGCTCCGGACTACTCAGCCGAGCAGAAAGCAGCCCAGTTCGCAGGCTAACCTAGGTCAAGCGATTTGGCGCCTGCAGTGTATTAAAGCTATTTACAAGAGGAGAGAGGGAGGGAGGTTACAGAATTCGAAGGGAACCAACTCTCCCAGCAAAAAAATGTTTTTATTATTTTAATTTGTGATATGTCCTGGCTCTGTGCCCATGGCCAGGGCTGGAAAGGCACTGTCTTTAGTAGAGACAATGGAAAAATGAACAATATTTCTGAAACTCCCTCCATTTCACCACTACCCAGCTCAGGTGCTTTGCTTTCATTCTATGGACCATCCCCAGAAAGCTGTTCCTTCAGGCTGGAGGTGGAAAGGATCAAAGGATCAACTCAGTAAGTTCCCAAGAGCCACGGGCATTTGTACACACACTCTCAGGCATATCCAAAAGTACCGGGACAAGGATGCAAAAGGACAACCACGTTTGGAGCCCGCACCAGAAAGGCAAATACCTCTCTTGTCCAGGAGGACATGGGTGCAGATGCTTCAGTAAATCTCTCCCAGTCAAAGCCAAACTGGGAGCTCCAGAAAGATAAACACTCTTGGGAGGTTTCAGCCATCTCCCATTTGAGCTGGAACGGTGTTTCCCGACCGAGATCACTAGTGCTTTCCGTACTGGGTACGCCGGGGGTGAAAGATTACAGAACCTTCCAGAATGCTGAAAGATAATGAGACATTTGGGGCTGATGGGGTTGCCTCTTTCTACCTCCTTCCAAGGCTTCATTTCTTAGAACAAGCCTTAGCTGGTAAAGCCCAGTCACCCCCCTGCAAGATGGCATATCACCCTCTCCTTGTTCATGTGTCTGGCGTGGGAAGGGGCACAGATACTCAGGGTGGCAAAAGTGGGCTGGGGGCTCCAGAGCGACAGTAGCCAGCACACTGTCCTATACCGCTTCAAAGCTCCCGAGCTCTCCAGACGCTGGTTATCCAGGAGGAAAACCGAAGGGGGAAATTACTGCTGAAGGAACCGGACACACATCTTCTTTCGGAGTCTTAGAAAGCTGCCTTCCCCACCACTCTTTGTTTGTCTTCCAGTTATTGTGTACCACCACCAGCTGTAAACTAAGCTGATGCCTCTGCCAGGTCTGGTCACCACTGAGACACTGATCTTGCCTCAACGTTTCCATGAGGGACTTGTGTTTCCCACTGCGATGGGTGCTGCCAGCCGTGCCAGCGACAGCAGTCCTGCGTGGGACAGGCTTGTCACCTCTGTGACCTGCCTGGGGCTGTAGATGCAAGCAGCCAGGGCTGGGAGTCTCCGTAGGAGTTACAGGCAGCAGACTGGAACCAGCACCAGTTCGGTGATTGCTTTAGTCCTCATGGTCTGACCTGAGCACAGCCGTACCGGGGCAGGACAACAAGCGTAATCATTCTCTAAAACACCACCACACTTTCCCCTCTGCTTCTGTTTTCAGTTTTCCTTTCTCTTTTCTAATTTCTGTGCTGTTTGTTGGGAAATCTAATATTCTGTGACCAACTTGCACCCCCCGCCCTTGCCTGTCCCCCCACCTCCCGTCCCCTTCTGCTCTTTGATCTGAAGATCAAAGTGAGAAAAAAAGCACAAGCTGGTGACAGTAAGAAAATCAACGCACACATGGAGTAAAAAACCCCACCTACTTATAAAAAGGAATAGTAATATCTATTCCTCCGCTTGTAATGGCCCCCACAGGCAGCTCTGGCTCTTGATTCTCTGAACTTGTCATTTAAAAAAAAAAAAAAAAAAAAAAGTCCCCAACTGACCAGTGCACATTTTTTGGAGTAGTTTGGGAACCCCCAGTTGTGGGCTACCATCCAAAAATTGTATGTTTTTCTTACAATTAGTTTAACCGATTTCTGTGCAAGGCTCCGGTTCTACTGTTTTCCTCCATGGCTGCAGCATCAAAGCACATCACAGGGTTATTGAATCAGCTGCTCCCCATCACAAAGGAAAAACCAGTCCCACAGCACCCATTCTGCACTGGCTTACTGGGTCAGCACCACCTGGATAGCAGGAGTGCTGCTGGATAAACTGCCGAGAGCACCTCCGACCTAAGGCTTTACCCTTAGAAAACTTATTTTTCAGTTCGGAATTGGGATCTGCTGAGCTGGGATATACCAGCAGGACCTTACACTGACACAGCATAGAAGCTCTGCAGTAGTTTTAAAATCGTTGACCAAATTTATTTTTTTTATTTTGCTGGTGGCTGTGGTGCCTCACATGTATCAGACTAGCAGCCTGATTTTCTGATATCCCAGACACTTTATCCATGGCCCGCTATCGCTGTTGTAAATATAGATGCAGAGCAAAGTGTATCGTTTTGCTGCTCAGGCTCAGTTTCTAACATGAAAAGGATAGTTTTGCTCTGCCAGGAAAACAGCCCAGCCCCCCCCCCCCCCCGCCCTTTTTTTTTTTCCCCCTGAGAATTGCCTAGCAATTACAAAAAAGGGCAAAATAAATGGCAGGGGGAGTGGGCATCGCCTACTGCAAAACAAGGGCTAAACCCAACATCCCCGTGGGTTGTTAACTCACTATGGCTGTCAGCACTGATCATAATCAATTGGTCACTCATCACAGGAAAGCAAACGGTCAGGCCACAGCATGCCCCGCAGAATCAACAGGCTAATTATCATCCTCCGTCTCACTGGAATAAGCCTGCTATTAAACTCCCGGGAGTCTCACAAAGCTCAAATGTTGCCCTCCAGCAATGCCAGAGAGAGACCCCGGGCAGCATCCCTGAGGTTTCCCTGTGGTGCTTCCAACACGCACTCGTGTTTTAGCAGTGAGGAGTAACACAGCGCAGCAACGTGGACATCTCCGCACGGAGCAAAGACACGGTACCATAACCATCACAAACTCCATGCCACTTCCCCTGCCCAGGCTCAAGAGGATTATTTTTTTGTCTTCCCCGGAGGAGGACAGGAGCACAGCAGCTCTCCCGGCGTGGATTCTGAGCAGCGACTGTGCAGCTCCCAGGCACGGCATTTGCAAAACGTTCAAATACCATCTCTCTTGCAGCTCGCTCGTGGAGCTGCTCCTGGCGCGGCTGGCGGGAGGCCAGCACTGTCACTCAGCATCAGGCAGGTCCCTTGTCAGCATGCTCTTTAGCCATCACAACACTGTCAGCCCTGGCGCCTAGGCAACTGTGGGAGGATGCTTAACCAGGTCCAATTTGTCTGGTGGTAAGGGAGGAGAAGCCAGGGACGTGTTGCAGGATGTGTCCTGGAAAAGAGCTAAAGCACTTGAGGCACAAGCTGCGGGACCCAAGGAGAAAGGTAGAGAAGCTAAAGCAACAAACAGCCTCCTCTTCCCCTACCTGCTCCCTGTCCCCCGGGAACTGGACAGGAATCTTACACACAGGCCCCTCTGTCTCCACGCACCGTTCTGCCTCCTCTCTCTGAACTCCTTCAGCTCCCTCTGCAACCCCCGGCTTTCCACCTACTCTACAAACAGTCTCCTGCTCAGCGTGGCTAAATGCATTTTTATCTAGTGCATGGTAATTAAGACACTTAGAGCGAGACACTTTTATTCTGCTTCCTACCAGCTGCGTGAAACTCCCTGTAGCCATCACATGTGCACATTGGGGATAATTGTGACACTCTCCATCCTTGAAAATTCCTCCTGCCAAACGTTACTGCGGTGCAGCAATCCACCTGTCTCCATGCAAATCCCACAGCCTTAGCCACACCATCCTCACGCCTTCTTGCCAGGCTGCATCCTGCTTTTTTTTTTTTTTTTTTTTTTTTTTAATAGAAGTGACTAATTCTCCACACCACTTCGCATCATGTTAAAAGGTTTCACTCGGGGCTGTGTCTGGTTAAAACAAAACAAAGCACAGCAAAAATTGCTTCTAGCGAAAAGAAACATTCTTTTAATATGATATCACCATTCCTTTCCATCATGTCTCATGTTACGATCCCAAGGCACTGAATGGGAGCACATTTTACCTGTAAGTAGAAGAAGGGTAATCCTGGTTTCCCATGAGTTCATAGGAACCCACGACAGGGATGGCGGGTGGAATTCCTACTTTAATCAGAATGGGAAAGATGAGTTCAGGTGGAAATGCAGAAGCTTTCCCTTGACACGCTGGTCCATCACTCTGGATCACCAAATGATGATGGTTACTTCAGCCAGCCGCACGTACCTTTGGTCAGGAAAGCCCCACATCCCCCAGGTTAGATCCAGGCTGCTCATGCAGGGTTTAGGGAATGAAATATTGTCACCTCTGCTAGAAATCGGTTCTGTTGCTCACTGGGGTTTGTTAACCTGGAACAAGAACAGGCTAGAGAGGTACAAAGGTGAGATAATCCAGGAGGTGTGGGGATGGAAGAGCAGAGCAATTTGCGGACGGCTTCACTTGGCAGAGTGCTGAGGATGGGGGAATCACGGACTGGAATCACAGAATCATTTTGGTGGGAAAAGACCTCTGAGATCACCAAGTCCAAGCATTACCCCAGCACTGCCAAGCCCACCTCTAAGCCATGTCCCTGAGCGCCGCATCCATGTGGTTTTTAGACACCTCCAGGGATGGTGACTCCACCACCTCCCTGGGCAGCCTGTGCCGGGGCTTCACCACCCGTTTGGTGAAGACATTTTCCCTCATATCCCGTATAAACCCGCCCTGGTGCACTCGAGCCCGTTCCCTCTTGTCCTGTGACTTGTTATTGGGGAAAAGGGACCGACCCCCCCTGCCTACAGCCCCTGTCAGGCAGCTGTAGGGAGCGATCAGGTCCCCCCCCGAGCCCCCTCCTCTCCGGGCTGAGCCCCCCCCAGCTCCTTCAGATGCTCCCCATCAGCCTGGCGCTCCAAGAAAGCACTTTACACAAGATAGCTTTTGCTGTCTTGTTTAAACTACCTTCCTACTACTTTATTTGCAAAGGTATGTTAAAGGACATCTTCTGCATGGACAGATCAGCCTTTCACATAAAAGGCTGTCGGTTACCATCACCCCAAATTAATTGAAACAGTCTCTTGTCAGGGTGCATTAGCTCGGAGAGGTTGGAATCAGGTTAGTGTGATCCACCTGTTACATTACCAGAAGGCTGGTGTTTAATCATATCTTCCAGCAAGGAATTTTTTGCAGTCTTTCCATGGGAGTTTGCTATCAAATGTGAGCCTGGAAGCAAGTGAGAAATGGAGAAATTTCATTGTCCCATCATGAAAACAATTTAATCTGCTCACTCAAACACTAACAGTTAAAGACAGGGTAGGAACAGACTCCTTGGGTCGGGAATCTGATTGAAACTCCTTTTTCACCTTGAAAATTCTGGGCAGCTTTGGGGCACTCGGTGATTCGATCCTAGCTTATTTGAATTCCTAGAGGATTCAAACACATCCAGGTCAGAAAAGCATCCACAAAAGCAGGCTGTCTTTAGATGAAGTGAATCCCTTTGCAGCCCAGCGTGACACATCTGACGTCGCAGTTGAAGGAACAGAAAGATGGTTAGAGCCTTGCCTTACTGCAAATCCAGGGAAGCATTGAGCTCCTCCTGGTCTGGCTTTGACTGTGGTTGACGTTCCAAACTGCTCTTACTCCAACACGCTTCCCTTTTCCTCCATCCAGGAGAGTAAGACAATGAACCCAAGGCCTGGAAAGTCTTATCTGGTATACCTGATCTCTGCTGAGTATCGAAATAAGAATCCACATGCCTTTTGTGATTGAGAACTAGCAAAGACCAAGGCACAGCCCAGCACAGGAACTAGCACGTGACTCAGTATTCAGGCACCGATTCTGCCTCTGCAGCACAACAGCTGAGGTTCAGGCAGGAGCTTCACCACCTCTAAGTGACCATGACTGACGATGATATTGATGATCTCACAACTACAAGAGCCCCCAATCACATCAACCAGGACACGATTGCCTCATTTAACCCACTGCCAAGCTCAGCGGCACACCCCCAGTGACTTCAGTCAGGTAACCCAACGAGAGGGGCATCCTGCTCCCAAAAGGGGCAGACCTGCATCCTGGACTCCTCTGCGAGCTTCTTACGCAAGTAGATTGAGCAGCTTTGGCAAGACTCAGAACACAGAACCTGCAAGTCACTCATCATTAGCAGCAAAGGTTTTTCACTCGTGCACATTGACTGGGAGGCACGGGGGTCAGTTTGGGTAGGGGTCAAGGAGGCAGGAGTACCACCTGTAGCTGCAGCCGGGGGTCTAGTGACAGGAGACAGTCCCCACGGCTGCACATCACATGAGACACGGTTAGCAGAGCTCAGCTCCATGTTCGTGCTGCACCTATGTGCCTCAGGTCATCCCAGGAAGCACCTGCTGTGTAGGTGCCAGACAGAGATGATATCAAATGAAACTTTGGCACCAAAATTGACATACTTCTGCAAAGCCAATTTACATTCCTTGCTCTGGGCTTCTGGAGCCAAAAAAAAAAAAAAAAAAAAAAAAAAAAAAGTGTGCTTTGGATCCAAAGTTGACTCCGTGGCTCCAGTTTGCCGAGCATAGTTTCCCTGGTATAATGCTAAAATGAGGTTCTGGCTCACAATGCTGTGTCCTAGAAGAGTCCCCAGTGGGTATTGCAAAGTCTATCATAAGAGCAGACTGGGAACAAGACAGCAATTATGAGATTGTGATGAAAAATGGTCTATTTGTTGCATTGCCCAACCCTGTTCCCATCTTTGTCCTCAAGGGCTTCTTTGCAGACACTGTGATTTGCTTTTCTTCTTAACGACGTCGGTTTGGAAAAGAGAGCCCTTTTTTTCCACCCTCCTGACACAGAGTCCATGTGATCCCTCCTTCCCTCCCTCCTGCATTGCATGCTCTTCCCTGTAGCAGCCAGGCTCCTCAGCAAGGGAAGGCAACAGATTCACAGCCCTGAAGATCCTACCCCAGAGATGAAGCAGCATCAGACGACACTTGCAGCTTCATTGTTACCAAACTCTGTTGGCTGCTCATAGAAAATACGGAGCTGGGCAATGCGCATAGCCTGGTCTTGAATCTCCCTCATATTTTACTACGAGTTATTGCTTGTTCCCTTACAAAGCTGGATGGAGAAGCCCCTTCTGCTGCAAGGACTTTGACGGCTTGCTACACGTGCCCTGTCCGAGGGCAGCTGAAAAAGCTCAGCCGATAGCAGCTTTCGTCTTGATCTTGCAGCTTCACAGGCTCAGACAAGCTTACGGCTTGAGCCCCCAAATTCCATTCGTTTCTTACACTAATAGCTAATACTAACAGCTCAGTGCCCCACCAGCTCCATTCCCAACATAAAGCATAAGTTAATAACCCAACATTTCCTTGTTTTCATATAATGCTGATGTAATAATATAAAATAACCTACAAAATTATAGCGCGAGTTATCCATTTGCCCATTTGCTTTATCTCTTGCCCACTTCTTTCATGAGGGCATCATCTTTATGTAACGCCATGTTAACAGAAGAGTTATTTTAACCATAAATATATTTCTTGTTGCTTAGGACCCGGCCAACACCTATGCGGTGTTCGGCAAGTCACTACTAGCTTCCCAGAGTGCAGGATGAGGGCTCTGGTTTTCCAGTTTTGTCCGTTCACTCCGACTGCCTTCGGTGGCATTCCTACATGCGAGCAGGCATCACCACCAGCGCCTGGGTTTCTTCCTGCTCTTCAGCTCTCGTTCTGCCCAAATACTCATACTTCACTCTTCTCAAACTTCACCGCCTGTGTCTAAAGAAGTCCTCACTGCCTCCTTTCTGCCTCTGCGGTCCTTCTGCCCATCTTTCCTCCCTTGCTTTCTCTCCCCGCGCTCCACAGGTGCTTAAGAAATCAGACTTCTGTTTTTATTGGAGCCCACGAAAGCCAAAAGCAGCCAGAATTATATGAACTTAATTTTTTCAAAAGCTCCACCTTGGCCTCTGCAGTTTCTACCCAAAGCAAACATGCTCAGGCTACAAGGCTCGGCTAAAATAAAAGTAATATCATTAGAGTATAAAGGTTTCACCTTTATGAGTAAGGCAACAGGAACATACCGCTGAACTGATTATTTCAAAAAACATGTTTTATGTATTCTTTATTGATTCTCTTCTCAGAGGTGCTGATTTGGTAAATACACGGGTGCGTAATTGAAGCCCCTGAGGCGTGCCAGGCAGCTAATTATTTGCAGGAATGGAGGGCCTTTCCTGCCAGCTAAATAATGAAATATAAATTTGCAAACCTCTCAGTGAGTAAGCGGTTCTCCTTTCATTGACTTTTATTCCATCTTTGTTATGGGTTTGCATTAAGCAGCTTCCACTGGCAATGAAAAAACAGTGCATGTCATTTCGGAAGATTCCCTAGTCTTTTCCCAATCCACCATAAATGTCACTTGGGGGAGAGTTTTATTTTCACTGTTCCTCTTTTAATTCTCTTTTCTGGGCAGGAACATTTTAAATCTTGGTTGCTAATGGGGGTCTATGATTAAAACAAATCTGGTTAATTCTCCTCACTGTAAAAACAAGTCAGCTTATCTGGATTGCATTCCTCGAGGTAGCCAAGTGCAGCCCTGCTTCACTTACAAGAGGCACCAGCCCTTCTGGATACATATCCATTAATCCCTTCAGGATTAATCCCTGCAGGAAATTCTGTCACTCGAGCTCTTCCCCACACAGATGTGAGATTGCACATCTTCCCAGTTACCGTACGTGTGTCTGTCTATACGTACACGTGAACTGCAGGAAGGCTTTGGAGGACCCCTATTGCTCCAGCGCCACTGCTCAGCTTTCTTGGAGTCTGCCACCCACCGCATCGCACAGTCCCATGGGGACAGACATCTGGAGGGACAAGCACCGCCACTTGTCGATATCTGGATCATTAAAGAACACAAATGCAGAGAGGAGACTGAGCCCAGCAAGCAGTCCAGCTTCCCACAGAGGAAGGGCGAGAGGGATTTTGGTGCAGGCAATACATCTTGACCTGGCTACGTGCAGAAGTATAGAGCCTTGGGTGGGACAAGCATTCCCAGGAGGTACTATTCCTTCCTTTAGCAGGTCCTTCTGTACAGTTTCATGTCCTAAATGCCTCGTTGAGGCATCTGAACGGAGGGAGACGCTGAGGTTGGTTTACTCCTTGTTTCTGACAACTGCACTTCAACAGACATACGTGGAAAAGATGCGAAAACATCAGAATGAAAAGCACAATGCAAAAAGAAGCTATTGCTAATCCTGCCCCACCCCAGGAGATCAGAATTGCACATTCCTTTCTTCTAGTTTGAAGCTGTTTAAAAACCAACTGGCCATCAGGCGTAGCAGTTCAATAACCCTGAAGAACGAATAAAGGGGGCAGAAAAACTGTCCTGGGCTGCAGCGCCGTAACCACAGGGCTTAGCAGGAGATTCTCCTGTGCCTGTGCTCCCCAGCCCAGGACAGCGATGGGGATTTCGCCTGTACCTGCTGCTGCTTCAATACTCCTTGTGCTCAGGTAGCCATGGGCAAGCACCGAGGGCACGTAACTGTAGCATGGGGCTCAACAGAAGCAGCTGGTACGATCACGAGCCACGTGCTGCAGCAAGGTCTCGCTGTTCCCAGCCTGTACGTCTCCCTAGTCCCTCCCTGCCTCAGTTTCACAGGCACTTTGGCAAAGGATTCCCATTTCCCTCCCTGTGCCTAACCCCAGCTCCATCTAGAATAGGGGAAAAAATAATTATTTTCCTCTTCAGAGACCTGGTGTTTTCTCTCTTCTCATTTTATTTGTAAACAAGGAGGTGGGAAAAGCCGCCTCTGGGGTTATTTCTCCAAGCTAAGCTTTCCCTGCATTTCATTATCATCTTTCCCCACAGATTTCTTTATGTTCATATCTAATCGTAACAGACTGCTTCCCGTATGAGACGATCCAAGACAAATAGCCAATGGGAGAGATTTAGACTGTTTCTTTCTAGGAGGGATGCCTTTGCAGGAAACCAGCAGACATCCCCCAGGAGAAAAAAAAAAAAAAACAAAACAAAAGTAAGTACAACAGAGAGTAAAATCAGGCTGGGAAGTGTAAGATCAGATTTGGAGTTTTCTTTCTTTCCCTGCCCCCAGCCTCCTCTAGCAAAGCCTCATCAAAAGAGATCTGACAGGAGGGATCACTTTATGTGTCTTTTCTCTGAGCCACCCCAGACCTTCCCAGGTCACTGATGATTTAGATACTAGCAAGAAGAGGTCAGTTCCCTGTTGCCTCCATCCACATCTCCAGCACCTTCCTCGAGCCAGCCAGTTTCACTTGTATGGCTTTATCCTCAACACTGTGATGCCAGCAGCCTCCTCCAGCCCCCATCAGGCTACCAGAGCTAGCATCTTTTGGAAGGAGATTTACAGAGGCTGTCCATTTGGCCAGGAAACAGCCTTTAATTCCTTCCTACCAGCATCTTGCTCCAGGAACATAAGCTGTTCCCAGCTCCCTGATGCTTTATTGCAGCCCCAGCCATCCGTGTCCATTGTGTGACCTTTCAGGGGAGGTGCAGTGTCTGGTTTCAAGCCTTTTTGTCCTTATCAATGTGGGAGATGAACTGTCAATCTGCACAAACTTCCCTACTAGCATGTTCAAAGATCGAGGAAGGTGCAATAATTCCCTTGGGCTGAGAGCTGGTTGAGTAACGGCATTTCATTTCCTCGCTTGATTCCCCCATCCCCTCCCCAGCTGCCACTTTGATAGCATCGCCGTTGCATCGCATCGCCCACCATCCCAATTCCCACCGGGAAAGAACACATCTCAGAGGGTCTCTGCAGCCCTCCTCCTGGCCCCAGCCTGCGGCATGCTCTTCTTGCTCCTCCTCATTTCGTGTCCTGCTAATGCCATTGTCTCACCCAAGTTCTTGGTGTGTCCCCCCCCACACAGATGTGCAGGCTACCAGGGGTCAGCAGATAAGGGGTACGTGCAGAGCACAGCCTTGTCTTCAGCTGTGCAGCATATCCAGGTGACACCTACGCATTTTCTCGGTGCTTTCTGGCTTGTATCACTCAGGTTGTCACAGGTGGGATGCGTTTTAAAGAAGGCACTTCAGATACTGAAAGATGGGTGCTACTTTCTCTCTTGTCCTCCCTTCCAGTTGCATGCTAAAAATCTCTTCAGAATTTTCCACACTTTTTCCCATTGAATGACTACTTCTCCATACTTTTACATAGGTTGTTGTGGGCTTTTTTCCTCTACTATTCCTCTACTCAGGGCTATAATTCCAGCACATCTTAAATTACGCCCATAAGTGCTCACAAATTCAAAAAAAAAAAAATATTTATGTGTGTTGTAGTAACTCAGTGGAGAAAAACATACAGCCTTAGGACAAACCCCAGTGCTCAATGCATGCATCAAAAAAGAAATATCTAATTATGTTAAAGGAAGGTGTTGATCTGCTGTTACTCACACAAAACCACGTCTATGTGTAAGTATAAGCCCTTGGAAGCACATGGTGTCCTGTGTGGACAATTCACACCAGCACCTCTTGTACTAATGCATTAGCCCCAGCTCATACAGACTAGTTATTTCATTTACATGCTGTTTTGTCTCGCCTCTCTCTAATATAACTGACAACCTTTGCTGAACACTCGACTCCTTTAGAGTCAAGGGCTCAGATTTGTTCCATGTAGTAAATCGCATAGCTTCATTAAAATTGATCAGAAGCTGATCCACATCGCAGGAGTTGAGGGTTTGTCCCACAGTGCAGCAAGTAGCACTAATACAAAGGCAAAGAGCTAGGTAAATACGCAGTGCGTGGAAACACATCGCGCAGTAGTAGCTGCACCAGTGCCAGGCTGGGAGCAAGCCTTCTACGCGGAGGCTGGTCCCTACGCACAGGCTGCCCCCTACGCGCAAGCTTACTAGCACCCAGCTCACCATCCTCCAGTGCCCGAGGTGCTTCAACAAAGCCCTTTCCACTTGGCTTGTGTTTTACTTCCACACATCTAGGAGTGCCTCATCCTTTTCAGATATATACCCCTATAGCCTCCTCCGATCCGTCTGCTGCAGGAACGGAACCGCAGCCTTTGGATTCAGCCGGTGGCGATGAAGTGAGCGTGGGAGGCTGGTGACATTTCTCTCCCGAGGTCAATATTGGCAGAGACAAAGATCGTTTCTAGCTGTTATCACTTCACCTTTGAATAATCCCAGGGAGTTACTTTGGGGAGTTTTGCTTTTCCAGGCCCTTTCATCAACTCATGTAATCTGGGAAAAGCTGATGGGATTTGTCACCTTAGGCAAGGGCTGTCACATCTGTAATTTGGCCAGAGTTTGCACAGATACATTCAAATCCTGGACGAGTCCTGGTCCCCAGCCTTCCTTTTTACTCTAGAGAGCCTCAGTTCCCAAGGCAGCTGAGGTACCAGAGCATACAGCAGGAAGCACTCGGCCCTTTAAGGATCAGGGGTTTCTCCAGAATTGGAAAAAAAATTAAAATAATAAAAAAATAAAAATCTTTCACCAGAGGATGCAGGCATGTTTGGATGAAATGTTACATAGGAGTCAGACACCGCCTTATCTTTTCCCACACAGTTTGTATGTAGATACAGTGATATAGATCCAGTGATGAGACAAGTGACTCGCAGCTGTCTGAGTTGCGATTCCCTAGTTCCTCAGTGAAATAATACCGTGTTTCTGATGTCTGCGTGTAGCATATTCTAAGTAAACCTGGCAGCAATGCAAAGGTCTCAGATATATCTAAGTTCCTATAGATTTAATGAAGAAAAAAAAAAAAGTGAAAGGGTCCGCCTGAAACCTTCAGGCAAACAGAGCTGACCTCAGGCATCCTACCTCCCACAGTTACTCATTGAAGGAGACTGAATTTTTACGCAGGGAAACCAGGGAGGCAGTTACTGAAACCCCTTGCCAAAACCAGAGCTCACACAGCAGGGAACAAAGCCACAGCCCCAAAAATCAGCACAGCTCTACCAAGGCCATAGCAGGAAACCCAGGATGAAAGTAGCTCTGGCAGGTCAGAGCAAGCTCTCCGTGCCTCCACGAGCGACCGGACCAGAGGCAGATGCCGAGGGCAAGGAGCAACCAGAGGCAGATGCTGAGGGCAAGGAGGGTGTACGGTGACTTCCACTCAGGCTCACAACAGGAGGGACGGGACACCAGCCGATGGAGAAGCATCAGCAGTCAGAGACCTGACCCAGGGAGACTGGATGCAAGCGGTGCGGGCTCCGCGCCACGCACTGCTGCTTCGTTAGGGTCATTAAAGCATGGCAGCAGTCCCCGGGCAATGCTGCTAGCAGCATGAGGACACGGGTGGCAGGAACCTGGCCGCGCTCGGGAACCATCATTTTTTCCATTGTCCCACTCCTCCTTTTTTTTGGTCCCAGTACAGCTACGCTGTGTCTTTAGCAAACGCTCCCGCTGAGTTTTCAGAGTCAAACCAGCACATTCCTTATGACCCCAAATGCCTGTGTGATTCCACTGGGCATGAGAGGGGGAAGGCAGAGCCATCCTTGAGGTTAGCTAGGCTGGCTGGAAGGGGGAGGGGTGGCCTCAGTGGTCCAGCGGAGACAGAGCTCGTTTGGAACTGCCCCTCCTGGAGATGAGCACCACAGTGGTTCCAAGCCCTCAGGGCTGGAAATCAGATCCTCATCCAGCGTGTAGCGGCTGAGTCCCACTGGAGCTGGGCAAGGACAGGCAGCAGCTCCGCAGGCATCCCTGTGGAATGGGGAGCCTTGTCCATGAACACCCACCGCGCCGTTCCCTGCTGCTGATGGGCGGCACGCAGACTGGCTGGGGAGGGAAGGGGAGGGGGGGAGGGGGCACCTTGTTTTCACACAGCAAACACTAATTCTTGACTCTTAGTATGTTCCCTCCAAGCAATGAGGGCTAACATTAAAATGCAGACGTTTAGATAGCTTTATCATTAATGATGGCTTGGAAAATGAGGTGGGGGGGAGCGGGGGAGGCAGACTGGCTTCTCAAAGGGTAGCCAGAGCTTCAGGAGAGGCTCTGGTGGGCACACGTGTCCACCTGCATCCCACTGCCCAGCTCCCTCCGGCCCCACGCAGGCTGCCCACCAGCAGGAGCACGGGCAGCAGCCCCACACACCCACCGAGCCTGCGGAAAGCTTCCCATGTCCTCTTCCTCCTCCAGTCCCAGACCGGAAAACTTCCCATTTCCTCCTCCTCCAGGCCCAGAGAGCTGCCATGGCTGGTGAAGGAGCGTCCTACCAGACCTTCCTCTCCCCCCACCCACCCTCTACCTCTCCTGTTATCAGATCCCGTTTCCTGCAGAGCTTTAAGCTAATGGCTTCCTCAGGATGGCCCGGGGGCATTAGGTGAAGATCCCTATCACTCTTAATATTCCCCAAGGCTCCAGCTCCTGTTCTTTCAAAACCGGGGGGGAAGCAAGAAGAATGTAACCCATTGAGCCCTAGCAAGGCGAAGGGCAGCGGCTGGAGATCCAGTACCAAGATGTCTAGCACCGCTGACAGTCCCTCCCTCTTTCCCTGGCGTTTTCCTTTTAAAGGAAAGAGTAAATATGTAAGCAGGGACCAATTCCAGGAACACCAGATCTGCTGGAGCCAGACTGGCTGCAGGCTGCTCCCTTGCGCGTCGCTCTCGGCAGCCCTGCGCACTCCAGCTCCACGGCAGTGACCTGTTTTGGGAAGGGGACGTATGTCCTGTTGCAGAGATCCAGAGGGACAGGAGCGAGTGTCCCCCGAGCACCCCACATGGCCCCGTTCACCCGTGGCATGACGAAGCCCATTAGAGCCCATGTGATGGTCTCACGAGATCATCCCCGCAGCCACAAGATGCGCAAGGATGTGGGGACACTTGCTGATGGTCACACGTCTGTTATTGCAAGATGAATAGCCTCCAGACAAGTAACCCGACACATTTTATTATGACAAAATGGGATTTTTATGCGCAGAATTTGGATGTCACACATACTTCAGTTTCTTTTTCGGAGCATGAAAGTTAGGTAGTTAATTGATTAAAAAAAAAAGTTACTTTTAACACAGTATTCACCCCCCACCTTGCCCCAGGCACTCAAAAGCTCTGATAAACTGAAGTGGAAAATAAACTCTTCTCCAATCGCTTCGCAGGTCTGCAATGGGAGGAACCCAGAGCTCAGCGCACCCCTCGGATCGCAACAGACACCGCAGCGGTTTTCAAATAGCCTGTCATCAGTCATGACAACACAAGAGAGTGAGAAGGAGATCAAAGAGGTACCAGTCTGCAATTCCAGTCTCGGATTCCCTGCGGTTCAAGGTAATGACAAGGTCAGGAACCAGCATCAAGTGATCACTCGGCGTTTTGATGGAGCTGGGGATCCACGGCTGTAGGAGCCAGGCCTGCTGCATGGCCCCCCGATGGCACTCCACGGGGAGATCTAATTGCGTGGATTTCCCCAAACCACAGAAGACAGTGTGGCAAGACTGGACCCTTCAAAAGGATGGTATTTCCAGTAGCTCCTGCCTGCGGTTGGAACTGGAAATATCATCGTCTGAGGTCAGCATTTCCTCACCTCTGACTGCAGAACACCTCTGGCAATGCAAAGGCATCAGCCTGCCCAGGGGGGGATGACCCAGAAAGGTTTCAGAGAACACGTTCCTCCCACTCCCAGGGAAATTTCCATTTAATTTTCATCAGGAGGTTTCAGGAAGGCTGATGACTTTTTCCCCTGGGTGGAAGAACGATATGCTCCTTCAGTGCTAGTACCCTTATGCAAAAGCCTTGAACCCATTGAACTCCCGACCCTTCATCTCAGCGGGAGGAAATTACTGCTCTCATCACTTAGGAGAGTGTTAACAGGACTTACTCCTGCTTGTAAAGCACCAGCACTCTTCACACAATATTCTTACTGGTCAGCTGGGATACCAGGCAATACCTAAGGTCAACTTCAGAGAGCTCTAGAACTCTTCAACCTCGTGTGAGCCTTACGTACTGGCTGCGTAACCCACCAAAGACCCTTTCCTGAGGGGCTCGTGGCTCAACTAGACAAGACGCAGAAAGGATGAGGGAACTTGCCCAAGGTCAACAAGCAGGTCAATGGGAGTGCTGGAAACAGAACCCAGCTTGTCCTTTCTCTTGCTCCGAGACGTATGTGCTCCCATGGGCAAGTGCGCGTCCCCTCAGGCTACAACAGCCATACTCAGAGTTCGAAGGAGCCTCCAGGCTTCAACCCTAAGGGCAAGAGCACAGCTACCCACAGGAGCTGCCCTGTTCCTCTCTGTCCAGCCTCTTGTAAAAACATCCCCAGAATCTCTATCACTTCATAAAACTTTCAAACCAAAACCTGGTTGGAGATATTTATACTGTTTGAGATCATTTCCCCCAGACTGACTGTCATTCCTGTTTTATAGATTACTGGCAACTCCCGGCACCCTTTGCTGGGAAAAAGAGGGTTTGATAATTACAACAGCCCTTGAGAACTTTGCTTTAAACAAAAAGAAAAAAAAAAAGCAGCAAACAACCCAAACTTCATTATCCTGTAAAGTTTTATGAGATCTCACGTGTAACACGCACAGAGCAAACATCCCGTAACCTGTCAAAGGAGACACCTGAGAGCGCAGAGCTAATTTAAAGGGGCTGAAAACTGTCCTTACAGCTTTTTTTTTTTTTTTCCTCTCCTTGCAGCTAGAGCTACACTGAAGGGTTTTCTCCCATCTCCTGAAATTTGGTTTCCTGGCCACACAGATGTCCCAGCATATGGGTTTGGCAGCCGGTGCTGCTTGGAGCTTTGTGCCACCCTCAGCCTTGGTGGGTGCCTAAGGGCTGCCCTGGCCAGCCAAGGGGACCTGCTGCCCATCCCGGTGCATCTCCCTTAAGGGATCCCCTACATCTCACCAAAAGAAAAAGGCTGGGAAAGGTTGGCAGGTGTTTCCAAATGAGCCACGAGTGTCTGAGGGAGAGACAACAGGGATGCCCAGGACATGACCTTGCTCCTTCCCTCCCAGAGTTCAGAGCACGTTGGTTTTCTGCCCCCCTTGACCCAGCGCCCATCCAGCTCCCCACACCAGCCCGTCCTTAGCACCCAGCTCCTGCAGGGAGACGAGCTCGGAAAAAGCACGTGGTGAAGAGAAACGTTCCTTAACCAGAGCAAGACGATGAGCTCTTAGCCAATTCCTTCCTGCCAGCTACAGCCCCAGCTGCCATTCTCCCTCCATCCCATCCACCAGCATCACTTTTCCAAGAAAGGATCATGGCTGAGCCACCTTTCCAGAGAGCTCTGACAACTCCATCTGCTCTTTCAGTGCTCTACAAGCTAGCCACAGCTAGAGGGAGAGCAAACAGCAGGCAGAAAAAAAAAAAATAAACAAGCCAGTGAAAAAACAAACATGCAAACAATGTTTATGCCAAACAAACAGCAAGCACAGTATTTTCTTTGCCAAAAAATGACAAGCTGCAGCCAAGAACCAAAGCACAGAGCCGATCTATCAAAGAAGCAAGTGCCTGGAATGAGATTTAAGATCCTAACCTTAGAATCCACAAAACTCATGGAAAGATTTTATGGAAACACAAAATGCTGTTCCCCATGCGATGTCCAGTTTCTCACTTGTTCTTCATCCGTGTACATCAAATATTTCTCCAAACCCCTAAGGGTAGAGCAGCCATTCCCAGGGAGGCTGGCACCGCGTGGGGAGACCCCTGAGCTGTCTTGACACTCGGCACAGGCGGGGGACACGGCAGAGGCAGCCACTCATCGATAACCCTAGGGTCTGTGCTGGGCAGCCCCCACCCACCTGCCATAGAATCACAGACTCATTCCGGTGGGAAGAGACCTTTAAGCTCACCAAGTCCACCCGTTACCCCAGCACTGCCAAGCCCACCTCTAAGCCATGTCCCTGAGCGCCGCATCCATGTGGTTTTTAGACACCTCCAGGGATGGTGACTCCACCGCCTCCCTGGGCAGCCTGTGCCGGGGCTTCACCACCCACTTGGTGAAGACATTTTCCCTCATATCCCGTATAAACCCGCCCTGGTGCACTCGAGCCCATTCCCTCTTGTCCTGTGACTTGTTATTGGGGAAAAGGGACCGACCCCCCCTGCCTACAGCCCCTGTCAGGCAGCTGTAGGGAGCGATCAGGTCCCCCCTGAGCCCCCTCCTCTCCAGACCGAACACCCCCAGCCCCGTCACTGCAGTGCAGGGCTCCGCACCCCCACTCGCCCCTGCGCAATTTTCCAGCCGATGTTCCCCTCGCTTCCATTTGCGGCCTCCACAAGAGCCGATTAACTGATCACGCAGCCAAGGAAAAGGCACAACAGACATTTCCAAACTGTTTCTTCCACTGTTTCTTCCTCCGTCCAGGCAGATTTATTTGCCTATAGGCAACTAGAGAATAACGGATCCATGCAGGGAAGTTTAACTGTACATAGGACAGAGCTGTTGCATGGGTTTGGTATTGCTGTTATAGGCGTCTGCTTCAGCCCTGGGGTGGACCGAAGCGGGATGCAGCTCTTGCTAGTTCCAAGAGCCTAAAACCACACAGCAGGTCAGCAAAGCCCCAGGGGGATTCCCATAAACCTGACCTTTATCATGTGTGGCTTCAGCCAGCACCTGCAGGGAGCTGAAAGGGAGGACCCAAGGAGCTTTGGTGCTTCACGGTAACTTTGTGGTGTGTTACAGCCATGGCACAGGGCAGCCGGTGGGCTGTGTTCACTGTTCCATGTTAATTCCAGTCTTCTCCTTAAAGCAGGGTGCGAAGCTCCCCGCCAGCACACCTCCCATCTCCCCAGCCCTGCTCTCCTGGCTACCTTCCCTCTGCTGGCTGGTAGCCCAGAGGCTGCACTGCCCTTCAGCCAGAGCAGGCCAGGCTGGAGGGCTGAGGGCAGAGGAACCTCATGGAGTTCAACCAAGGCACGTGTGGGGTCCTGCCCCTGGGGAGGGACAGCCCCAGGCACCAGCACGAGCTGGGGGTGACCTGCTGGGGGGCAGCTCTGCAGGGAAGGGCCTGGCAGTGCTGATGGGCAGCGAGTTGCCCATGGGCCAGCAGTGTGCCCTGGTGGCCAAGGGGACCCTGGGGTGCATGAGGAGGAGCACAGCCAGCAGGTCAAAGGAAGGGATCCTTCCCCTTTGCTCTGCCCTGGTGAGACTGTGCTGTGCCCCCCAGTTCCAGAGGGAGAGGGAACAACTGGAGAGGGTCCAGCGGAGGCTGCAAAGGTGATGAGGGGGCTGGAGCATCTCCCTTGTGAGGAAAGGCTGAGAGACCTGGGGCTGTTCAGCCTGAAGGAGACTGAGAAGGGATCTTACCAACGCCTACAAATATTCTAAGGGCCAGGGTCAAGAGGACCTTCCAACCCCTTTTTTCCAGAGTCCAGGCGCTTCTCAGTGGTGCCCAGCACCAGGACAAGGGGCAACAGGCACAAACTGCAACACAAGAAGTTCCTTCTGAATATGAGGAAGAACTTCTTTACCTTGAGGGTGATGGAGCAGGGGGGCAGGCTGCCCAGGGAGGCTGTGGGGTCTCCTTCTCTGGAGACATCCAAACCTGCCTGGATGGATCCTGTGCAGCCTGCTCGGGGGGAACCTGCTCCAGCAGGGGTTGGACACGGTGATCCCATGATCCCAGAGGTGCCTTCCAGCCCCACCGTGCCACGATTCTCATGTAGACATTCCAAGCCCATCCTCATACAGCACACACTGCAGCAGGGCCACACACGACCTACCTCGCACCAACGACAGCAAGGCGAGTCTCTATACAAACAATCACACTTTAAAGAAACATAAATCACTTTAAAGCCCAGCATGGGACCCCCCTGCCCGCAGGCAGTGCCAAGCCCCTGGCACGGAGGGGTCTGGGAAGCAGCACAGAGTCTGCGGACACATCTTCATCGAGCCTATGCTGGAAGCAAACCCAGCTCAGGTGCCCCAGCACTGCGGCTCAGATTTGGGATTTCAGCGTAAGACTTACTAAAAGGGCACACGCTCCATCCCTGCGCACCGAGCCCATCCCTGCTCACCGAGCAGGGGCACAACAGAATCAGCCCCAACCCGAAATGACATTACGTTAATAGCCAGGTCAGTTATTCTGGAATACTCTAGCTTCAGCCACAAAGACATAAGATCATTGCCCTAGTCGGCAGCCTAGCCTCCCCATCTCATATTTCAGGATAAAGGGAGCTAGAACATTCCCACAGTTGAGCCTGGGAGATCACAAGGCATACTCCAGCAGCTCTCCTAGACATTTCAAACCTCCCAAAGAGCCATAAGGAAGGACTCATTTCAAACTCCTATGGCCTGACCTGCCTATTCTCAAGGCTACCTGGGAGCCCAGAGGCTATTTTAAATCAGAACTGCTTACCACAGAGGAAATAAAAACACTAGATCCTTTCTAAGCCCGAGAAATAGAGGTCATCTAAGTCATAACAAACAAACACATTTTTTTGCCCCAAAACATCAAACGAACGGTAAACTTACAAGACCAGCGAGCAGATGCAGCTCCTCCACTCCACAGGGATCCAGTACTCATAAAAACTTATTAGAAATGCTTACCCATCCTTTCACCACTGGCTATTTATTAGGGGAATACCAAGTCCCAGAAGCTCTGCAGGAAATTAGCTGTCCTGCAGGAAATTTGGTGCACCTGAATCCCTGACGTCACAGCCTTTTAGTCTTCATTGACACCAGCCTAACCTGAGCATTAAATAAAGCTGCTGAGCGAGGTGAGGCTCTGTGATCAATGAGAGTTTGATATCTTGCCATAGATATAAGCGAACACACAAAGCAAGAGGGACTCAGGGTCTTCTTGGTACCCGGTTCTATTTTTACAGGGTCATCCACACCCGAACTTTCCATGGAAGCCTAACAGGTCCAGCTCTCTGGAGTCTGCTGTTGGGGCTCTCTCCACCGCAGCAGTTACAACGCCGAAGTATGTGGTATTAATTCCCAAGTATCATCTAGTATTAATACCTATATCGGGCTAAGTGACTCTGCTTTTTTTACTAGTCACCAGTTCAGAATGGTTTTCAAATTACCCTGGAGTTTTCCTTGAAGACTAAGCCTGTAACTAACGTTCTGTTGATCACTTCTATTTGCAGGCTCCCCGCAGAGATGCTTGGAAAGGTCTCTCTGATTTCGTTATTGTCCTCTGGACTGATTTATAACCTGCGCCTATTTATAACAAGAGTTTTATATGACAAACTATTCATTTTGCTCGACAGTTAATAGCCTGCCATTCAAGAGAAGTTTACATGTGCTGGGCTCTCTTCTATGGAGTGAGGAAAGGCAGGCAATCTGCAGCTAATCCAACATAAATACCCCTGGAGTCAGTCTGGAGTGTGGCATCGAAATAATTTACAAAACGTGAAATTCGAATAGAACTTAAAACCCCGTAACCTGTCAGCTCCCAGCCAGGGAAAATATTCATGGAGTGCCTGCAGCTGGAATCTCGGTGTTTGGAAGATTGCTTTTATTGGTCTGAAGCAGTTAGCAGAGAGAGCAAGGGTGCAAACGGGACAAGCCTGGCATTGTGGAGGTAGCTTTGCTCAGCTCCTAAGAGCTTGTCCAAGGGCTGCTTCAAGGCTCTGTGTGGATTAAATACAATCCACTGCAGATTCCACGTGGGAAGGGCTGATCCGGCACTGCGCTGCGTCCTTCTGAGCCAGCTTGCGCAGTGGTAAACATGAGACAAGCGAAAAGCAGCAGGATTAGGACGATGCAGCAATCTTTTGTCAATATAGCTCAGAGGGCAAAACTGATCGTGGCTGTGCCAGCAGGAGCACACCTGAAAGGCAGCTCCGGAGTTAAGCCCTGGACTAGACCAAATACCTATATTCTGGGACGAATTGCTAGCACTCTCGCCAGATTTTCCACCAGGCTCAGTGGGCTCTCTGTCAGGCTCAGAAACCACACTTACCAGCACATTTTGTGAGGGTACCCAATATAGGAGCTAAAAAAACTCCTATAAGGTTTATATATAAAATATTAAAAAATATATATTTAAAAATATATATATTTATCTAAAGCACTACCTAGCTTAGACCTTTGAGACAAGGCAGAGGCGTGTTCCGGAAGCACAAGGCAATGACATTTACCATTGTGCTAAGCAAGCAACTGTAGCCTGAAGCTGGAAACTTATAGCTGGATTCCATTTAGAATCAGGAATTAGGAGTGAAGATGATAACTTTTGTAGACATTGAAATTAGTGGTCTGTGCTCATCCTAGGGTTTGGGTTCTTGGTGCTGAAATACAAGCCAAGCAGCAAAGCCCTCTGCTTTACATCGCAGCCTGTGTGAGGGGGAAGCGCAGCAACCAGAGCAACGAGAATACCGAGCTCGGTGAGTCTTACAGGACCAGAGTACAAAACTCAGTGTCAGCATCTTAGAAGGAAGAAGCTTTCGGGTAGGAAAAATTCACGAGCGCGTGCAAAACTCTGGATAGCGAACACACCTCCCTCGTTCAAGAGGGATCTGCAGAGACCATTAGCCCTAACAAAACCATGGTGATTCGCAGTGGTTTTGTCTGAATCTGAGCTGTGCACACAGCAAAAAGCTTGATGTGGGTGGTTGCAAGGACTGAGTGAGGTTTTGCAGAGGAAGGGGCCAGGAGGGTTAGTGAGCAAGGGCACGGTGAAGGCAGCAGAGATTTGGTGAAGATTCACTGATCCGTGGGGGGTGTCACAAGGACATCTTTGCAAGTGTTCTTGAACTAGTATACATATATATATATATATATACACACTTTATATAGAGTACCTGAATATATATGTACTATCAATAGTATATATACAGTACCTGAACAAATTATTACTGCGAGTACAAGTTATAAATATTTGAAACTTTTTTGAAGGTGCTTCTGTGCAAACATTCCTGTGAAGTAGTCAAAGATGAGGGTAAGAAAGGAACTGGTTCCAGTGAGATGTACCTTTCCTTACCTCCAGTTTCCCTGAAACCCTAAACTTAGAAATGCTAAAGGAAAAAAAAAAAAAAGAGGGTGTGTGTGTGCAAAAAAAGCAGCAACTGTGTTTCCTATTCTGCTAGGACCTCAAGAGAGGTGCCCCCATCATATCCCCCCTGCCCCAGCTCATACTGATAGTGCATTGAGCATGCTGGAAGGACCCAGGAAAAGAAAAAAAAAAAAAAAAAAAAAAAAAAAAAAGGGAGAGAAACCATTTAATTGTGCCTCTTTTAGACTTCTCCCCTTGCACCCACAAATAGCCATTGCCACCGAGCGGGCTTAAAACACTTGGCCGTTAAACCATAGGCTCAAGCACGTGGGTTTTATTTTGTTATAAACAACTTCTTCATACCGAACTCAGTCCCCTCGAGTCCTTCCATTTTCTGGGACTATAAATTTTATGACTACAGAGGAGCACTGAAACTTTGCTTCGCACACCATTAATCTCCTTGCTCTCCAAACAGCGCGGAAGCCTTGCAGGGTGTTTGTCTCACCCGCAGCCCAGCCAGGAGGCTCGTGTCCATAATAGTGATGAGTTTTGCACACTCGCTGCACCCCGGCGCTGGAGGCCCCACTCTCAGCTCGCTTCTTGGCCGTTTCGACCTGTTCTGCCCCATCTTGCTGCTGGACGGACAATCTCACGCTGCCTGAAGCCCCAGGAGTGCAGCCTGCTAGCATTCAGAGCTGAAAGACTCCTAAAAAAAAAAAAAAAAAAAAAAAGGTCTTTTGGCTACAAGACCTTGGGGATGCGTAGGAAAGCTCCTTAAGGGACAACCCTCTATCTGGAGAATAAAAAGAGCTGATTGAAACCCCACAAGCTTTCCAGTGGTGACGGTGAACTCGGGACAGACAAAGAGATGCGATGTCCGTGTCCTCCGGTAATGCGGCTCCTTTCCCCAGCGGGAGCAGAAGGCCAGCCCCGACAGACGCCGGGGAGAGGTCTGCTCCTCTCTCTGACACTACCCACAGGCAATCACTGCTCCTGCCGAGGGAGATTTAGGCCTTCACTGTTCGGGCTGTGTGTTCCTAGGACTGTCTGACAGCTGCTAGCACACCAGGGAAACCGTCAGGGCAGCACTCTTTATACAAATAAAGGAGAAGCAGTATAAAGGCAGAACGAGTGCGTCTCCTACTAAGAAGATCGTGAGAGTAAACCAGCAAAGAGTGGGGAAAAGAGAGTCACAAATCCCAAAACAGAGTCTGACAAACATTTTTAGTTCTACAACCAAATAAATATTTTAACTCAGATTTACCAAGAACAGTGAGACTCGGTTCAAAACCCCTATATATACCAATGTACGCTTGAATGTCACACCACGTTGATTATGTTGCTGTAAGTCATGCACAAAACAGCCCAATTTATTACAAATATTCACACAGAACAAAGGACAGTATAGCTATACATGCTGGGATACAGGCCACTTGCCCTGACTACACTTACTCCATCAAACCCCCGTGTAAGCAGCCAATCTTTATCGACAGGGTTTAGTGATATTCACACGTGGCTCGTGCTATCTGAAGCTCCAGAGATGACCGCTGCTGCTGCTTGCTATGCTTCGATAGCTGTGGACTCCCCTCTGCCAGCACAGCACCCAGTTTATGCTTAAAAGCAGATTCTCCCCAAAGTATACTATGAAAAAAAAAAAAATCCATAGGAATTCTGGTATGTATTGTGGAGCAAGAAGGAATATATAAACATTCATAGCTGCTGTATTTTAGACAGCCACACAGGTTCAGTTAGAACAACCGCATTCCATTGACTAGAAAGCAGAATTTACCTGTGTTTACTTGTGTCACAGCACTACTGTATCATTCCCTGTACCCTCTCCTTCCTCCTCCAATAGGTATCACTTCAATACTTTCTTCACAAAGGAAAAAATACCATTTATCCTTAAAGCTCTGTCTCAAGGTATTTATAATAGAGATGAAAAAAACCCAAAACCAGTTTGAGCCATGCCTGTTTTACAGCAGGTATTTCCACAGCTCTCGAAGACAGACATCTTTGCATACCACCAACCTCAACAGCAGCGTTACTGGAGCTTGTAGAAACATCATATATTGGCCAACCTGAACAGACCCAGCGACAGATGACATTTTTTACATGCCTTCTGCTGTCCCCAGCAGCCTTTGTTTCCCTTGAACGAAGATACTGCAGTTGATCAAAGGTCGCAATACTACAAGGGATATCTTCCTTTCACTGCAAATATTCAAGAAGAAGTACGTGGACGCCCTTCTGGGCCTTGCTACCATCTAGTTAGGACACTGTTATACAAGTATGTCCTTAGTTAAGTTGAATCAATAAAAGGGCCAGGTGTCTGTTGAAAGGGAAAGCTACAGAGGTACGTTAAACGAGTGCGGTTTTTTTTAATCACAGGGATGTTACCACATCTTGGGTAACACACCTTAACCCCGTGAAATGGCAACACCCTTTTACTTAATCAGAATGAGTTTGTAGCCAGGAGCTATATGCAAAGCTGCTCGGGGGGCTCGATCTCACATGCTTACATTTGCAAACAGATGTGTAGAAATCCAGAAAACATCCACTGGACGGTCTTTTGGACAGCCTTTGGCAGCACTTTCAACCTCCAAGCACAGCTCAGATAGACTTGCTACGACCCTGGCCGCCTGATGGAAGCAAGCCTTGCCCCATGTTTTCTTTTATTATTTCACTGGCATCAAACAAGCACCAAATAGGTGACACATCTGATCCGGGGCTGCTACCCTCACTGTCTTTGCCAGGCTTCTGACAACCAGTGTAATACATTTGACGCATTTACAAATGATTATACGGCACCTGAGAGGATGCTGTCTATGCGATGCAGTCCAAAACCACATGTATATCTTACTAAAACATAAGAACACAAGTAAGGGAGTTCGTCCTAGAACTGGTGCCATTGGCCTTACCTTTTCATAACAACAAAACTGCACAGGCAGCAAGGTATTCAGCTTCATCAGTAAGATCAAGGCAATACTTAGATACAACGAACCACAATAAAGAGTTTGGACCTCGGATTCCCATCTGTGAAGCAGGCATCGTCTGAGAATTCAATATACTTTTTGTCAAATATATCCAATTCTGAACATGAGAGAGGGCCTATACCGTTCACAATTGCATGAGAAAAGCAGTTTTGCAAATCCTTGTCTCTTCCTCCATAACACAGAGAATATAGTCACTTCTTTACTTCCCCTCTCAATCCTTCATTTACAAACTCAAACACCCCACAATCGATCCCAAAAGACATGCTGATTACAAGTGCTATTGTGAAATAAAGTTATAATGCAACAAATTCCAAATCTCAGTGTACTGTTCAGTGAGCATCTGGTGAAGCACAAATTAAATATTACAGTTTATTTCTGAATTATAAAAGTATATTTTTTTACGATGAATGAACTGGTGTGGACCTCGAAAAGCAGTAGCCTCTGAAAGCAAGCTGGAGTATCTGTGAAAGGAAAGGCTCTTTGCTTGTTTAAAAAGATGCCAACAGTTACAAGGAAGCAGTCTTCAAGAGTCAAAGTAAAGGTTTCTTCAGTCAAATATACACTGCAAGGCTCTAATTCATATCCTTCCCTGCTACGCTGCTGCAGATGACGTTACGCGCCCATTAACATGCCCATAAAATCTGATCCGTTCTGAATGGTGATGGGAGCTCCAGCACTGTTATCCACAAATATGGAGGTGTACTGGCCAGCCTGCCGAGAGAAAAGAGGGAAAGGGAAATTATCTGATGCTTCATCCCAGCATAAAAGGGGGGGGGCGGGGGCGGAAAGCATTTCACTGCCATGAACTAAGCACAGAAGCCTCCTGCCCTTTTCCCTCCTGGGAACAGGACCTGATCAAATATTTTTTTTTATTGCAACACTACAGTCTTGATTTAGTGGAAGAAATTTTCTGTAGTGAAACTGTGCTATAGATTTATTCCTTGACTAGACTCCTACTGCACTAGCATCATTTTGGGTGACTAGTCAAGTGGCCATTTGTGCTTCACATCCCCTGCTATGAAATGGGAAATAGAATTACCATCTTAACAATGCTAGGGAGATTTGAGAAAGAAAAATATTTAGGGTCATTCCTCAGAGGGGAGGTTACTTCTGCAGCTTAAGATCAGAATGGGCAACGCAAGTCTGGCTTTTGTTCCTGTTCCTGCCACAGCTTCTCTCTAGTCACTCCAAGTAAGGCATTTAACTTCATTAACCTTTGAAAGAAGATTAATAAAAGCTTCCCCGTCTCCTGGTGAGAAGAGAGCCTCGCGCAGCCCACCAAGCAAACCAGTACAGCGATTCCGCCTGCACGGGCTTACCTGCAGCTGCAGTAAGCCGTGTACGTAGATAGTGAAGATTTTGCTGTTACTTTCCAGACCAGCAATGACTTCCAAAGACCTAAACAGTAGCAAAAAAGAAAAATAAACTGCTTGAACACCTAAGGCAGTCACAATACTTGCATGCAGAATGACAGTAGTCTCATGACCTCCCTAGAAATAGGACCTGCTGGTTCTAGTACCCATCTGGACTAAACAGGTGGCCTGTTGACTTGATTCGAGCAGTAATCAGCTACCTCGAAATGAGAATGGTAGATTCTTGTCCTCACTGTAGCGTCTAATGGAAGACCTAGAGAGCACACAGGATTATGAACACAAAACTGAGCTGGAGGCAAGAGCTGGGAGCCACCTTCTCTGACAGAGGTCTTCCTCAAGGTCCTGTAGTCTCCATTCCCCAGCCTTGAACAGGTGCTAGACACGCTCTTTAGATTTGTCTCCATCCATACCAGTTATCCCAGTTTGCTGACCCCCACAACAGTTTCTACGCTTGTTATTCTGCAAAGACCCAGGTATATGCATTCTGCCAATTACAGTTCATCCATTTCCAAAGCATGAAAGGCGTATTTCAACCTTAATATATGCAGTCAGCCTACGAAAGAAAGAACATATTCTGCAGCTGAAAGCTGTTTTGGGAGGACATTTGGAGCAGGGGTCAGAAAAGCACAAAAAAAAAAAATATTGTGCTTTAGTTAAAATTCAAGGAAGAGCTCCAGGTCACTCTTCAAACACTGGGTTTTCCTAATATCATATTCTAATAGCCATTATATTCCTTGCAGGAGCAAGACATAGGACAGCTGCTCTCTGCTGCACCCGCAGTTTACAGAACACTAACTCAGCTCCTTTGTACAGGATTCGGGGTAGAAGGAGGTGCCTGAGACAACAACAATCAGAACAACTCCTGTAAGCTCAGTTCCAAAGCAATACGAAAGCACAGAGCTCCACGCCTGGCTAGTTCTTCCGATACCTGCCTAGCCAGTGGTAGCAGATGTAGTTGTTTTCCCAAGAAAACCAACCCCTTTCCTCCCTTTTTTCCATGAAGTGGTAGTGACGAAACCGAGCAAGTGCAAACGTGCTGTTTCCAGCCCCCTTGCAAGGAAATAACATGCATAAAAGGTAGGGGCAATTTGGCCCAGAGAGAGCAAGCCACTTGGCACCACCTTGACTGAAGAGCTCAGTCTGTATGCTTCTGCCAAAAGCCTAACTTGGGTGGGAACTTCCCACCATTAATCTCTTCTACTCCAACTGTCTCCTTGCCTCTAAGTTTCCACCTCTCTCTGCCGAAAGCCCTCGGGGCTCTTTCAGCTCCCTCAAATGAATGACTGTGTATGCTGACATCCCCAGGAAATTCCACAAGCACGGGTGGCAGCTCAGCCTGTGCCAGCAGAATGTCTGTCCAGGCAGATTCCCATCCCTCCACCCACCTTCCATGCCCCAGACCAGCCATACTCTCATCTACCATATGACAGAGAGGGCTCTCGGAGCCAGCGCTGATCCCGCTTTATGCCCACTGCTGTCCAACTCACTCCACTCTGGACAGCCATACAGGATAGCCAACCATAAACTGCAACCCTGGACAACTGATGAAAACTCTGAGTCACAGATCAGAGAGCTTTTATCTAAATAATTAACACCTGAGTCAGTTCTAAGACAAAAAGGATTCTGCTATTCCTGTTCTTTGGAGAATGTAGCTATAAATTCTTCAGATGGCAAGGTAATCTCAGAACACCCCAATAAACCTGCCTGGGCTGTATGTGACAAAGAGGTTGTTCACACATCCTAGCTAGAGCCAGAAGAGATTTCTAGAAGCTTTCAGCTAAAAAGACCTGCAATGAGGAAGGCAGAGTAGTTTCCATGGCCCACGGGGAAGCTTCCTATTCAGGTCACTCTTGTGCTTGCATTTACCAGAACAAGAAAGCAAAACTAAAGTCATGCCGAAAGCAATCAGAGACTGACATCCTTTCTTTAGTAATACCACTGTAAGGTTGACTGAATGGACAGCAAAGGAGAGAGAGACATAGACAGGCGCTGTCATTGGAGACAGAAGTAGCCTTCCAGAAGAAACATTTTGTTCTCCCTCAGATGCCTTAAATCAATTGGGAGCTTGTGGAATCTCAGGAAGGAACAGTCACCCCTGTCACTTTCATTTATTTTTCAAAACCGTTTAAATGGATTTTAGATTTTCTATATGATCCTGTAACTGGAGACAACGTAAAGCAGAGATCAGGATGGGAGAACAGCTTTTCATTCTTGGAGATCTTCAGGATCCATTTCACTTTTAAATCCTGTAGGTGGCTTCATAAATCTCACCCACTCATTCGCTCAAATCTTTATTGAAATACCGTAAGGTCAACATCACCAACCAACAATATTTTCCCGTATCCCAACAGGGATTATCTTTCCACATCCCAAAAGCATGTAGAAAAAGATTCTGTGGGACTTGCAGTCTCCGAGGAATCCAAGGGCTAGGGGCATGAGTCCTGTTCTTGATGAAATTGCTAAAATGAAGAGATTATTATAGGTGAAAAGAAAAAAGCATCAATGCTGAAGAAAGAAAAAAACCCAACACCTGATTACTGGAATCTGACTGGTCTTCGCTATGCAGAGTAAAGGACAGGACTAGGGATCTGCACTGTGCAAAGGCAATTTGAGAGAGCCACTTGTAAAAAGGGCAGTAATATTCTACCCTACTCATACCTGTTCTACCCCTGTGACTAAAGGCCTGGGCTGTCCCAAAATCACTCCCTGTCAACAAGCATCCCAGATTTCCAGATCAGGCTGAGGTCCATTCTTAGCACGATCCAAAGGAATTCTCACAAGTGCCAGAAATGAAATGTCCCCTAAGATCTGCAGCTTACCAGAATATAAGCCAACCCTTCAAGGGGCAAGAAGTTACACCCCCATTCTTCTCTGACATTGTGACTGCAGCCAGTCTGTCACTGCCTCACTTGAAATGCTGCAGTCATAAAAAACGGTTATAAAACAGTCTACAGGGCCGAGGAGGTGCCGGTTGCTCCAGTCTGCAAGCTCCTTGATTTCCCATCATGTCAGTGGGTGCACAGCTCCCTCTTACCCTAGTTACTAACGGGTACACAGACACCAACCGAGTCTTTTCCACAGGCCAATGAACCCTAAGAGAGGTTTATTTATTACACGAGGCTTCATGTCAAATTCACCCACCACTAAACTGAAACGTCTGCAGAGAGGTCAGTCCTGTTTGCAGCACTCTGACTCATGGAGCAGGGAAGGTGAGGGCTGAAGCAGTCAGTCCAGCAGCAAATGTATGGTTTTGTCGGGTTTAGGTTACACCTGCGGAGTCGTTTTACGGCTATATTTCAGTGGTGCTATCACAAGGCTGTTGCTACAGCTGCACTGGAAGAGCTGCGGGCAGGGCACAGCAAAGCTGCACAGCCCTGTCCAGGCATTTTTTCTCCCCTGAAAAGGGCCGAGCTGCAAGCAGACGCAGTGGCTACTCTGTGCAAGCGGCATTGCCCTCTGCTGGGTGTGTTTCAGCCCAACCGAGGGGCTCCGCAGCCCCTTCCTCCAAGCAAAGCTTGCCAAACTCCTCCAGAGCAAGCTGGCCTTCTCCGAGACACAGGGCACCTACATGCTGCAGCTGAAAGGATGACAGAAGCAGAGCAAACACGAGCAGCCACCAGTACACTGGTGCCGTGGCCCAGTGCATAAGGAGCAACACCCAAGGTCGCCATGGCCTAACAATTCTTTAGCAGAGTTTTGCTAATGGATCCCAGCAAAGGAAAATTCAGCGTGGTTATCTGAGCAAGCTCCAGAAGGCATCTGAGGGCTGCCAGAAGGTATCATACACCTGTGTACAAGCCTTGCACTCTCTGCCTCAGGACCCATCCACCTCTATTTTCCTTCTATTCATTCTTCTCATCACTCCAGCACTTCCATGGCAACATGAGTGAGATGCCATGATCCATTCAGGACGCAGCTGAAATTATAAAAATTTACCTAACCACCTCTGGCACAAAATTAAAGTGTTTGTCTCACTCTGTATGTTCATGATAGCTGAGCATTCGGCACCTTCAGCTACATCCAGATTCAGCTGACTTCATTCACAATTCTCTCAACATACACAACATTTAGCTATTTAGAGTAATTAGCACCAAAAGGTTAAAAATCAGAATTAAAAAAACCACATAAAACCTAAAAGCGAACGGAACTTCACTCTTCAGAAAAGTTCTACAAACATTTATCATATAAAATTCACTGTTGGTGAACCTGATTTCCACAGTTGGTTGAAACATCGGCCCATCTGAGAAAAATAATTGTCAAGACAGCATCGCAGTAACTCACGTGTATCGGTGGCACAGAGATTCAATGCAGATCAACACTCGGACATTATCTCTGGCTCGGAGTTGGACTTTACTCTTCAACTCACTGTGGTCTAGGGAAAGCAGTGGAAGGAATATAAGCACTTTCACAACATAGCAGACCACCAGTTGCTGGTGCTTGGCTTAACAGAGACACCAGTAACCTTGTGACTCCTGTATTGGGTTTGCACGTGAAGGTTTTAGTAGAGGGGGGCTATAGGGGTGGCTTCTGTAGGGGAAGCTTCTAGCAGTTTCTTACGTCCAACTTTGATTTGTTATGGTGGGCCAGCACCAGCCGGCTATGAGATGGACCTGCAGCCCCCCAGGTCAGTGCAGAGGGCAGGAGATGCTCCAGGCACCAGAGCAGAGATTCCCTGGCAGCCTGTGATGAAGACCATGGTGAGGCAGGCTGTGCCCCTCAGCCCATGGGGCTTAACAGTGGAGCCCATCTCCACCTGCAGCCTGTGGAGGACCCCACGTCGCAGCAGGGGGATGCCCAGAGGAGGCTGTGATCCATGGGAAGGCCATGCTGGAGCAGGCTCCTGGCAGGACCTCTGGCCCCATGGAGAGAGGAGCCCAGGCTGGAGCAGGGGAAGAGTGTGAGGAGTCCTCCCTTTGAGGAGGAAGAGGCAAAACCAACATCTGGTGACCAGACCAAAACCACCATGCCCTGTGCTGCTGGGAGAGAGGAGAAATCAGGAGTAAAGTTCAGCCCAAGAACAAAGGTGGGATTGGGGGAAGGTGTTTTAAGATTTTGGTTTTATTTGTCATTATCCTACTCTGATTTCATTGGCAATAAATTAAATTTATTTTTCCCCAAGTCCAGTCTGTTTCGCCTGTGACAGTAACTGGTGACCAATCTCTCCCTGTCCTCACCTTGACCCACAAGCCTTTTGTTACATATTCTCTCCCCTGTCCAGCTGAGGAGGGGGCTTTGGTGGGCACCTGGCATCCAGTCAGGGTCAACCCACCAAAACTTATCAGGAAAGCACCCTTCTGGTGTTAGATTATAAAATACTTCATCACTGAATAATTAAAAACCATTGAACAAACGCACTGGTGACAAAACACAATCAGAACTGCCTTGATGCAGTTCTCCATCTTCATTTCTTCTAAGGTCTTTTATGGAAGCCCTAAGTTCTCTGCACATGAATATATTTGGTCCCTAAACTCATCTCCATAAGAAGTATTGATTTGTTTGGTTTGCACGGAGGAGCTTGCTGTGGCTGTCGGTCTGGGGAAGCACCCAGCTCTAAGGACAGGGGTCTGGGTCATGGTACCAAAGGGAAAGCTCACTGCAAAGGGCTGGCATTGCACATACTTTAAATCAAACGGGACCCAGGGAGTTCTCCAGGACTCCTTCCTGCAGCTCTCAGGCAGTACAGAAAAGGTTTCTGTGGACAACACTCACCAATGTGGACATTAGCTGAAAACTGGTAGATGCCAGACACAGGTGCTGTGAAACGTCCTGTTGCCAGATTTAATCCCGTCCCCCGGAGAAAAGCTCCTTTGGCCAGAGGCTGTAAAATGAGAAAACCAGACCTTGATGAAATCCCCAGCACTCTCAACAATTGCCTCTGCCTGTGACAAAGAACAAGCTTACATGCATGAGAACAAAGCTGAAAAAATTTGTGAGGCTTATCTCCCCAGAACACACCTGCCAGATGGGCACTCTCAGCATTTGATGCTCACAAAAGGCGAAACGATCAGTATGAGACATGAAGATGCCCTTTTTGCTGATTGCCAGACTGTTCCAGTTTACCTTGACTCAGACTGTGCTTACTGCATCCCTATGCTCTGCTGGTCCTAGTGGCCTCTAGCCTCCACTGATGTTCTGCTACACAAGATCTCGCATTTTTTGAGTCAAGAGGTCCCTACTACTCCCAAAGACTTCCTAAATGGGGCCGAGCAGTGTCCCCGGGCTCAAAAACCTGGAACCTCATACACTGTTTTTGTGATACAAGTACAGAGAAAACACTTGTATGGGTCTCCAGAGGTTTTCTACCCACTTTAGGTTTAAGTCAGGTGGCTTTGATACTGTTAAAGAACGACAGCTTGGATTCTTAAAGATTCCATGTTTAGTTTCATTTTGTTCTAGCCTTGGATTCTACAGAATAGGCAAAAAACTAGTAAATAGCATGCAGCTTCTCCTCATGGCAAGGAAGCAGTCTTAAGTCAAACTCACAGCAGATTATCTGACTCAGACTAAAATAAACCCTGCAAGAAATGTTTATTGTTTGTTTTGGCCTGCCTCATGAATTTGGCTAGAGCTGGGGAGAAGCAGGAGTGGCTTCAACGGGCCAAGAAAGCACATTAGTCAGACTCTGCTTCCACCGCAAGGGCATTCTGTGCAATGTGAACGCATCCCCATGGATGCTGTCCTGAGACATTTGCCCCACATTGGTCTTACAGGACAGAAGAGCTGTTCAAGTCTGACTTGGTAAAGGCACACATACTGCTATATCCCC